>NC_068947.1:1296000-1944000 GCF_026419915.1 Harpia harpyja
GTCAAGCCTCATTTTCCCATCTGTTACACAGGATTTTATCCCCCCTCTATTTCCAATGGATGAGGCATTTAATCTTCTTTCACAGAATAAAGAGAGAGTAAGTAGCACAGTATCATGTACACAAGCGTATAGCACAATACTTGCAGTCATCAGCCACTTTAGTTCATCTAAACTTAAAAACTCCCTGAAGAGTAGAATTCTAACTAATCCAGTTTTACTGATCAAATTATTCCCCTCTTCAAAGTCACCAAGATTGAAAAAACAATTACAAGGTTTTACTCTTGCCTGAAAAACTGCTTAAAAGTTTCATTATTGGAATATGGCTATAAATTATATTTGAAAAACAGACACACACAACAAAACACACCGCCCCAAACCAAACGAAAACCCACAAAAAACCACAACCCAAACCCAGTATCTCGAAAGAGTTCTTAAAGTTGATAGATCTGCCAACTGCCAAGATCAATCAACTCATAAAGCTAGTATTTTTGATGTGAAGAAATAATTAAACACCCACCTTTTTCTATGTAACATTGTGAACCTAAGTCGAGCATTTCAAATGACAAACAAGGACAGTCAGTGTGACAGATCACAATCAATTCAAAGGCAACAGACATGCCTTTAAACACATCAGTCTGCTTACATCTACTTTGTGTTAGGTGTCCCAGCTGTGGCGAGAAATACTACGTACGCTATAATGAACAAAACAATTACAAGAACTGCCAATGCCATAAAAAACCCTAACAGAACGATTCAAGAAGTCAAACTCAACACCTTCCGTGAGGAAACCAAGAGCCGCGGAGCACACGCAATACTGCATGAAGGTACCGAATTCAGCAGAGTAAAGCACCTGCCCCCTCCTAGCCCACCCAGCTGACAGCAGGACATCAGTACTACGCCGCGTAGTAGGAATGTGTTAACTAAAGAACAGTAGAGGTAAAATTGTACCATTAAGGAACTGAAAAAGCTGAAGAAGCCCCACGCACACCCGTAAACATCTTTCATGCAGATGATGTGTTTCTGAAGACGGTATTTACAGATATATAACATCTGTTCACCTGTCCTTCTGTCACAGTAGTTTGTGGAACACAGAGTATACTACTTATTTAGGCGAGAACTAAATTGCCAATTGCCACTTTTAGCCCAACGTAAGAAAATGTCACTCCGCACATCTGTGAAAAACCCAGACTTCAGAATGCACTGTACTGACAGCAGGTCTGTATGAGAAGTGATAGCAGAGTGCTGCAGAGAATTCTGCCTATACTGGAGAGACAACGGATAGTCTTCAAAATCCACATAGACCAGTCCATTTAGGTGATTCCATTTTTGGCTTTGAATTGTTTCCTGTGTTGGCTATAGAAGAAATGACTGCAAATATAGCCTTTGTTCCTGTGGAACGTAAGTACAACACTGATCACGCAGACTAGTACAGAATGTAAAGAGACAGTCACAACAAGCCTCATGGCTTCAGGTGGCAAGACAGCTGATAAATTTCAGATTCCATGCCAGAAGTATACATTGATATTGAGAATGTTGCACTGACATCAGAATGGAATTACAAAGCAAAAATTACATTCTACGAGATTCTTTAAAGCATCAGCATGACTGTTAAACGCTAGTACCCCTTGTCTGGTGCAAGGTTCAAATAATTCTGGATACAGAAGATAAAACAAGGAATTCTGTGAGAGGAGATTGATACCATCGATTTAGACACCTAAATAGATGATCACAAATCCCCTGTCAAGAGCAGCGGAAAAAACTGAACTTTCTCCACAGCTGATTTATAGCACCTAAATTAAAACTCCTAAAGATAGATGGCACAAATGATTCCCAGAAAGTCTAGCAAATGGCATCTGCTTATGGTACTGGTGTCCAAAATTTGGCTGCCATAACTGTATTCATTCTCCTCCAGTCGACACTAATATGCATAGCTGGCTGTACAGATCAAAGGATCAGGCTAGTCATTCAGGCATTCAAATACAAACTCAAATCATCAATACTTAATTTGCTTGAAAGCAGATGACTTCAAATAACAGGCACACTCTCAACACGAAAAACAAACCTATGCTTGTTATAAATCTTGAGTGGACCCTGGGTCAATAAAAGACAGCATCATTCCACAGGCTTTAAAGGTGGTGTCATTTAAAACATGAAATTTTAAAAACAAAACAAAAATACATTATACTACGTAGACAAATTATTTTAAAAACAGCCTAACAACTTTACACATTGAAAAAGCTGTCAGAGATGCAATGTGGATCACTGACCTATTTCTACCTGTAGAAACAGATGTCCTGCAACTGATCTCTGAAAACTAGAAACCCATATTTTATCTAATGAAATTGTTTGCTTTATTTCTCAAGAAGGACGTGTTCTACAAATCTGCTGTCCTGTACACCGAAGTTCCAGCAACTGTTGATGGTTAACTATACTGTCTTCCAAAGTAATACTAGTTAAAGGCATTCTACTCCTCCTACCAAATTTGCTCACACATCATAGCAAATCGCCTCCTCGGCGGTACCACTATAAAACCAAATACAGGACTGCACTGGGAAATGTATAAAAATTAATCTGAAATAAAAACTCATAGAGCTGTCAAGACAAAGAAAATGTCTGAGCTGAGTTTTAAAGCTTGATAATGTGTAATTCCATGTAGATAACACAGTGTTACAAGAACTACATCAGCAAATCCGAGAGGTTAGCGGAAACTCTTGGCCTCACTCAGTATTACAGCTAAACACATTACTACTATCAAACTATGACTGAAATCACAGTGAGTTTCCAGGTGGATGTAAAAAATATTTTTGCCCAAGGATACTCTTGCAGGATAGGGTCTGTAATTAGGATATTGCTATGCTACAGATAAACACAACTCATGCAAATTGAAAATGTAAGTTATGTATTTAGGTCATTTGTTTATGTACTTGACCTAAACTTACCTATTTTCACTGAAACATCTTTTCTTAAAATCTCATTTCAGGTAAGCAACCTTTCTAAGTCTACTTTTTTCCATTTGAGGTTCAGCTGAGAAGCTTTTACAGGTGCAGTCTGGTCTTTTCAAGAACCAAGTATTTACTCTAGACTAGGGCCTTAGAGTGCAAACCTGTCAGTTCAGTGGCTGTTTCATGTTTTGTTAGTGGTCCTACAAAATTTTTTGGTGATAAACTGCTGTAGACTCATCTCAATGTAAAGCATTTAACCTTTTTTTTTTTTTTTTTAGGAAGAGGCAAAATACACTTGTTTCAGGAAGTTTATGACAGCAGTTTAAAAATAAATCATGTCTGAAATACACTAAAGCAAGTAACAAAGTATAATCAATCCTGCACATACACACATTTCAAATAACAATCTATTTTGCTACCTTTCCAGCATATAAACCATTACTGAAGTTACTACAGCGCAGACTACATGCAGTGAACAGGGAAGACGAAAGCAACAGTTAAGACCTTGTCTCTAAATCATTAGTCTAAGTGGTCTTGCAGAAACGTCTCCCCTACCACCTTCTCCCCCGCCCTCAAGCATCACACTACTATTGCAGTTACTCCCCATTAAAAGAAAATAAATCATCTAAGATCACCACTTCAGAAGCCAGCGAATAACTGGCAAGAATTTAAAAGTAACTACAGTAACTGGCAAGAATTTAAAAGACAGATCTGCCTGTCAGATCAGAACTGCAGAGTGTTCTGACCCCCAGAGATGCAGTCACATTAAGCAGCAGGAAGACGAGACAAACATCAAAAGGACGAACACTTCTGATACTGCAGAAACTTTGCATTGGTCTCTCTCTCTCTGTTTGCTCCGCTCACTAAGGAGTAAGTCCTATCCTTGCGACTAATTGCTGTGAGCTGGCCTGAGTCCACGCTGTTCAAGCTCAGCATCACTCGAAGCAGCCTGGCTGCGTATCAGCTGGAGCAGATTCAGGTAGAAGCTGCACTGTCAGAGGAAGCTCTTTTTTTTCAGACGGGAGTCTGGTCCCAAACTAGCACATGCATTGTGGGCTACTAGGGAATCACGGAGCAAGCACAGCCGACTGTGTAGGTGTAGTGTTTACACAGATCCAAACCAACACAGTAGTACGCTGTAGGAAAAAAAAAAAAATGAAAATAACTGAGGGCATCTATGGCCTCGCATGCAAGCGAGTCTCATTTCCAGGCGCTCTCCTTACCCCAGCCTAGGAAAGCTGACACGCGTCCCGCCTGACAAGGGCAGGGGCACAACACCAACTCCCCGCTACCAGGGGCAGGAAACCACACCGCGCTGCATCTCAGGGATGTTCCCATAAACGCCGCCAAGCACAAAGCTTCACCCCTGCGGTTTCCCAAACGCTTGCGAAACTGCAGCGACAACCCCATCCTGCTTAGATAAGGGGCTGGGGGGGGGGGGGGGGGCAGAGGCACCCGGGCGGGGACGGCGGCTACCGGGCAAGGTGAGGGGCAGGCCCCGGCCCTCCCGCCCGCCCCGGGGCCGCGCTTTGCGGAGGCGGCGGGGCCGCCCCGGGACGGGAAACTCGCCGTGACAGTAACCAGACACCGCGCTGGAACAAAAGCGCCCGAGTCGGCCGCCGCCGCCGCCGCGGCCGCAGCAGGTTACTCCCTCCCGGGGAAAGGGGGCGGAAGGGGAGGGAGCGAGCCGGGAGCAGCCCGGTCCCGTGAAACGAGCCCCGGAGCGGCGGAGCGGGGCGGGGAGTCCCGGCCGGTCCCGGCCCTGAGGCAGTGCCCCGGGGAGGAAGCGGCGCGCAGGGGCCGGCCGGGCGGCAGGCGCCAACGTTCACCGTCTCCCCCCCGCCCCGCCGCCGCCTCAGCGGCCCGGCGCCCCGTAGCCCCCCCCCCCCCCCCCCCCCCCCCCCCCGCCCCGGGCCGCTGCCCCCCGGCCACCCACCCGCGGTCGCGGCGCTGCCCGCCCCGAGCGCCCGCGAAGGGAAACTCTGCCCGTCCCCTCCCGCGGCGGCGGCGGCGGCGGGCGCCCAGGTCCCGTCCTCTCCTCACAACTTTCCCCACAACCCGCCCGCCCCGTACCTCGGTGCTGCTCTCGGCTGTGCTCTCCACAGCCATCTTCTGCCAAGGGTCCGCCAGCTGCGCCAGGGGCATCTTCCCCGCCGGGCTCCCGCAGCCTCCGCGCTCCGCTTATCCCACACCGAGGCGGGGGCGGCGAGGCAGGCAGGCAGGGCGCGGGACACCCCGGCTGGCTCTAGCGGCGGCGGTTCACTGCGGCGACTGCTGCCCGCTGCCACCCTCCCTCCGTCCGTCCGTCCGTCCGTCCGTCCGTCGGTCGCTCCGTCCCTCCTCCCGCCCCCTCCCCGCTGCCAGGCGGAGCCGCGCGTCCGCCCTCCCCCCGGCCCGGCCCGCCGCTCCGGGCCCGGCTTCCGCTCACAACATGGCCGCCCCGGTCCTACCTGCCCGACTCAACGGCGCCTGCGCGTCGCCACCGCCGGGCGGGGATACCGCCGCCCCGGCCCTTCCCCGACCGCAGGTGCCGGGCCGGGGGCGCTGAGGTACGCCCGGGCCGGCGGAGCGGGAGTCTGGAGCGCGGCGTCTGCCGGAGGCCCGGGCGGCAGCGGGTCAGTCGCCGGCGCGGCCCTGCCGCCGCCCCTGGCCGTCGGGCAGCGGGGGGGACGACACACACACGCTCGGTGACGGCGGGCCGGAGCGGGGCCGGGGCTGCCGGTGTAGGTTTCGCCCAGCGTTGTGTAGGGCAGCGGCGGGCGAGGCGCCCGTGTGGGGATTTCCCCCTCAGGGCGGCCGGTTGGGTCAGGCCGGCCCCGGCGGGAAGGGCTGGGAAGCCCGGCCGGGGCTGTCGGTGCTGAGGCCGGGGAGCTGAGGGGAGCGGGGGTTGGTTTGGACGAGCAGAAGGGCGGATGGAGGAGTTCGGAGGCGTGGTGCCGGGCAGGGTACGGTTAGGCGAAGAGGGAAAGGAATTAAGATGCAGGAATTTGTTTTTATGGCAATACCGTTTCAGCAGCGGGTTGCCTCGAAGCGGGAAAGTCATACTTCGGCAGGCCAGGAGACGTGAAGGTAAAGCTGTCAAAAAAACCCCCACAGGTTCTGAAAACAGCCCTGACTTTACTTTTTATCCTCAGCTGTAAGCTAGTGCACAAACAGCCGACTTAAACGTATACCGAGATCCACGAACCTATGCGGTCTTACATGGTTCTCTTAAAACGTTAAGCGCTGTAATAAACACCCATCCTTTGGCAACGTCAGATGGCTTGGCTGATGCAGAAGAATCCTTGAAACATTAGACCAGCGGCTCAAGGCGGGTACTGGTGTCAAAGCCAAATTTTTCAGAACTGTGCTTGAGAAGGCCCCCGCTGTGTTTTCAACAGCCCCCACTGTCCCAAAGCGTTTCTAGATTTTGACAGGTCACATGCTTTGTTCCATCCTTCATAAAAGTTAACATTCTTTAAATATTTGGAGTTTTTTGGGGGGTGGGAGGAATGGCAAGAGTGCTAGTAATGAAAAATGTGTGTGTGCGTGCATGCACACAGCACTGTGATGAACACAGGCTACTTCTGTCTCTGCTTGGTAGCGTTTTTGATCTCACTTTATATTCATGTAAGCATAAATACCTCTCTACAAAGGAGTGGATAGGCAGTTGCTCATAATGAATCAGACTTCAGCCGGTACTACAGAGGCTTCCATATCTGGAGTAAAAGGTCAGAGCTGAATGATCCCTTGAAGCCGTCACCACTGCCAGGAGAAGCAGCTGTGCCCTCCCCTTGCTCACTGCTCTTCAATCTGGCCCTTGCATCAGCCTCTCTTTTGAAGTGGTGCAATTGCTTGTGCTGCCACGTGGTGAGTTAGACTGGGGAATAGATCTACGTCAAAACTAACCCTACCCTTTTTACCTTCTGTTGTCCGCAAAAAAAAACCCCAACAACAAATGCTATCAAAATTTGAGTTAAAGGTTGAAGAGAGGTCGGGACTGATTCCTTCAAAAACAGACAATTTGCAAAACTCTGGCCAGTTATTGGTATGAAATTTAGAGCAAGGTAACAGAAAACAGGTAATTCAGTAGTGCTTGGCAGCATTTATGCTTAATAGCATGATGTTAATAACAAGGAATAATTTTTTTGTAGTCTGATCAGTACCAGGTCACTTCAGCCTCAAACTGGCTGCTGGAATGTTGAATAGAAAACTCATAGATATTCACAGCAGTCGTACATTATGTGTTTGACACACAAATCAGGACTTTTTTAAAAATCCTTGAGTTCATGTAGAAATCCACGATGAAAAAAATGTTTCCTTCCATCCCTCTGGAAACATCATTTTCTACTCCCTCACAGGGATAATTCGCTTTACATTATCAAAGCTCATGCATTTGTACCTGCCTACATCAACTACACACAGTGAGGCACGTACATCTGAGATGTGCCATTAGGGAGAAGAACCTAAGCAGCTGAAAAGTGGCGACGATAACAGGGAGAAAACCCTAACCCTAGGCTTGCATTTAACATAGTTCAAGCCATCCCTCTTTATATTAGACTTCCTTCCTCTAAATAAAAAATTCCATGATCTCCTCTTTTCCTTTCATAGTTGTCTAGTCCTTTCCTGCCATAGGTGCCTATTCCAAATGACTTGTTTGAATTAAAACTCTCTTTAGAAGGAGAGTGGGTGTCACATTTCAGTTAGTATCTCTAAATTTTGTGTGGTCATCTTTTGTCCTTCCCTGTACGTGTCCTACGAATCCAGAAAAAACAAGGGCAAAGATCTTATGTGCTAGCATATAAGAGGGCTGCAAACAATAGAAATCTGACCTTTTCTCAGGCACTGAACTACAGAGGGTAGGCGGAAGTATGCCGTTTCATTGTTCAGGGGTTTGAGTATTATCACACCACACATTTAAATTTTATAAAGGAGAAAGCTGCATCAAGATTTTAATAGGAGCTACTATGCAAGGACAGAGTTCAGGGCAAGAAAATCATCTGGAAATTGTCTCCATGGGGAAGAGAAACATATCAGTTAATCTCTGGAAGATGCGGGGGATTCTGACTTTCAGATCCTGCTAAGCTCAGACTTGGATCGTCCTCCCGGTGAGAGGTAAGACGCTGAAGATATTTTGCCTCAAGACAGCAGCTCCTGTTTTTCATTTCTTTTGTCTCAGGCCAAAGCAAGATCATGCTTTCACCCATGGCAGCAGGCCTTTCCTTTTACCCTCTTTCCCTCTAGGCACAGCCATCGCTACTTGACTGTAGTCACCACGAATAACTGTCTGTCACCAGACTTGGTTGTGGGGGTTTATTTCACCTTTGCATAAGTGGTTGCAATCGTATTGTGTCCACAGAGATGTTTTACATGCATTGCACTGGAAAATTTGTGATCACATTCGTTAGGAAAAGGGTAGCGTGTGGCACTGAAACGATAGTGCTGTATAAAATCCTGTTAACCTGTCATCACATGAATTTGGTGGGCTTCACGAGCTGCACCATTTTTTGATCTCGCTTCTAACAAATCTCACTAAAATGTCACCCTATTGAAAGGGAGACATCAGCTTAGTAGGACTTACCTGTCTTCTCCACAGAAGGCGTCTTGATGTGTGAGTAGCAGAAATTGGGGAAGCTTGCTTATGGTCGGTGGTATCTAATGCTTTGCCTAGCTTTGGAGTAGTACCTACTTACTCTTTGCAATTAAGGCAGAATTCACGGCAGAGTTAGTAAATCACCATAGTCATACTCCAAAAATAAGAAGTGTAAAACGGGATTAGTTTGCTATTATTACTATCAGAATAATATTTGGGAGCTTGAACTTGCATTTTTAAAATATAAATAGAAGGGGGGGAAAGCAAACTATTTATGGCAACAAAAACCACAATCCGACACTCCTCTAGAAGGTGTAGTAGTGTGTTAGGTGTGAATTATAATGCAGTATCTTCTGGATTAAAATGAGTAGCATATGAAAAAGTAAATGCATTCCAAAAGTGTGAAATTCAGTTTCAAGTATTACAACCACAATACTGAGGTGTATGATTTGAATTTAATACACAAGAAAATATACAGAAGTTACTGTCCAAATTTACATGGGAAAAACCTCCAAGGAGTTAAAAAAAAAAAAATCGATACATTTTATTTGTACAGCTAGTAGATGCAGACAGTCTCTTACTCTCAAGACACCTGGGTTCAGTTCCTAGCAGATCACAAAGGACAACTGTGTAATTTAGCAAGTCACCTAATATAGATGAGATTCAACTAAGGAGCCTTAGTCTTTCTTAATGATGTTTTCAAAAGTGTGAAGAGGCCTTGATTGGAGAAGTGTAAATACATCCTGCCAAAATAGACTAAGGAAGCCTTAGTGCTAATTAGAACTGGTTGCTCCATGCTTTAGTTGCAAATATAAAGAACATCTCCTTAACCTCATTGGGGTATCAAAAGGATGGTTTCACCGATGTTTGGAAAGCTGACAAAGACCAGGGGGAGAGAGACAAAGTGCTGCAAGAAGTTTCCAGCTGGTGTGAGTTGTCATAGCAGAGACACCAGAAGGATCGGCTATAGGAACCAGGTTTAAAGAAAGTTTTAATCGATAATTAAAAAGGGAAGAACTGAAATGAATGGCTATTGTGTATTAAGACTTAACCTGACCTTTCAAACAACATCTGCTGAAGGGTGCTTTCACCATTACAGGCCCCTGGATGATGGAATCTTACAGGAATGCAAACATTTCCTACAATTTCCTCTGGCAGGCTCTTCTTTGAAGTTCTGATCCTGCAAGTGTAGTAGAGGACATGGTAATGACAACGAGAATACTTCTAAATGCTCCGTATATTAGAGATATGGTGTCTGACTCACTGCTTAAAACTGTAGCTTTTCTGGACATATGTATGTTTGCATAAAATTGCACTGAAAGAGTAAAGCCTAATGGATCAGGCTCAATGGTATTACTGCTCTGAGTTTTATCTGTGGTCATTATACTAGCAGGAAATATTGTGCCTGTGGTTTCTACATCCTGAGTGGAAATCTGGAATTCAATAAAATATGGTCTCATTACAGCATACCTGTCTCCAACATATGTTCTCATTTTAGTGTTTCTGTACATACAGATAGCTCAGATTTATCTTCTGAGTGACAAAGCTTATCCTGTTCACCGCAGAGTATGAGAAACCTTTTGCTGAGCTTTGAAATCTTGAAACTTTTGAAATCTTAAAACTCAATACAAGTTGTCACCCCATTATGGTGGAGCATTGAGAGGCAGATCAGAATTTCAGATCGTGGTATTTTGAGACAAAAAGGAAACAGCAGAGTATGAACAAGGATCAGTCCCCAAGGGTCGGTGTTCTCCTGGGTTAAATATGACACAAGCTAGCTGTTCACAAAAAAGAAAAAAAAAAAAGATACAAAGGTGATAGAGGTAGAATATGGTATTATATTATACAAGATAGTGTAGCAATAACAAACATGTCAGCTTCACAAGTCACTGCTATAAAACACAACCAGGCCTAGAGGAGGCCACAGCATTATATATACCTTACACGTCTCGTCCCCCAGACCTAGGAGTTTAAGGGTCACATACCTTTCTATTATTGTCATCAAATTAGGTCTGATTTAAAGAGTTGCTACTGACAAGCAAAGCCCAGTTTATCTAGCTTTTTGGGAGCTAACCTTACTACCTTAATTTCCTGATTTTATGCTCTCCCAATTAAATAGTTTTAATGTCATCCCTTGGTCTCTTCAAAAGCTACCCACCAAATCATCTACTCTAACAATCTTACTCTTCACTTCCTTTTATAGATTATCCACTGTGTCTTAGCCAAGAATGCCTTTTAAATCTAGAAAGCTTTACTTTCCCTTTCCTGACCCTTAATTACACTCAACAGGATTCTCCTGACTGAGCTAACAGCTGTCCTTTATCCTGCTTGACAACACCCAATCCTCATTCCCACCAGTCTGCTGCTCTGTTCTGAAATACCTGCTGTTGAAGTGATCAGACCTAAAAATGTAGTTTGCTGCCTCTGCTGGTTTGAAAGATCCATGTGTTCTCTCAAGACAGTTCACTCGCGCTTCCACCAGCATCTCTCGTTTGTGCCTTGTCTTTTGCCCTGCAGAAAACCAAGCGGTGCCACTCAGAGGGGGGCCCAGGTTTGTGACCATGCCCGTATATGTTCTCCAGTGATCAATAAAACTTGTTCCATCATCAAATGTACATCACAAGGGATCGTAACTGTGCATGTTGTACAACAGGCTGTATGTATGTAGTATTTTCCCCATCTCCCTGTATGATGTCTGCTGTTCCAGTGCAGCTGGGGAATTCCTGCCGTGAGCCCTGGCCCCCTCATAATTCAGGTATGTGACGGGTTCACACTCCCATGTATTGTTCGTATGTGACTTCTGTGAAAAATGAGGTTCACTGGTGGTTGACTTACCCTGAAGTGTTTCTTCACCGCTCAGTATGAGCTGGGGGTTGGCAAACTCCAAAGCGTACTAGCACACTTCCTTGTGTCCCATGGGTGAGTCGCTGGTGAAAAGGTGCCTACTCTGAAGATGGACGTTTTAGATCCCCCGCAATCATTCCAGGACCGTGCGGTGACACGGTTCCACAGTGAGTGCTCATTTCCATCACCCAAAGTCTGTGCTTACGGGAGGGAGGCATGAACGTGGTGGAAGCCAGCTCGTTATCTGGAAGGAGCGGAGAGAAACGTGTTAGCTGAAACAACCCTGTCCCCCTTATGGGTACTGCACTCTGCCCCTGCTGTGTTGACCCACTTTGTCCTGTTTGATGGAGCAAAGACATCCTCAGGGCCTTGCTCCAGAGTCACAACCTTGCCAAAAGGAGTAGCAAGATGAGGAGGCAGCAACATTTATCCAGTATTGCAGCTGAAGGCTATGTTAAGACACGGTCCCTCATTTGGAGCTGCGGTGTTGCAAAAAGGTATGTATGTGACAGGTGAGTCGGGAACGGTACAGGCTGTGCTGTCTGAGCTGTAAAAGGTTCTGGGCTATGGTGTGCCTAAGCTGAGAAGTGGTAGGGACTTGACCTACTGCTAGATCGGGCAAGATACTGTGGGTGGAGGAGGGGAGGTTGTGGAAGGTTTTTGGCTTGTTGGTCATTCTCCAGTAAGTGAGAAGGAAGGTAGCGTAAGGTGTGGGAGGAGACGGAAAGGGGAGGCTTAGAATAGGAGATGGCTCTTTAAACAGGGAAGAGGAAAGAGAGCAAAACAATGCTAAAGAGCATATAAGGAGCAGTTGTGTCTTAGAAATGAATAGCCAGTTAATCCTATGTAAGAATTTTTGTGTCAATATTTAGTGAATCACAGGAAATCGGAAAGGCTGATGTGTTAACAGTGGTAAGTCATAGAGATGCTCTAAGCAATTGTAGAAATCTGCCAATATTTTCTTTTTGAGAGTCACTTGATACAAGACTAATGAAACAAACAATCATTCCCTGTCTCATTAAATCCATTACAACGAGATAAAATTTCCAATGGCTTCAGCTAAATGTTTGCAGTAAGAAGCAAATTTTCAGCTCATGAGTGGGCCTGCAAGTTAATAGAGTCTTTGGTATTACATCACCACAGACAGTAGAAAGGATTAAATGAGTTGTCAGGATCATGTTCCTCCTCTACTCATTCACTTTCAGCAAACCTGAAACTTTGTCTGACTTCAAAGAAGCTATTTTAAAAATCACAATTTTCAGGAAGGAATGACGTTGTTTTGCCTGCTTCACCAGAATGAATGCTCCTCTGCTGCGCACAAACGAGTTGCTTGCCCTAGTTGAACAAAAGCTGCGACGAGGGCTTTGATCAGTGTTGACAGTGTTCCTGCAGTATTTCAGTGTCTCATTCCTTTGTGCTTTCTAGAACCACTACAAATGACATTGGTTAAGAGAGACTGTAAATTGCAATAAGATGGCCATCACCAGGGAGTGCTGAATTGGTCTGTTGCAAGGATTCTTTAATTATTAATTTCATTGCTACAGATCTCTTTTTGGTTTAATGCTTTCTCAGGACAAAGAGATCCTTTATGAGCTCCTTACAGCACCACTCATCTATATGACAAAGTTTGTCCACGTTAGTCCACAGAAACTCCTTTTACATTAGTGACACATCAATGCTCTTGTTTAAAGGGTTACATTCCACACTGGGTTGGAGACAAGCAGGAAATCTGTCACTAATTTCCTTCCAGCCAGCTCCCACTGCCTTTTCTCAGTCTGCTTAATCCTCTGTACGTTTCTTCTTTTTCATTTTATCTTCTGAAGACAGACCTGGTTCTCAGCTTTGTTCTTGTGTTTCTTTCAAGGTATTCTTCATCCTTCTCTCTCAGCTCCAAGCTGGCACTTGGCATGTGGTGCATCCAAAACTTTGCTTCCCCTTCTCACACCTCAACCCTTCCTCTTAATAACTTCCCACTTGCCGTACAAGAAACCTCTCTAATCCTCCTTGTCAAGTCATCAGCTTCTCATTAAATGGTGTACCTTCAGGAGCTGCGTATTTGCAATTCAGCATCTCCTGCCTGTTGCCACTGCCAGGACCGGCAGTCCCGTTGCTGCAACGTTCTCATCACCTCGTGTCTCGTCACTCGCCGGCAAAGCCAGACTGCTCTCGTCTCTCTTGACAGTTCTGTACCTTCACTTCTTTCTGCCTCTTACTCAGATTCGTGGCTCAGCAGACCTCCGTCCCGGATTATTTCACTTTTCTCATTTTAGCCTTTACCTTGTTCATGGTTCTGTATCCTTCTGCATCTTCTTTCCTAGTGTTTCTCAGCCTCATGCATTTTTTATGCCACTTTGTGCCTCAGGCTTCTCACGTAGAAAGCCCTGCTCTTCCCTAAATGCCCTCGAGTTTTCTTGTGTCCACCTTAATAGTGTCTCTCAGCTGCTGTCCCAGAGAGTGTATTTTTTCCAAGTTAGAAAACTCTTCAAAACACAGCTTTTGTACTGTCAAAAAGCAGCAGCTTTTCCACCTCTGCTTTAAAAGTAAGGAGGAGTGCACTTGAGAGAGAGATATTTTTGCAGATGTAGAGCCCCGTTCTATACTGTCCTCTGGGGCTCACAGGTTGGGCATCTAAAGGCTGGCAGACTCCATATAAAGTCACTTTTGAATGTTTGGGCAAACGGTTTAAACTCTTCCCTGTCTTATTTAGGTGCAATTCTAAAGTATTTGAAGGACTTGTTCCCACTTAATACAAGGCTAAAATTGCTGTAAACCTTATGTATTGGTGCTCCCTAAAGAAAGAAAAAAAGTTTTATTCAGTTACAAGCCTTTGAAAAATGCATATATACTTTTAAGCCCAGAATGACAATTGCAAAAAATACCTAACTTGAGGGAGTGGGTGCAAAGCAAATATATGAGGAGTAGGCATGAGAAAAAGTTAAGCTTCCCTTTCTCTCTTTTATGCTTCTCCTTTGCCAGTGCTGTGGAGACTGAAAATAACTCCACTCTCAGTGATGTCACCACCATAAGAGGCACGCTGTCAGCTTAATTTGTTTTCTGACTTCAGCAGGGGAAATAGAATCTGACTGCTGACTCACTTGTTAGGTCCGAAGTAAAGTAGTTATGTTTATTTCTCCTATTTGGCCACGACTTCGGGGCTTTAAATATTCCCCCCACCTTTGTAGCAGGTACAAGTACTCCTATTCGTGAAGCAAAAAGGAAATGAAGAGTCTGAAATAACTCTGCACTTTGTTATCCTAGGGAAGATGTTGTGTAAAGCAGGAATACGTAAGATTTTTGCAGAGCTGCCCTGCTGAATAGTTTCCTTCTTTCATACGAGGCCACGGTGGTGGTCTCGTCGTTGGTTGTCTGGGGTGGCTGAGCAGTTACCTTAACCTCAGCAGCTGACGCAGTACCGGTGGTGTCAGCAAGCCCTGGTTTGGCCGCAGATCCATTGTTCAGACGCTGTTATTTTTCTTCCTTGGCCTGCCCCCGAATGTCTCCGCAAGCTGAAGTGAAGGAGTCTTGTGGGAAGTCAGTGTGCAAATGGTCCCTCTTTTGTCCCTTTCATTATCCGTTGTTTTCCATGTACCTCTGAGGTCGGGCAGATTTTCTCTTACCCACAAAGAGTATTTTTGATGTCTACATGACATATTTTACGCGTATTTTAAGGAAAAAAAAAAAAAGTCACAGTTTAGTTTGGACTGGCAAAGTAGCAGCAAATGGAGACTTTTCCTGACAACATACTTTTTTTGGCTCTCCTTCTTTATTTAAGTACCCAGGGGCCAGATCCTCTGCTGGCAGAAGATGAGAGGGGCTCCAGCTTTTTTAACCACTTTGCATTTTCTGGGGATTTAAAGCTTTGACTGCCACTGACTCGCCTAAGCAAAGTGGAGTTGTGTCCATAATGCAAAGATAAGGCATACTTGAATGCAATGAATGGCTCTAAATATTTAGAGCAAGGAAGAACACACACAAGAAACAATAATAAGTAAAAAGATACAGATTGTTTCAATCGTGTGGTTTTCCTCAGGATGTTTAAGTAGCGTTGCCTTAGTTTCAATTTATTTTTTTGTAACCCTTAGAAGTTATTTAATATCAGATCTAATCTTATTTTCTGCCTTTAGCTTGTTTGTTTTTAGTTCCTCCTTCTAGAGGTTTAGTTTGGAGCTACCCCTTGCTGATTTTTTACCCTTTTGTTAGGATGCAGGAGGAAAACATGCTGCCATATTTCTAAAGTCTCATGGACTCAATCGTTTTTTTATTTGTCACACTTTTAATGATGTGCATGCATTTTAATGATAGAACTGCATATTTCTGTAGGAAAAAGCAAGGAATTCTAGAAATTTATGTGACAACAACATTAACAATACTCTTTTATAACTCTTCTCCCCGGGATTAATTTCAATTGTAGAATGTATCTTCTTATAAACAAACTGTGAAAAGTGATGGCAACATTTCATTTAAATACCAGGTACATGGGAAGGTAATGTACTAGTACATTAAAACAATGAATACAATTCTTTTCCCATTGAAACCATAGGCATAATTCAAATAAATACCTACAGGAGCAAAACTCAATCTAACTTCTTAACTTTCATTTTATAATGGCAAAGTTCATCCATAGAGGATTGCTGCATAGCATCCTTCAACTTAAGAGCTGTCAAAACAGCTCTCTGGTGTAACACCATGCATTTAAAAGACATTGTTTCTGTACTCAGCATCAGATGCTGGCTCTGTGGGCATTTTTAGGGTAGTATGGAGATGACTCAGTCATTCTAATGGTGCAGACCATGGCAGTCTAATTTAATCCTGCTTTAGGAATCTCCCTAGGTTCAGGATAGGATGAATGCAGGGTGAAGAAAGTTTGCAATGACTAGCTTAGATGTTTATATCTCTGGCTTAAATGGACTACACCAATATACACATTTCCTGTGAAAACATCCGAGTATTTCTTTTCCAGCCTGTAATGATTAATGAAGATCAATGAATACTTCCTTTTACTCATGGACTGGTAAAGGACTTTAACTTAGAGAACGAAAATTTCCATGCTTCAAGGGCTGTGTCATAAACAAGACTGGGAGAGACTTCATCTTCCATCCCACAGTGGCATTGAAAAGGTTCATGCTCAGCCTTGCTTTTTAACTCTGCATACAGTTTGGTGAACTCTTCTCATAAACTGCTCTGCATCCTATAAAACGGCTTATACTTATGACTTTTGAAAGGCAAAGACCATTGAAAGCTCATGTCAGAAGTTTTGGCTGATGAAGAACTAAATAAACTTTAACTAGAAACCTCAGGGTTTGGCCCAGAGAAAGCTCAAGTAAATCATTCTTCACTGTTACTACTAGCAGATACTGAGCTTGGTAAACAAGCTGAAGGAGATTTCAGCTAAGAAAACAGTATCTGGAAAATAAAAACTGATAGAAATAATAAGTAAACAGCATTACAAGAATTAGGAACTCAGCCTTCTTGATGGATAGATTGTTTTTAAATTGTTCAAAACCATAAGCGTTAGTACTTTGTCAACCATAATATTGTTCTATTTTGTATTTGGTGATGTTAAAAAAATTGTAATAACTGAATTGAGTCTTGTGCCTTCATAGGGGTGTGTTGTGGTTTAACCCCAGCCGGCAACTAAGCACGCGGCAGCCGCGGTCTCACTCCCCCTGACCCAGTGGGATGGGGGAGAGAATCGGGAGAAAAAGTAAAACTCATGGGTTGAGATAAGAACAGTTTAATAGAACAGAAAGGAAGAAAATAATAATGATAATAATAACAATCATAAAATGACAACAACAACAACAACAACAACAATAATAATAAAAAAAGAATTGAATATACAAAACAAGTGACGCACAATACAATTGCTCACCACTAGCCAACCGATGCCCAGTTAGTTCCCAAGCAGTGATCCACCCCTAGGCCAACCCCCCCAGTTTATATACTGGGCATGACATCACATGGTATGGAATACCCCTTTGGCCAGTTTGGGTCAGCTGTCCTGGCTGTGTCCCCTCCTGACTTCTTGTGCCCCTCCAGCCTTCTTGCTGGCTGGGCATGAGAAGCTGAAAAATCCTTGACTTGGTCTAAACACTACTTGGCAACAACTGAAAACGTCAGTGTGTTATCAACATCCTTCTCATACTGAACCCAAAACATAACACTATACCAGCTACTAGAAAGAAAATTTACTCCATCCCAGCCGAAACCAGGACAGGGTGTGTTCAAGCTAACAATTTCTACATCTAAAGGCTGGAGGAGCATAAAGGACACCTAAGCCATTTCCACGTTTGATACTGTGTGCATTAGCTAAACATACATACAAAATATAACAAAAGTGAAGAAACTACAGAAAGACAACTCGTCTTAGGCACTATGTAATTTTGCCTTACAAAACAGAGGAGGGCCCAAGTTTTCTAATGGGAATGTCTCAGATCAAGCCCCCATATAAGCTATGTGTTTGTTTCATCCATTGGTTCCTGGCACATCTACTTATTTGACGTGCTGCTTCTCTCTCGGGGGCTAACAATTTGTAGGAGCAATATTCAAAACAGTACCTGGGCAGCAGCTGACCTGCATGCTTTATAGTTGTCAGCAAAGCAGAAGAAATATAATTTCCATAGAGTGTAAGAACTCTCGATCCCCAGGTGTAAGAAATCAGGAAAGGAAGGCAAGAGACTGGCATGGATGAGTCAAGACCTGCTGGTCAAACTAAAGGGCAAGAAGGAAATGCACGGGCAGTGGAAGCAGGGACAGGTATCCTGGGAAGAGTTATAGGGATGCTGCGTGGTTGTGTATGGGTGGGGTTGGGAAGGCCAAGATGCAGGGCAAGGGACACAAAGAATAATAAGAAGAGCTTCTACAGGTGTGTCAGCCAGAAAAGGAAGGTCAAAAAAAGTGTAACCCCCTCTGATGAACACAACAGGCAAACTGGTAACAACAGACAAGGAGAAGGCTGAGGTACTCAACTTTTTTTGCCTCAATCTTTACTGGCAACCTCTCTTCCCACACCTCTCGAGTGGATGGACTGCAAGACGGGGACTGGGGGAGCAAAGCCCCCCCCACTGTAAGAGAAGAGCTTTGAGACCACCTGAGGAACATGAACATATATAAGTCCACGGGACCTGATGAGATGCATCCCAGAGTCCTGAGGGAATTGGCTGATGTAGTTACCAAGCCACTCTCCATGATACTTGAAAAGTTGTGGCAGTCAGGGGAAGTCCCCAGTGACTGGAAAAGGGGAAACATTGCACCCATTTTTAAAAAGGGTACAAAGGAGGACCCTGGGAACTACCGACCTCTCAGCCTCTCCTCTGTGCCTGGGAAGATCATGGAACAGATCCTCCTAGAAGCTATGCTAAGGCACATGGAGAACAGGGAGGTGATTTGAGACAGCCAGCATGCCTTCAGCAAGGGTGAGTCTTGCCTGACCAACCTAGTTGCCTTCTATGATGGAGTGACTATATCAGCGGACAAGGGAAGAGCTACAGATGTCATCTACATGGACTTCTGTAAGGCCTTTGACCGGTCCCCCACAACATCTTCCTCTTTAAATTGGAGAGATACAGATCTGATGGATGGACTATTTGCTGGCTAAGGAATTGGCTGGATGGTCGCATCCAGAGAGTAGTGGTCAACGGCTCAATGTCTGGATGGAGATCAGTGATGAGTGGTGTCCCTCAGAAGTCCGTATTGGGACCAGTACTGTTTAATATCTTCAATGACATGGATAGTGGGATCGAGTGCACCCTCAGCAAGTTTGCAGATGACACCAAGCTGAGTGGCGTGGTTGACACACCTGAGGGACGGGATGCCGTCCAGAGGGACCTGGGCAAGTTCAAGAAGTGGGCCCATGTGAACTTCATGAGGTTCAACAAGGCCAAGTGCAAGGTCCTGCACGTGCGTCGGGGCAACCCCCCAGTATCGATACAGGCTAGGGGATGAAGGGATTGAGAGCAGCCCTGCCAAGAAGGACTTGTGCGTACTGGTGGATGAAAAGCTGGACATGACCCGGCAATGTGCACTCGCAGCCCAGAAAGCCAACCGCGTCCTGGGCTGCATCCCAAGCAGCATGACCAGCAGGTCGAGGGAGGGGATTCTGCCCCTCTGCTCCGATCGGGTGAGACCCCACCTGCAGTTCTACGTCCAGCTCTGGGGTCCTCAGCACAGGAGAGACATGGACCTGTTGGAGCGGGTCCAGAGCAGGGACACGAAAATGATCAGAGGGATGGAACACATCTGCTGTGAGGAAAGGCTGAGAGAGTTGGGTTGTTCAGCCTGGAGAAGAGAAGGCTCCGGGGAGACCTTATTGTGGCCTTTCAATATATAAAGAAGGCTTATAAGAAAGATGGGACAGACTTTTTAGCAGGGACTGTTGCAATAGGACAAGGGGTAACGATTTTAAACTAAAAGAGGGCAGATTCAGACTAGATCTAAGGAAGAAATTTTTTATGGTGAGGGTGGTGAAACCCTGGCACAGGTTCCCCAGAGAGGTGGTCGATGCCCCATCCCTGGAAACATTCAAGGTCAGGCTGGACGGGGCTCTGAGCAACCTGATCCAGTTGAAGATGTCCCTGCTCATGGCAGGGGGGGTGGGACTAGATGACCTTTAAAGGTCCCTTCCAACCCAAACTATTCTGTGATTCTACGATAAAAGGTAGTTCAGCTTGACTTTTTAGCTGGAGGAAGAAGCTAATACTGGTGTTAATTACATGCCTTTAAAAATGCAAGTCTTCATTACAGCTATTGTTTCCAATTCAAAATCAGTTAGATTTACTGTCTAGCACAATTCCTAGCTGCAACTCTTAAGCACCAGGAACTGCCTCCATACAAAAGACTGCAATCAAGGACTTGCCAAAATTAAATAGATGCCTGCATTGGCATGCTTATTATAGCACTTATGATGTGATAAGTGCCAGGTGGATGCATGGACTATGACAGAATAAAAAATACAAAGCTATCCCAGCTTTATGAGTTTGTATTGTTTTGTAAAAGATATCTAATGTCCTTTCTTTCAGAAGCATTCAGACAACATACTTCCAAAAAACTTTCTCTAGGATAGAGAGGCAGGGTTAATTAAGGTTGAAAAGTATTGGTTTTTCTAGCATGACTTTAGCACATTTTGATGGTAATGCAGCTAAACATCACTGTCTGAAAATTGTAAAGTAGATTGTGGCAATTATCACTGACAATTTTGTTATATTGAGATACGTGTTGTTGACTTTTAATGGTCTTTGAAACCTGCAAACAATAGAAAGATGGATATACGTGTAGTTTATGTGTGGTTGTATATTGTGTCACTGCCTGAAGATAAACTCGAGAATGAGAGGAAAAAGTTAGTCATTTGAAATCAAGCTTAGCGTTGTATCTAGAAGAGGCTTTCTGCACTCAGACAGTACTTTCTCAAGTGGGAGAACAAATGGTCACGTTTCTCGTGGGCAAGCCTCTACGAAGCTCCTCAACCCCCTGGGGAGCCACTGGCAGGGCCTGTGTCTCAGGCTGCTGCTCACACACACAGACCTTCCTCAGCACCTTAAATTCCCTGTCACGAAGGGAATGCAGATGTGACGAACAAAGAACATAGCCAGCAGAAGACTATTCTTGCTCACGAGATCAGTGTTGCACAAAACAATTACCCAGTCATTTTAAGGACCTGGTGGGAATCCTTCGGCTCCATACCACACATCTCTGCCCCTAATTTTGAACACTTCTTGCCCAGAAAGGAAGAGTGCCCTCCTTTCTGCTCTCAGCCATGCATTGGATGGCATGGCAGGAGATACCCATCCATCCTCCAGCCCAACACGTCTTAGAGACAGCCTTGGGAGGTGTCCGGACAGACCTCACCGCAGCCTCAAAGCTGAGGGGTGCAAGAGGAGCCCGAGAAAATCCAGTGAGAGCTGACCCTCACAAAAAGCAGCAGACAGGTGGCTGTACCTAAATACGATGCATCTTTCAGCGTATTGCACGGGAAGCCTCTATATGCTGGCTGACACCGGTGGGCGGTCAGGAGTGTGCTGGTGAACCTTCACTCCTTGGGCTGAAATGTTAAAAAACCAAACCACCCCCAAACCCAACTAAAAAAGCGACTCCCAGAGCTTCATAGTGCCAAAATACCTGCAGCAATAAGAGCAGGAGGGTTGTGGTCAGGGCAGAGGCTGGGAGCGGGCCTGAAAGCAAAACTCGGAGCAGGGCCAGCTGGGCAAACTACAACAACTAGGAAGTTGCTCAGATAAGCAGGTTCAGAGAAAGTCATAGGATCTGCCTTCCTGGTCCTGGAATGGATGGACAGACCTGGACCTACCTTGTTCACCTGCCTTGTCAAAGCAGACATGACTGCTGGGCTCCTAAGCCTTTTAACCATGATTTTCTTTTAGATAGCGACAGCAGCTTTTCCATAGAGAACGTGGGCTTGTCCCACATCTGCCCTGGCTTTGCCCATTTTAAACAATGAGAAAGAGCACAGAGGTGTAGTCCAAGGCTGTTTCCCCACCATCGCTCTAGCCCTACTTGGCCTTCCCATGCCTGCACTCGGGAACCATCTGAGAAATGCTCCTGGAAGAAAAGGCTTGTGCTCAGATCATACAGAAATGCCAATAAACCTTTTCCTCTTTAAAGTTTTGGAGAGAGAAAGCCATGACAGTGAGTATTTATTGTTTCTTTAATATCTTGGAGAAAATGTTTTCCCCAGCAGCTCCCCTTAACCCTCCTGCAGCCATGGCCAAGCTGTCCCATAATCTCTGCTCTCGGGGATTCCCCAGAGCAGTTCATCAAACTTTAAAGCTGTCTCAGGTCTAGGTCTGTCCATCCATTTGTTCCAGGACCAGGAAAGTGAAGAGTAGTCTAGTCCTTATCTTCTCCCTAATATCCCTTACAAGCCCCATTGCTGTCTTCCAGTTCATCCTTTTCTATCCGAGCTTAACATCTGGAGCAACTTAGTCTAAATGGTTTCTGTGAAAACACGTCTCGTGTACCTCTCAGGTGTTGGGTAATTCAAGGCTGAGGGGGTCGGTGTTTACATAGAGTGGGTGAGCCTGATTGACAGGGTGGGAGCTTTGGTTTTCACCTGTTTGGGTTGGCCAGGCATGATGTGAGCTCAGAGAGAACTGGGGAGACAGTGGGGAGAAATGGGACATGTAGGGCTGGCGTAAGACAGACGGATAGCGCCAAGGTCCTCGGCAAGGGCTGGATATTTACATGGGAATATGGCCCACGCTTGTCCCAGAGTCTGCGTGACCTTTGGTTTTAGACACCAAGTTAGTGCTAGAGATTTATTGGAGATAGATGAGATGGATCAGAGAGTGGGATTCATCTGCCTAAATCGCCTTGGACAGCTACTTTAAAGTTGATGAGCCTGGCCACTCACGTTTAGATGACTAAAACTGTATGAATGAAACCATTCCCTGCAGAAACATCCTGGGGAAAGCGTTGTGGGAGTGTCAGGTGGGAATGATGGAGGGGATAAAGTGCTTTGGGGTATATTAACTGAACAGAATCTGAGTATGAGCCACTAATGAGAAGCTTCCTTGAAGCGCAGTGCTTAGACGAGTCAATTGAGGCAATTTTAGGAAAAATGAGACATATTCATGCAGGTGTGTGTGACTGCCAAAACCTTATCTGGAGTATTGTACGCACTTCTGAGCATCAGTGACTGAGTGAGAGGGAATTCAGGCTGGAACAGGTGCAGAGAAGTGATGACGGTAACGAAAAGTGTTTTAGAGAAGAGAGCTTGCTCAGCTTAGAAAAGCAAAGACTGAAAGAGGTCATGGTTGCTCTCCGTGAATGCAAAACAGGTAAAACACCTGGAAGGGAGGGAACCACTTATGCTAAAGAACAATACTGGCACAGGAATGAATGAGTATAAATTGGCCATGAATAAATGTAGATTGAAGGGTAGGATGGTTTATAACCATCAGAGCAATAAAGTTTTGGTTGTTGTAAAACAATGGGAGTAAGAGAGGACAGAATCTACGTAGTTTTAAAACAGAACCTGGCCAGTTTGTAAAAAGGAAGAT
The DNA here is from genome assembly GCF_026419915.1 of Harpia harpyja. Lineage (NCBI taxonomy): Eukaryota > Metazoa > Chordata > Aves > Accipitriformes > Accipitridae > Harpia > Harpia harpyja. The sequence goes on from NC_068947.1 coordinate 1,319,370, forward strand.
GCAGGTTGTTTGCCTGTAAGAGCAGGTAGGTAGAACTTGATACACTGGGAAATTCCATCCAGTCCATTGCTCCTGGGTCAGTCTCTAACCTTTCTACTTGGGCAGACATCGTCAGTGTCAATAACAGATGAAACTAAAGCTAAGCTAAAATCGAAATATCAGTGGCTTGCTATGAGAGGGTGGGTAATTATTTAGAAGGTAATATACCCCTGTAGATACCAGAATCAAGTTCCTGCTGGCAGCATTCAGGTATTTAGGCAACGTACAAACCTGCTTAGATAAAGACAGCTAGGGTAAGGTAGGGAATAAAAGATAATGCCTTGTAAACAGATTGCGTTACAGAGGTGGCATGACAAACACCATTCACCCAGAGCCTTGAAAGCAAAGGAGTAAGACATTAGGAAAAAAGTCTTTTCATTTCTACATGGTCCTTAAAACTCAAAATACTCAGGGACTGCAGACTTTCACTCTACTGCAACCAAGACAGCAAAGTACCACACAACTTCTGAGCTCTGAAAGAAAACCTTACTGGTGGCTGATCCCCATGACTGGGATAGGATATATTGGACTAGATGGGCCAAAGTTACCAATTTCTAAATTTCTATGATAGTTATTTCTGAGAACTAATGGCATTTCTATACCATCTTCACTCCAGTGCATTATTCATCCCCAGGAACAGGGACCTCATTTTAGGATCTCTGATGCTAAATTTAGCATTTGTGGTAGTGAAAATCTGCAGAGTGTGATCCTCAAGGACCAAAAAGAATGGTATAGAAAGGGAAGAATATAGATGTTAACATTAAAACCAACACTCTCCACCTTTATTTTTTGACCCCACAGACTAAAACTACTTAAAACACGTGTACCACACTCAGCAGCTCTGCAGGCTTAATACAGGACGTGTACCACACTCAGCAGCTCTGCAGGCTTAATACAGGGATGTCTTTTTTTTTTCCTGTGGAAAAAGGAGTCTTAAAGTCTTTCAGATAAGAAGAGTCTCAAAGGTAACCACTTTTTCATCAGGTTCCACATTTTTGAATCTGAATTTCAGCACTGAAGATTCCAGATGCTATAAAAACATTAATGTAGCGCAACATAGTATTAAGGCCATGTCTCACTGATGCAGACCATACTGGTTTAGCCACCCAGCCTGACAAACTGCTGCCAGTGCCAAGCCAATATATCTTTTTTTCCCCATAATTATACCATTTTTATCCCAGAGTGAGATTTCTCAGACATGCTATTGTTGTCAGGGACATAAGGCTCCATTACCACTATGCTGAAAACTCTTCCCTGCCCCCACAATGCATTCAAATGGATCTTAGCTTTTACTAAACAGTGGTTTTGTAATCACAGATTGAACAAAGTGTAGCTGAGCTTAATAGAAGTGTCATAGTACAGACATGGTCATTTTCTTATTTAACTCTAAAAAAAATCTCTGAACAATACTATTTTTTTTTTTTTAACCGCCAGCATTCCCTCCCAAGACCCAGATGCTGTATCAAAATTAAAAAAGAAGTCTTTGACTGCAGTAGGGTAAGACATATGGGTGTAATGCCAGAAAATAATTAAAAATTAAAGCAAACTGGAAAGCTGTACTGCATGTAAACCGTCTTCCAATTACATCAGCAATTGATAAGCAGTAATTTGGGTTGATGTTCCTGTTATTTTCAGATAGGAGTTCAAAGCTCCGGATTTTTTAAGAAGTATCATTTTCGTTGTATTAAGTCTCACTGCAATTGATAGAAAGGCTCTCACTGATCTGAAAATAGAAGACTAACTAGCCTCTTCAGCAGCAAACTATTATTCAGTTTGATAGCAGCCATGGCTGGCGATGCCTGGTGGTGCGGACAGGCAATGCTTACCCACGGCAAAAAGGTGCTTGCTCCCAGGGAACCAGCAGAAGCTCCCGGCTAGCAGCAGGCTTCTGCTTGCAGGCCCTCCTCCTGGGGGGGACGACGTTCAACCACCCAGATGCCTGCTGGCGTGGCAATACGGCATTTGGCAGGAAAGCCAGGAATCATTCCCCGGGGAGCTGCCGAGAAGGGGAAGGGTGCCCAGGAGAGCCGGCTGGTTTCTAAAGGTCAGGAATGAACCATCTTGTGGGAAGACTGGGAATTTCAGAAGAAGGTCTGCAGGGCTAGGCAGGGAGCTTCTCGTTGAACTAGCACGCAAGAAGGGAGTGGAGGAGAGGTAGGAGCAAGGACAGGCAGTATGAAGCAGTGTTAGGTACTTGGTGTCAAAATCCGGAGGGCCAAAGCCCAGCTGGAGCTGGGACTGCTGAGGGGCACTGATGGGAACCAGGCAGGCTCTGTGGAAATGCTGATTTCAACGTAAGTTCGGGAAAAGTACGGGCCCATCGACAGGTGGAGAAGAAACCCTAGTTAGAATGGAACAAAAAAGGCTTAAGTATTCAATGACTTTTTTCGCCTCAGTATTCACAATCAAAGGCTGCTCTGGTACTGGCATGATTTGGGATGGAGAGGGGCAGCCCTCCCTCAGTGGAAAGGGGTCAAACAAGTTAGAGACTTGGAAGAAGTTGGATGTACTCAAAACCATGGCCTTGGGTAGGATTTACCTGAAGATGCTGGAGGAGCTGGCCAATGTGATTGTGGGATGAGTATACGGGGAAAACATTTTTAAATTAAGCTTTTTTAAATAGCAAGGGAGCTGTGAATAAGAAAATGGAACACGCATGTGAACCATTTTAGCTGTAGCTAAGCTACGTTAGCTGCACTTGCTATTATAATGAAAGAAATTCCCACAACTGAGTGGGCCATGGGATTTGATTTTCATATTTCTTGTCCTACTTTTATGTTTATAAGACGTCACATACAGCAGCCTTCATTTTTAAGACCTGGGATTTGGTGTATCCTATTTCTGAAACAACTATGAAAGTTTTACTGAATTTATCACTGAGGGAAGAGGGAAAAATCCAACACCAGGTGGAAAGGTACTTTTAGAAGCTGGACTTGATATGAGCTTTCACAGCTGCCCTGGGTGAGATAAGCTGGTAGGCTGGTGAAATATTCATTGGACATCTGGGGAGGAAATGCTGCGAGGAAGTGAGCTCTTACCACCAGTGCGCCAAGTCCCAAAGTTTCTTCTCAGTTTTGGCTCAGCCAAATTTGGCTCATTCGATTCAGTTGGCTCTTCAGAACTTAGATCTGCACGAGGACTGCGAGTCATGATCAAACTGTCCCCCCCCCCAAAATAATTTACAGACCATTCAATTTGTGAGCTGTCACTTGTGACTCTTAATTTCCGCAGTCTGGCATCCGATCTGCCCAAGAGTCCTGTCACACTCAGCCTGGCTCATCTTCCTCTGCGTTCTTTAATACCCAGCTACCAACCTTGCTACCCACGCTTCCCGAGCACCGCCTTAGCAAGAGGGAGCGCAGACTGGCAAAACGGGGGGGTAACCTCCCATCTCACACTGTCACCTTTCTCCTAGAGGGGCAACAGATTTGTCTGTCTCTTCTCTGCTATTTTCCCAGAATGTGGAGAAATACAATCTCTTGGAGATCAGTAGCTCTCTCAAGTTAAGGCAGATTTAGCCAGAGGGTTCAAAAGTGAAGGTGTGCAGACAGACAATGGGGTCAGATAAACCCCACCTCATTCAGAAACCAAGCTGAACGCATAGTGAATCTAAGAAGGAAGAGAAAAAAGGAAGCTACGGCTGGGAGTGAGAGATACAACTGAGTCTCATTTTCCCTTTCATTTGCGTCATTGGGAATTCTGCTAATTGGTTTGAACAGGAACTGAGCTGGACCCTAATTCAGCTATGTATATTTCAAAGAAACACATTTAATTTAGGAGGTGAATAGTGAAGTTATAATTTAAAAAGAGGGAAAACCAGACATTATAAAAGAAGCAATGATGCTTTTCCTTTTTTAAAATGTTTGATATTAATATTTGGGCATCTATTGACACACTAATAACTGCTTGGAGGAACAATTAAAGGAAAAATGACCGACTTTGGGGCTAGATGAAGATATAAAATAAATGTCTTGATACACTGGAAGAAATAGAGAAATAAGAGAAATGTTGTATTACCGGTTAAGAAACAGTGAAAGGGACTCATTTCAGACTGAATGCATAACCTCAGCATTACTATTTTCTGTCTTGCTGTGCTTAGGGAATTTACTTGTTCTTTAAATGTATGTGTTTTTAATGAACATACAGGTGATAACAGTGTCAATGTATATGCTGAGATCAATTCACTTTCACCTGGGTTACCAGCTGTACATTCTGAATGCCTATAATGAAATGTAATTAGTACAGAGTTTTGGTCTCCTAATTTTTTAAGCCTAAAACTATATTAGGATCTTTTCTAACAACATCATCCATGTTAACAAACTTTCAACCTGCTTCCCTCAGACTCAGCACAGGACAAGCCCTTGCTTTGTTAGTCTGACCACAGAGTTTCATAATCATTGAGCATTGGTGTTATTAGTCCCTATGGACTTCATTTGGCAGCGTATGAACTAAGCAAGGGTTAAATCTTTCATTTGAGCAAGAGCTTAAGTGGATGTTTAAAGTTATATGAAATCTGCTGGACAAACATGTCCCTTCTCGGCGCCGTGCCGAGGGATGCTGTGATTCACCGCGCGTATTCAGGCACACGGGAGAAAAGGCAAAGAGAGAAGGGGAGCAGCTTTTCTGAGGCGAACTCATCTTCCTAGAAGCCTGCAAATGGCTCTGGGCACCTGCGACATGCAACCTCCAGATGTTTGGAGGTAAAAACCAGGCAGGAACCAACTCTGCAACTTAATTCCTTGAGGAGCTAAAGAACACACAGGCTTGTTAAATAAGAATCCATGGAAATTTTCTACTTCAGGGTTATTTTGTGCTTAAATTCTCAGGATATAATTTAAAAAAAAAAATCAGACTAGGCGTCCTCTGACAGAAGGATGTCTACTGCCTGACAACCTTCTTTGCTCCTCCTTCTTTCTTCCTCCTGCCTTCTTCCCAAAATGGGTCTTCTGTGTTATTCTCTCCAGGTGTCTTTGTCAGGGGCTCAGCATCTTTTCACAACATAATTTATTGCTTAGTTATCACTGACCTCAGGTATTCAGAGCTGAAAACTGTTGTGCCCTGGACAATAGCCAAGGGTATCCAAGAGCGATGCATGAAAGTGGCCGGTCAGGCTTCGTTGTTCCCGTGCACCCTGTGCTCGATGCGAGAACTGACCTTGTCTCCTCCCATGGGTTCTGTGTCAACTGGGAGGCCAAACACAGCAGAAAAGGCAAAAGAGACCCGCACTTAAAATGGTGTTTTCAGCCCAACCTCTCTATGCAGATGCCTGATGAGATTTAAAAGCCAGAGAGACATTTCACCGAGGTCTGCAGTAGCCAGGGCTGTTGGTCGGGCTGCCATCCACTGCACAACTTTCAGTCCTAGGCAGTAAATTGTCAAATTGGCTGAAGCATAATATGGTTTATAGGGAAAATTCACTATATAGGTTGAATAACTATATACAGTGGAACTTCATGAGCTTATAAAAGCTGCTCCTGGTTATGTAGAAAGAGAATGGCTAGGATCTGAAACCGCACTGTTAAAATCCCACTTTCCCATCTGATTTGTAAATTCCAGTTTTGGGGTGTACTTAGAGCTGTAATCAGTGTTTCGAAAGGAGTTAATCTCAGAGCATGAGGAGTGAATACCATTGTTCTCCTTTTCGATTGCTTGCACAGAGTTTCTCTTCCTGATTAGTAAGAAGAATTCTCTACCCAAAAGGCCCATCTACTTGCAGCCTCTGCATTCATAGTCAAGGATTACTTTCATTTAAGACATTACTTGGATAATTTTCAAAATTTGCTCAACATTTTCCTTTCTCATCTCCCATTTCTTCTTTTGCCGATATTCTCCTCTGGCTTGCACTTCTCAGAGTGCTATCCAAAAAGGAGAGAGTTTGCCTCTCTTCCTGCAGTAGTTCTGAAGATTTAGTGTGGAGATCATGAGATTCAAAATTACCCCTCTTGTGAGCTTCCACCTCCATTTCCCTTCTCTAAAGAAAGGGACACCCTTTAATAAAGAGGCTGTCATCACCTCCATAGTCTAGAACTCAGCAATTCAAAAGCAAATAAATAAATCTGCACTCTTCTGCTGCTCAGGAGTTGTGCATTGCCTTAAACATCAAAGTTAACAGTCAAAATTACGCACAGGCGAAGAGCACATCCACATGTCCAAATCCAGCTTGAGACACCTCTGCTTCAGAAAAGGGGAAGCCTTCCTTGTCTTGCTTCTTTCCAGGACATTGACTTGCCTGCTTTTAATAAGCTACCTGTTTATTGCAAGGCAGTGCAGGCACCAGTGGCTCAAACTTCAGCAGTTTGCTGCTGCTCTTTTTCTACTTCCCAGTTTCAGAAGAGATCACCGCATTGGGTTTGAACTTCCCTTCCAGCAGATGGTTGTCGCAGTTTCCCAATAAGCTGCTCCAGCCTTGTCAGGCCTGATAACACTTTCTCTTCCTAAAGGCACTTTCACAGAAAAGCCTCTGGCATTTGTGGTTCCTTTCTGGGGCCGTCGCAGCCTCTCAGGGGGAGGCAGCGTGGGTGCGAGTGCAAGGGAATAAAGCTCATCCTTAGAAATGTATCTCAACCCAAACAGAGTTTCCCGATCCCGGTAAGCCACTGCTGGAATGAAATAGTCCCATCTCTGACCTGTACTTAGCAATTGCTGTGAGCTTTAATCTTCATTTGTTCTTTATCGCTTTTACATTTTGAATTTGTTGGGAATTACAGAGGTTTGATGTAGAACATACTTACCTACAGGAGTCTTTTTATAGGTTTCAAAGAGCTCTTTATTATTTGACAGTTCTCATTCAGTAGGAGGTAGACATTTCTGGCTCACAAATTGGTAAGATTATTTTGTTTTTCTTTCATAAGTAACACTTAACTAGTGTTTCTAATAATATTACAGCAAAACAGATCCTAAATATGACAAAGTGTTGAAAACACACAGGGGAAGTTGCATAACTAAATAAAATCACTTCTTGTGCCCAACACTTTAATATAATCCATCCATTCAAAGCCTAGAGGTTTCTTGGTCTTTCAGCTGCACTTATCTGATAAACGAGCTTTTAAAAATAGAGATGGGACTACATTCAAAAGGAGTATTCAAACCTCTAAGTGCTGGGAGGGCATGGATAAACTGGAGCTTATATTAAAAGCAGCTGCTGTGCTAACAGTCTACAAAACCAAAAATAGGCCTGAAGTTGAATCATTTATTGAAATATCATAGTATTTGGTTACGGTGTAATCTGGTTCTCCATGTGTTATCCTACCAAACAAAACCCGATTCCAGTTCAGGATCAGTATCATTATCTTCTGGCAGGCATTTGCTCTTACTTGTGCACGCTGACAAGCTACACACACATGTGCTAGGAACCGGCTGTGGCTTTGACAGCTGGTCCTAACTAATTGCCTCCAGCAAGATAAACATGGTCCTGGAGTTTGATCAACTACTTTTTAGGACAAGGGACAAATGGAAGAGAGCTATGTACTGTGGGAATCCAGGAGATTAACAGGAAAAAGATTAACACTGTAAGAATATTGCTGTATCAAGGCAAAAATACTCTCATATATTTTATGCTTATCAGGTATGTTCTATACAAGCAATTTAGAACAATCTGTGATTTTACCTTTGCTACCTTCCACAAATAATATCTCCTTTCCTGCAGTGCCATTTTATTCAGTAATTGTCCCAAGCCATTATAGTTCCTACACAACAATTCACAGTCAGAAATATAAGTGTGAAGGGAAACAGACTGCTTCAGTTTGTGGAAGATGATGTACCCCACTCCCCCCGGCATAAAATTTTGATCCGATTTGTTTACAACTGCCCATACCATCTACTCTTACTATTTAGCTTTGCACATGAACTTGAGTCTTGAAGAAAAATTTGCCTAATTCTTTATACTGCTGTTGCACAGGCACAGACTTGACAGATACACCTCTCTCTTCTCAAGCCAAACCCAAGTGTCAAGAGGAATAACACAAAGAATGCTGAAATTTGTTGTGAATTAGATCTGGGTTTATGTTTTGTGGCATGCACTAAACTCTAATATTTCATTAAGGCAAAGGAGAAAATTCAGTTTTCACTGTGGATTTATTTCAGTTGCATACAAATTCCTGGATGATGAGGCTGCTATGACTTTTCAGCATTTATAAGGAATAGAATTATCACAAAAGACAAGTTTGAGCATAGAAAGCTCAGAGAAGCCAGCAAATTTAACTTCAACATCATCTGAGTTTGAGAGAATTAATGTTCCCACTTGCCAGATACCTCATGATAGATCTACCTTTAGCTGCCTGTTGTGAAAACCCAGAACACTTTCTCCCCAAAGTATGTGCTAAAACTTCCCCAAGGACAGAGGTGATAATAAACAGGGTGAACCGATCCCACTCTGGCATAGCACTCAAAGGGTAACGCCAGGCTTACAAAAGCACAAATGCAAAGTATGTGAGCACGTTCGCTGTACAATTACTCTGTTTGTGCAGTCAGTTGCAGTAATTGGATAATTGGGTCCACAACTGCCTAACTACATCAGTAACTACTCATTACTAAATTATATGTGAGCAATGTATAAAAAGCCCCAGTGTCTAAAAGCCTTTGTTACAGAAACTTTTATTTCATGAAGGCTCATCCTGCTTAAAAAAAGCATTGCCTATGCACCATGATCTTTTGCTTGTTCATTCCTTTTGAACCGGGAGAGCGTAGACAGAAAAAGAAACACAACTGAACAGGAAAAGAGGCTGTCGTGAACACAGGCCCTTGCTTTTCTCTTCTGCTGATCCACAGAGCTTTTCAAGGAATGCCACAGAAAGTTAAATAAGGAGGTTTTAAATGTCCAGTCTTTGAGAGGAGCATCCTGACGTGGTCCTCCAGTGACACGTTGTTATGTTTTTTTCCTCTCCTGGCCTTTTCACAATTCTCATTTCATTTACTTTCATAAGAATAAAGAATGACTTCAGAATATCCCGCACCTGAAGCGGTTTTGGAGGAGTGAGCCTTGGCAATGGCAAACCCATGAAAAGACAGATTGCCCTGAGTGGCCACTGCATGGAGAGTTAACTGAGAGTTACTAGCAGGACCACATTTTTCACCTGACAGCTCTAAAGAGATGCAAATGTGAAATAGATGAACTACTAGTTGTAGAGTACAGCCACTTCTCTCTCACCTACAGCCAATAACCTGGATGCCAGAGGAATGGAAATGCAGCAAATGATGATTCCTGTTGTTGAAATGAGTTGCAGGGATTTTAGAAGGTTACAGACCAGTGTTGGACATTAATAAAATAGCAGAATTATTGGATATGTAGGCAAATATGATACATCGGGCAAGATTCTTCATTGTTTTGTAAAGGGAATTCATTCCTCATAAATCTATCAGAGTTCTCTGAAGGAACGAACAAGTGTGTTGATATGGGAGTTGCAGGTGATATGGTCTCCCTGGATTCCTGAAAGGCACTTGACAAGGTCACTCACCAAAGGGTCTTAAAGAATTTAAGACTGGGATGAGATGGACGTGCTGACATGGATATGGAACCGATTAAAAGAATAAGTATTTACTTTTCTCACCAGAGGGAGTTTACTACTGTGGTCCCACAGGGACTTATCTGAGGAGCCCTGCTGTTCATCACATTCAGAAATGAATGGAAAAGTAGTGAAAAATGAAGTGACAAAGTTCAGTGACTGTTCTGAACTCTTCCTGGTGGAAAAAGCAAAAGCTAGCAAAGTGTGAAGAGTTACTATAACATCTCACGATACTGAGTAACATGGTGGGGTGGGAGAAGAGAATGTATGAAAATATAAAAAGAGTTCACAAGAGAAATCCTAATTTAATATATGCAATTACAGACTCTGAAAAAGCTATTATCAACTAGTGCAAAGATTCTGAAGTTATAATAGCAAGTTCTGTAGGAATGTCAGCACAGTGCTGAATGGCAGTCAATATGAAGCAAATTACCAGGGAAGGAAGGGAGAACAATCCATAGAACAATATTAGGCTATAATATCTTGAATGCTGTGGATATTTTTAGCCCTCATATCACTATATATATAAAAAACATAGGACTAAAAAGGAGCATAGTAGAGTGACAAGGACAATCATGTGTATGAAATAGGCTCAATACAAAAAAATCAAACATACAAGGACTCTAGCTATGAAAAAAATTGACTCAGAGGAGATATGAAAGAGCTATAAAATCACGTATGGGATGGAGATCAATAAGGAAGGATCATTTTGTTCTTCTAAAATAACAGGGAGCATCCAAGGAAATCACCAGGCAGCAGCTCAGCTGTAGAACCCAGGCCTGGGGATATTCTAGGTACTAAAAATTTACATTGATTCAAAAAGTGATTAGACAAATTCATGAAAATAAAATAAAAAAACCAAAACAAACCAAACCACCAAAGCCTATTTAATGCTGAGATTAAACATGCACCTCTGGCTCAGGAAATGATTGTCTAGTGCGTTGCCTGGGATGGGAGAGTATCTTCATAAGCTTGTCCTGCTTTTATAACTTTTCTTATATCTGCTGTTTTTCACCGTCACATACTGGACTAGGTGGCTTTGGTCCAGTTCTGAATGACTATTCGTATGATCAGTACAGGGATCCTATGAAGTAGGAGACATGTCATTAGGAGACTTCGGCTATGATAACAAGCGATGTTGCTGCTTCCATTGTCCCTTTATGATGACTCTAACTTTTTAAGAGAAGTGTTTCACAATGACAATACTTCCCTTTATTTTGGCACATAGTTGCTATGGAAATAAACAGTAACTTGGCACAGATCTACATTCTTTTTGTTTTCATGGGTAACGTCTTTGAGAAACTCCAGATCAGTGAGTGACAGGGACATTTCATGAATGAATTTCATTTTGTAACCTGCACACACAATTCTTGAGCTGACAGGAGAATAATTTTAGTGTAACTAATACATATCGAAACCAGTCGCTGTGTAAGGGAGGTTTTCAGTTTACCTGTTGCAGTATCATGCTGAAAAACAAGCAAGTGCCCCAGCAGGAAAAGAGAGGGGAAAAAAAAATATAAAAGGTTTGCAGCTTATTTTTAAAATAATTCTCAACTTTGCAATCGATGATTCATAAAAGGACCAGTGCCAGTAGGCAGCAAATCTCACAATCTTCAAACAGTTTTGATTATAGAGTTGATCTCAAGTGCCTGCTTTTTCTTTTTTTTTTTTTTTTTTAATGCGTGCAAGCAGTTTTTTGTCTGTCTTGTTCTGGCTTCTAGATTTTATCTCTGTTTATTTTGCTTTCTCACCATAATGCCAGCATTTTCTTGATCTGGGCTTTAACAGTCCTTTCCTTCTTTGCATGTGCTTGAAGTACTTTAGAGAACCTCCCTGATTTTTTTTATATCTGGAACATTACCTTTGTCCTTTTTCCTTCCGAGAGCCCTCAAAAAGTCACATTCACACACTCGCATTGGATGCAGCAGCTCAGAGAAACAGCAGTTTCCCTTCAGATTGCCACCTCAGTCACTCAGCCAGCTTCTGAATATGATCAAAATGAAGATGGCACAACCCAGGATCTTTCTGAAGTGCTGAAAACTTTACCGACTGTGAAACTTATTAAATAAGTTTTGAAACTGGAAACAGTCTTATGTGATAGTGCTGCATAGTTACTAGTAGATGAAGTTGCAGACAAATAAATTGTGTTTGTTCCTTTTTCTTGGGGGGAGTTATCTTTTTTGTGGCTATGCTGCTGAAATTACTGCAGTTCTGCCTAACAGCTCTGTCTTATGACTATGTCACACAAGTGCCCCGACCGCTTTGCCTGCCAGCCAGGTAGGAAGACCGTATCTTGCCTTACCTGCAAAGCTGGGGTCTGCAGAAGCCAAATACTTCTTCTTCTTCTTACGCGTTCGCCTCCTGAATACGCATCGAATCATTGCAGCTGCCCTTGTCAGAGCTCCTAGGATAGAGATGACAGCTTTTTGAAAGTATTAACCCCCAGGGACATGCTATAGTCACATACATAGAAAAAGGAAATAAGAATGATAAAAATAAATGCCAAGTAAAGCAAGAGTTTAGTTTTGGATTGGGTTTACAAAATATACTGTCACCGATAGATTTTATGAACCGCCCATACATAGCTGCCAATGTTAAACAGAGCTAACAGAGGTATTAGAGGACCAGTGAAGAAGTGGCAACCATACAGCGAGGTGCCTGGGAGCTAGCGTCCTAGCCTATGGCCTACCAGGACCGATGGTCCCTGCACCTCTCGCACCCCAAGGCTCACGTACATTGCCATCACTGTTAGTATTAAAGGCATAACAGGGATAACTCTGCCTAAGTTGTGCCTATGGTCTGCAGAGGGGCAGAGCCAGCAGTGGGGTGCTGGTCAGTTTGGTGCCCTGGCATGTGCCCACTGGCTGCACCTGCCCTGAAACTGCTCTTGGTCTCCAGCCATCATGGAGATGGCCTAAAATGCAAAAAGAAGCGACGACACAAGCTATACCTTCTGGTCAAGCGTGACCAAAGGGACCCAACGCTGGCACTTGGGTTAGTATGGGGCGCAGAGCGCTCGTGCTGCATGGGATAGAATCATAGAACCGTTTAGGTTGGAAAAGACCTTTAAGATCACCGAGTCCAACCATTAGCCTCGCACTGCCAAGTACAGTTGAGCAGTACAGCCCTCTTCTTTCCTCACTGCAGGATGCTCTCCCCATCCTTCGTGCCTTCCCAGCAGCCCTGAACAGTTTCACTTCAGGAAGCCAAGGTTTCCCAGATAAAGTTTTGACAGTAACCTGACAATAAGATGTCTCACAAACTTAAACTCTTCTTTATCCTTGCAGTATGCTCACGTTTTAAATGTAAAATATAAAAGTCTTTTTAGTTCCAGCTCTATGTGTGTGTCACTTTTCTCAACTTGCTTAAAAAGGACATAGGAAAGCACACAGTAAACAATATAATTATGTCAGCAGATTCAGGATCACGAAGCAGTATTTGCTGGAGTAGCGTTGCAGTTTCAGCCCAGCCGGTAACAAAGCACCACACACTGACACCCTGGGCCACGGTGGGATGAGGAGAAAATATAAAGGCAGGCTCGTGGGTCAAGACAAGGACAGGGAGGGATCACTCCCCGCTTGTGGTCATGGGCAAAAGACAGGCTCAACTTGGGGAAGAAACAAAACCAATTTAATTTACTACCAATCAAATCAAAACAAGGATACTGAGAAGTAAAACCCAACCTGAGAACACCTTCCCCCTAGCCCTCCCTCCTTCCCGGTTCTCTCCCCCTCCTCCCCCCGGCGGCGCAGGGGAACAGGGGATGGAGACTGGGGTCAGCCCGTCATACCTCGTCTCTGCCGCTCCTTCCTCCTCAGGGGGAGGAGGACTCCTCCTCACTCGTCCCCTGCTCCACTGTGGGGTCCCTCCCACGGGAGACAGTCCTTCACGAAGTTCTCCAGCGTGGGTCCTTCCCACGGGCTGCAGTTCCTCACAAACTTCCCCAGCGTGGGTCCTTCCCGTGGGCTGCAGTCCTTCAGGCACAGGCTGCTCCAGCGCGGGCTTTCCCACAGAGTCACGGCCATCTTGGGGGGCTCCACTCCCCCCCACGGGCTGGGGGGGCATCTCCTCCTCCAACACACCTCCTCCCCTCCTTCCTCGGTGCCCACAGAGGGCTTCCTCTCACATTCCAGTCCCCTACTCACTGCAGGTTTCCCCTCTTAAATCTGTTCTCCCACAGGTGTTACCACTGCCACTGATGGGCTCAGCCTGGGCCAGAGGCGGGTCCAGCTTGGAGGCGGGGAAGCTTCTAGCAGCTTCTCACAGGAGCCAGCCCTGCAGCCCCTACCAAAAAAACCCACACCATACAAACCCATAACAAGTAGCTTAGCTTAGAATTGGAGCCAAGCGGCATGACTGCTTTTTGCACTTCATGATCTTGGAGAAACAGCACTGTACAATAATTAGGCTGGTGTACTCAGGCCTCTATTTATGATATAGCATTTGATTCTGCTGAAAATCTGTCATGAGCTGAGTTTTCTTGTGACTTTTAAATGCGGGAGGAGAAGTAATTCCTTTCTGTTTTGAATTCATTCAGGCAACACCAGTCTCAGCAACCACAGAGCAGCTATCAAAGCAGACAATCAGTGTTTGCAGACGTCAGGCTTGTGGCTCTCATGGGTATTATCTCCTCATCTTTGAAGCAGTCAGCATGGCACCATAGTGTCCTGTGCCTTGGTGGGGTGGAGTGGAGAGGAAGCTGCTTGGACTAAGAGCCCTTTTCACAATGTCCATCACCTATAATATCTCTGTATCATGTGTAATCTCTAGGAAAAGCCAAAGCCATGGTAAAGATTGTTTAATGACACATAGTTAGTAAGAGTATGTAGAACTAAAATGTAATTAGTAGCATACAGGATCAGACTTATGAATGTTGTAACAACAAGGAAGTGCTTTGAATAGTTGAGATAACCCCTCAGCCTGAGATAAACCATGAATACTTCACCTGTGTCTGGACAGGTCTCTAGGGAAGTGGTAGAAGGAGCCGGTAACTCAAAGAAGATCAATATCAAAAGCAACCTTGAGTGTTAAAGGCAACCATTTCCAGGTAAAGCCTGAATACCTCTTTGGCACCGAGGAAGGAAAACTGGAAGAGCTGTATTGATAAAGCTAGGAGAGGTCGGCATTCAGCTCTTGGGGTGCTGCTGGGGTAGTTGATGCTGCACTTTTACTGACCGAGGCCCGACTTAGGGATTGTAGATGGAGGGCACGAAAATAGCCTTGAAGCAATCTGTTGGCAAGCAGACTGAGCCAGGCTAGAACCAGGCTTCATTGCTCCTCACCATCTTTGGGAACCTCATCTCCAGTTTTGCAATGAAGACATCAACCTTTGTCTCTTCCAGAATAGCCCCTTCTATTGCCACCTGCAAAGAGGCGAGCCCAGAGTAAAGCCAGGAGGTTTGGTTTGTACTCTCTTTCTGGAGGCAATAAAGCCAAACCAGCCAGCATGCACTTGCACCTGGAGATGTGTTTAAGTGGAGCCAGATGTGAAAACACTGATCAGCTGGGAAGGAATTTCTAAGCAGCAAGGAGTGGGTATTAGAAGGACACTTTGCAGCTTCAGGGAGACCCTAACCCGCCACGGTGACACCTCTGTTGGCGAGTAGAAATCATTGCTTTCCTGTAAGCATTCAATATTTCTTTCTAGTAGTCAATCGTAGCCTGAATGCTGTGGGGTCTTACTACAAACCCCACTGCAAAGAGTTTGTGTGACACTTGTCTGGCTGAAAGACCTCGCTGATCAGTTAACAGATTGTACTTGTTGGAGAAAGCTGCTGGACCCCTCAGAAAACTCCAGCGCTGTACCTGTCATGGTGCCATCAAGCTGCTCGTCAGGACATAGGCCCCTCTGTGTGTGGGAGCTCACCGTCTCGGTGGGCTGGCCACAGGATCTGGCCTCTAACTCTTCACTCTCCCTCTGCAGTTTAAAGTTCTCCTTTCCCAGAAGAGCGCTGGCAGCGTGACCTTCTGACTCGCAGCTGAAACCCTCAGAGGCTGCAAGGCAGACATAGACATGTTTCACAGAAAACTTACTCTCATCCTAGTACTGTATTTCAGATGGACCCCAAAGGTTTATAGAAAGCACAAGCCTATCCACCCTTCGTGGGGCAGCTGAAGAGAGAGTCTTTCCCCACCCCATGTAGTGAGCTATGATTGTAGTTTCTTTTCCACCTAGTATCGATATCCACAGGAACAAATTGTGTATAATTGCGTGACCTTTCCCTCACTGTTCAAATGTGGTTCCCTGAAATGGGTAGGTTTAGATTTGCATGTGGCGTTGTTGCAAAATAATTAGCTTATTATTACTTTTAACTATTGGTGTTTTATTGGTAAACAATAAGATCAATTTTTTAGGGTGATTTTGATAATTTAATTGTAAAACTGTAATGCACTTTGGCTTTTTACTGGCATCTGACTCTTTTTCTAGGAACAGTAACAGCCACAATCAATACTTTAAAGATGAAAACGCATCCTGCCCTTTGGGTTATATTCTGTCAGGGATGTTGTATTTCATACCTTTAAATCCGTCTGAACGCTTAATGGCTTTGCTTAGTGAAGATAGCTCACTGCTCTAGTTTTTACCATAGGTGAACTTCATTAGCCCTTCCTAAAATAAAGAAACAAATTAAATGAAGCTGATTAATGCTCAGCACAGCTCAGGCAGTCCATCTGCAGTGGTTTATCAAAGTAAAGCTCTTCGTGTTCCCTCCAGACTTAACCGTTCACGAATGCTTCAGCCTAGCTGAGGGCATGTCCCCACTAGGGAAAGATGATGTTTCATGAGTGTGACCGAAGGTGTGCTGAAATCCTCGGGGATTCCTGGCCGCTTGCCAGTGGCAAAATTTTAAGGAGAGAGGATTCAGTCCCTTCTGTGGAGGAAGCAGTTGTAGTTGGAGTGGATATTAGCGGCTCGTGGGTTAACATGAGGCAGTTCTTTCCCACTGTTTAGATTACTGCGCAAATTAGCCGAATGTGTCACAACGCTTCAGTTTTACTCTGGTGTAGAAACGGTCTTAGCTCAAAATCCTCAGCATTAATTTCCTTTCATGCAAGTTGAGGCACGCTTGGCCTGGACGGCAGACAAACTGCTGCAACTCCGTTACGCTGAAGCTGAGGAGCAATAAAACGCTGAGTGTTTCATAAGCCGGGAGACCACACACGCTCTCTTCCTCCTCAGCGGAACAAACCCAGCAGAAAAGCGGCATTTTTGCCAGTCCCCAGCCGAGCCCCCCCAGGCCCAGGGCCGGCAGGGACAGCCCACAGAGGACCGGGGGAAGCCCACCCCATCCCCGAGCCCTCGGGGGGACGGGGCACTTCGCTTCTTATTGTACTAATTCCCGCTGCCCTCCCGCTCCGCCTCGCTCCTTCTGCGGGCCTTTCCAGCCCTGGCTGAGCGCCCCTGCGCTGGCAGGCTTGCATTCGGACTTGGGAAATTTGGCGATTCAATATGATGGCAAAGGCTGAAAGAGGAAGCAAGTCACTCTTGCTTATATTTACCCTTCCCGTACCAGCGTAGAAAGGCCTGTGCAACATTTTGATGGGCTGTGATGAAAATTTTAAAGCTGTTCTCCCTTAATTCCCCCGGTAAGGAAGTTTCAGAAGAGTGACAAATGGGCAACTGCTTCTCTCGGGTCTCCTCAGACCCACCACGGGCTCCTCTTCACCACGGAAGGTCTCCCAGGCCTCTTCTGCAGGTGTCACCACGTTGGCAATGGGGGGGGATGGCATTTGCCAGAAATGTACTTTAAAGTGGCCGGGGTCCCCACAGTGACATCTGGACCCTCCTCGAGGACTCCCTGCCTCTGGTAATCAAAAAGGAAACGGTGCTGTGCCGTTATTAAAGCTTTAATATTTTAATTTCTGGTGAATTTTATTTTCTTTCAACAGCTAGCCAGTCAAGGGAGGAAAAAGACAGGCACTGCTTCTGGAGGGCAGTTTTATGTTCTTTTGTTGCTTAGAGGAAAGTTGATGATTTACGTCAGCTTTGTGTTTGAGGAACCGTAATGCGGTGTGAGTTACAATCCTCATCCTCAAACCCATTTAGTTTTCAAATGATATAGGTAATCATGGGAGGCAAAATTCACTCTACATTCCTGAATTACTATCATCTCGTATATATGTATAAATGCCTGGATCAGCTCAAGCACCTTTGTGAGAAATGACCTGTCAGGCAAAGTGTAGGAAATACAGTGCAAAACAACTGTCACCCATCCTTTTGTGGAAGTAACAATGTATTATTTTAGCTGTTCAAGCATAGGAAAGCCTGTTATCATGAAAGCACTGATGAATGCAACGCTTTTTGGTCATGTGGATTAAAGTGCTTCCCGATGTGTAGCATTTGGCAAAGCTTCCTGTATTTTTTCTCGAATAATTATTCATGCGCATATTCTTGGCATGTCATCCCTACTTTGAAAAACGCAAAGTAAGGTGTCCTCTGCTTATTCCGTTGTTGGGATTAATGCTCTCATGCGAAAAAGCGCAGATGACGGTCGCTTTTCTGAGTCTACAAGAAGATGCGAAAATCCCGCAGAAAAGCCCATTTGCACCCACGGGACTGTGCATCCTCCCTCCCTCCCCCGCAGAGGAGTTTCAGTGTTTCCCTCCCAGTCTCGATCCGCTTGCGGGGATGGAAGCAGAGCTGGCCTGCGAGTACACCCTACGCGCTGCTGAAGGGCAGCTCCAACTCCCGTGCGGTCCGCGCGCCCAGGTGGTCCACGGAGCGATCCAGGACGCCGGCTCCCCGGCGAACCCCGCGGGGTGCCCTCAGGACACCCTTGTCCGGGCTGCGCTCTGCTCTCGTGCTTCACTCCTCCTTGCAGCTGCAGGCTCCTTCAGATGTGCTTAGTTTATACCGGCGTGTAAAAGCATGGTCAAGGACATGTTAGAAGCATGGCCAAGGACGCTGTTTGAAGATCCCAGCTATGCCCGCCGCCTCCTCTTCCTGCAGCCTTTGTCTCGGCACACAATGTACTTATTAGTTTGCAAGAGGGTATGTCGTTTTCTTGTTCTTACGTAAGTTACGTTCCTTCTCCTGTCAACGAAAGCAATTGCGTTCATGTCCAAAGCACTTGGACATACCAGGCGCAATTAACGCCTGCTGTATGTTCTCTTTTATCGGGGAAGTCAGAGCAAGGATAAGCGTGGCCGAGGGTGAAACCACCGTTCGGTGTTGTGGTCCTCATGCAGGAATGTTATTGCAGCATTTAAAGAACAATAACTTGCTGACATTGTTGCTAGCAATACCAGGGCATATTTTATTAATGCATTCACACAGGGTATTGGCCAGCTCTGTCTAACAGCTGCCAAGGGTTACACTTGCGAATGTCAAAGAAAGTCTCATTTGTTTGCCTGCCTGGGTACAACAGATGTTGGA
Source organism: Harpia harpyja (assembly GCF_026419915.1). Lineage (NCBI taxonomy): Eukaryota > Metazoa > Chordata > Aves > Accipitriformes > Accipitridae > Harpia > Harpia harpyja. Next base: position 1,338,282 of record NC_068947.1, read on the forward strand.
ACTGAATTACCTCTCAGTGCAAGGTCCCTCATTGTCTCTCAAAATATCTCCTAGTCATTTAATTCCTTCAGGTCACCCTCTGTACCTGCCCTTTAGCTAGCACATCCCAGCCTGCTTTTCCCAGCGGGATCGATGCTGCCTTTGCACGAGGACTGCACCCAAGCTGGCACGGGGACGGCAGTGCCTGCCCAGCAGTGCGGGGTGCCTGTTACACGGGAAAAATGACAATGCAAGGGTTGGGAGAGCCACGGGAAGTATTATTGGAGCCTATTTCTGATGTCCATTTTTCACAGGGCGGTTGAGCCATCATCTGAGGGGTCTCTAGGCTGAGTCCAATGCCTGCGTCCAAAATGAGACTGTCGGGGTCTGAGGGGCTCAGCCTGGCCCCAGTGCCTGAGGACCCATCCTGGGAGAGGTCCCACTCTGGGTTTCCTCTCTTCTAGGTGCTTTGGTTCAGCCCTCAGGGACGTGCAATGGTTGAAACAAAACCACTGAGCTTTGCCGGAGCGGTTTTTGAGCCCCTGTGCTTTGCTCCAGGGGTCTGCGAGGGCCACTGCACGCACAGCAGCACCGGCACACAAATTCCTTCCTCAGTTTCCTCACTAAAGCCAGGGATCTTCTGAGGTTTCTCCGTGCCTGCGATCAGACACAAACACACGCCCGTTCGGTGAGTCATTTTGACTTCCAGTGACTAAGCCATCCGACTTGCAGGAGGGAGGGAAATTATAATAGTAATAACAGTTTGCACGACCACTGGAAGATTTCAAAGTGCTTTCTAAGCAGTTTTCCTTATCAGGGTTCCTCTGAGAGATGGCAATCATGCAGCTGATATTTCATGGCCATTTCTGTCTATTATCTTTCTAAACTACTCGTTGCTTTTTGCTGCTGAACCCATGGCACTTCCGAGACCCTCCCAACTCCTCCCTTTCCCCAGCCATAATCAATCGCCATTTCCAGTTTGGAAGATAATACAGTGAGTTGCACTGTAGTGAAAGCAAACTGGAGGCATGAAACACCCATCTGTTTTTTAATGCAACCTGCCAGTTTTAAAAACATCTGCTGTTGCAATGACTGCAAAATAATCAGCTGTCAGGAAGCCAAAGGAGCCAACTCCACCTATTTAAGCCCTCAGGACTGCTCAGGTACACCTCTAACAGAAAATGAGAGACAGCTTAAGGACGCAGAGGCTGCTACAGTTTTACATTTTATTACTGTTAATTTGGGGACTTCTTCAGTCAGTTTTCCTCTTGGCTCTTCAACTGTTCTCCCCAACGCCTTGTGTATGGTAAGAATGTATACAGGAGAGTCTAACTGAGAAGTTACACTAATCATAAATAGATTCTTGACTGAATTGGGAGGCATAACGGACCAAACTAAAGCTGCTCGGCTGAATGCTTGGGCTGTGTTTTGATTCTGTAAATGCCAGAAAGATGGCAAAAGGACTATTCTTCCCAGCCAAGAAACTACTTTTCTTGCTGTAGATTGAGTCAGTAACCACTGAGGATTGTACTGAGCTCTGTCTGAAGGAGACTTGCCTACTCAGCCCCTTTCCCTCTGCATTTTAACAGCTAATTTTCCTTGCTTGTATCTTTTACTAATTTTTATGAAAGTTACTCAAACTGTAGAGTACAGGAGAAACAACTTACCTTTTGCTTGCTGGTTTTCAGGCATCAGCAATGTAGTGTGAGTGAGGAACCCAGAATTAGTGCAGCTTGGTAGGGCTCAACACGCAATTACCATTCCCTAACTCTCCCTCTGCCACATTCCCCCTGCCTCCCAATCCCTAATAAATCAAATTCACAACGCTAAAGAAAAGAGAGCAAATCAACTGTCTGCAGTGAAGTGTTGTTTATATTATGACTCAGTCAGATTAGAGGATAATTTATTTATTTAACCATTAATAAATAAATTTTACAGGAAGCACAGAAATAGTCTGACATGTCTGAATTCTATCTTGGACACCATAAATGGTTCCTTTCTTGGGAAGAAATCGAATAAAAATTGTACAGGTGTACATATACGTATATATACACACACACTTTTATATATCTAAGATATATAAAAATATATAATTTATTTATAAAGCTATTGCAGTTATTAAAAAAAGTCCCTACTGTTGATGATGCATGCTATGTGCATAGTATTTGTATGAATATTGAAAAGTGTAAACTGTAGGTTTTGCTAAATGTAAGCCATATTATCCTAGATGGCAGGGACCAGTTCTTTCTCTTGATGGACCATCTACCCATAAATATCTATAAAATGGGCCTTGTCATTTTTATGGCTTTCATGTTGTTATAAAACCGAAAATGCACACAGATAATAAGGAGCTATGGATGGCTAATTGATCCATTCATTTTGTTTCCAGTAGTATTTATCACATGATGTCAGACTTCTAGAAAATGTAAGGCATCTTATATACTACTTCAGGGATATATAGCAGAACTGGATGAATTAGCAATGACTCATCCTGTTACGTCAACATTTTTACCTGCATGTTAATGAAAGTCTACTCCAAACATTTTTTCAGGGTCACCAAAATATGTCTTGTTTAGTAAGTTTTGAAAAATGCCTTTAGCACTCTTTCTGGACAATGATTTATAAGAATGACAGAATTGACTGTTAGAAGCTAGACTTATTTTATATCTGAATATTCTTTCCCATGTTATAGTACTAGCATTTGAGGCATTTTTCTATGTAGTATTTAACATACCTATGTTCCCTCTCTGGAGTGTAGATCCTTTCCTCTCCATGCTCTCCACATGTTTATTTTTATTGCTTATTTTTCCTCTGTTTGACTGTCTGTCTACATGTCTGTCTTTCATCATATTAATTCTGCTAATCTGTGCAACAAAGTACCTATAATTCAAAGCCATTTTACAGAATAGTTTGACGAGACCCGTAGAGTTGCTGTTGCCTACCTGGAGAGTAACACAGAGAGGATGTTTGCCTGTTTTACTACTTTTAGGTTTTGCACTCCCAGACATTTTATCCCTTTTGCTAACACCCACCAGGCACTTATTCTATTATTGATGCCTTTTAGTGCTGGGAGTTAGAGTCTCAAATTTTATTCTGGTTTTTGAGGCAGGGCTCAGTGGGACATCCTCAGCTGCGCTGTTGCTACAGCGATTTCAGCTGTACAGCTACAGATAAGATCAAGTTGCATCTAATCTAGTTGCGTCTTCTAGTTTAGCTCGCTGCTTCACAGAGGAGGAGGTAGGAGCTACAGAAAAGGTGAAACAGAGTGTAATTGAAGCCCACCCCAGATTACCTTCAGCTAGACTGTCCAGTTGATTACTGACCCCCCCAGGGCATTACCCTAGAGCTCGGGTAGTTGAGCTCACTCCTTTCTGTCAATCTCACACCCCCCACTACTGAGACCAGGGAGTTCCTACATATTTCATGTCGGAGCAGAGGTCTACACTTGTCCTTCCAGGAATAGGGAAAAAACAGTGGAAGATGAATTTGATTTAAGTGACTCATCCTCAGCAGCAGAAATACACACTTGACAAATACTGAGATGTATGGGAACACCAAAAGAATCATTTAAAGCTAATCCCATGATTTGCCTTCTAGTCCCTCATTTGATGAAACCTGAATTTCTCAGCTGTTAGCTGTCAGCTGATCAATCAGCTGGGTGTGTTGGCAATAAAAACATCACTGCAACAGGGATTTGCAGAAAATTGATAGTGTTGAAATCTTTTTATAGTAATGACAGTAGATATATATATCACTGCATCCTCAAAGACAAAATGCAATAAAAGAAGATTGTCTAATATATCTTAGTTGGCCTCTTCACTGATTTCTTTCCTTTCTAAAATATCCCAACTACTTGGAAAATACCTAACATTTTCATAATGGCATCATATAGAGTTCAAATTTAAAAGTGACTGGAAGAAGATCTCTCTTCCCCTTAAAGCTATGGGCAAAGATACTGATACTATTGCATGACCCTACCAAGTAATCAAACTTGAGTTTAAGTGAGTGTTCCCTTTTATGGGGAAATCTTGCCTGTGCTGGAAACAATAGCAAAGTATTCATTAATGTCAATGGAAAAAGGATTTCCCTCTTACTTTTATCATTTGTTTTTGATGGACAAGCTATTGGAAATGATTTGAATTGAGTTGGTCATATATAGTACTGAATGCTCTATAGACAGATACATGCCTGTGCATAGACAGTAAAAAGTAATCAGCGTTACAAAGAAAATAATGTCTGATTACATTAGAAGGTGTAAACTCAATAAGAGGGTCCTCAATACACTAATAAATTCTTCAGAATAGACAGTCCCCAATGCTGCAGAATACATACAGCGTACCAGATTTTAACGTAGCTTTGTGAACCTCCCTTTCCAATGCTTGGCTTTTTTCTTTGGGTGCTCCTTTTCTTCCTCTGTTCTAGGCTACATTTTCTTTTTGTCTGGAAGGAGAAAGTTGGTTTTGCTGGCTTCACTTAAGCCCTTGTCATAGGATGTTTCCACCCCTAAAAAAAAGCACTAAAATTTACAGACCTCAAAAAAAAATATCTATCCACCCAGCTATTTTCCACAATACTTCAGTTTTAAAGCTAGCAATAGTATAATTCCATCTGAGCATAGGTAGATTTCCCAAATTACTACACATACAGACTATGGTTTCCAGCCCTGCATTGCTAGTAGCAAGTAGCAAAAATATTCAAGGGATTGACTGAGGTATGGGTTGTTGTGTAATGGAAAACTGATCTTGACATATGAAAGGAACTTCTGGACAAAATTTATCTAAGAAAGAAAAATGGCACGAGACTATGAAGCTGACATGATATACAAAATACAAAATACACGATATACACGGTGGAAAGATCCAGTTGTCATATTCTAGGTCCAAGACTCTTAAATGTCTGGGAAGATTCTCCTCTGAAGGTGCAATGCATCTAGCTAAGTGCCGAGCGCCACATTTTTATCAGATGGGTTTACATGACTCCATCATCTTGGAGCACAGCTGAGCGTATGATGCTTTGGTTCCTGACTGCGTCATGCTGCATAATAGGGTGAAAATAGTTCACACATTTGTGATGACGCAGTCTAGCATCTGTAGCTACACAATATCCCCCACTTTCGGAGTCAGAGTTTAGTGTCTTCATAAACAGATCCATATGACTTATATTAATCTATAATTCTTTTCCATAGCATATATCTTCAGCAAGGCCCAAGTACAAATCACTCCTCTTACTATTTTACTTTGTGCACATGGCTCGTGCACTCTCTTTATGATCTGTTACTTTGGTCTTTTCTCTGCAGGTTTTAGTTCACAGCGACACGTTCCATCATGACTACCAAAATGGGATCTTCAGCTCAAGAAATAATAATAATCAACAAAACTCATATTTTGCTACAGGCATAAAAGATTTGAAATCACTTCACCTTTAACTTTTAAGGCATATTATTTACTGCTGCACTGACAATCATCTATATGATAGAAGAGGCATTTCATTTATTTTGTTTTCTCCTTTTACAAGGAGTGTCTAAGTGAGGTTGGTTGTTATAAAGTTTACTGTGGCTCTACTGCAGCTCCTTAATGTGATCACATTTCACGGAAATTGCATCTTCTTGAGGCTTTGCCTTAGAAAACCCTTTCTTCTCCACTAGCTGTTTAGACTATATGAGTATACTTCTTGATTTGAGTTACACTAGTGTTCACATGCCCAATCTTCCTTCTGTCTTTGGACTGTATAGAACAGTCATCAAATACGAAGGAACCAAACTGATTTTCTTAAAAAGCTATTTTAAATGTTTCTCTCTTTAAAAATAAAAGAATGATTGCAATGCCTACCGTGGTCACAGTTTGACATGTTGATGTCTCGCATTTCTCTTTTGAAGCTGTGTTACTGTATAGACAAAACCATCCTGTTCTTTTTAGTCTTTTGAGAAATACAGCTGCTGCTGTAGCCTGTTGTGAAATTAATTTCATAAATTTGTTTCCTATTAAAAGGCTGGATACCTAAGACAGCAGGGGATATAATTAAAAACCCTCTAAAAAAATTATGGATATAATAAAGTTAACAGAGCAATTTTAGAAATATGGTTTGTGTAATTGCGAAATAATCAAGTGATGCTTGTAGAGGTCCATGCTGGCATCTGCTCTGGAATGTAACAGAGCATTTGCAAAGTTTAGAAAGACAAGGAAATAGGAAGATCCTTGGAAGACACAAATCATCCATCTGATGATTTAGCCAGAGCACATTATGACTTGAAGGGGAGTGCAAAGAGACAGTTTCGCTCGGCTTGAAGGAGTATAAAACTCACCCACATCCTTTCTTCTGAAAACAATAGCTCAACAGCTATGAGTGCTTGGCAAGTTAAGCCATGCAAGCGGTAGGAGGTATAGAGATTATGTAATTCATCAGCTATCTCCCATTTTCATTAAAATGGGTCAGCACAGCTTGTATATAAAGTCCACTACAGGCCATCTTTTCAACTTTATCCGTAATTGCCTTGCCCTGCTGTGCTCAATACTGTTCTCCCACAGCTTTTTTTGGAGGAGAAAGGTGTATTTTATGGACTTGGCTTCCCTCAAGAGAAGAGATTGGAAGAGGTTTAATGCCTCCAGAGCATGGCTGTCAAAGGTGGCTAAAAACGGTGCTAAAGAGAGTCAGGTAAGAAATGGAAACTTCTCGGGAAGAACTGGCTGCTCCTGGGCACATCCAAAGGCACTGCAGGCTGAGCGGGGTGGGTTTTGGGAAAGCGTGACTGGTTGGTTCATGGTGGGGAGTGCCGATGGAGTGGTGCAGCCATCTGCTTGGCTTAGGTGGACCAGGAGAGCACAGAACATGGGGCTTGCATTTTGCTGAGTTTCTGTTTTCTCCCGGTCTGTTATTTTCTGTTCTTTTCAAAGTCACCTTTAAATAGAAGTAGAAGCTACCTTAAAGCCATATTGCCCCCTGCATTTATATTCTAGTATTGCTCTGAGCACAGAGGTGAATTAAAACAGGATCAGGCTCATATTTTTGCTCTCCTTGTGTCCCTTGCTCTTTTATATATCCCAAAGAAGTGTGACCTGTTCACCTGTGACCCGCTTATCTAGAGGAATTTTCCTAGGCTTAGGATCTGATAGCTTCTTAGTAATGACAGCTGACTGTTTTCCAAACCTCTTGCGTAGCATTTCTTTACTATGTATAAAGATTTCCTTCCTGAGATTTTTTTGCTGTATTTTTTTAAGTAAGTCCTTCAAAAGTGTATCCATATGGCAGTTATCCCATTATCTACCTCCTCCTGATTTTTTAAGATGATTGGCTGTGTACAACAGTTATCCTCCTGAGACTATAACTAACTTCTCAACTGTTTACTGGCCTTTATCTTTGGTAGAGCCATAAAATAATTTTTAAAGGAAATATACTCTCCAGAAGTTTAATTCATTGTGACTCTTCCTGCTCCTTCAGAAATGAACAGCTGATTATTTCGCCGAAGCAGACCTGTGTGATGCCACGTTTATGGAGTGCTTTCTCAGAGCAGAACAATATGTTATGGCTTTAGCCACAAAGTGCAATCTAAAAATAATTCCGCTTTGCTCCAAAGACGTGTGTGGATTGATTATTTTTCTCCTTCAGAGGTGATTTAAGCTATTAAAAAGTAGGATGAGTTCAAGAAAGGGAAATGTGATTAGATCAGGTGGATTTTATCTTTCGTCTATGAGATTCCGGCTTTCTTGTAAGAATTGTTAGTTTTAGCTTTGAAATAAATCACTTATCACTTACGTATTTAAATAAGACTTTACTTTTGGCAAACAACTAATGTTGAAGCTTTAATGAGGAGTGGAAATGAAAAACATGACTGTCAGGTAACTTTAGTTAATCCTATTCAAGATGGAGCTGTAAGTGTTTAATGCAGTTGTTCATTTTCTTTGGCATTGAAAATAAAACGTATTTCACTCAGTTGCTACAGTCTGCAGCCAAGGAATGCCAACCTAATAAAATACCTTCAGAAGCTGAAGTTTAGATCCACATTTTGTGCAAGGTGTGAACCCACAAGGCAGCAAAAAGAAACAGGCAGGCTGTTTCGGGAGCTGCTGGACTTCGCGGAAGACCGGCATGTTCCCGGTGAGGCGGCAGGATTTGGGGATGCTCAGGGAAGGCGAGGGGCGGTTGCAGGGATCCGCTGCCCGGGGCTCTGTCTCACTGACCAGCCAGGTTCTGAGATGCCTCAGCCGCGATCCCCTCGGCCTGACCTCTGCCTTTTTGCAGCACACCTCTCCCACTGTGGTTTTTCCACAAAGGACAGCCATTTAACCCTGTCCACCTTCGGGAAAGCTTCTTAAATTAAATGACCGCTCTGCCTTTGCCCTTGCCTCTTCCCAATACGCAAGTCACCAAGAACGCCAGTGTCTCAGCTGGCCTTCTGTCAAGTCCTGGAAGCAAATGAGATATTGTAATTACCTGCGAGATCTCGGGGTTAAGAGCAATAGAAATCTGGCAGCAACTTTAACTGCATTTTAAAAATCTTTTTTTTTTTTAATTAAATACAAAACAGAGGAATACTACAACTTGCACAGTGGATGCTCTGTCATGGTTTGAATACTGAATACATACTGTAAATTAAAAATACAACATGGTCCATGATTTAAGTTTTTTTAATGCTGTCACACAATTTCAGTCTTTAGTGTCTTTTAAATTCTCTTGAAGACAGTCCTAACTCAGTTGATGAAGTTGCCAAAGGTGAGCTGTAGTTCTTGGCAGCTGGCGAGAAAGCATCTAAAATGTTTGCTATGTGAGTTTTTTTGAAAATGAGCAAAACCCCAAATCTGTTCAAAGTTTGTTAACGTCAATAAGTAGGAGGTAACAAAAAGTTTTCATATAAATTGCCATCATTTGGTGTTTCTAAGATGAACTGGGCAGCACAAAGCTGGCAATAGTGTTGCTTCAGGCTGCCTGCAGACTCAGGTAGCCTGTACGGTATCACTTTAAAATATTCTGTGCTTTTGAAGATTTCTTCCTAACCACCAAAATTGTAAGCATGATTATACTATATTTAGGGATTGTGAAATAAGTCTGAAATAACTCTTCACGAGGGATAAGAGTGTGGTAACAAGCCAGGGAATGCACACAGACTTGTGCTTTTGTCACCAGCAGTGATTCATGTTGGGGTTAGACCCAGAGGCTATGTCTGAATAGGGGACCTGGCATCACTGACATACTTCTGGGTCAAGAAGCGTACTGTGGCTGTCTCCAGAGGAGATGCAAATTGCTGACAGCGCTCCCACCCTTCTCCTGCTTCCACAGAAATTGGGGCGGATGAAGCACATTTAGTTGCCCAGTTCGTACAGTCCAGTCGTTAGATGCATAGCATGAATAAAACATTATCATTCTCATGGATGTCTATAATTGTGATGATTTCATCTAACTGCTGAGTTATACTCAGGGATTTAATAATAATACATGTCTGATTTATTGTCCTGGCTGGAAGTCAATGGAAGACGATCAGCAGCAAAAATGCCCGTTAGTATTGGCATGGCATACAAAGAAGCTTTCACCAGTTGTGCTGCAAACCTAGTTTTCCCTTCTGAAGAACAGCAGAGGTATTTGAGCAGGATGTTTCCAACTTAGTTGTAGCATTGTTCAGAGAATAGAAGAATTCAAGTGGAAAACAAAATCGCCGGTTGTCATGGTTGTCTCTTGGGAGGTTATCTTGAAGGAGACTGTCAATGAGAGTTATTAACTCGGCTGCCATGGTTAGGGCTGTTTTGTGAGAAAGGGTATATGCTAAGATCTTGACTAAACTTTTTATTTACAGATGAATGAGATTATTTTATCATAAAGTACTGATAAAGCTGGAGACTGCAATGAATGCTTACACCAAAACCACATTAGACGTGGGTATTTTCTTGTATAGTGAAGAGGAAGGAACTGATTTTTAAAATTTTTCCTTGTTGCTTGGGATGGGGATTCTGAATATCCCTATGTTTAAGGAAAGGCTTTAACAGATTAAGAGTTACACTACACAGCTGGCAAACTGTATCAGTTGCTAACACCACACATGGACATGCTTTGGGGAATCTGCTTTGTTCTATTAAATGCTAATTTCTGCATGTAGGACATTTTTTTTGAGGGGATAGTTAGCAAACTGAGAGGTTTCTGTGGGTTTTATATTCCCGATCTCAGTTCTGATTGCAGGTGGAATTTCCTGTGCATTTCTCCAGAAGTCAAACACTCGCTTTTGCTCTCTCTTCCCACTCATGATGTCACATTTTCGATGAAATAATGACTAAATGAAAAACACTCACATTTCCAAGGAGAACTGCCAACACCATTTCATATCAAGTAAAACTTGTAGATATTTATCGTTCTTTCCCGATAAGATTTTTTGTGTTTCATGAAGTGTTTTTCAGTGGAATGAGGATGCGGGTGCCCCCTGTCCCACCAGCACGGTGCCCAGAGATATGGGGCCGCGTGGGGAGGATTGGGCCCAGCACCATCTCCCGGCTCCCTTTGCTTTTCTGCTTGCCATCAGGCTCAGAGAAGTTCATGTGCTGATGATGGTGCAGTTGTTTTTGCTGTTGAGTGAACATAAGATGACCTGAAAAAAAGGGAATCTTTCAGCTTAACGACATTATCAGGCAGGTTGGTTGACTACTGGGGAAAGAGCCTGTTGCAGCTTTTGTGATCCTATTTCAAGGTTCTGCCTCTTTTCTCTCCCACCCTCCCAGTAACAATGATGTAATATATTAAATTAAGTGGTAACGATGTATGAAGCTGTGGTTATCATAAAATATTTACACCCCTGGAGTGTTGTAAACACACAGTGGAGCCCTAATTAACCATAGGTAGTCTACAATTATCCCATGGTAATTACCCTAATCGGAACTGGCTCATTATGGGGAATAGGATAGAATTTGTTTTCTGTTTAGTACTGAAAAGCAGAGTTGGCAATTAAGTAAAAGCAGCAGCCGCTTCATCTGACTTAAAAAAATTAAATTGCCCTCTTAGTGCCTGTCACCATTCCCACAATGTGAGCAGTATTACAAACAAAAGCAATAATCAGATCCAGTTTCCAAAGCATGCATACTTTCATAACCTTGCCTCTGTGTCAGCATTATCAATGAATCACGTGATTAATAACTGTGATGCACAGAGGTCAATTAAAAAAAAACAGGAAGGGCTATCCAAAGCACTCGGAGATACACAAATCATTTTCTCCATGAAGCTATTAGAGGAGTTGTGGGAGCAGAGAGAGAGAGTGCACACACTTTCTTTTGGTATGGGAATTATTCAACAGGATGGAGAGGCTCTCCGCCTTGTTAAAGCATGACAAGCAATATTTCTGGTCAGGCCCTTCCTCCCCTGGCCGTTGGGAAATCTTGCAGGTGTCAGATCCTGGGCTATTTGCAAGGGATCCATCCTACGCCTGCGGAGCTGCTGCCAGCTAACGGGACCCTTCCCGCAGCCTGGGGCGCTTGGCAGTCGCCCCAAATGCTCGTTCCCAGGCCCTGGCTAGCAAGAGGGTGCAACGCTGGTGTGCCAGCCACTGCGGCTGTATCCCTGCGAAGCACTAAAGACGGCCGGCGCGCAGGAGGGTGACAACCCCGGCTCACTTCCCAAGCGTTGCCAAAGCGCTGGAAAGAGTCAGGCACATTCACGTCAGGCTAATCCAAGTAGTGCCTCTCCTCCGCCGAGGCTGGAGCACGGGGAAGGAAAGGTGACCTGCTGTCCGACACTGTCCTGAACCCGGGAAGAGATGGCATTTCTGGACTAGACCGGCCAAGGCTGCGGCCAGGCACGCGGTTCTGCCGCGGCTCCGCTGAGGAAAGGTGTTGCTGTCCCCGTTCTGGCCCTCCTTCCCCACCAGGCAGCCCCGGTCCCTTACACCCACCAGCGTCAGGGTGCTGAGGGTACGGGGCGGCAGGAACAGCTTTACCTGTGGCTGCTGCTGGCAGAAGAGGATCTGTAATTGCAGCCTGAGGACTGAGGACAGCACGCTGCCACGGGGAGGAATCTCCTATTTCTAATTTTGTTTTCCTATCTGCTCGTAAATGTCATGAAAAATTAAATTAAAAAAGAAGTGTAGGGTGTTACAAAGTCCACTCATAAAAATGTATCTTCTAAGTCATAAATTAATGATTTATTTTCTCCACCTGGCTTGTCCTATACAAACAGGAACAGTTTGCTTTTGCTGGGAGTGGAAATGCCTCCGCTGAAATGATCTTGTGGAAATAGGAAGATGCAAGAAGAAAACATTCAAGTAGCCTGCAGCAGTCTGCACACTGCTACAAACAGAAGGGAAGTGCACAAAAGGAAATATGACTAGGAGGGCAAACATATCTGGCACATTATTGAACACTCCCTACCATACAGCATGTCCTCAGCTGGTAGGTATGTAGCTGTTTTCCACAGTGCATGAAAACACACTGGTTTTTAACTTTCCTCCTAAGTGCATGACCTCCCTACCTTTCTGTCATGTCTATGGCTTTCAATGCTGTTGGCTCCTCGGGCTGTACTTTCCAGCACCGTTTTTATTTTTTCCAGCAATTACACTAACTGCCACCTCCAAAGGGGAAACTAGTATTGCCAGTTATGAATGAGGTTAACTGTGAAAAGCGAGAAAAGGAAGAAGCTGGAAATATGCCTGAGCAGTATTCCTACTAGACTTCAAAAAGGAAATACATCCTTGTGCTTTGGAGACAGTGAGGAGGGTGCCTTTTGGTCAGAATGAATAAGGTAAGTCCCGCACATCTAGATAAATGATATTTTTTTTCTTTATTGTAGAAATCAAATCTATCTAAATCACTTTTCTCTGTTTTTCAAGTATCCTGAAGTTGGATGCTAGCAAAAATTTGTGGCTAGATGTTAGCTATTTGCCTGAGGTTATGCCTGGGAAAGGGAGGTAGGGCTACTGCACAGGGAGGTTGTTGGTGAGGTTTTCTACATCTGCTGGTGGCTTTCAGAGGACCTCAGGACCATCTGGAGGGGAAATAGATTGGTCTAATTAGGAGAATTAGCCTTGAGTCTTACCACGATCACTGCTCCTCCTCCAGCCTCTAACCAAGGTATCTTGGGACTTTAGTTTTTGTGGCTAAGCCAAGGCAAATCATACTGGGGAAAGAGATAAGATTATGGCAAACAGCATTTTTGCTTGTTAGGATCTCAGAAGGAAGAGAAAGAGCAAGAAAGGGCAAATCTCTGTGCAAAGACTAGTGGAGTGCATTGAAAAAATGATGGCTGTCTTTCACAGAAATATTATAAAAATTGTATTTAAAAAAAGTATGCATATGTGTGTAAAATTTAGCTTTTCATTGTTCTCCCTTAGCTCATTCACCTGTTTCTACATCTCCTATTGTCCCCTGTCTAAAGCAGCTTTGTTTCAACAGTGTTTTCTCTGTCAAAATCTTCTGTTACACCGAATCGTCTTCCAGCAGATCTCAGCACAGTGTGACTAGCACGCGACACACTGATCAGGCTCCCCAAGGGATGGAGACCCCAGCCAGGTCGCTTCGTTGCCAAGGAGAGCTGCAAAGTGATCTGTCAAATCAATCCTCTCCTGTTGTGTTTTCCAAGATGTTTATGTTTTTATGAAGGAGCCAGTTCACTTAATGAGTCTCTATTTTTAGATTTGTGCTAGCAGCCCTTGGGAATTTATGTTGAAGATGGAGATGAAAGGACGTCTGTCAAGGTGAAGGTCTGCATAGCCAAAATGGAGTTGGCTTCCTGGCCAGTACTCCCACAGGGACCGCAGACATGCAGTTTATGAGCGGTGTGGATTCTCACAAGCGCCTAAATACATTCACTTGATACTTTTTCTATTTGCTTGTTTTTGAAATACCCAAAGTTTTTTAGCTTGGACAGGCATCAGTTCCATTTTTGAGCTTGTCCTCCTTCAATGTTGAATAAAGCATACAGAGGAATATAATGGCAAAGAGGGAAAACCAAACACAATGTCTAGAAGACTTCTTGAAAACCTCTATAAACCAGAAAGAGGTTGAGATAAAATGTCTAGGTGAACATAGCCTCCTTCGGGATTACATAGCAAAGGGCAGTGCCATCCAGAAATTTTCACACCAGTTCTCTACAAGCTAATTCTGATTCTAGAAGGGACCTGGTCATCACAGCATGACCCTGCCTTGGTTCACTACCCTTCCCAAGCAGCAGCAGGTTATATTTGCACTGATAGTCTCCTTGCTCACTTGGCAATACCCTTCTCCAACATGCGGTGTTAAGGGCTAGTCTGGGCGTCTTTACATGATACTGCATTGTGCTATATAAACATAACATTTAAATTTTTTTTGTTTCTTTTGAAAAACATGTAACTGTTTAATAATTGCCAAGATGACATTTAGGTTTTGTTTTTTATTTTGAAATATAAATACATGTTTCAGTTCTCTAGTCTAGTAAAAAATACCACATTTTTAATGGGCTCAGACACGTTATTAAATCATTTTAGATGTTACCACTGTATTCCCCTTTTTCCTTAGGTTATTCATTTGTTCCAGCACTCCTTCTTTTGGCAAGAAACTCACTTGCATAAGCTGTTGGATAAGCTTTTCACTGGTTCTGAACTGAATGATTTTTTTTGCTTCAGCAAAAAGAAAGAGCTGAGTAGAAGAGTTTTTAGTTTAGAAATATTTCTCCTCCTTCAAGATTTTGGGTGTCCATTAACTCCAGCAGGAATGGAGATGCTTAGCACTTTGCAGCATTGACTTGCTAAACCAGAGATGCTCCAGTAACCTTGTCCAGCTTCCAAGGAGCTGTGCTGCTGCAGCGTCATTCCCACTTGTCCTCTGTTTCTCACCCTGTCCTTTTCTGACTTTTTTCTTTAAGCAAAGGCTTTGGTTTTCTTGGAACGAGCTGCAAAACTTACCCCTCCCTCTGCCAGGAACGTCCTACAAGATGTAATACAGCTAATTACTCAGAAGTGTGCTTTTTCTTCTTAGTGGGTAACTAAAGTACTGTTAATCAGTAGTGGGTGTTTTAGGTAAATGAAAGCCAGCCTGATGAGTGAGTGATGCCCGGCAGGTGAATTTGCAGATTCTTTCAGCTGTTAGCTGTTAGTTGACATTTCTTGCAGCGACTCCTTCCTTGCTTTGCTTTCATAGAGTACTAGGGATATTTGTAACCAACAAGGAAAATATTTATTAAAATTATAATACCACAACAGCTTAAGAATTTTTTACCTTGTAGGGATTCATTCTAAAGCAGTACATTACAATGGAAAACGCAGTCCTCTGCAACAGATACTGCAGCAATGCAAACCTTGAAGTGCTCTTGAAAGCTCTCAGTGATTCCTTTTATGGAGCGTGTTGAATGTAATGATGGTGATAAGTGATTCACATTGCTTTGTCTCATAGATATTAAACTTAACTGCACAGCTGACTCTGTGTGGTTTTGTAACACTTCTGTTCACCTCGGTAGATCCAGGTTCCAGAAGGAAAATTTAAATTCTGTGAGAGGGTCCATGTGAAAACCTTGTGTCCCTGAAGCCAGTCTGAGTTCTGTCTCCAGCTTCTCAGGGGACAATTGTTTCATGCTTTCATCTTCAGGAGATTTCAGTCTTAAGGTAAACTTGATTCCAGGCTTTAGACATCCTTTACAAGGATCCAGCCTACAAGGTAGGAGGCTAAAAATTTCTACCTGATCTGTTCTCAGCCAATAGCTCCCTTCTCTGTTGATGGCTGTTGGACATGGTCCACTGGATGCAACTCTGTCTCAAAAAGTCCCTACACTAACAGTTGCTAGGAGTTGTGAAGGCAGAACAGGAGACATAAAACTCAAGACATGTTACTTATAGCTTTGTCCTAAGTCTCCATTGCTGACACCGTTCAGGATAGTCTCCTGGGTTGAGTGGATCTTTGCTCTAACCCTGTGTCCTGGTTTTGGCTGGGATAGAGTTAAATTTCTTCCTAGTAGCTGCCATAGTGTTATGTTTTGGGTTCAGTATGAGAAGGATGTTGATAACACACTGATGTTTTCAGTTGTTGCTAAGTGGTGTTTAGACTTAAGTCAAGGATTTTTCAGCTTCTCATGCCCAGCCAGCAAGAAGGCTGGAGGGGCACAAGAAGTTAGGAGGGGACACAGCCAGGACAGCTGACCCGAACTGGCCAACGGGGTATTCCGTATCATGTGATGTCATGCCCAGTATATAAACTGGGGGGAGTGGGGCTGGGAGGGATCACTGCTCAGGAACTAACTGGGTGTCGGTTGGCTAGTGGTGAGCAATTGCATTGTGCATCACTTGTATATTCCAATCCTTTAATTATTATTATTGCCATTTTATTATTGTTATTATTATCATTATTATTTTCTTCCTTTCTGTTCTATTGAACTGTTCTTATTTCAACCCACGAGTTTTACTTTTTTTCCCGATTCTCTCCCCCATCCCACTGGGTTGAGGGAAGTGAGTGAGCGGCTGCCTGGTGCTCGGTTGCTGGCTGGGGTTAAACCACGACACCCAGCGGGACTGTTCCTGTGTGCTTCCCTGGGTAAACAACTCAACTTCTGTGCATCTCCATTTCCAGGTCTAGAAAATGGCAATAATTCCTCACCTTAACTGTGTGTACATCACAGGCAGGCATCCAAAGAGGCAAACTATCGTGTAATAGGGTTTTCAAAAGAACACAGGTATCTAACTTCTCTTGGAGTGAATCCCAGTGAATCACTTTGAAAGCTTGCTGCTCAAACAAATGGGGCTCAGCTCCCAAAGGTTGTGTGAAAGGAGTCTGCACAAAGCTTTGGCTCTTTATTCTTGCAAACACAGATTAGAAATTTTTTTTCCTTAAAAAATGAGACTACTTTTGTTGGAGTTTTTCACTGAAATGGAGATTTATATACACAGGCTGAAATAACACCCCCTTTTCAGTTGCCTACCATTGCTTCATACAGTTAGCTGACTTTTCAAGAGGTTTAAAGATTAACGTATGCTTTAGTTTGCAACTCCCTTTCTTTTATCAAGTCTTGGTCACAAATGCAGCTTTATAAAGGCATCTGGTTGATGTGATTCAGAACGCATTTTACAAAACACTTGGCTCTGTGGAGAGAATTGATTTCTTTGTCGGCGAGAGTGATTGACAGTCCAAACCCACATAACCTAAAAGGAGATGCAGAGACAGTATCTGACAGTCCAGCACAACAGACCTCTCGAGTTAGCAAAGTCCTGCGCAGGAATCCTGCAGCGGGCTCAGTAATGGGGGCAGGCATTTAATCGGGCGACGAAGGCATGTGATGAGCGTGCCAGACAACGTGACGAAGATGGCACGGGGAATCCGTGTGCCGTGGGAGAGGCTGTTGCTAGAGCATCTGTCTCTGCGTGGTGCCTGCCCCCGGCTGCGGAGCAGCCCCCCTGCCCGGGGAAGGCAGGCAGCAGGCAGAGCTGCTCAGGGCTGCTGGGCGGTGGGTGTGAAGGGGAGTACAGAAATGAGCCTTGTGATCGTGTGTGGGGCTCGGTGGGTCTGGCACCACCTCAAGCAGATGTTTTTGGTCCCTGTTTCAGTGGGCTGAGCTGGAAAACAGCACCGAGCCCCGGCTCAGCGAGGCTCTCCAGGCTGTACTGCGAGCGTAGTGGCCAAGTCCCGTGGAAGCTGATTCGCCTTGCTAGAGTCTCCACTGGAGCCCTCATCTCGGACAACTCTTCAGAAGCCTGGATGATTCATGTTACCAGTGCTAAGCACTGAATCATGCACCTACCAAATCCGTCAGCAACAAAATTTATAGGTAAAAAATAAGTCGGTACACCTCTTTAAAGTGTTGGCAGCATTTTATCAGGATAAGTGTTTGGATCTTATAACCATATGAGCTTTCCAAAGTATTAATTTAATTGCACAGCCACCTTCTTATCTAATTTGCCCCTAGCCAGATCTTAAAAATGATTTAAACTTCAAAGATGATAGTAATCCCCCATGCACAAAGACACTTGGAAAACTATTTCTTTGAAATGTAACTGATTACAAACTAGTGTTGATTGCCTGTGCTCTCCTTGCAGCATTAGCTTTTCTGTGGGCACGGAGTGCTCTTGTAATTTGTCAACTGCTACCACTATTTAGGATCAGTTAAGCTTTCTCACATTAATTAAAAACTGTAATTAAAGAACCAAAAAGCCCCTCACTATGACTCAGTCTCAGAGTGTGCATCTGGCCCTTGTTTGAGGTGGAGGGGAAAAAAAAAGTGAAGTTATGTCAGAAATTTCCGGGATGTTTTCTTTTGATTATCCCATAAAGGCACTCTGTTGAAATGGTAATGGCTGGGAAATAAAAGAGAGAGACAGACATCTTTCACTGAGGTGGAAAGGACTGTGGTAAATCTTTCTGCTTATGTTGCATTTTGATCTCCGAGCGCAGTACAGGAATAACAGATCATGAACAGAAGGTGCAAAATAAATATTCTTTTAAAATATCTTTTAATTATAGCCCTGTTAAAGTCTTGGTGAACTTTATTTAAAAGGATTCCTCTCCTTGAGAAGATGTGCACTCCACTCTTACTCTCCCATACTGAAACAAAAGGGCAAGATGAGCATTAAAGGAGGAGATTTACTCTTGCAAGTGGCTACCACTGCATTTAATAGCTGTATATTTACATATTTTAAACTATTAGGGTGTAGCTTCTGAGTACATTTGGGAAAGAAAGAAGAGCTCTGTGCATAAACTGTATCATATTGCACAAGATCTGTCTCCACTAATTCAATTTGGCCACTTTTATGTTGTTTTAGTGACCACATAAAACAGGGAGGGTAGGATACCTCAACTTCTGTCTCCTGATGGAGAGAACATGCATGCTATAGCTAAAGCATTCTAACAATTAAACTGTCCTGATTGTAACATAAAGATGAGACATATTTCCTCATAACTCCCTATCTAGATTCCACGAAGGCTGTTCAAAAACATTTGTTGAACAGCTGTCTCTAGAAAGAAGAGTGTGCTAGTGAAATGTATTTCTTAAATTGATACAGATTTCAGTGAATGGCTGTTTGGAGTTATTTTTGGAGAAAAAAGTTTTCAGAGTGAAAAAATTATCATTTCAAAACACACTGTTTTTTTACAAAAAAGAGGTTCAAAATGGTGTTTATTGAGCTGAAAATTTGGAGTCATACAAAGTAATTTTTTGAAGGAGGGAATCTTTTGTGATAACTGCTGGCTTTAGAGCTCAATTTAGTTTGAAAGAAAAAAAGATGATCTTTTCCATGACAGAAATCTCCTTTTTATCGGCTCAAGATTCTTATTTCTGTCATGGTAGATGGAAAATTTTTTTCTTGATCAAAGCAAAAAGGTAATTGCTTTTGTTTATTTACCTTTCATTTATTCCTGTGCTGTAAACATGTTCAGCTGAAAAACACAGGTCCCTTATTAAGAGGCTGTGATCTCACTTGTGAAATCATAGAGTCATATAACCACAGAACAGTTTGGGTTGGAAAGGACCTTTGTAGCTCATCTAGTCCAACCCCCCTGCCATGGGCAGGGACACCTTCCACTAGACCAGATTGCTCAAAGCCCCATCCAACCTGACCAGTACTGCAAGTGGGTCTCACCAGAGCAGAGCAGAGGGGCAGAATCCCCTCCCTCGACCTGCTGCCCACGCTGCTTTGGATGCAGCCCAGAACGTGGTTGGCTTTCTGGGCTACAGTCGCGCACTGCTGGCTCGTGTCTGATTTTTCATCCACCAGTACCCCCAGGTCCTTCTCCATAGGGCTGATCTCAACCCATTCACCCCCAGCCTGTACTGGTACTGGGGATTGCCCCAACCCAGGTGCAGGACATTGCAGCTGGCCTTGTTGAACAACCTTGTTGATCAACCCATCCAGAGATCACAAGTGCACCATGTTTCTATTAAGTTTTCCTAACGTCCAACTTGATTGTTCTGACCAGCAAATTGTGCCTGTTGCCCTTGCTCATATTATCTGTCTCACAATACTAAGAGGGATTTGGTCATCATTGCTGTAATTGACCTCCAAGCAGGCTGTCACTACAGCGTCCCTTAGCCTTCTCTTTGCCAGCCTGAGCTCCTGCTCGCAAGAAGGGAAGAGCTGGTGGCAGCTCTGGTCACCCAGGGCAGCCCCTCCTGCAACAACCATGAGATGCTGGAGGCTGGGGTCCAGAGGAAGGCTGGAAGGTGGGACTTCAGGCTTTGGGGGAGAAAATGGGGGCTTATTTAGGGATTGCCAGGCATGATCCCCTGTGGAGCTGCTGTGAAGGAGAAGGGTCCCAGGAAAGCCATCTGGTTTCTAAAGAAAATGGCAACAGATCCCACTTCAGCATCCCAAGTGTTCCTTCCCTGTGTGGTAGAGCTAGAGGCTCACTTCCAGTTTCATACTGGAGATCTACACAGTGAAAGAGCTCCTCAGCATAGAGCATGACTGCTTCCCCTCTTCTTCCCTGCCTGTCTTTCCTGATCATCCTGTACTCATCCAGAACCATGCTCCGGTTGTGGGTGCAGCATCCCACCATGTCACCACCATCCCAGTCCTGTTGTAGCCCTGCCACTGCGCCTGGACTTGTGGGCCCTTCTGTTGTCTAGGCTTTGCACGAGTTCTGTACAAGCAGTGGAAGAAAGCCTCTGCACGAACTTCCCCTCTGAGAAGGAATTGCAAAAGTCCCTCTGAGGGCCTTCTCCCTTGCCTGTCTCCTCCATTTGCAGCTTCTCTTTCATCTCTGGACTTCAGCCCCTGTACCCTGGTGAATCTAGTTTAAAGATCTCAGCAATCCAACAAACACGGCCACAAAATTCTTCCCTCTTTCTCGGTCCGATGGATCCCGTCCCTTCTCAGCGGTCCTCACTCAAAGTCAGACAAGGCAACGTGCTGAAGGAAGCTGAATCCTTGCTAGGCTGTGCAGGCAGACACTGGTCTGCCAGTTGTGTCTGCTCCTTTCAGGGCCTCCCCCTGTGACTGTAAGGATTAAGAAGAACACCACTTGGGCCCCGATCCCTTCACCCTTCCTCCTGAGGGTTTACGGTCACCTTTAATGTGCTCAGGGTTTTCTGTGGCTGTATTGCTGGCGCCCATGTGGACGAGCAACAAAGAGGAGCAGTCAGGCATCTGCCTGGGCCTTGGCAATCTCTCTACACTGTCATGGATCTGGGCTCCAGGCAAAGCTGCTCCAGCACCAAATCTGCTGGGACGAGAAGTCTGGCTGGCAAAGGGGTGCTTCTCCTTCCTACAGAAGGGGGTCACCGGTCACTAACACTTGAAAAATTATTCTGATAGTGTTGGTCCTAATCTGAAGAGAGAGATGTCCAGCCCCCCAGCAGGACTTGTTCCTCTTCTGTTGCAAGTGGATGTGGGAATGAAGCCTTCCTCCTGGTGACTCAAGCCATGAGTTTCCAGCTTCCCCTGTCCTGAGATTTGGTGTCCTCTCTTGCCTTGGTCACGTCAACCTTTTTGTTCTCTTTTCTAGGAAGCAGGAGGCTGGCCGTGTGTTCACGCTGCCTGTCTGCAGGGCCCCTCGCTTGGCAGGGCCCCCCTTCTGCTACCTCCATCTTCCTGGCACGGTTCGCTCGTGAACATCAGGATCACTTCACGCTGTTCCTCCCATGCTGCTGACTAGGAAAAAGGAGAACTTGACATTTCCTCCAACTCTCTGTGAAATCTCTGCACATTTACTTCTGTGTAGACTAAAGGAAAGAAACATATGTTCTGTGCTTCATCTGCTCCCTTCTTCCCATGCAGGTAGATTGCAAGAATTAGAGAAGGCAAAGACCAGACAATCACTCCTCCGGAATGGTAGTAGACACAGGGAGTCATGGAAGCACAGTCTGGACTACAATGAGTCCGCTGAATGTGATCTGTGAAAATTGATCTCGCCTCTTCTCCATTAGCTCTGAAGGCAGCTAATTACAAGGTTGAATTCCTTCTAAGATTGTCAGATGTAGCCATTTGTCCACCATTTCCAGCAGGCAGGAGGAGCTACGCTTGGACAGGAAGGCACAACCATGATCCAAAAGTGGAGAAAGGGGTTTTGGTAGTAGTGCAAAGTACTTCTAAATAATGTGCTTTGTGACAGATTTGTTTTATGAAATGGGATTTCTGTTTCCAAATTATAAAATCTATAAAAAGTTACTAGAAAATGCAAAGCTGTGTACAACAGCTTCAGAGGCACTTTGGCTAATTTATGTGTGTGTATGGGGAGAGGTGAAGTGCATCTTGTCCTCGCAATCACTATTTTTCTGACGGGCCAGTCCTTTCTGGAAGTTCTGGCCCCAAATTTGGCATGTTATTTAATCACCTGAAGGTTCCTGGTGGCAAGGACAAGAACTAGAGGAAAAACGTGCTGGAGCTCCTAGATCCTGTTGATACCACGGTGGTCGGAGAGGGCCCTGCTCAGTGAACATGCCTCTGCCACTGGAAATCGAGGAGCAGGCGGGTCACAGCATGTCCTCACTGCATGGCTGAGGGTCAAGTTGAGAAACCTGGGTCACACCGAAGTGAACAGCTACATCCGAAACACGCAGCACACTGTCACGTGGAGATGCCAGCTCATGCCAGAACATACTCTGTCCATATGAAAAGACCTCTACTCTCCACAAAGCTGATTAGCTCAAGCACAGCTCTAGGCTAACACAGGGGCAGCCTACACTACCAGAGCTAGCTCTGCTTATGTTAATTTGGGCTAAATCTGTCTGTTATGCTTTATTACAGCACGTAGACCTATCCTCTCATTTTTGTGTGTGTGTATCTCTGATAACATTCATTAAAACCACCCATGCCTGTCTCCTGGTGAATTTTAGCAGTTTCACATTTTAGCTGAAAGTCAGAATTCAGGATAAAAGGAAGCCATAAATAGGCAGGGTAGCGACTTTCTATTGAGCAGCCCATGCAGTCTTCTGCTATGGACTCTTTGCAGTTTTTCTAGGCATATGTTTAGGGTTTTGGTTGCTTGCTTCTCAAAATCCCTGCACTAAACTGAACCAGCCCACTGATGTTCCAGTTACTCAGTGTGTATCTCTGTTGACCACCTTTGCAGCTAGATCTAATGTTTGCCAAAATCTCCTCACCTGTGTACTGAAAAATATCGCTGCTGAGAACTGTTCAAAACAGCTGAATATACAGTCAAAACCACAAAGTCAGTCCATGGCCCAAGCCTCTTTCCAAATTGGACAGACAAGACAGAGAAAACAAGATAATGGCCTTCTTTTTACAAGTCTGCGCAGCCTCTTTACAAACATTGATTGTGCATTTCTCTCAATGAACAATTAATAGCAATAGATTTCAGAAACATTCTGCAGTGGTATAAACTAACATTTCAACAGACATGAAAAAGCAAACATGTTTCTTTCTCAACGGAGACATACCATAAGAAATAAAATCCTGTCTCATACTACAGAGTTTCCTTACAAGTAAGACCTCTGACATTCGATCCTCTCAAATATTTGTATAAAAAAAAGAGTTTCAGATTTCTACCAGTGCTCTGCTTGAAGCATATTTGGATAACTTGTTAAGTTTGCCTGTTGATGGCTGTGCTACAACTAACTGTCACTGATCTGGCCAACTAAGCAGCCTAATTTTTGGATGGAGGGCCATGGGGAAACCCTGAGTAAGGTAAGGAGAGGACAGTCTGAGTGAGATTCAAACATTAGATATGTGCAGTTCAGACAAGTACATCTTACCAAGGCCCTTTTGAAGCAAGAGACACTGCGTGATTCACATTGCATAGGATGAAAGAGGTTGTTCTCTAGAAGCACCCAGGGCTTTGCAGATGTAGACATCAGCATTTGATGAGATGAGTACCAGTCGTGGCAACCATGGAAACCAAAGTCACAGAAGGACTTTGTTTGGTCCAGTTTTCGCTACTGACATGAAGAGGGAGGAGGAAGGAGGGCCTATACAGGAGAAGGTACATTCTACTTGTCATAAGTGCTTAGACCTGTGCTTGAAGGGTGTCGGATATTAAGTACACAGATTACAAAAGGAAACAATGAATGATGCTTGATGCCCCCAGGGTCTGAATTTCAACCGAGGGTTGGGATGAGGGCTACAGATGCTGTAGGCTCCCTGCTACGCCCCAGGCTACTGCCACAGCTTAGCAGTTGATAGGATTTGCAGAAGTGCATAAAGGCTGGTGTGGCTGATTGATTAGTTTTTTGGTTTCTGTTTCCTTTTTTTCCCAGGACTGTGAAGTGCCAGATGTCTTTATCAGCCCTCACCCTTAGTACCGAGTCCAGTCAAGTACCTGTGTGAGTCAAGACTGAGGGGAGGATGCCCTTGCAAATGCATGGCAGGGCGCTGGGGAAGGGTGACACATGCTGTTGTAGGTATCAGCTCTCCATTGTAGGTGTGGAAAGACTGGGCGACCTGCCTCGGCGCTCAGGGTACAATAGTGGTTGCCTGCTTGTCAGCGCGTGCTCCTTCTTGCCCCAGAGATCCAGAGCATTTGGCTCATGGGCTGAGAAGATTAGCATTTGAATGAGGAATCCTGCTGGTTACTCAGTCCCAAAACTCCTAATGGAGCAAGTTGGAGACCAGTTATTCGTTATTTTTTTAAAACCCAGAGATTTTCCCCGTTTCTCAGAAAAACAGGAGATGATTTCATCTTATCATAATTGCTAAATTTATTTTTAAGATGGGACGGTGTCAAAAGCTGTAATCCTGCACGCCTCCTTTAATACATAACATCCTGATTATAGTGGCCCTGAAAAATTAACAAGTATTCAAATAAACCCTAACTGAAAAGGATGCGAGGCCACCATTATCCAGCCTGCGTGACTCATTAAAGTGAAGGGCGAAGAGCGCAGAAGAGTTGCATTAATCACTTGATTCTGCTACAGGAAGAAAAGCATTTGTGTGATACTTTATTTACAACATACCATATGCAGAATTAGCTGATAGTCTCACAAAGACTCTAGGGATGCTGATGACAAAGAAGCATCCCACTTCTAAATAATTTTAGGAAGTCCTTTAGTTAAATTTTGTGTCAGTCTTTGCATTTTGCTTGATAATAATGCACAAAAAACTTTCA
Source organism: Harpia harpyja (assembly GCF_026419915.1). Taxonomy (NCBI): domain Eukaryota; kingdom Metazoa; phylum Chordata; class Aves; order Accipitriformes; family Accipitridae; genus Harpia; species Harpia harpyja. The sequence continues at coordinate 1,363,175 of NC_068947.1, forward strand.
AATTTTTGTGTTTTTGATGAAAAAGAAAAGCTTCATTTCCTGTTTAATGGCTTCTTCCCTCCTGGATTTTAGAATATGACAAAAACTCACATAAGTTTGAAAAGATAATTTCATGACTGGATTTTGTAAGACCAAGAGTGAGGGGAAAAAAAAATCTTATAGAGACTGAAGACACCTTTTTTAGAGCAAGTTTTTGGATGAGTTACCTTGAAGATGCTCTTAGAAAAGTCATATGATATTAGCTTAGTTCTCATATCACAGGTGGCTGTGCTATTAGGAAAAGAAAAACAAATGGATGAAGTAAAACTCTGGTTGCTTAGACTCTCTGAAGAATACTTGGAACCAGAAAAAAGAAAAGAAAGAAATCTGAATGGAGAAACAGACCAGAAGGCGTATCAGAAGATAAAAAAGTAGCATAGTTTCTGATGATAGGTGGTCCTGGTGTATTAAGTGTTTTTATCGATTCCAGGAATGACTGATTTGCAGCTGATAAGCCAATCTTGCAGTTGGGTTGGGGCCTCCAAATTGTGTCTACACCAGATGGTAAAAAAATTCTCTAATGGGAAATTTGGTCAGCACTGAGCAAAGCACATGACAGGAAACTCCTGATAGGTATAAATGTTACAAATTACCATTCAAAAGAATGTACCTTGTCCAGAGTAAGACTTACTGGTGATAGCCGTTGTACATTTACAAGGCTCTCGCAGAAGATGGTTAAAGCCCTGGACTGTGTTGGGCAAAGGTTCACATTGCACAGCACTGTTCAGAAGTGAGGCAGCAGACGGAGAAAATCTCAGATGTGGTTGATACTACAAAATCCAAAACACAGAAGAAAAGAGACTTGGTGCAGGAAGAAGTGATGAATTCAAAGTTGACGTTACAAAAAACAACATATGGAGCTTCATATGCTATGGCAAACACCATAAACCGAGGCATGGGCTGGCATTTGGAAAAATTTTAATATAGTTTGATTATTGTTGTTGTTTTTGGATGGAGGGCTGTTTGAGAGCCTCTCCTGGGAGCCATCTGGGACTGATTACTCTGCAGAGCAGTATACGTCCAGTAGCGCAGAGGGGCTAGACCCAGAACACTTGTGGAGCAGACCTCTGCCAGGCTCCCTGGCTCGGAGTGGCTGCTGGAGTTCCTGTGGTAGAAATCACAGAGGGACTCCCAATCTGCAGTTGCTGTGTCTTGACTGGAGAGTGTTTGGATTTGTCTACACACCGCCATTCTCACCTTCAATAAATCAACTGAAGGAGCCGTTTTATGATCAGAGAGTGAGTTTTTGTCGATGCGGTCCATGGCTTTTCTGTCAGTGTTGTCAACAAGCTTTTCAATTAGTGTCAATTGAGGTAGGGGGGCCCGTGATGTCAAAAGATAATTTTTAATTACAATTTTGATAACAATTATGGCCTTTTAGCTTCTAATGTGCTTTTATTTAAAATTAACTCTTAGACTTTCCTGAGCTTGCTAAAATAAAAAATGCTCTAGATTTTTACGTAGTCTTCAAAATTTGCAATACTACAACACATGCTAAACATATAATTCATCCAGTGACATCAATAGGACTATTCTTATACTTAGAGATATACACGTCTGCAAGGTCAAGACCTTATACTGTATTGTCGTAACGATGGAATAACGCACAGGTGGGTGCTGGGACTGACTTCACTAGTAAACTGAAAAATATATTCCTTTGAGGGGTCAGGTTCAAAAAGCAATAAAAAATTGAGTTCATCATCTTTCCTGGGTCAGCAAAACCTGGCTGAACCTAGGCTTTCTGTTCAGGATTGATGGCATTTTCTTCTTTGTAATAATGGAAATATCAGAAAAAAGCCAATGCCTTCCATTGTAAAGTAGTAACAGCCATGATGAGCTAAAAATATTCATCAGATTATGATTACCTTTTTTACTTTCTGACCCACAGGAGATAATCACCACCTCTCTCCATGATCATGTCCTACCGTTGCTCCTTTGCTGCCTGCAACTTCTTCTCTCAGGTCTTACTGTTCAACAGTCAAGTTAAACTCAGAGTCTTGTTCTCTATTTGTGTTTAGCTTTGCAAAATGCTTCTATTTCAGACCTGAACAAGCATTTGTGTGCCTGAAAGCTTGTTTGTTTTCTCAGTGATGTAAATTGACCTAATAAACAGATTGCCTGTCTTTGCAAATTGTGTGTTTCCAGCAAGACAGCATCTTTAACCAATTCATCTGAACTGCTCTGAATTTTATAATGTATTCCAAACTTACATATATGTAGCACAAGAAATTCTAGAGTGAATTTTATAGGATCATTATAGGGTGATTTTTTCCTACCATGCTGAATTATTGAAGCTCAGAAGTATGTGTGCGCAATACATCTCCTCTGACTTTAAGACTTGTAAATTATTTTGGTCAGTTAGATTTCTATTTCAAGATGTTAAGTTCATGTTGAGAAGCAAAATTCTTTGTTAACAAACAGAATTATTGACCCAAACCCAAGACACTAAATGAAGTATGATTTGATAAAACTGACATCTTGTTAACTTTTCTCTGTCCCTTAACACAACCTTCAGTAAATCTGGGCTGCAACACTAAAATACTCTATATACTCTAGTTTCATGCTATCTGTGAACTAGCCAAAACAGAAAACTATGAATATCTTATAAGGAAATCTGATTTTCTTTGGTCCCATTTTCCTCCAGGAAGTTTCTCTGGCACATTTCCCCTGTTCCATTTACAACTGCAGCATTCTAGCTCTTTCAAGCTCTGTGAAATAAATCAGATACCAAGAAGTCAAATATCTGTGTCTCCTTCATGTACATAGTCTGTGAGAGCACTCTTATTGACTTCCTACTTTGTCATGGGGAAGCATTTATATTTTACCTTGTTTAGTCAAGGTACAAACATGTCTTAGATAATGAACACAAGGGCAGAGGGAAATAATGTCAACAAAAAGTGCCTGAAAGATTTACATAAACTGTCATTTGAGCTTCTGTAACGTGCAGATGTAACTGCTACGGATAATAGAAATACCTGTCATTATAGCTGTCAACACATCTTGGCGAGTTTACCCAGTTGCCCTTTGGGTGCCCCTTTTGCTTCGGTTCTTTGACTGGTCTTGCCTTACTGCCTTTCACAGGCAAAGTTAGTAGCTGTGATCATTCCTTTCTACTCACTTCACATATTCATTCTGACTCAACTTTTTCTCTGACTCACAATCTGTTTCTATTTCCATAATCATGAGTGCATGTGAAACATCCTGGGCTAATGCGAAATGGCACAGACATCAAAATGTGTTATTCATACCTATGTGAGTAATGCCCACTCATTCTTTGGTACATGTATATTGACTTGATAGCACCTTCGTTTCCTGCCTCCTTCCATTTATTCAATCACTTGGTGAACCTTCTTCCACAGCAATGGGGATGATTCCTCTTTTGTTCTTATATCAGAATGAAACCCCGCCTCAACATACCAGGATTACATCTTCAGCCAACTTTAAAAAAATCATCTAGAAAAAGAGAAAAAATCAAGTTTAGGAGTTCTGATAAACAATTAATCATCACAGGGAACAAAATAACTAATTCTTCATATAGTCTGCTGAAAGTGCAGGAGTTCCCGTTCTTAGTGAACAAAAGCTCACCAAGGAATTCAGCATAATTTAGAAGTTAGAAGTCACACGTGCATTTTTGGCCTTTGCCAAAATCTTTTTGTAAATCATGTGTGGAAGACATCAGAGTGAAAAATGACATGTATGTCTGGAGCAAAGTGGTTTGCTTGGGCTGTAGATCTGGTGCATCTCGAGGCACACATTTTAGTGATAATACATACTACTGGTAAATTGGGGTCAGTAGCTGACCTGTAGGTGTTGCAACTGCTTGAAATATTGGGGCTTTGTGGTGCAAAGTCTACTGTACTTGTGAAATCTACTGGGTATATTCTCTTCATGGACCTATCATTTTATCTGCTATGTGAGATGTAAAATTTCAAGGGAAAGTTTGAGTAAACTGTACAAAACTCCTGAGATATCTCCAAAATCCACAAAACAAACAGGAAGTGTTAGAGGAAGGAATATCCTTTTCTATATTAACATCTGTGAGCAGAGGTGGCCAGGAAAGAGAAGAGAGCTACAAAATAATCATGACATTATCTATTATTTTAAACATGACATTAGGGTAACAAATTAGGGTGAATTTTTTTTACTGGAACATTATCACATATAAATACAAAACCCCTGGAGATTTCTACTTATAATAATACTCTACTAATACTACTTTTATAGATGGATATTAATTGACAAGCGTGACCTTTTAGATACCTTCTAGCAGGTCATGGACTTGGTGATTATTGTGGAAGTGCAGAGTTAACTCTTCCTGGAGCTCTTACTGGGTATCCAGAAATCTGGCAACAACTCTAATTCATTTGCTTAATGTTTAATGAAGAATATTGGTAAGATATGCTGTGTAATCTACAATGTTGATACACACAAATTAACTTCATCACATGCAGTAACTCAGGCTCTTACCACAGATGATATCCGGGTGGGACCAAAGAAATCCTGACATGAATAAAAGATCTGATGTTCAGCCTGTTTTGAAAATGGCATAGTCTCCCAAACTTCTGATGGAGAGGGATGTAAATCTTAGAATGTAATTTTAAATACCCAGTTAGTCAGAATTGCAGGAAAATCTGGAGTTGGGTAGCATAATAAGTGCAGAGGTTTTATTATTTCAATCTTTTTGCTCTGCGCTATGTTGCCAGGGACAAATACATCATACGTTCTGAAGAGGCTTCCCTGTAGTCACTGCAGCATCATCTTGAGAACAGACTCCAGAAGCCTTTCTCGTAGGAGGGTTGAGTCCATTTGGACACGTTGGAGATGACACATCTGGTAAATGGGTGTGATGCTCTGGTTTTCCAGCTCCAAGTGGGTGGATCATAGGGTGTCACTCTTGGGTATAGTGGTGGAGGCGGGGGAATGAAGCCCTAAAAGAGTGTGATTGGGCCAGGGTGAGACCTCATTCCTTCACTGTGATGTTGAAAAAGTGACATCGCAATGCAAATATTATAGCAAGATATGATTTTGGCTTGGTTATTTCCATCCTCCCTTGTTGTATTGCAAAACGTTTATTTACTGGAAGTTTTGGGTTTAGGGTTTTGTTTCTTAAACCACTGCTGTTGTTATTAACAGTAATTACCATCCACTGCCATAGGGTATTTTGTCTTGCTCAAAATTAATACTAAGCAAGAAATGATCAGACTTTTTTCTCTCCATTTTTCCCTAGTGGTATGCCCCTTCCAGTTTGCCATTTGCCAAACCTACTTTCTTTTACAACAGCTGCACAATCTGTGCAGACAGAAATTTTTGTTTTAAAACTGCTGTTGTTTAAGCTGACCATGCAGTAGTAACTGACAGCAGCTTGCTTTTTTTCAGAAAATGCTTTAAATAAATAACAGGCATCAGTAAACATAGATGCAATTAGTACTTCAGTATAGTGGGCACTCCACCACACTTCCGAGTAATTTTCTGGATTATCTGAACAACCTGGAGATCAAAGTTTAAAACTTGCTGGTTTTTTATGCAGGATATTACATTTTGTAGGAGAACACTGCGAGATATGAGATGCTTATGCTGGTAACTGAAGATGTACTTGAATATTCCAATTATCTTCTAACTCATTGAAACTTGACCTCTTAATCTGTTCAGTAAAAAGAGTAGAGGTTATAGATATCTGTGTAATTGAACTGAACTCAAATACTTCATCTGGCTTCAGTAACATTTCTTGCATTTCTCACGCTGGAGTTTTAATTTTCTTATTGTGAAATCATCTTGCTGGAAAAAAAACCCCAAACCAACAAAAACACCCCCAACTGTGAAAGCTAGGTTAAACAGATTTTCCTAACTCTGTTTTTTGCTCTGTATTAAGGCTGATATTTGAGCTCACAGAGCAAAAAAACAATTGGAGGGAGCTTTCCACCCCGCTGGGGCTGTTTGCTTACACTTTTTATAACACTGAGCACTGGGTTTATACTGCTGCAGTCTTCTTTCGGGCTCTGGGGCACGGGGAGCTTCACACAGTAAGCGTAAGGTAACGCTCTGTGCTGCGTGCGGAGGGGAACCTGTCTGCAGGCAGAAGCTCTGCTGAAGGGCTGGCGGTGGGAAGGGGGCTGGCTGCCGACATCAACCAGGGGATTTTCAGCATTTTCCTGAATGTCTGATAACATTAAGTAGAGTGCGGAAGACATGTAAGTGGTGCCGGTGACTTTGCACGGGAGTCTGGTAGCCAGTTCCCAGAGGGACTTAATCGCTGCTTTTTGCTCAGCGATGATGACCGAGTTTGAGTGACTGCATGGGCTGTAAATTTAAGCCCCAGTGTCCTCTTACTGCAGCTCCGATGTCTTTATTCTTTCTGGCTTGAAGACAAACCTTCGTATGGAGAAGGTCACTGACAAATTCGCTGCTTTAAAAGGGCAGAAATAATGTTGTTTGCTATAAACATGTTGTTAACCTGTGACATCAGTATTTGGGAGGATAGCGGTTATAGAAGGACCATGTGAGAAATGATCTCAGTCAATGGATAACAGCTCAGAAAATGACCAGAAGACCTTTTTCTTTTTAAGACAAAACTTCACTTAAATCTGTGTCAGTTTAAAATGATATAAAAAAGCTGACACTGGCAGAAATTGTACAGTGAAATAGAAAAAAGTATTTCTGTGGAAATACCCTTAAAAATGCTTGTTCTAGTACTGAAATTCCTTAGTAAGCTGGGGATTATTAGGAAAGATTCCTGGACGTAGCTCAAGTCATTGCAGATAGATACTATCGGTCATTAAACATAGCTGCTCTGAAAGAGCAGAGTGACATTTTGATTGAAAATACCATTATATTAGAAGCTCGTGTGGCTTCCAGCCCCCTTTGCTCACTGTTCACCGGGGGCATGCATTTAAATATGCGTTGCTTTAGAAACTACTAACATTGCATAAGGCACATTACAGCTTTCCTGCCCAAATGAACCACTTGAAAAATACGTTTCATCTTCTGGAAACAGTCATCTCACACTATCATTGCCTACATTTGGCAAAAGGTTTTGAAAGATGCTCTCTGACTATCCTGTTATGTGGGTTTCTCAAGCTCAGAGCATGTTTGTCACTCGACATCTCTGTCTCAAAGACACAGTGGCTTGCTTCTCATAATTTTACTTTTTTTTGTTCCATTCTCACCACTTCCAACAAAACCATTATTCAAGTGAAGGGAGAGTTCATTAGTCTAGGAATTCATTTATGGGCAAGCATGCTTTTGTAAGCTCTTAAATGGCTCAGTGTATTAGACTGTCAAGATAATATACACACGCAAGAAATCAGGGACCTGTCATAGTGCATCTCTGATTACAGTTATAATTTCCTCATTTGAGAGAACGTGTGAGAGATATGTGTTTTACAAATTGTACGCTTATAAATCTGACCAGTCATTTGGGCTATGGATTCCTTCTTGTACAGCTCATATATTCCAACGAAGCATTTGTATTCCAGGTACCCCGCTTCTGATGCCTTTTAAATTCTTCTTCCTCCCGTTTCACTTCACCTCTGCCCATCTCACCAAAGACAGCAGCCATTGCATCATATATGCATGTATTCCTGTACTGTTTTCTTTCCTACGCTGTGTCTTTCATGGTAGACATTCAGTCTCAGGAGACTTGCTTTCACTGTTTTCATATTTTGAACGGCTTGAAAGGAACAACGGCTGAAAGAAGGGTCAACAAGCTAGATTCAAAATGATAAATAGACTGGTTGCTGGCATGCTGGAGCATCCAGCATTTTTTTGACATACTGTACATCTTCCTTCTCACTGGTGCTTCTTTTTTTCAGACAGAAGCTTGCAAGGAGCTTTAGTATTAATGAAGATCAGATACTGAATCTATTTGGAAAAACCACAGTGTGATTGTGCTGCATCTGTTAAGTAAAAACTGAATTCAGAATTTTAATAGAGAGTATATGAATAATTTTGAATCTACAGAATAGCACATCTCACTTTTCAGTGCAACTGAATCAAAGCTACTGTTATTACCTACACTGACTGATACAAGCATGGTCTTCTCTCTCTATTAGACTGTTAAGGTCCATGGAAAGCAACTGCCAGCCAATACAGAAAACTAAGGATTGCCTCCTAATCTTGATGATGATATAGGTTTGGTACAAAAAAAATTGGCTTTGCATATGCTGGAGTAGGAACAAAGAAGAAATCAATACCAAAGAACATTGAATAATTCAGCAGTAGGGTAACATTTGCCAACTAATATTTGGTGCCAAACACAGGAACTCTCACAGTAAAATGTATATTTACAAAGGAGGAAGAGAAGTATTAACCAGATGGTCATAAGAAGGAAGACTACTGAACTGAAAAAGAAAACAGCTTGGGTTGAATGGATGTGAGTAGAGGCACACACCTTCCTCAAACTGTAGTCTGCAATGTAGGTAGAAATCACATACTGATGGAAGACCCGCTATCTAATTAAGCAAGCCCATATAAAAGTGAAGCAAAGAACCATTACCCACTCTGGAAATGCTCTTTGTGAACACTTATTTTCAGATAAGAACACCACTGCCCATACTCAGTTACTCCCTGGTTTTGGTATTTAAAAGCTGGAGAACTAGAGCTGGAAAGAAATTATCCCTGGTTCTGAAATCACATTAGCCTTGGTAACACATCTGAAAGTTTTAAATGAAAATTTTCCTCTGACCAATGGAGAAAAGCCATTGATCAAAGTGTCTGACACAATGTATTAATATTTTCAATGATCCTGTCTCAGCATTATCCACAGATCTTGCACATGACAATGTAGAATATTGCATAGTTTCAATTCTCTAGTAAAGAAACAAAAAAAAGGTGTTTCTCCCAGAATACGCTGGAGTTATTTTTTTCAATCAAACATTTTCTCAAACAGGCTTTTGAAAAATGGACAGAGCATGCACAGACTCTGAAGGGTCTTTGCCTTGGTTACATCCAACAGAGAACTGAATTCCTGAAGTGAAAGGAAGTCTCAAGGGGAATTGTCTTGAAATCAGCTGTCAGACTTTTAAAATTTAAGTTTTAATAGCGTACCAATACAACTAGAAAGAATTCTGAGTTACCCTGATCATCTGATCAGTTACCAGCAGAGCACAGGATAAATTCAGCAGTCTTGATGGGACTTGTACTAATGACAAGTGTGAAAGAGGTATTCTAAATTCCAAATATTTTTATTTTTCTTTGAGTTGATAAGTGATCACTCAAGAGCTATTTCTGTTATTCATTAATGTGTTGCTACCCAAACGGAACTTTCCTGCGAATGTTTTTGTATTTTATAATCTTGATTGTGTCTATGTCTTACCTTGACTACTCTGTTGTGACCACAAAAGTGGTATGCCAAGGAGACAGGCCCTTTTTTAATAGCAGTCAACTTTTGAAACACACTAAAAAGCCAGAAGAGTGCCAGCTGAATCCTCAGCTTGTCGGTATTTGAAATTCCCCTGGGATTGTACCTTCTCACTGACAGGCAGCTGCATTGTGTAGCCATCATTTGGAAAAGTTTCTCCAAGCTCTGTGCCAAATGAGAGACTGTGATTTAATTTTGAAGCCAGAAATGCCAATCTCAGTGTGTAGACATTCAGATCAAAGCAACGGCACAGCCCCCGGCAATCTGAGGCACTAATGCTATTTCCAAGAATATATAACACATAATTTGAGAAACTGAACCTGAAATACTTGGTTGAGGGGCGTAGGTAACCTCTCCATGTAGGTAGTGAGAATCGATTCAGTTCTCTCCCCCAGTACTGGCTTCTCTCTCCCAACCATTGTCTCTGCCTTTGCTTATTGACTTTCCTTTGGGGCTGTTGACTGCCGGACGTGGGAAAGCAATAGCACTTTCTTCCAGAAGAAAATCTCCTTTGCAGCCACTATGGACACCTTGTCTTTCCTCAAGTGCTTTGTATATGAAATAAGCAGAAGGGGTGACAACAAAAGAGATATTGTATTTGTTGTTGGGTAATTGCTTGCTTCCCTTAACAATCCCAGGCTGGGAGTCACCTGGAAAGATAAATGATTGTGTCTATGCGGGGCTTGGTTTAAGACAGAAGGAAAGCTGGAAAACCAGAAGATAAAGGAATATGAGCTAAGGAAATTGGTGTTCTGCTCATGATTCCAGTGAAAGAGGGCAGAATTTACCACATAGCTCACTTAAAGGAGATGATTCTGTACCACCAAATTTGAGGCCCAGAAGAAACAAACAGAAAAGACACAGTAAACCAAAGCAGAAAATACGTTCTCAGCCATGTCTTACTTGTACTGTTATGCATATAAATACAGTAGACATGTTGGTATGTATTGCAAATAGAACCTCATCACTGTGAAGGGAGACAGTGGGAAAAAATCAGTCAAAAAGATCAAACTCCGTGAAAGACAGAGCTAAACCCACTCCTACAGAGTAATTGTAAAGGTGTAAGAGTAGATAAGAATATAAATATTCCATAGCTCTTCAAGGAAATGGAGGGGGAAGCATGCGTAAAAATAATCAAACCAGCCAATATTTCACAGCCACAGTGCCTAAGTTAGTCTTTTTTCACGTGTATCTAAATTGCAAAGCAGCAGCATCTCTTCCTTGCCTGCACAACAGGCTGCATCCAGATGGGTGACTTGTGTAATACTGTACGAGACACCAAGTCGAGGTCTCAGACTTGCAGAGGAAATACAAGAATAAACTGAGACCAAGAGAGGAGAGGAAGCGTGAGGGTAGCCAAGAACATCTGCTCTCTTGCTACGATCCTCAGCCCCTCGTTGCTCCCTGACCCTTATTGGAACTGACAGGGGCAGGAGACAGGAAAGTACGATGGACTCCATCGAAGTCACACACTTTTAACTGCTCAAGCAAATTTTCCTTTCTTCCTATGCTAATAACACTATAATAGTGCAACTCTTCTACAATAGGACGTATCCTTCCTGAAATTTTTGGTTAAGCCTGTTTCTTCTTATTTTCTTTCCTTTTATTCCTGCCCTTTGGTACCCTTCATGATTTCACTTCTCTGTTCTTCCTCCCTTCTTCTCTCCTGAACACCTTTGTCTGTGAGGTACGACTCCACAGTCTCCCCTCTGTTTCTCTCTCCCCCTCCTTTGTCTCTGTTGGAAGCTTTTCAGTGCAAGGAGGGAAGGATGGAAGGATGCTGTTGTGAATGCACCTTCATGTCCTCCTTTTTCTCCACTGCATGCAATGATGCTTTTTACTGAGAGCTGCCCAACTGCAGTAGTTTTGATGACTTCTCATTCTTTATTCAAGGAGGTGATAACTCATGTGCAGCTGAGTGCCAGCACTGTGGTAGCTGACTAAAATACTGACTAAATACTGACAAAAAACTCATGCAGTCTGAAACTACTTCTGAATAATCTTGGCTATGCCCCTGCCTCACTGTTTTCTACAGGAAGCGCACTACTTAAATGCCTGTGATGGGAAATCAGGGAATCCTCTAGAGCAATGATTTCCATCAGTCTCCAGCTCCTTGCTGACACTTTTTAATCTGTTCACAACAAGCAAAACTGGAACATATAACTTACACTGGGAGAGACAAGAAAATACATTTTCTGCATCTTGAATCTTTCATTTGAACTCTGTCCCATCTGTCAATGTCTCTTTGATGTGTAGATACAACAGTTTGAAATTTCCTTGATCTTAAACAATGATTATATTCACTTTCTTAGCTACAGTAATAGAAGTTCCTATTTGCTGATACAAGGAAACACATATTTAGCTGATTATATATCAGGACCTCTACAATATTTATAGTGTCCATGCTTTCCAAGATCTCATTCTCCATGCTATGAGTGTGTCTCAGATTCCATGCTCAATGTTTATGACTGTGTTAAAACATGCTTGTTTGAACAAGTTTAGCCTATCAGTCTATTCAAGGTCTGCAGAGAGACATTAGTTTGTGTAACTGCTATGTTGCAGCATTATTTACCACTACATATATGGAAATACTCATATTGCCAACACTGATTTTATGTACTTTTTCTAGGTCCGCAAGACAATGAACCTTCACGCCCACTGACATAATCTATTTATCTAATTTCTGTGCCCCTATCAATCTAATCATCAGCTTTTAATTCCCTTAATATGACACATTTTACTGGAATTCAAGTCACATGAAATGGAGTGTATATTCAGGTGTGAACTGCCAACATTTTTTATAATCTACCATTCGATATAAATAAAAGCCTTGTCTCCCAAAGCAATCAGTCATGTACCACGGGGCTTTGTCCTATCATCTGGCACCATCATAACTCTGTGCCTTTCGCAAGAAATAGTTTTGCATTTGTGAGTTCCTAAATAGACAGGATGAAATCTCTGGCTCAAATCCCTACATTTATTCCAGAGAAACTTGCTAGGGTGAGGACGAGCGTTCCTCACTCATGTAAGCAGTTCCTTTCAAACCGGTCTGACACCCAGGAAAACAGAAGCTTTCAGGAGTAGGCAATAGGCTGTGGTCAGCAGTAACAGCAGCTTGCTTATTTATGGTACTTTTCATCCAGAAGAACTCTGAACAGAAACCTGAAGGCAAAATTAAGAAAGTACAAAATAAGAGCAAAGCATTGATTGAGTAGTGAAGGAGACGCCAGCCTGTGTCTAATGAATGAGGGGCAGCCCCAATTATAAATGTATTTGCTTTTATTGTCATAAATGTATTTGCTTTTATTGTCGTGTTTTAGAACTTTAATGGTCATCTAATGTATTTTTTATGGGATGAATATATTTCTTTCAAAACCTCAGGAACATGTGCAGCTGCTTTTGATTTCAATGGGACTTGTAAAAGCTCATTATGCTCTAGATTTGTCCTTCAGATGTACTTAATCAAATATATAAAGAAGATAACCAGAAAGCCTGAAGTGGCTGAGGCAAGAGTTAGCACCAAACCATCTTTCCTTCTCTTTTTATCCTAGGAATAGTCATGAGTTGGGTCAATTATCACTTTGAATTAAACTAATTGCACAACTTCCTCAGTTTAAGTGGGCTGCAGTAGGCTCAAAGTATTCCAGCATTGTGTGTCCCACTTTCATGTCTCCTGCAATGATCCTTTGCCTACACTGTGATGGGGTAGCAACAGCATTGCTGCAGCTATTTCAGCCTTGGCTCCTAACAGGCAAACGGTAACAGAATGTTTGTGGCAGCTTCACAATTTCTTGGAACCACCTTTATCCCAGTTCATCAAAATAGCCTGAATTTTCAGCTCACAGGCAAAGTACTAATCCATCCTGTGCCTCACATTTTAAAGACATTGCATAATTCTCTGGCAGCCAGCCACAAAACCTCTCCTTTGAAGAAATGCTTTGTGGAGTGACGACATTCAGAAGCAGGGCTTGCAGGAGTTGAAGTGACCTGCCTCTCTGGAGTCCCCTAACATTGCCCCAACAATAAATGCTGGGATAATTATTATTTTATCGTCACGGAGAGCTTTGTAAGCATTCTGTAATAGAAATGAAAACACGGCGTCCCTGCCCCAAATAACTCACTTCAGTTGCAATGCCATGAAGGAGGATGGGTAACAAACCAGAATAGAACAAGGAGATTTGGGGAGGAAGCACACGCTAATTTTGACAAAAAGTCACACATGTACTGAGGAAGCATAAAGCCATCTTCAGAAGAACATCTAGTTAGTTAGCAAAGGCCTTGCATAGCAGGGGACAGAGAGAAGAAAAAGATTTTTAGGTAAACTGCAAAAGCAGGATTATTATTTTTGTTTTTCCTGGCAATTTTCTTGAGGGCTTGAAAGAAAAGTGGATCAATGAGGAAAAACGTGACTGAGCAGAGCAGCACCTCACCTTGTGCAGGATGTTCTGAGAATGGGGCAGAGCACGGCAGAAATGGGCTGACGGGAGCTGCAGCTGCAGGTACATGTGTGGGTCTTGCTGGTGCGGCAGCAGGCCTGCCTGGGTAGGCATTTCCAGGTCCCAGGGTTTTCAGGGATATCAGGAACAGATGAAATGGCACAGCAGGACAAAGAGGTCGTGAAGACCTGGGGATTATTACAGCGAGAGGTTGGAGGAAGTCACGAGACATGAGGGGTGAAGGGTACTGCAGAGGGGAGAGGAAATAAGGGTATTGCAGTAGCATGTCGCTGATAACGTGGTATCTTCCAGTCTCGTTGGGCATCTGGAACTAGCTGTCCAAACCTGACCCTGTTTTTCTTAATTTACTTTTTCTGTTCTCGTGGGATTTGCCTTCATTCTCTTCCTTCCCATCGCCTTTAAAATACTGCTGCAAGAATGTTTTCCTTCTGCACATGCTGTGAGATAAAGAAGTTTTCCCAATTTTCCTTTTTCCTGCCTAATTTGCTGTCTGCAAACCTCACCCCCCAAATTCTCTCTCAGTTCTTTAACCCAACACTTAATTATTCCTTCATCTGTTTTTAATTTTATCAATAATATTTTGCTGTCAAGCTCACTGAAAACCATGTTCAAGAGACAATATAGAAAAGACAGCATTTTGTTTCATCTAGTATTTATTCAATGGATCTGATTTCCATTTGCCAGGAAGCAGCCGTCTCAGAAGACTGCTGCTTAATACGTAGCAGCCAAGAGACGTAAAAATAAAATAAAAACATGTATTTGGAGTAAGTGAAATAAAAATACTCGTCATACTCAGAGTAAATAGACTTTCTCTTTGTAAAGCAATTTTAGCTGCTTTTTAAACTTTACATCAGTCATGTCTCCTTGAAAGGTGTTGCTTTGTTACACATGTTCCACTCCTGCTCAGTTTGTGATCTTGGTTTGCTCTCCTTGGGGTTTTGGTATGAATTCCCTTCCAGGTAGAAAACTTCCTACTTGTTTGTCCCATGCATAGGGGAAAAATGCAAGAGTTATTTCCTGGGAGATCACAAAAAGCTGTGCAGGTAAGAAAACCGGTTTGTGCATTGTAAGGTAGCTTGAATATCCTTTTCATGACGGAAATGCCAGACAGAAATAATTGCCTAAGAGTGCTGCGGTTAATGGTGGATTAGCAAGAGGCACTCAGAGTTGAACTAGCAATGACCTTTTTTCTAGGATGGCAGAGCTGGCAAGACGTCAAGCCCATTATCCCCACCGGTAAACTAGAGGGAGATACCAAAGCAGACAGACGCTCCCCGTAATGCCTTGTCTAAACTACGTTATTGATCTCTGTCAAAATCCTCTCTCTTCCTCTATGTCTCGTCTGCATGAGGAAGTTGCATGGAGCAATCCAAGGCACTCGAATTACAAGAAGAGCCATATTGATAAAAAAACCACTTTTGGCTTTTTACCTTAGCTATAGTTACGATAAAAATCCCACGGGTTAGGCTCTGTAGCCCAGTGGGTAGATCATGGACAGAGACGTTGAAAGCGATAAATTCCTGTACGTGCAGGCAAATTTTCAAAAGCAGAGTCTGAACCTAAATGCCTCTGCTTTTGCTCAACCTGAGATTCCTGTATCTAGACCCAGATTTTTTGCTTCTCTGAGCACTTGAGGTTTCCACTGATCTCTCTCAGAGCTAGGAGCCAGCAGCAGTTCTGAAAATCTAGCCTGTGGTGAAATCTTGGATCTGCTGTAGTTAAAGGGAACTTTTCCAAGATTTCATCTGATGTAGCTAATTCTGAGCACTCGGGAATTAAGTGCTAAAAATGAGATGAATGCATTTCCTGGTGAACAAAATGGAGAAAACATTTAACCACTTCTGTAAAATGTATTACAATCTGTGAAAAGCAGCATCTGGGTGATTAGGAAAAAAAGATTTCCTTTTGCAGTATCAGTGAAATCTCCAAAGACTCAAAATAAGGTTTCCTAAAACTTGTTTTATGTACCTTTACTTTCATTTAGATTTCAGCTACCTCCCTTGAAACAAAAAAGAAGTTGCAAAATTGATTTTTTTTTCCTTTTTTGGTATTTATCTAAATGAAAGGGTAGAATACTGAGTTAGGAACCAAGGGTACATCTGCAAGCTCTGTGCTTGTGTCCTCTGTAACTCTGTATTGGCTTGGGGCATGTTCACACCACAAAAAATTTGAATGTGATTTTTGGCATGAATTTATGTGGATTGACAGTCACCTACTTCCCTTCTATATACTGCATCCACCCAGAAGGGATGGTTTTCAAGAGAAATGCTCAGCACACTGGGCAAGATTACAAGGTTGACTCCGAAGGCAGAAACCTGCCTCTCACTCCAATTAGCACCTCTTGATCTGAGTGTGATTCAGAGCACGTTGAGGACTGTGAGATGTATAGCAGCAGCAAAACCAGGACAGCTGCTCCCCATAGACTCCAGCTGCATCCAGCCCAGGGTTTCCCCCCGTGTCCCATTGCCACCTGCAATCTGGTCAATGTCTCACACTTGTGTTTCTGAGGTTGGTATACGTGCTGACTGATGGGAGAGGACAACAATGCTGCTACAGCAGCTTCCCTGATGCAGGCAGTCATGCTGCAGCACTGTCTGAAATTTGAGCATCACCACCAGTTGCCATGCCTTGCTGTTGCTGTGAAGCCATTTGTAAGGCACAGGCTGGCCCCTATGGCTTATGGCATGCATGATCTACCCAAAAGGCTAAACCCCATACTGTTGAAACAGCCATCTAATGAGAGAAATTATTTATCATGTATTACATACTATACATGATATATAAAATACACACAATGCCAAAATTCAAGTTCATAACCACAAGTCAGTTCACTTCCTAAGATAAAAAATAATTAGGGGGGAAGAAGAAGCCCTATGAACAACTTCTCTACATATCACAGAGGAATCAATTTCAGACAAGCATGAGACTACTCCATTAACATTTGTGCAGGTCCTAAACAGTTACACAAGAATACAGCTCAGTGAGATTTTCTGAAGAAGTAGATAAATGATAGGGCTCTTGAGACATACCATTTGAATTCAATAACAACTAGAAAATTCCTTAGTAAAAATGGGCAGCAGGAATCCAGGGATGGGAGCCTGCTCAGAAGACAGCTTTTTGGAGGTGGGGTTTCCACAGCTGTGTCCTAATTTAAGGGTCTAATTTAAGAAGAGATGAATTATACCCCAGAAATATCTGTTTTTTCTCCACTGACTGCAAAAGGGACCAGAGGTGAGCACTTAGCTGGGGACATCCAAGTTGTACCCCTGGGCACAGATGAATCTCACTTTCATACTGTAACAGTTTATTATTGCAATCACCTGATTTTTCTTTACATACCTCATTACATTAGGTTAGCCTCTATCTCCCTGTTGCAGTTTCTTATGGTTTTAGTTACCAGGCATTTGGCAGGGCTTTACACTGAATTCTAGTGCTTTTTATCTCACGGCACTGATAGCTCCTGGGAGTACATAAGGAACTCGGCTAAGTCTCCCCCATTATTCAGGTGGAAAAATGTACAGGATATTTAAGTGCTAGATTAACAATTAACAACTAGATAATTAGATCAATGATGTTCTGCCCTTTCCATCACTCAATATTCTTAAAAAAATCCTTTGATGCCTTCTCTCTTGGTTCAAGCTTTCTTTTGGGGGAATAGCTGCACTTCTTTGCTATTTCTGGGCTGGCGTTATTCACCAGTCCCTGGCCGAGAGTTCCAAGCCAAACACCACATCAGTGGTTCCTCTCTGGAGAGGACATGTGTCTTCCATGTGAAGCTGTAGTGAAGAGGGTTAGTCTGGACCTTAGAAAGGTCCAGAATAAAACATTGTGGTGTTACCATCTCTGATATGCTGTCATTTCTCCCAAGGTAAGAACTAATACTCTTGATATACTATACTTTATATATCTTATTGCTTCATTACTCTTATCTCAGATGGTATTTGATCCAAGCTAGGGTCAGAAGATTGCTTTGAAGACTAATTGGAGATAAAAGAAAATTTTTTTTTTTTTAAAAACCTTTTTATAGGCTGTGTTTTCTGAATATTTCCTTGAGAGAGGAAAAAGTATTTTTATAAGCTATGTTTTCAGAGTAGTTCAGTTGCCTAAGGGTACTAACCAGTGCACATTAATTTGCAGTAACATTTTGAAGCTTTAGAACAAGCTGCTCCCTGGATATTTGTGCCCTGGTGAATATTGCGTAAAGGAAAACGAATTAGATTTTTTAGAAGATTTTTTTGTATGTCCTGAGTGCAGCACTTTCCCTATATATTACTGGCTGTAAAACAGATCTCAGAGGTAACTTTACCAAGTGTCTCAAGATTATATTAGCTACCTCAGTGGACTGTTGTGAGAACATTGCTTTTTTTAGAAATGTAGCTTTTATCATTAACTTGTGGAGGGAACAGTCTAAAAGCTCTGAGTGGATGATCCCCTGCCAGGCATGACTCTTGATTGCTGTGAAGGGTGATTTGGGACGGAAAGGATGGTGAGTAAGGTAGGAAAGAGAAGCTGAAGTACGTATATCCACCAGAAGCTTGTTCTTTCTGTGGAAGACGTGATGCTATAGAAATGATGCAAGGAAATGGGAAGATATTTCAAGTGCAAGTAAATCTTTCCAAGGGAAGACCAGTCCTGTCAAAACTTTCTGATAGTAACTGTGGTGGCACTGCAGTATTCTGGAGCTAGAGCAATGCAGGAATGAGGGACAGGGCATGTGAAATACTGCCTGTGCACGGTTATGCCTGCTCTGTTGTAGGAAGCCTGCATCCAGCTGGACCAGATCCTGGCTACACTGGGGCCACTTGCTGTATGGCATACAGAGCAAAGGAAGCTGCCTTTTCCCTGCGTGGGAAATAGCAAAGACGTTATGCTGTAGACTTCTGCTAAGCCCAGTCCTTCCCTGTTCCAGGTTTGTGGTCTTTAAAGAATGTGATTCTTGGATTTTTAGTCCACCAGAAAAATTATGTGGTTGCAGCCCAGTCAGATCTGCAGGGGAAAAGCAGGATTCTTCTCACCTAATTTATGATGTCTCTGCCTCTGACGTAAATAATCTGCATCTGCTCCACTCACTGTAGACTCTCTTTGATTCAATGAGGAGGAATAAACACTTTTAGGACATGAATCATCTGATGCATTTTAGACATTTACATTAGAGTTGGATCACTTCCACTGTAGCAGTGCCTATTTCCTCTCTTTTTTATTATAGAGAGAACTTGGCTCAGAAATAGATGTCACCATCTAAAGTTAGGTGAAATGAATCCCACACAGACAGCCTGTTGTAAAGATGCTAACTGAATGGGAGATTCAGGCATATCTTTTTTTCTTGGTGTTCTGAGGAGGTAGCCTAGAAAAGGACTGGGAAGAAAGTGATGGCCACGTTCTAGAGAAATCTATGTAAAGGACAGAGAATGGAAAATATGAAGCTGCAAAGAGCTGGAAAAGGGGATAAGTACTGCATTGAGATGAGTGCATCCGATAACAAATTATTCAGAACAGTCTAATCTGAAGCTGACTGCAAAGAGCTGTAGCAGAATCTCATAATACTGAGTAACTGGATAATTAAATGACAAACGAAAATTAATGCTCATGAGTGCAAAGTAATGCAAATGAAATAAAAATAACTCAAATTATTCATACATAGTAACAGGCTCTAAACTAGCTATTACCATTCAGGAAATACGTTTTGGAGTGACTGTGGATAGATTTCTGGAAACAGCAGCTCAGTGCTTGGGGGAAGTCAGAAGAGTATATGAAACATTGGGAATTATTGAGAAAGGATGGAGTAAACCCAGAAAACGTTCTTATGTCACTGCATAAATTCATGGTGCTCCCACAGCTTGAATGAGTGTACAGTTCTTCCCCAGTAGCCTCAAGGCAGGTATATGAAAGCTAGAGATGAGATAGAGAAGGGCTGTGAGGTGATAAAAGATATACAACAGCAAGACAGACTTCAGCTCTCCAGTCTGGAAGAGAGATGGATGAGAAGGTAATATGATAAAAGCCTATAAAACTATAAATGGTTTAGAGAAGGTGAATAGGGAATGATTACATGCAATTTTTTGTCCTTGAGGTTGAGGGGACAGCCAATGAAACCATCAACAGTGGGTTTAAAGAAAACAAAAGGAAGCACTTTTTCACACTATTCAAAATTAAATCATAGTACTCCTTGCAAAAGAAGGCCAAATGGATAAAAAAATAGGTATTAGATGAAATCAAATTTATCCAGTTATGTCTATTAAACTTTGTGGTCCAGTAGAAATTCCTGAATAATCAGCTCCTGAACAGCTAACTGCTGGAAAACAGCATTTATTTTATCACCGCACAATTCTGTTGTATCATAGTATACTTCTGTTTCTTACACACTTTCCTGAAATCCTGGCTAATGAGTGCTGTTGAGCCCATGTTCTGGGCTAAACTGGCATTTAACCTGATGCAGTGTAGCAGTTCCTGTGTTTTGTAAGTGTGAAAAGAGTCTGAGAAATAGCCAGCAAGAAACACCTTGGAGGACGTCTACACCACAGAGGATGTCTGAGCTGAGTAGGGGACCGTTGTTGATATCCTTGGGTATAAGCTTGGCATAATGGATGGCAGAGACCTCCGCTGAAAGCCCACCAAGATCTAGTAATGTGCATTTCTATCCTGGGAAAAGCTGTTAGACTGGGGGCAAGAGGTGTAATTTATTGTTCTTTTTAGTTCAGCATTACTGCGGAGGAAGAGATCTTTGGTTTAGTTGAGGTATGTTCTGGGTAAGGTGGCCCTGTTTAAGTATAATATCAAAAACACTGGACCTGGTTGAAATGGGCTGTACTTTGAGCACCAAGAACTCTAAGCAGCATGCATTGCTGGTGGCGTAATGCACAGCAACCGGAGGACTGCTTCCCAAGAAGTGCAAGATGGACCTTCCTCTCTCTCCCCTCCCACAGTCACTATGTATAGCTCTGGACATTTAAAGGCTGAAGTAAATATAGCAGACTCAGACTTACTCTTTTCCTAGAGGTTTGGTCTGTTAAAAACTAATGTAAGAAACAGTAGAAAACTGAGAACAGCAATGCAGGTTTTTAATAGGATAACCAGGATGTGGATCCATGGTAGCTTAAGGGGAGTTAAGTCATAACTGCAGCTTTTCTCCCTAACTGGGGAGAGACAGAGTGGAAAGGCAGCAGATCTGACTGTGTCCTGAGTTGCTTATTGCACAAATGTTTACATCCTAATGATATAATTAGGACAGCTTAACAATGTGATCAATTAAAACATCTTAATTCTTCTTTTGTTTACATCTTTGTCTACCCAGCCATGGATTTTTCTTTGCCTGGTATTAGCATGCAGAGTTGGAACTAAGCCTTAACCTCTTCTTACTGCATTCAGGAAATCAATTTGTTTTGCTAAAACAAAATGGACATACGGTTTCAGGCAGCTGCATTCAAGTGTGACTAGTAATAGTCATGACATTACCAAGGTGTCAAAAATCGTTATTACTGGCTGCGTTATTCTGAAGGGAATAAAGTCATTTAAAAAGTGTCATACTGAGTCTACTGAATTGATGGCAGTCTTCAGTAGGGTTTGGGATTGGACCTAAAGGGTCATTCTATGGGTTCCATAGAATGACCAAAGGGTTGAAGAGTAAGATGAGGAGGAAAAAAAAAAAAAAAAAAAAAAGGCATCCTGATACTTAATGAAAATCCATTTATCTGTTCAGAATCACATCTGCAGTCTCCAGTGATTACCATCCTTCCACAACAACTTGCTGTCCTTCCCATCCCTCTCTCCCTCCATTGACACTTGGCAGAGGAAGGGTGGGTGTTCTTCTGCATTACCTAGTGCCTATGGCCCTGCTCACTCCGTTCCTATTCCAAACCTTTCAAAACCTCTCTTCCTGACGATGCAGCCAGCCACCTGGACTTTTAGATTCCTGGTGAGGTTTTCAGGACTGGATTAAAACAATTTGAATTTATAATTTATTTCAAAGTAGGGCAGATTTGGCTTAGCAGCCTGTGGGATGTGATAAACATGGAACTGCAGCAGCAGTAGTAAGTGTCGTTTCAAGAAGCAGACAAATACTTTAAAGTTACCCTTTCATTTTGCAGGTTTGTTTTTGGTAGATTAATAGGGTTCTGCTCACAGTGAATGACAGTCAAGGCCATGTAACATGGTAGTTTTGTCTTGTTCATTGATAAGGTTACACCTTGTCTTTTGCAACCCTAACCTAAGAAAAGTGACAGGTGCTTATGGAGTCTTAATTCTATGCTGCAGGTAGAGCCATCACGCACATCAGCAGAGCAGGAACTGAGTCCCACCTGTCATCTAGTCAGGGCTGGTAGGATGAAGAACACAGAATATAAAGTGAATGGAAGCGACACACATCAACATTTGGGTGCAAAATCTTTGTGGGGATTAGCGTGTTGTCAGTTCTTGCCTTCCAGTGTACCATAAGCAAATCTGCATCTGTTATGCAACCATTTTATCAGTATAGCCTTAGCACAGAGTACACATCAAGAAAATGTTGAGAAAATAAGAACTTTTCCTTGGAGGTACCAGAGAACTTCCTTAGAAGCAACACAGAGTTTTACAGTTGCCTTGCCAGACTTGATCTTGAGAAAGCGAATTTCTGTTGTCTCACCTACATTCTGACTGAAGCCCAAAACTCCAGAGCAAACCCCCAAACACTTTGATGCCTGTCTTCTGCTCTTCATGATTCAACAACCTTTATATACAAAATCTCCTGCTGCTTTTAGGATTTTCTTCTTGTCATGGCTGGCCTAACATTTCAGTAAGCTCAGAAACCCCCACTGAATTCAGTGCTGTCACTGCAAGGGCACTTCAGATACTCAGGTTAATGCACCTAAAATCAGTTTCTGTGTTTCTACAAAGTGCTATATATAAGTAAGTAAGTGCAATGTTACACATGTCCATAATTCTAAATTATTTTCACCTTTAAGGTTTTACAGTACTGCTAACACAGATACTGTCTGTTAGTACTGATTCCAAAAGAATGTTTTCGATGATCCCTAGTTTGGTTTTAATGAAGACCTAGAGATTGCAATCTATGATCCCCCTCCTTGTTTTCCAGTAGCTTTACCATTCAAGAATGATTTTGAATTAAGCCTCTTATATATTTAGGTGCTTTTTCTGCTATTTTCCTTACATATTTCATCTCCCAGTCCATGTGGTTTGCATGTTGGTCAAGTGTGATTTCAGTGTGGATAATTTTCTAGAGATGCTTTCAACACTATCTTCTACAGAGGGTATGTACAGCATTTTCAAGGGTGCTTCACTTCATATATGCATCAGAGAAGACTTAGTAACAGCTTTGAAGTCATTACTAAAACCCTGGTCTCCTTCCATCTGCCTCCCAAGAAGTAAAGTAATTTCATTGCATGCCATGGTTGCCTCGCCCTGACTGCCAGGCACAGAGCGAATGGTTAACGCTTTCAAAACAGGAAAGCTGAAACTGGCTGGACTTGAAGAGATTGCAGCCTGGATAAATTGCTTTACCACCTGCCAGATCCAATCAATATCCTCTTTTCCTTTAATATGGCTTAAAGTAAAAAAAAAAACAACAAAAACAATGCTCAAGGCTTTAGTTTATCAAAAAATGCATTCATATTTTCCAGACATAGTATGTAATGTTTGACTCTCTGGACAGAAATCGGTAACTCCAGAGGAAGACATACTCTATCCAATGAGTCATCTTTAAAGGAAATGCACTTCAAATTCACATTTTCCTTTGAATACTACCTTCTGTCATTGATGACAGTTCCTACGTGTCCCAAGACACTTCTACTTGGGCTTCCTGCAGCTCCTGGAGAAAGCCAGAGGACATCCCACCTGCAGTTATCTAGGGAAGAGTGTTTGCTCTAAATATAAAGCAGAAATGCAGAAACTGAATAAGAACAAACCTCTGGGCACTTGCAGTCAACCTGTATTAAGAATGGCAGCACTGACACTACTGCTGTACCATAGCCAGTTCCTCTGCCACTACCTGTGGCTACCAGCTTCTAGGAAATGCCAAGCGTCATCATCTTGTACTTGGACCTTAAATATGTAATGCCCCCCAACACAACTCTTGGCTAAACTGAACATAACTGCAGGCTCCCAGCCACGCTCTGTTTGACTCCCATGGCTGATCCAGCTTGCCAGTTGATTCAGTTGTCACAGCAGAGCTGAAAAAAATACGAAGCATAGTTCAACTCCTCATTTTTGAGGCTGCTATGCCTTTTTCATGCTTAGATAGGGGCCTTCCTATTTGCAGACTATCAAAACCAAAGTGAAATTAGGATTTCAGGGTCACCTTCTGCTGCATGTTTTATTGACACCAGCGATCACAGTTGCACCTGGAATACAGGGTAGTTCAATCAGTCCAGCAAACTGCTTCACCTCCCCTTCTCATCACCTGAAGTGCTGAAATTTAGTGGCTGTGTTACATGTAACACAGCCCTGTGTGTGGGCACATCAGTGTCTGCTACTGCTACCTGCTGAATTAATTGCTTATCTAGGGAAAGCTGGCAATCCCCTGGGTCTTGTGCTTTTAGCACAGAAGGACCTGGATTTGCTCTGTTCAGGCAATAGAGTTAGTACCCTAAGTACACAAGTACTGTTACACTTCAGAGCAGATGTTCAAATCCATTGCTGACAAGTGCCAAGGCACTCATGAAGCTCCTATTTGTGTATATCTATCTCTGTGTTGCCCAAATTGCAATACCAACACAGTCCTAATTGGCCCGAGCTCTCCAAGAGACAGCTTTCCAAAGGCTTAACGCTTTCTGAAAATGGAAGGAGTCTACAGCCGAAATCCGATGTACGTTTCGGGTACTCCGGGATGAAAGAAAACAGGTTCTGTCTGCCACCCACTCGCTCTTCCCATGGCTGCTCGCTCCAGCATTACCTCTTCTCTCTCTTCTACTGCTCATGTAGGTGAGCAGTGAATTGCATCAGGGACCTGGTATGACTGAAAACAGCCATTTTGCCAGGTTATTTTTCAGACAGCTTGGTTGTCTCTTAAGAGTTCGGGGCACAAACACTTGCATTTGCACAACAGAGATGGAGAAGAGGGAGTGAGGAAGGAGGCCTGGGATTGTTCAAACTGCTATAAGCAACACAGCTGAATGAGAAACCATAGTGGGAAATCTGTTCCACAGTTTTTCTCTACTTCCCGGCAAAAGAAAGTTGTGATTATTTCTCTACTCCAATCTCACATAAAAGCAAAATGGGGGACAGAGGACTATATAAAGGAAGTGATTCATCTCTGCTTCCTGTGAAGATCAGCAGTGTTTTTCTGGATGATTTTTTGCTTAGTGTGAGCTTTGTGTGTGCTGCAGCTGTGAGACTGCCGAAGAGCTGCTCTAGGAAGTACACACTGGTATCAACGGTTAGCAATGGGAAACAGGAGTTGATGCCAGCCTGGGTGATGTTCTGCCACACGGCCTGTTCATCTTTCCCATCTGGAAGTTTGTGAACATTGGTCCGCCTTCTCTCTGCTAGGGAAGGAGTAACACAGTTGACCACGACCATGGAGCGAACCACAGGAAAGGAAGAGATGCCAAGGTTTTTTTCAGAAATCCCCCCCACAGACACTGAATAATGCAACTGTACACAACTCTCTTGCAGGGAAGCTGCTTCAGCCATCTTCAGAAGCAGCAGGACAGGTGAGGATGTCACAAACAAGCTGAAAACAGTCTTCATTTGGCAGAGAGCAAAGTCAGAAAAGCCTGGGTTTCTTCAGTCCTAGTCCTTATTCCCACAATGGCAAGGGAATAACATTTGGTCAGGTAAACGCCTCCATTCATTTTTATGGACTAAGGAGTACACAGTAGCCAAAAGGCTTGTTTCTGTTCCCTTATAATCCAGGCACAATATAACAGACTATATCCCATTGCCAATGCCTGCCCTGGGCAACAGCAACAACTTTCTTCAGACTGAAGAAACTTCGGGTTTCTTAAATAGTGAACATTGAAATTCAGGCAACATAAGAATGAGTGTGAAAGGCTTCAAAATCCAGAAGATTTTCTAAGGGAGATTGTAAGGTGGTAACTGAGAGTGGTTTTCTTGTCTTTATCTCCTACCAATGTAACTTTATTTGCCTCCACTGATTTTTCTCTTGATTTTTGTTATATGTGATTTTCATCTTTATGAAAGAGAACAAGATCAAAGCAATGATGAAATCACTAAGAGTCACTTCGTGATTTATTCTTCTCACTGTCACCAAAGTAGAACAGTTTCATAATCAACACAGATCTCTTTATAGGCATTAATCCAGGAAAGCATTAAAGTGCCAGCCCAAGTCTACTGTTCAGGAAAACATGTCTTGACTTCATGTATATTACTGAGTAGAGATCCCTTCCTGAATTAAGGTGATCTGAAATAAATTTAATTCTATATGGATGATACTGTAGGACACTAAGTGGCATTAATGATAATCCAAAGAACATATCACTGTAATAAATTTTCTGTGCAGACATTTACTATGTGTGTGTACT
Organism: Harpia harpyja; assembly: GCF_026419915.1. Taxonomy (NCBI): domain Eukaryota; kingdom Metazoa; phylum Chordata; class Aves; order Accipitriformes; family Accipitridae; genus Harpia; species Harpia harpyja. Next base: position 1,389,499 of record NC_068947.1, read on the forward strand.
CTGGAGATACATCTAAGAAAAAAATTGTCTTATGGAGCAGGACATATAAATGTGTAACCAAGACACTTCTGCTGCAATATAGCTTTTATCTTCACGTTTTCTTGGTGCTTTTTTAGCTAATTATTTTACTCCTTGGTCACATCAGAGTTCCTGCTAAATTTACTTCAATGATTTTACAGATTCTGGTTAGAGGAGTTTTTCTTTTCAGAATCAAACGCAAAATACATTAAAAAGTAAAAATAAGATGCTGTAAGAAAAAATGTCACTGAACTGTACTTTCATTTTCAAAGAAAAAAAGGAGGAATGACATCAGTGAGGCAATCAATATACAGGTTATGGTTCAGAAAAACAGCCTGCACACATAAAGGAGAAATAGTTTGACGGAATGGTACTAAGTCAGAGTGAAGTTTCAGAAAAGCTCAGATAAACATCATCCACTTGTGATCGACCCCTCTCACATTTCTTAAATGGTTATGCTTACAAAAGATGAAAACAAGAAAAGTGCGCTTACTTTCTGCACATTTTCAGCACAGTATAGGTAAACCAGCCACAAGATGGCAATACACCATGCCGTGAAAGAAAATTACTATATTTTGTCTGATTTTAACCCCTCCATGCATGGCTGAAATGCGCTGCCTTTTTAGCTTCTGGAAATTTAATGAGGAATAGAAAGAAAGTAATCATTTTAAGAAAAAAAAAAAACCAACAAAAAATCCCAAACCTAATCCCACTGCTGCTATAAACATCTTATTTCTCATTTCTTTTCGCTTTCCTGTGGTTCCTCTCCAGTTACTGCTGTTTGTTGTGTGCGGGGAGCTATTGGTTTGAATGAGTGAAAGTGCTAGGGGACACAATATCCACTAGCATCTCTGCAGTAAGGGACAGGTCTGTATTTGTGAATGTCATAGAGACTAAAGCTGATTGCTCTTGCCAGTCAAAGCATGGCTCCATCAGGAGTGAGAAAGAAACAGATGTCCTTCTCCCCTGGAATAATAAAAACAGAGACAGCATAATGTTATGAAGAGTGATAGAAATGGGATAGTGCAATGTTCAAAGCTGTGCTCTTAGGAACTTACAATGGGAACTTCTGTGGTAAACTAAAGAGTGTAATTACAAGAGGTGGCAAAAAGATACCTGAATGTCTTGCCTGAGCATACAATAGCACTGAGTCACCAGTATGAGGTAGCTGCAAAAAAGGCTAATGTAATTATAGGATGCAGCAGGTGAAATGCATTTTTCGGACATTCTGGAAGGATGCAGCGTTGCTGTTTGTTTGCATTCCACTTGTACCGCAGCAATCCCATACATCAGGGCACAGCTGACAGGGCACAGAGATGGTTCCCCTCCTTTTCCCTGGAAACGTAACTCCGCTTTCTGATGTGGTTACCAGGCAGGATGTTGGGAAGTGTCTGGTCAATGTACTGCATTTACAGAGTCAGGATTAAATTAATCACTAGATCTGAAGGCAGGAGGAAGTTTTGCTTGGGTCAGAAGGTCAGGGATTGTTGAATATGGTTATATTTTCCTGGGTAACAGGAGGATGTTACTTACATCCTAAGGTAACCTGGGAATTTAATCTGAAAGTGCTTGCCTCTTCTTCTTGTGATGTGTTGCAGCTGACTTTTGATCTGCTGCTACCGCCTTCAGCTTGTGACATGTTGTGCAGAACAGGTAGATCCGTGGGCTGCCTTCAGTAAACGCTTGTTCCATCATGCACTACAACTGAAGGGCTCTGGGCTAAAACACCTACATGGTGTTACTTTTTGACATATGATCCTATAGAGTAATATTTTATTAGTCCTTGTCCCTAAACGCTTGGGTTAGAAATGCTAAGGAAGTTACAAGTTAAATGAATTACCAATTTAGCTTTAGACCATAAATAGGCACAATATAGATGAGATGTTTTATTCCGTTTCTGTCATCCTGAGTAATTTATTCCCTACCCTGCTGGCTTTGAATTGCCACCTTGCTACTACATTCTCAGATTGCCTGCTGCTCATAAGGATCAGAATAACCAATCTGTTAAACTGTTGACCATTTCTGATGATCCCAAGAAAGGTCACACTTCATGCTATTCTGCCCTCTGCATAAAATCAGACAATGCAAATTGAAATCCTTCCTGCCTTTTGTAGACAGCTGGGCTATAGTTTGTAAATGGAGTTTGGACTGCTGACACAATTTTGATTTCGGTTCCCCGTCTTTCTTGTATAGCTTTTAACGAGGAGTTCTACGCCTCAACCTACAAATTTGTTATTAGATTGCTCTATGTTTTTTATTAATTCCACTAAAGGGTTGATGTATACCCTGATTAACCACTTTTATTCTTTTACTGTAAACTGCATTTCAGCTACTTTCTGCTCCTCACTGATGCACGCTTTCAATGAAGATAAATATGTTTTTTCTTGTAGGAATTGCATTATTACAGCACGAGATAGTATTTAGAGGAAAGCATTGGACTACTCATTAAACAGCTCTCAATCTATTTATTCTGGGTACACCAGAACAAAGACATCATGATGCTGATGGAACTGTTTTACAAGACTACTATCCACACATGGAATATATTCAAGCTCTAGGGTAATGCCAGGGATTCATGGTTCACATGTTGAAAATAGCAAGGGTAGAGATAACTGGCAGTTAAAGGGTCTGTGTCTCTCAAGTACTAGATGATGCCAGTTGATCTTTTGACATTACACTTTGGTTCCAGCTTTTCTTGTCACCATAATCAGTAGTCTATAGTAATCCGAGTTGTAGTTGTTATCGGAATTACAATGGCTTTTTATTAGACATTGTTCCACTGATGCCAGATTTGGAAGGAAAAAAAAGAGTAAATTCCACCCCTTCTTTCCTCCCTTTCATGCATGTGAATGTCCATGAACGCCTTCATGCCACCTGATATACAATAAATGTGTTGTGGCTAAAAGGGAAAAGAGAGAACACTCATGGAAAAAAGATACCTCTACTGTTTCAAAACAGCTCCTTACTATGGAGTCTGAGGTGTGGAAGTGGTTATTAGATTACTATGGCTGCTTCAGAATTTTCAGTGGCTGTTTTTCTCATTCAAAAATGTTTTTTCAGAAGATGCCTGTTTGTGGGAAAGGCTTAGTCTCAATTTTTATGTGAATTTTGACATCTTGCTTTAGCCTTCTGAAAAATAAACAAATCCAGTTTCTTTTTGCCAACTAATTTTTTCCCTTAGAAAATTAAGCCACTTCTAAAAACATGACCTTCAAAATGACTGAAACAGAAAAGGTGTAGTGTGACCTCTCTGTCTTTTTTTTTTTTTTTTTTGCATATGCTTCATTTGTTAGTACTTTTGAGATTTTGACTATTGTGATTTAGCAATGGAAACTGCAAAATGTTAGAAATTTTCACAGGAGGGAACACTGTTTTTCATGCAGTTTTACTGATTGTGTCTCTCCCCTGACCATTTTTTTTTTTTAGCTCCACGGTCTACCTCCTATAGGTGTAAAAATATTTTCATTATATTCCTGTGCTCCTGTGTCATTAGTCCTATACCTTCCTCATTTCAAAAGACTCCAAGAAGTATCAGTTCATTTTCCTCCCTACTCTTGGCCTTCTGGTTCTCTCTTTCGATTTGTTTCTTGTAGAGTGTGCTATATGTCACTAGGACTTTCTATGGCTCATTTCATTCTGTATAAAATGATTGCTAGATATTGCTACAGGTACTTGTGGAGGGGGAACTCTGATCTGATACTGATTTTGTGCACTTTAACTGAAGTGTGCAAGAATGGTATAAACAGAAGTCTTGGATCTGTGTTACTGCTGGAGCACATGTAGAACTCCAGGGGTTAAAATCTGATTGCAGTTATAACAAGTTAAATTATGTAGGAAGGAACAGAAAAGACTAGAACAAAAATCGGGACCATTCTCAGTGAATTTAGCTGAGAACCATGCACAGCTGTTTTTGTAGATGCTATGCTATATCAAGGTACTTATAGTCTGTGTGATTTGGAGCTATTCTTCTTTTTGTTCCCTGTATCCAAACAGAGTAATTTATGAGTGACTCAAGGAAAACAGACTCACTTCTCTCTAGTCAGTTAAAAATGCAGGTACCAAACTTTTCCGTTCTAAGTGTGTCATTTCTGTGCATTTAAATGGGTAAGTACACATTGAGATCATGATAAGCCTTTCAGCCAAACTTTTCACAGCTCTTTGTTCTCTCACTCTTTTCAGCCATAAAGATTTTCCTGATATCCTTCCTTTCCTTTTCTTTACTCTGACTCATTGATTACACATCCATCACTAATGGGTTTTTCTGTACTTCAGTTTCTCCATCTGCAAAATGAGGAACATCTATATTTGCTGTTGTGTCAAGGTAATAGATGTATTAGAAATACCTCAGCTAGTCATTGCTATGTTCCCATTTGTAGGCAGCTCCTTAAATCAAACCACTGAGGTACTACTTCTCTATGCTCTGAGGCACTGTAATTTGGTGTGTTCAAATACTGCTGCTATTCTAGGCTACCTTGAAAGAAGGGGAAAATACATTCCTATCTAACATTTAGGGAGGTAAACTTTTCGTGGGGAGAAGGTGGCCGGCTTGTTTGTAAATGGGATAAAATATGCAAAAATTAGAATATCTTGGGCTAGTGATTTGCATCAGAAAGAGCAGATGTAAAATGTTACAATATTGCAATTTGGTGGTTGTTGTGGCTTTTCTTTTTGTGTGCGTGTGTGTGTGCATGCTCTTGATACTGCTTTCAGTAACTTAAGAGAATTATAAAGGCAATGGAGAAATAAGCCACTGGATTTGCTCATGAGGTATAGATTAAGACAGTCCTTCACAGTATCACAGACTGGTTGAGGTTGGAAGGCACCTCTGGAGGTCATCTCATCCAACCCCCCTGCTCAAGCAGGGCCACCTACAGCTGGTTGCCCAGAACCATGTCCAGGCAGCTTTTGAATATTTCCAAGGATGAAGACTCCACAACCTCCCTGGACAACTTGTACCAGGACTCGGTCACCCTCACAGTGAAAGAGTGTTTCCTGACGTTCAGAGGGAACCTCCTGTGTTTCAGTTTGTGCCCATTGCTTTTGGTCCTGTCACTGGGCACCACTGAAAAGAGCCTGGCTCTGTCCTCCTTGCACGCTCCCTGCAGGTATTTATATATACATGGATGAGATTTCCCCCTTGAGCATTCTCTTCTCCAGACTGAACAGTTCCAGCTCTCTCAGCCTGTCCTCATAGGACAGGATGTTGCAGTCTCTTAATCATCGCAGTGGTGCTTCACTGGGCTCTTTCCAGTATGTCTGTGCTTCTTTTGTACTGGGGAGTCCAGACCTGGACACAGCACTCCAGGTGTGGCCTCACCAATGCTGAGTAGATGAGATATAGATCACCTCCCTCAACCTGCAGGCAACACTCCTCCTAATGCAGCCCAGGATAGGATACCATTAGCCTTCCGAGACAGGAGCACACTTGTGGCTTCACATATTCCTGCCCTGTCAGGGAAACTCCCCAGACCATCTCTTTTCCACCTTAATTGCTGCAAGAAATTGCTAGTTGAAGGGTAGATCTCTCGGACACTCTATCCTTCAGGCTTAATGGGTGTTGGCCATAGCCATATCCCAAAAGAATAAGAATTACAGATGAATGAAGTGTGTCTCTTATGGCCACATCAATGTATAAGAAAATCCATTAATGAAAATTTAAAAAAGGTTGTAGGCCCTGATAACTGAAATCTCTGGTGTGGGTTTAAAAATCTCAACCTTCTTTTTCCTAGTAAGCAATTCTCCCCCCAGCCAGACACATAGACTGAAAAGCATATGATTAAACTGAGGCAAGTAGAAAAAAAAATCTCAACAGCCCCCAAGATTTTTGAATACTTGCTGTCAATAATTGTAAAGAAAACAAGTCTGTAATATTACGGTTTTCTTGTTTACAAAGAACATTTTAGAACACGTTTAGGAGTTTGGGGCAGCCTCCACTCACAGCTTAGGTGGTGGTGGTAAGACATGGGGTGGGAGGTGGCACAACCCCATCGGTGCATGGGTGCATTGCTCCTTACGGGAAAGCATACCACACTGTCCTAACAAAGTATGGGCAGGCTACATAGGCGGCCTGTACTGGGATGCTTACTGCCGGTGTGGACTGTGAGTCTGGTCTTGGCAGCCTTGGAAAAGCTGAAAAAGTCAATGCTGTTCAGGCTTATCCCTGAAGGCTGAGCAAACAAACTCAGAAAACACCCTATGGACTCAGCCTAGTCCTCTCAAGTGTGTACAGGGAGCTAATCTGACATGGTCATTCATCATGACTATTCATGGTCTGTGGTGGTTATGTTGGCCTCTTTCCTGTACAAACAGAATGAAAGAAAGTCTGAGTTAACCCCTGCTTCATGGGAGCCTTTTGACTTGCTCATTTGGCCAAAGCTATGTGGAGAACCTCTCAAGGAGAGCGTTCTTCCTTTCCTGTCTCCCTCCTGCAACTGTCTCAAAGTCTCTGAAGCACAGCAAGTCCGTACTCATCTCCTTTGTTAAATGCCTTCAGACTGCTCTTTAGACTGCACTATTTGCAGCTGAGTCTGGCTGTTCACCAGTAAGTGAATGTTATCCAAATTTTTGTTCAAAATAGGATGAATTACAAGCATTTCAGTTTCAATTTCAGTCTCTGTTTGTTTTTCTCCAAGCGGCATAATTGAGCTGCCATTTCTAAATCATTGTTCCCAGCATCTTGTCACTTAACATCTCTAGCATTTCAAGCAGATTAATCTTGAATCCTTTATTGTGTAACTACATTTCAAATGGAAATAGCAGCAAATCCTAGACATTCTGAATCTCATCTTTGCACTGTATGTAGCCAGTGTTTTTAATGCAAAGTAAAAACCAAGCAAGAATGGGTGTCTAGTGCTCACTTGCATTGAGTGGATGCAGATGGGTGGAATAGGGAAAGGTGTCTCCTTCTGTACACGTTGCTGAGCGCATGTCTACCTACCAGAGCCGTGAGACATCATGCTGTTAATCTGCTGTGCGTGGCAGTTGCTGGATTTCCTTCTTGGAGATAAAGGGGACTTCTATTTGACTTCTCCCAGATCCTCTGACTTTATCTATTCTGTTATTCAAATGAGTCTCATTTGCATAGGAGGCTACAGCTAGTGCATAAATAGAAGAAGTTGGATGAGTTATGGTAAAATTCAGCCTGGCTGTATGAAATGTGTGCGGCAAGGAGGAATGTGGGAAAAACAGGTACTGTAATGCACAGAGCATCAACAGGCTGCTCGGGAATTTAGCAAATATGTAGGTAACAAAACATGGTATGTCAGTACCAAATGGTGAATTGAATTTTCTTTTATAACTTCAGTTTTACTTTTTTTTTTTAGCGATTCTTCCACTGTCTCCTGCCTGTTGTTGCAAATAGGGCTGCTGAAAAAAACCAACAACCAGCATGACCTGGACAGGGCCAATTCAATACTAGACCCTGTGTTACTTGGGAACAATGTTGAAGTCATGAAGGGAGAGTCTCAAGGGACTTAGAACTACCCCATAGGATCAGTCCATCTCAGGTATGACAAGCACATAGCAAAATGGGATCAAAGGCTGAGTTTTATGAAGTGACTGCTTTGAGCAGGGGAAGCTGTCTGTGGACATGTGTAAGATGATATATGTGAAATAAGAGGCAGAGATGACACCGTAAATTTGACTTGCAGAAACGGAGAGATCAGGCCAAAAGGTACACAAGCTCCCGCCTCAGAACTATTAAACTGTGAATCCTTAAAGACAGCACTGGAAAATTGAAAGTCACTTTGGTTTAGAAAATACTTTGCCACAGTTGTGTTCCTAGCCTTCGTGCAATGCTCTCTGTGAAGAAGTCAGTCAAGGAGTGAAAAGCTGCCCCAGGTAGGCTGGTCTCTGATGGACACGACATGGGGGACTGAACTGAGGACCTAGAAGTTCGGTTTGGTGTTGCAGTAGAAGGATAATGATCTCTAGGAGAAGCTGGTTCTCTCTAACAGGAGATTTGGGGGTTAGGATGGCAGAGATGGACTGCGGTGGTTTAGAAGGGTTTCAGATTCAGGTTGATGAAGGTCTGGATTTCATCTGTGGAAGGAAACAGGACAGAGAAGAGGACTGACTGTGGGGTTTTCCCTTCCCTGCCTCCCCACGCAATCTTCCTTGTAGGGCTGGCAATCTCTGCCTCCTGCTGTCACGCTCCCCTTGCACATGCAGTTTCTTGTGGCCTCCTCACCCCATCACTCTCCACATCATTCCCTGTTCATCTTCCTGCACGTTCAGACCACCGACAGAAGAGGGGGGGGGGGGGGGGGGGAAGAGAAAGAGAGTAGGGAAAGCTGTAGGGCAGCAGCAGCGTCAGAAGCTGGCCCTGGAGAGGAGGGCTGTCGCCTGCTGCGGCGGCTGCACTGCGGAGGAACGGTGCGGGAGAGGCGGCGGCTGCCCGGGCCCGCTCTGGGCCTGCGCCAGCCCCTTCGGCCGCGGGCAGGGCGCTGGGAGCTGCCATCGGTGAGGAGATTTGCCTTCGGGACACGGGCAATCTGCCTCGGCTCGCTTCGCCCGAAGCGGCGCAGCATCCGACCCACGGCGGGAAGGGGCTGCGTGAGGCTCTACCCGCTCCACCCGCCCTACAGCGCTCTCGGTCGGTCACCTCCACCTCAAGCCCCGCTCCCCGGCCTCGGGGGCAGCGGCTCTGACCAGCTCCGCGCCGCTGATCCCACCGCAGACCCCCCCGGCTGGCCGCTTTCCTCGCCCCCCGCTCCGCGGCGGCACTTCTCCTCACAGGCAGGGCGGGGCCGCCCGTCCCGCCTTCCCGCCTTCCCGCCCTCAGCGCCGCCTTGGGCCAGCGGCAGAGGGCGCTGCCGCGGCTCGCGCCGGCCGCCATTTGCTGAGGGGGGGGTGTCCCGGAGCGCGGGCCGGTGCGGTGTGAGGCGTGAGGCGACGGCGTCGGCTGTGTTTTCGGTTGGGAAAGCTTTCAGACTGCTGACAGCAAATCGGACTAAAGGAGGAAAACGCCTCCTCTGGCTTTGGAGCAAGGGAGCTTTGCAAGAAACCCACACCTGGGCCGCTGTCGCTGTAGGGAGGGCGATGATCAGCACCGAGTTAGAAGGCCGGTGGTTTTTTTAATACAGGTACTAAGCACTGACTTTTATTCTTTTCTATGAACCCAAAGTGAACCCCCCGTTTCCTTTCCTCACAACACGCAAAGGTGAGTCAAAATGTGGGGAAAACAAAAAGCATCTGCACAAGTTTGAGGAAATTAAAGTCCAAAGCGTTCAGGGTGGAAATGATGACAGCATTAAGAAAGTCCAGTTCCCCCCCCCCCCCCCCCAACCTGACATCCTGTCATCTTTGGGTATTTCTGCTTGTCAAAACTGGTTTCAGTTAGGGATATTCATTAAAAATGCCAAGGAAGTGGCAACCAGTTCATGCACACTGGCTTGGGTAGTCCTGTAAAAATGTGGTGGGTTCAATATGGGGATGCGGCTGTGGAAAGATCCCTGGCAGAGCTGTCTGCCTCAACAGGGATTTGATTTAGCTGGAGATGCTTAATGTATGTTTTGCTGCAGGCGGGACTTGCAAGTGCCTGATGTTGATTTTTTCCAGCTGGCACTAGCTGTGTGCCAAACGGGACTCGGTATGTATTTGCACTGTCATTTTGAGACCTTGGGTAGAAGCTGGTCCAAGGCAGGTGAGTTCTGCTACCGAAGGTACCGCAGTCGGGGTGCCACTGTCCCCGACTGGAGAAACTGGCAAGGAGTTGATGTCACCACCCTGAGGCTGTGGCAGCGAGCATCCTGCTGATGTCCATCTGTCTGTCTGCTGAGTGGTGGAGTGCGGCCAGGTTGTCCTTGTCAAAGAACACTGAGTTATTGTAATAGCATTAGTGACATTTCTACTGGTTTCCCATAGTTTTTCAGCAAATCTGAAATTGGGTAATTGGGTTTGTTAAAAGAGGGAGAAATGGGAATTATCTTTCACTGTTTCAGTATTAAAAATCTTTAAAATGTCAGCCGGCTTGGTAAGGAGGGTGAGACTTTTCAGTTTAAGGAATAAACTTCAGAATAAAGTTTTTTTTCTATGCCACAGCTGAAAGTGAATTAGCAGTAAGCAATGTGTTTTTCAGAGCAGCCCAAAGTATCAGGAATGAGGGAATTTGAATAAGGGTCACATTTTAATTAACTCTAATTTCCACAGTCTCCTCTGTTTTGTATAAAACTGTCTAGAAAATAGCTGCTTTAAAATGAGTCTTGGGTTTCACTTTTATGCACTGTTCCACATGCTTGAATTACATGTGTAAAAAAGGACACAAGATGAGATGAAAAATGATGGCCAGACTTACCAATATAAACTTCAGCAAAGCCAGATTAATGAATTACGTTTTCAGAGGTATATAAAAAAACCCCTCCATATGATAATCTGCACTACTTTTTGGTGTTTTAGCTTATTCCTCTCATGACAGTTCAAAAAATGCAATATTAAAAAAAAAAGTTAGCTGTTATGGCTACATTGTAAAATTATTAATATGGTTGCTTAAAAATAGATTTTATCAGATTACTTTAGACTTCTCAGCTGACAGTGTTTATTGTAAGTTATAGTATTGACCATGGAGTGCAGATGATGCCCAAGGCCTAAAGGCTGCCTGAGGAAAGATGCAAGAATTTAGGATACAATGCAGTATCAGTCCTTACCTTCTCTGACAGAATCAGAAACACTTCATTACCATGGCAGGAATCTTAGATTTCAACAAGTGTAGGCAGCTGCAGGATGCTCCTTTCATCCCATTCAGGTGAACCTGCCTTACAATGCTGTGCCCTAGAATCAAATAGCGATTTTCAGCTAGGATTTCAAGAGCAGCTGCCACAATGAGGCATACAGAGGCATACATTAACACTAAAGTCCCTTGGTGGCAATAAGATCATTAACAAATCGACTCAAATCGCTTCAAGACATTCTTCAACCTCATTTTTAACTTGTTGAAAAATGTTCACCTCTTCCGTTTGGAAATTCTTTTTCTTTCGCTAGAGGGCACTATTAAACAGAAAATCCTGTATTTTAGCCCGCAGAGGAGAAAAGAGACATCCCCTGGTCTCAGTTGCAAGACATCCTAAGAGAAATTCAGCTTTCAGCAACTGATTTTAACGCGACTTTTTTTTTTTTTTTAACCTGTACTGTCACTTTACTACCCCTACTCTTCTCCACTGGGAAAGCCCAGTGGAATCACGTCAGCCAAATATCAGACCTATTTCACAGTTTCATGCATTTAAACTATAGCACGTCAGCCCGAAAAAAGACGGTGGTGCTGAAAGGCAGAGAGTGGACAGAATACTGGGCAAAGGAAATTTCCTCCATGAATATGGAGATGGCACGCTCATTTTATTTGTGCATGTTACTAATCTCTTGCTTCAGTCCCTGTTCTTATCCTTCAAGATCCAGAGAAAATTAGAGGCTTTCACAGTTTCATCTTGAAACTTACGCCTTTCCTGTGGAAAAAACCAGCAACATTCAACTTATGACAAATAATAAACACAAGAGTTGGCTGTCTAAACACTTGTGGAGTGAGAACTGCTGAGTACAAGTCTGAAGAAACCTAGAGCTTTGATGTATTTACAGCAGGCTTCTTCATCCCACTGGTATTAGCTTGCAGTATGAAACACCTTTATTTTGGAAACCATTTTGTGGTCTGATGTAATTGTCTGCTTATAGAATACGGGGAAAATTCCACATACTACACCCCTTAGACTTTTTCTAAGAAATGCAATAATGTTTCCTGATACAGGGAGGAAGAGAGGTGATGACCTAAGGCATGTATTGTTGAAAATAAGGATGTGTTTTTTCCAGCACTGTCCATCTGGTGTCTTTCATAACACAGTGTTAATATAACTAAGTGTGTAGAAGACCAGAAGCAAAAGCAACTGCTTCAGGGAATGCAATAATGAAACCAATTCACCAGTTTTGTTCTGAACACAGTAGGATTATAATAAATGGCTGATAGCCAACACTCAGCAGTGTCAAAGAAAGCAAATAGATAAGGAAAATATGTAGACTGAGAATAATGTTTATGATTGTTGATGCTGAGTTCAACAGGTTGAGACTGAAGAAGGCATGGATCAAAGGACTATGGAGAACTGCACAGAGCTATGCTTTGAAAATCATCTTGCAAACCACTTTTAACCAAACGTATTTTTGAGGAGTCTGGCTTTCAGTAAAAAGGTGAAACTAATCACTTTGCATATATTTTTGTAGTTTAAAAATATATGCTACATAAGCAACAAATTTGTGGAAGTAACTGTTTGTGCACAAGCACTGATTTTCTTGGAAAGCAGTATGGGTTGATTATTTGCTGAGCGAGGTAGAGTGCCACGATGAGGTTTGTGATTCCTACTTCAGACACAGGACTGGCTAGTTTCTATGCCCTTTTCCTTTCCAGTTCCCTTGTCAGGCCCTATAGAGTAGCAGTCCCCAACATCTGACTTGTGAAGGATGTGTTAGCTTCAAAACTTGTGAAACAGCTCAAACCCACAGCTAATTGAAATACTGTGTGAGCTGGTACAGGCAGGATGCAGGAACAACCACAAAACCACGGATGAAATGCAAAGAGTAAATTTATTTTCGTTACCTCGCCAACTGGGGGATCCCCGAAGCAGCACCTGGGCAGAGGCACACAAGTGGGGACGCAGGCACCATGGAACTCGGTCCACGCTAGAGGATTGCCGAACCTGCTGTTTTCGCTTGTATTTCAGGGATTCACACAGGCGTAATTTACCACTGTGCTTTGATCTTTCCCACAGCAGGGCAGGAATCTCAAGCATGTTTGATAGGGTGCCTCTAAGTCTATCACAGGCCTATGTTATCTAAACACAGATGTTCTACTTGTCCAACACACAAGGCCAAACAACAATTAGTATGATATATGTGTTTTTCGACACCCCAGCTGCAAGTCACTTGAGCGCGTTTACAATCCTCCTCACCAATCTTCCACTATTTTCCCACAAATGCTAAAACTGAGGCTGAGGAGAGTGCAGCTGGATGTTCCCACAGTATGTTGCTTACTCCATATTGTGGCCTGCACAGCTGCCAGCGTAGAGGACAGTCTGTGCAAAGATGCTTGGCTCTACTCAGTTCTATACTGCAAAGCCTGGCGAGAGACTGCTCAGTGGGACCCCTCGGAGTATTACGTGGTGGAAGCCTATGGGCAGAGAAGGGTGTTTTTTTCTCTTGGCATGGTTATGTACTGTGCTGTAAGAGGACACTGAAAGCCCCCAGCTGGTATTTGCAGGGCCATTTACTGAAAATGGGTATCCAGACCCTTTAGCTTCCCATCAGATCTCAGGTGGCTGATTTGTTTGAGCTTCCTGTTCTGTTTCTCTTAATGTTGTCTGCGACTCTAAGGCTCAGAGAAAGAAGGTGAAAAATAACTGAGAGGAAAAAAGTAAGAGTGAAAGATCAGACAGCTCATAGGACCCATTTTAAGTAGGTGACTGGATTACAGAAGTATCATAAGTGCATGGTATATTACATGGTCTCTTTCTCACTTTATGTACAAGGTTACTTAAACGATAAACTGCAGTGCTGGGTTCACTCTGTATATGAACGCTCATAAGAACGCTCTTGCCTGACCTGTGCATTTTCTGCACTCCTTTTGCTCAATTTAGTGGGTAAAGTTTGGGCAGTGTCCCACTGAATAATGCATGTGTCTTTTAATAGCATTCATGTGCTTCTTTGTGTAGGCACTGCTAGAAGCCAGCCAGAGCTGATGCTAGGCCTGCACATTTGTGACACTGAGTAGAGACAAGTATGTGGGACTTGATTGCATGCGCGGCTTTGTCAACCTGTTTTTTGCATGAAGAGCAAATGACACAGCCATCTAAGGAGTCAGCAATTGGAGAATAAAGCTGTTCTGTGCCTTCTTTTAGCTAAGCAGCTAATATGTGTGCATATCAAAAGCTGCTGAAATAGTAACAGAAGAAGGCATTGAGAAAAACTGAGGGTAATGTGAAGCCATCATCCTGTTTGGTTCTACCTATTTTACAGGCACAGGAGTTAATTTTTGTAGTTGGCACCAGTTACATCTGTTTTCTTTGCAGATTCCTCCCCCCCCCCCCCCCCCCCCCCTTCTTTTGGGTCATAATTTGTTAAAAGAGAAGAGTATTTGGAGATCTTTGTTTTCTCCTCTGGCTACACTGTTTTCTCCTCTGTTTTCTACACTGGCTTGTAATGACATTAGCTGCAGAGAGATGTTAACCTTTGGCTAACAGCCAAATATTTTCAAAAGGCATGCCTTCCTGCACTCTCAAAGCAGTACCAGCTCATTCGACTGTGTGGTAGACCCCATCCCTCACTTGTGCCAGTATTCAAGATGAGAAAGAGAGGGATTGTCCTCTATTGCAAACTTAGCTGCAGGATGAGGAGCAGAGAGGAGAAAAAAACTTAGATGCCAGGTATATATAATTGGATGCATGCCACTGCAGTCTCTGCAGCACAGGCCACATGCCAGATCTCTTTCTTAGCCTGGTAAGGCAATTGATTAAATCAAGTTAACCACTGTATGATTCTAAATGTTTCTTCTTGCTGGCTCTCTTTTATCTGATTGCCTTCCTTCCAGGAGATGCTGCTACAGCTACTCATAGCATTGCTGACTGTGAAAGTGACAGAAATAGTGTTTTTTTTTCTTAGTTGGAGTGATATGACAGGGAAGAATACCTGCCTAGGACATTTTGCCGTGATAGAATTCCTATAAAGTTACTGTAAGTTGTGTCCTCCCGCTTGTATTTCCTGACTGGTGTTTAACCAGGCTCTGTCCTGGTCTAAATGGCTGGTAGAACAGGTGATACACCCGTGTGGTTGTGCAGCACAACAGCCAGTGCTAGCAAAAGAACTGAAATTCTCCTAGCCTTTTCATAATGCCACGTCTGGAGTAACTGGAGAAGTTGACCAGTTCTCCAGAACTTTGAGGTGTATTTGCTTAAAACTTTTCCTTACAGTGAACTCTCAGGACCACAAGATTTTAAATTGAAGTCAGGTTTTATGAGAATATAAATTGGAATAGTTAGCAGTTTTTTTCCTTAAATAATGAAAGCCAAAGGTGACTAGAGATGGAATAAAGGTCTATAATTAAATGTCCTTCTGCCACTGTGTCATTGCAGTTGGATTCTTGTTTCCTCCTGGTTTCAGACAGCTCAGTAGCTTCCTGGTTGCGGCAAATTCTGCAAAGTCCTCTCTGATCCACAGGAAGTTTCTTTTCTGTTACTTCAGAGGCCGAAGTGTCAGCTCCCTACTTCTCCCAACAGTTTCTTTGCTTGGACTGCAGGCACTCATTTTTTTGCTGAGCCCCTTCTGTTCTTGTAGCACCTTGTAGACTCTGGAACTACCTCTCACTTGCCATTTGGTGACAAGGTAATACTACAGACAAGGTAATAAGTGGAGATACATTAAAAGTGATTAATCCTGGATCAAAACAGTCTAAATTCTACAAGAACACCCACTCTGAAATGAAATGAGGTCATTCTTGACTGGTGATAGCTCCCATGGCTACGGTAAATCTTCTTCATTCTACGCAGAAACTCTTAGCATTCTTCCAGGCCATGATCCCAAAATCTGTGGTGGATGGCTCCCCTAAGCCCCATGGCAAGATTTTTTTTAACCTTAGTCTTTCTGAGTAGGACTATTTTATGAGTCATTTTTATGATTCTTCTATTCTAATTTCCTCTTCGTTTAAAACTTCTTCTGATGCTAGAGGAAATTATCAATCATTTTTCCATTGTCCTCTGTGATTATAGTTATTCCTGCTGTGTAGTTCAATGCTTGCTATCAAACATTAACTAACAGAGTGACATTTTTAGTAGTTGCATGTGGCCCACCTACTGCTGTTTTGAGTCCCTAAATCTGTTGCTGAGTGTGCAGAAAAGCCTTGGTATTGATTGCAACTATACTGATAAGGAGTTTATTGCTGATGGGAACATTTGCAGTGGGGCTTTTTTTAAATGGCTTTTTCCAGAGAAGAAAATGGTAAAACCAAAATTCTTTACAGAAAGGGTATGCATTTCAAATATGTAATTGTAAACACAATTAAATATAATTTATTCTTTAATCTTGATATTCTGAACACAGAAATTTTCAAATGCATTTCTGGGGCAGTGAATTCAATCTTGTATCTTGTCCTTTGGAGGAATAATTTGCATTGCCAAATATGGTTTCTGAATTCTCCCAAATTAAAATTTCTATTCTAGAAAGGGAATATTGAGGTTGAATTTGAACAATAGAAAACCAGAATGGAAATTTGCCAGCTGATCAGTAATTGCCTGACTGGACTTGCAGGTGAATTCTTCATTCAGCACCTCAGCATTTTTGTGGCAGTATAGGCAAGATCACTTCTTATTTTCTCATTGCTTATAGAGGAGAGATGGTTGACCTGTCTAAAAGCCACCCTGGAATTGAGGTACACTTGGGGATCTTTTTGGCTTTGTTAAGGGTGGTGGCCCACTCATGGAGTGAATCATCATGTCAACTGGGTGATTTAAAAGCAAGTTTTAATTTGAGTAACAGTCATTTTAGAAAAAAATGCCCAAATGAAAACTTATTATAAAAGCAGACCATGATATGGACTTCTGTATTTAATTCAAAACACCAAAAGTGACCCACATTTTCTTTCACATTTCTTAAGGGAACTTTCATTCTAAAAATAATATCCAAGTTGAATTTGCTTAAGGACAAATGTGGTGATGAATATTTCAGCATTACCTGAATGTTGATCTTTAACTAAACAATAGAGAGAATAATGGTTTAGAAATTGTTTCAAGTATAACAAAACATATTGTTTGGATAGTTGTATCCTCTCATTCCTTTATTTAAAATTAGTGGTGATCACTCTGAAATAGATAGAGCTTTTGAGGGAGTTTATATTTTTTTGTTTTGTTTACAGAGAGCCTTCCTTTAGCTACATCTCTGTCTTTTTTTTAAAACAGTTTATGATATTAAATCAGAAAACAAAAGGAATAGTTTTTATATGTAGCAAGGCTATTTAATTTATTTTGCATTTTATTTTTCACTTGCTTGTATGTTAAAAATGCAGAAGTGTTGTTTCACAAAATGGTTCAAAGTTCAAGCCAAATACAAGAATCTCAAATTACATTTCTAAATACAGATTCAGAAAAAAAGGTAGTCTGACTGTCAAAGGTGAGGAGCACCTGCTATTGCCACAGATTTTGTCATCCATCTGGTTTAAGACCCATGAAGGAGTAGCTGCAATAGCAGGTATGGATTGGGCTTGCGGAGAGCTCTGGGTCTTTGTCCTCACTTCTCAGGTAGAACTCATCAGCATTCTCCAACTAAAACCCTTGGTTCCAGGGTTGTGGTTCTCTCTTACCAGTACGTAAAGCTCATAAATTGGGTGAAGCTTGGGTTTTGATGACTTCGTAAACCTTTATATTCAGAAGTGCTATTTGAGGATTTTTATAAACTGTTTTAGAGTTGTGGGCTTTGATCTTACCACTGTGCCATAACCCACTCAATTCATGTTGTTAACACAGATGCTGCTATCAGAAATCTTGCGACTCAAATTTAGAGTTTGATCTCACCTAGAGCTTATGTTTGGCTACTAAGTAATAGATTGAACCCATCTCTCATGCGAGATGGAGGTTTTGATCAGCTCCTTTCATTCTGTTCCTTTCTACATATACACGTATATATACTTAAGCTAAACCTGGTAATTATCTCTCTTGGCTGATTATTTTGGGGGTGTTGATGCGAGAGTCATAAGCATTCATTTTTGTAGTGTTATCCCACTCCACCTCCTCACCATGTGTTGAATTGCTATGGTATTTTTGTTCGTCTCTTGTCTAGTCCTCTCCAGCCTTCTCTTTTCTCACTATGGACCTACAAGCTTATAAGAACTGAATCTTTTTTATTTTCTCCTTTCCCTTTTTTTTTCTTCTCCCTTTTAACTGAATGTGTGTGAGTGAAATGAGGGAAGAAGAACATTGGTCTGCTTGCTTTGCGTTGGTGTTTACTATGAGTCATAACAACAGCTTGGTGCTCTTGAAAACTTTTCTGGTGGGAGAATCAACAGCATGGATGCAGCAAAAGAAACAGCAGAATGTACTGTACTTGCGGTTCTTTGACTCAAGGACATAATTGTGGATGATGGGAATGCATTTTGATAGAGGTTTGCACTTACTCATGCTACGGATATATAAAATTTCTGCTAAGGAAGCAAATCTGGTTGCTCAAAGTTTGCCCTGGCTGCATTGAAACTGGACTTACTGGGAGGGATTTTGGTGGTAGCTGACTTTTCATAGAGCTGCCTAAAATAGACTTGGTGTGAGAAGTAAGTCTAGAATGATTATTTTTACATTGGCAGTACATAGAAGCTTAACATGAGATGACGTATTCATCATACTGCTCTCCAGTTACTCGCCTGGAATTACCCAGATTCAGACAGTTTAAGAACTATTTAATTCTTATGCCTGGAATTACCTTGTTCCCAAACTGCTCACAATTTCTTACAGTTATGTCAGAGACAAGGATTTGTCCTCCATTGGTACAGAACTGAGCATATATTAGGATCTTAAATGACTGGTCATATGCTGCATGAAGACTATGCTGTCTTGATTTCTAGCTGAACAATCAATCAGCTATAAAACACTGTATCCCCTATTAAGTGACTGAAACAAACAGTAAGAGACAGTACTCAGCCCTGCGGCTGAAAGTCTGTTTATCATGGTAATAAACGAGACTCCAGATCACTATCTTGATGCAAAGTGCTATTGGACAATAATTTCCTGTTTTGTCTATGTTCAAAGAACTTAATGGTGTTACATGCAACTTCCAAACTTGGTTCCAGTTCCAACACTCAGCACAGAACACAGGGAGAACAACAAATATTGAGGCATGATGTTAGGGTATTAGGGTAAGGTAGGTAATACAGTACATGTGAATTGAGACAGGAAAAAAAAATCAGGATAAAGTAGAAGGATACAGCCCAGTGGTTCCAATTGCACATCATAACCTGCAGTTTCCTACGTAAAATTTTAAAAATTGTTTGAACAAAAATTTCCCACACATAGTGGGAAAAAATGCTCACTAGACAAACAGTTTCAATGTTCAGCTCTGCTGGATGGTCAGTGTTTGCCAATTCCACAAGCCATGCTATTTTACTGACAGTAATTTTGCAAGTGAATAACGATGTTGGTTGCTAGTCAATCTCAGCTGTCCTAATCTACCAGTGAACAGACTAGAAAATAAAGCAAGGAGATGGGGACTACACTTGTCATTATAAAGATTCTTTCAAATTGATGGCTGTGCAACCACTCTGCCTTCATACAGAAAATATTAATCAGGAATCCCAAGGAGCTGTTACTTTTATAGCAGAATAATGGTTGTGCATTGTGGAACTGCCAAATTCCACAATTTCCACAGAGCACATGAGAAATGACTGCCTGGCATATCATGATAGTCATGATACTTATGAATGCAAGATATTCGTGATACTTGTGGATGCAGGAAAATAATTGCACAAACTTGACTGCTGAAAGAATATATAAGATAATAAGTGATTTGTATCAGTACCAGCAGAATTGTTATGGGTACCTGGCATTGCCAATTTATAAGCAAGAAGCTGGCTGGAGTATTGGCCCAGAACATGCTGTATTAGAATCTGTTTTCAGTAATAAGGCTAAAGAGAGCTAGAACTAGAAATGTCATTGATTGATTAAAACTCTGGGCTGTTTATGTTTCACAGTTAGGTGTCACTTTAGAAAAAAGTAAAATAGACCGAGAGCTGAGATAAGTATAGTATCAAGTTCTGAGTCTAAAGGCAATTATACTAATGCCAGAGTCACACCTTAGTGTGACTGATCTGAACTGCTTCCAGCAGCCAGGCAGAATCAGGGTGCATGCGACGTTAATGACTGTGCTGAACCTGATCTCAAATGTTTCAGTGTTGGCTAAATATTAAACAGAAGAAAACAAACGTGAAAACATGACCTCTGTCAAAACAGTTCACCTCCTGTGAACAGAAGACTTCACATGGCTTCTTGACTCGGAAGAAAGATTGGTCTGGGGATAAATTTTTGGACTGTGGTAAAATGCTAGTTCTGCCACAGACCTCAACTGTGACTTTAGATTCACAGATTTTTAAGGGCAGAAGAGGTCATATACCTTGGCCTCCTGTATGATCCAGGATGCAAAACCTCACTCAAATCCTGCATCAAGCCTGTATTTTTTTTTTTTTTTTGCTATGACATATTGTATAGAAGAATACCTTGTCTTGATTTACATAGAGTGGATAGTAACATACATTTCTAGTAAGCTCTCCTCAGAAGTTATTTGCCCTTACAGTCCAATGGTATGCTTTATTTCTAGTCCAGATTTCTCTCCGATGTTCATTATGCTGAGATTTCTATCAGAAGTGTCTTACTGATGGTGGTGCTTCTCTACTCTGATCAAGGGGGCTAATTAAACATTCTCTAGGATAGATTAAGTTGCTTAGTCATAGTTGCATATTTTGTGAACTTGTGTCTTTCTTGCAGTTTTTTCCTAAGTCACTTCCAATTCTTCACTTGCAGTGTGGGCTCCTACATTTGTCACAGCATTGCATTTGCAGCTTCAGTTCAGTCAGTAATCTACCATGATCCCCAGCATCCTCCTAAATTTGAGATTAGAGTCCTCCACCTGTTATGTGCTTTGGCATATGTTTTTTTTAACTAGATTTGTATTTGGCTGTATTAAAATTGATGTTACTTAAATGAACCTATTTCACCAAAGCCATTCAAATCAATCTGATCTGTTCCCACAATTCTTTTGCACTCTGTTGCCCTTTTGTCATCTGCACGTGTTGGACCTTTTGTTCTGGGTTATTCATAAAGACATGGGTTTGCATGAGGACTCGTGGTCAGTTCAGAAGTAATCCCTGCCAGTCTTGGCAAAAAGATTCTCACAGCACAGTGGTCTGACATTTATAGTTATTGTTGAGACCCATCCATCAACCAATCCTCACTCTGTTTAGTACAGTTATGCATTGTGCTATTATTCCTTTATTATGTGACACAAATAAATAGTTTATCACAATGTTTCTAAGAGGTTTTATTAACATACCACTAACTGAAACATGACTTAACCAAATATGTAGTCCCATCAAGGTTTAAGACCTGTTTTCCATAAAACAGTGATTATCATTATATTGTGGCTGTATTCTGAATCAGTCTCTTTACTGCTTTGGCTGTGATGATGATGCACTAACTGACATAGAGTTACCCAGGTCATTGTCTTTATCATTTTTATATTGCTAGCCCACCTCTAGCTTTTTTTCCAGTAATTTGATTAATCTCTAATAATTAGTATTTTTATTACAAATTATTTTTAATGTGATACATAAAGAACGATAAAAGGTGCCATTTGTGCCAGGCAGTGAAGAAACATGAAGTAGCACAGGTCCCTTGTCCTAAATGGTTTACCTTCTAAGTGGAAGAAAAGGGTCAACAATGGAGTGGAAATTATCACATTAATTCCATAGGCAAGGTAAAGGTATTACCATTTATCAGATCAACTAACATGCATGGAAAAACTGGTTGCTCCAGCTCTGAAACAGAAACAACAAACTTTAAAGTGAAGTAGAAATTTAGAGAAAATGATCTGCATTTTACTTAATGTATAGATATTTCTATCATGAAGTGAGTGTCCCTACAGTGTAGGGGAGGGCAGAGGATTTTGTATACTTTGACTTTAACAAGAGCTTTGAGACAGTCTTTTTATCACCAGATTAGTGAGATACGCGCTGGGTAAGTGGGCAATAAGGTGGGTAGAAACTGACTGGACTGCTGGGATCAAAAAGTCCTGTTTAGTGATGTGAAGTCCAGCTGGTGGACACTAACTGGTAGTTCCCCTCAAGGATCTGTTACTGGGACCCATGACACCATCCATGACACCAAAGTGAGCGGGAGTGTTGATCTGCTGGAGGGTAGGAAGGCTCTGCAGACGAATCTGGACAGGCTGGATTGGTGGGCTGAGGCCAACTGTATGAGGTTCAACAAGGCCAAGTGCCGGGTCCTGCACTTGGGTCACAACAACCCCGTGCAGTGCTACAGGCTTGGGGAAGAGTGGCTGGAAAGCTGCCCGGCAGAAAAAGACCTTGGGGTCCTGGTCGACAACCGGCTGAACATGAGCCAGCAGCGTGCCCAGGTGGCCAAGAAGGCCAACGACATCCTGGCCTGTATCAGAAATAGTGTGGCCAGCAGGAGCAGGGCAGTGATCGTCCCCCTGTACTTGGCACTGGTGAGGCCGCACCTTGAATACTGTGTTCAGTTTTGGGCCCCTCACTACAAAAAAGACCTTGAGGTGCTGAAGCGTGTCCAGAGAAGGGCAACGTAGCTGATGAAGGGTCTAGAGCACAAATCCTATGAGGAGTGGCTGAGAGAACTGGGGTTGTTCAGTCTGGAGAAAAGGAGGCTGAGGGGAGACCTTATCGCTCTCTACAACTACCTGAAAGGAGGTTGTAGCCAGGTGGGCGCTGGTCTCTGCTATCAAGTAACTAGAGATAGGACTGGAAGAAATGGCCTCAAGTTGTGGCAGGGGAAGTTTAGATGGGATATTAGGAAAAATTTCTTTACTGAAAGGGTTGTCACATATTGGAACAGGCTGCCCAGGGAAGTGGTGGAGTCACCATCCCTGGAGGTATTCAAAAAGCACGTAGACAAGGCACTTCAGGACATGGTTTAGTGGGTGTCGTTGATGGTTGGACTCGATGATCTTAAAAGTCTTTTCCAACCTAAATGATTCTATGATTCTATCCTGTTTAATATCTCCATTGATGACCTGGATGACAGGACAGAAGCGCTCTCAGCAGTTTGCTGGTGACACCCATTTGGGGGTACTGGCAAATACATTGAGGGCAGGGCTGTTATTCAGAGGGACCAGGATGGGCTAGAGAAATAGACTGATAGGAACTTCATGAAGGTCAAGAAAAAGAAAAGCAGAATCTCATATCTTGGAAGGAATAACCCCACATGGCAATAAAGGCTGGAGGACAACTGTCTCATAGTCCAGGTAGTCAAGAAGTTGAACATGAGACAGCAGTGCGCCCTTGCAGCAAAGAAGGGCAATAGCATCCTGGGTTGTATTGGTACAAGGCTGTATCAGTCCTGGGCTGTATTAGCTCCCCAGTACAAGAGAGGCATGCATATATTGGAGCAAGTCCAGCAAAAGGCCACAAAGATGAGTAAGGAATTGGAGCATCTGTCATATGAGGAGAGGCTGAGAGAGCTGGGACTGTTCAGCCTGGTGAAGAGAAGGCTCAGGGTGAACGTCATCAATGTGTCTAAATACCTGATGGCGGTGAGTAAAGAAGGTGGAGCCAGACTCTTCCTGATAGCAGCTAGAGTGAGAGGCAATAGGCACAAATTGAAATATATGGAATTGCATGTAAACGTAAGAAAAAAATCTTTTTACTGTGAGGGTGGTCAAACACTGGCACAGGTTGTCCAGAGAGGTTGTAGAGTCTCCATTCTTGAAAGTACTCAAAACCTGACTGGACACAGCCCTGAACAACCTGCTGTAGCTGACACTGCTTTGAGCAGAGGGTTGGACTGGATGCTCTCCAGAGGTGACTTCCAGCCTCAGCCGGACTGTGATTCTGTAAATTCTGGAATCCAAAGATGTGGTCTGTACCAGTTCCCTCTTAGTTTGTGGTTTGTTCTATGGACAATCTTCTCTGAGACAGTACCCTAGCCATTTTTCCTCAAAATTTTAAACTGTCATGTATCTAATCTCACTGACTTTAAAAATGTTAATTATTTTAGTTGCTGTACAATGTCTTCAGTAACTTGGGACAGTCAGGAGGTGCTTGTATCAATGTAAAGCCAGAAAACACCACACTGCTTCTTCCCAAGAAGAAAACACTTCTTTCTGAATTTGAATAATCCTGTTTTTTTATAAAGGCCAGTCAGCTAGAAACTTATGCAGATAATCATCTAAGTCTGCCCTTTCCCAAAACTGGAGGTACAAGCCTCTGTAATATATTTCCCTATCTGCAAAACTTGTGGTATGTATCAACTCTGAAAGATTGTGCAGGATGAGAGTTCATGTTGTTATGTTGGTGTCTGAAGATAGTTGGACCCCAAGAAGTCTAGGAATGTAAAATAGAAAGAGGCAAGACAAAATGATATTACCCTTCCAGGTGACTGTTTCCCTAATTGTCAGTTTTTGAATGTTTGCTGTGTTGGTCACATCCTGCCTCAGATCATCAGCCGTGTGGTTTGATAAGATTCCAAGATTTGGTGGTCTGGAGTTGGTCTAATGGATTAATGTATTCGTATGCAAAATAAAATATAAAATACACTAATCACTGAGCGTTGGAACAATTACTGTAGGCTGCTAACCATATGTGAGAGCAAAGTGCGTGACTTTCATATGATTAGAATGAATCAGAGGTAGCCCACTGTGTATTGCAGTGACAGTCCTATTAAATGAATTTGTAGAAGCTGAGTGTTTGGAGTACTTTAGATGGTATTAACCATAGATCTTTTAGAATGAGGGTTGTTCCTGTTTACAGCACCTTGATTAATGTCTAGTGTGTGGTCTGTCCCTCCAGATTCTTCGTGATTGCTGAGTTTGAATGAGGCCATAAAGGAAAAAAAAGATACAGATGCTTTTCAAGTATATGGACATCAAATGGAGCTAAAGTCACTGAACGTGGCATTTTGTTATGTCCACTGGCTTGCAACATAAGAATCTAAATATAGAAATAATTAAAGGCTTGCTTGTAATTTCACTAAAATAAGTGCCAGGGTTCCTGCAGTGTCTGATGGGAGTAAGATCAGACCCTTATTGTCCTCAGTCATTGTTAAACAATATAGAAAGGTATTGCTAAGTAATTAGGAGATTTGGGCTTTTGCCATTTTTAATTCTGTGAAATTTTGGGCTATTATTATGTATGGTATTCTTTTAACTCTTGATGTATGTTGTTATGTAAGCCCCATATCTCATCATGCAGCAAACATCTGCAAGAGTTTGGAGGTCAAAGTGTTGTGAAAATACACTGGGTCTAGAAATTAATAAACATACACAAATTTATTGGATTTGCAAGTATTAATTGTAATTTTTTTTCCTTTTACAGAAAAAAAGTGCAATTTATTTTCGTAAAAGTAAGTAATTGGCATGTAACAACCCACCTCCTCATGAACAGTAGTTTTCATAAAAGATGCCTGTTAAAAACAAGGTCTTAAACCTCGCTGGTGTTTCCCACTGAAAAAAATGGAACATATAGCTGTTGTCAAGTAATAGAGGAATAACGTATTCAAGCAAACAAACAACAATAACTAAAAAATTCCTGCCACCACAGAAGCAGTAGACTAAGGAATCAAAACCAGAGCTAACTGAATGGCACTCAGAAAGCAAGAGGTGAAATTCACTATGGAGTCAACATAGTCAGTTGTGCATTTATCTGGGGCTCATCATCCTAAAGCAGAATTGAATTAGAGAGGTTAACCTCCCAGAGGTTGTCTCTAAATTGACAATATTTCAGTTTGAGTGCCTTTCAGGTGTAAAAAAAGCACCATCTTTCTGTATCTGGCCTTTCTTTTTGTCTTCACCTTCTCTGATTTTTTGATCTTGTTTTCTGACGCTTGTCACCACATAGGTTTCTGCAGTGATCTTTTTTGTAAAAGAACCCCTCGCATTGAAAAGTAATTTTCTGACTCATGCCATCAGCTTCTAGTTATCCAACCAACATAATCTTAATTTAATATTAAGCTTGGGCCTAATGCTCTCTGTACATTGGTATAGGCAAAACTACCCAAGCTTACACATTGCCCAAGTCTTGACATTTTAATTCAGATCAGTCATTAAAAAAGAAGAGGCTGCACTGATTTTACTCCTGTTTTGTGTTATGGGAATTAGGTGGCAAGTAGGGAGGGTATATATCTTAGTTATAAACCAGCTGGAGGTCAGTGTGGTGTCACCAGTGTTTTAAGCTGGAGCAGCCCTGGAAGGCATGTTGCAGTGCACAGTCCCTGTGCAGGAATGCACCATTGGGATAACCTCTTTGTCTGGCCCTGTGTTGAGAAGCATTAGTCACTTGCAGCATACTTCATATGTTACTGCACTTAAAATGGAATAGATCCCTGTTGGCTCCACATGTTCCATTCTTCATGTCGTCATGAAAAACAGAAATACAACTGCAGCAGGCAACTGTTCAGTTAATGACGCATAATTTCATGTGTTCATTTTGCAGCCTTACAAAGTAGTGCTTGGAAATGCATGCCTTACATAATGACAGAGACAAGGGATGTATTGGGAAGAGAAAGAAGGCTATGAGGACTTAAGAGTGGGAAGATAGGAGGAAAGGTAGTCTCGTGGGTAACCTTTATATCAATTTTACACACTTGCAATCTGTGCTGGTAAATTCTTAGTTTTTCACAGGCAGCTTGTGGGATATGCATGTGAAAATGTGATATTTTTAAACAGAACCTCACACTGGAAGCACTCTAGAAAGTCTGGGGGATATAGATGGAGGGATAGGAAACATGAGAAGGCTATACTTTCCAGGTATCATCTAACAGGTTATAGCCAGAGCCAGAAAGAGATCTTAAATATCCTGACTTTTATCAGGTGCCTAATCTACTAGATGCCACTTATTTAGGTAATATTGACACATTTAATATGGACTGATTTATCAGCTGCTTCTGTGGTCCTTTAGTGCCTGGCATATTCACTCATGTTTATGCTGAGTCTGAATTTTGCAGCTTCAGACCAAGTTGGATATCGCTGAAATACGTACTTGAGAAAAGTCTCTCATATTAGTATTGCTGACATTGGACAGCTCTAAGTCTTGTCAGGACATTTAACTTACTCACTTCTAGGTTAAGAAATGAACTGTTTTTAAAAGATAGCTTAGGTGTAATTTTCAAAGTTGATCTAACAGGAAATTTTTCTGAGCACTTTCACCTATGCCTGGCATCATACAGAGATGAATCAAACATCTGCAAAATCCTGCTGCATTCAATGGAAGGAGATAATATTAAGGTTCTCCTGCTATGCTGTGTCTCAGGTTATTTCCCTATGCTGTGTCTCAGGTTATTTCCCCATGGATGGTTTGAACTGAGGAGGACTTACCTAAAATAATCAGCATCTTTTTTTTTTTGGTGCAAATTATTATTTAAAAGTGTGTCTACAGGAAGCAATTAGCAGAGATTGGATATACCAGTCTTGCCAAGAGGAAATGAGAAACTGCATACATTGTTTGTGGAAGATACTCCTCTGGAAATCATAATTCAATACTGTTCCTGTCGAGCAGGAAGACTGCCTGTAATTTTGCATGTAATGTGCTTGTAAATTTTATCCATTGAAAGAAAAGGCATCCCAGCGTCAACAGCAAGAGAAAGCAGCTGGACAGTGAAAGGGTGGCTGCCAACCACACAGTAGAAGGCGCTTCAGACTGTGCCACAGGAGAGAATTAAAAAATAAACCTAGTGTGGGAGGAAAATATTAAACTTGCCAAGGAAGCAGCGGCTTAAGTCTGCATCAAAAGAAAGCAGCCTTTTTTTCACCCTCAAGGTCTGCAGGGTTAACTTGCTTCTTTTTTGTGAGTGTATACTTCTTACAGTTTGCATGTATACTTCAACATGAATAAGATATTTTGAGAGTCCCTGTGTGCAAAAGTGTTGGTGGCCTGGGGTGGGTATGGTGGAATTTTGGGGGGAGAAGTTATAAGGATTGCTTATGTTTATACCCATTGGGCCTTGAGATAAACTTCAAAGATAACATGTAGAACATTGCTTTTTGAATTCAGTAGTTACAGATGTACTCCTAACGCCTGGGCTTAGTAGCAGCTTCCCAGGAGGGAATACTGTCTCTGATGCCTGGTTTACTCGGAGGCTTGAGGAAATAACTTTCTTGTTTCAGACTTCTCAGAAGCAGGCATGACTTAAGGAGGGCTTTTCTGACCCATAGCACTCTCCACGCAGCCTGTTTTCTGATGTATATTAATCAAAGTAGCTCAGGGATCCTCCTATTTAAGTGATATGAAAATAAAGAAATCACCATTTGTAGAGAACTCTGTATACAGAAATCTGTATACAAAGATTTTATTTTTTCAGTGGTGGGAAAAATAATCCAATCATAGTGGCTTTTGATTGAAGTATTTCCTTTCCTGCAACTAGTAACAGTGTTTGTAAACTACACTTGCATCTTGTAGCATGAGAAATTATTATTATTAGCAGTATAATCACAGTATGGTTACAATATAGTCAGTCTGTTGAACTTCTGAGGAAAAAAATCTTGCTTTTTTTGCAGATCAGTATATTTCAAGGCTAAGTATGTCTCTAAAGTATAAGGCCAAATAAAGGTATGTGCCAGCGCTGCTGGAAAAAATAGACATGAAAATGTCTAGTATTTCAGGTAGTTTCTGAGCTATATAGTGTACTCTGAGTACAGTAGTGTACTACTGATAATGGTTTTGCTTGGAGTGTTTAATTATAAATGCAAACCTTGGTCTTCCCCAAAAGGACAAGGAAAGAAGAAAAAGCTAAGAAAAGCAAAGAGCTAAGAAAAGAAGCAAATTTCACATCAGATAAAATATATTTTTCCAGTAGTTACTGAAATAGTGCTGTATTTATGCTTTGCCTTTTCTATCTCAAAGGGAAAATAGCATGTAAACAAGAAGTTTCACTTCAGTGGGAACTAATTGTTAAACTGATTAATACAACTAATTATTAGACTGAGAAAACAACTTTCAGCATAAGCTGGAACATGGATCTTTGGAGAGAATAAAATAAAGAATGCCAGAGAAAAAAAGATACATAACTCCGAAAAGATGCACTGCCTTCTTTCAAGCCAAATAAATCAAAGAAACTACAGTCACATTGATCTGGAAAACACTGCTATTGCCCTATCCTCTTCATCCTTTGTAGGTGCATTTTGCTGTCAAAGTTATCCATAGGCCAAAATATTCAGTTTGGGTGGCTTGCATTTCTGCCTAAAAATATGCATGTGAGATCCTAAATGGAAGTAATCTGATTTTCAGAGTCATCTGAAATTATCATAAAGATTACGTAGACTTGAAGATGCTCCTTGCTTGTGGAATTCAAGCTACTTGTTTTGGACACTAAATACAGGAATAGTAGCCTCTGCTTACATAATTTTATTTTCATATATGTTAGTGCTAATGTTTAGCCATGTAAAGTGGTAGCTAGTTTTTATGTAAATTAAAATAATTTCTATGTTTCCATATGGTTTTTTCCATTATATTCTCCCACTTGCCATCATATACTTCAATTGCAACTGCTATAAAATTTGGGCTGTTTCACTTCAGGGAGGAAAGATCTTTGGTCTCTCACAGCGATGAACTGTGGATTTAGTGATTTGCCACTAAATAGCAGTGGTAATGTATTGTGTTTTCTTTTTCTGCTTATGACTTTCATATATTGCCCAGAACCATTTTTTTCTTGGCAATAAATCTCATGTGAGGTTGTTCAGTTTCCAGTTGACGGAGTGTTGGCCTGTACCTCTCTGCAAAGACATGGCTGAAAAGAAGCATGGGAACATCCATGGTAACTCTGCCTGGACAATGTTGTAAGCAGTCTCATCGGTGAGAAGTGTTTGGGAGGTACGAAGGTCGTAGAACTGGTGACTTTACAATCTGTGGAAAAAAGAGATATCTGGGGGAAGAAAACCCTAGACTAGAGAAAGCAGAGACATCCCGAATTGGACCAAGCACCTTGTGTTGTGTCTGGTTCTTTTCCATTTTTCTACAGAGATTTTGATGTCTTTTGATGCCTTTGCCTTGTCTAAGCTGGTGGAAAGGAAGGAGAAAAAACCTGCCTGTCTTAAGTGAGATGGTCTCCTGATAGGATACGTATTTTTCAGAGATGGTGCTCAAAATTTTATGGGCTGTGGGAAACACCAGCATTCCAGAAATTCAGCATGAATAGCATGATATTACTGATATGTTAGGAGAGACTGTATAAGGAGCATCTTCTTCCATTCATCTGCTTTCAGTTTGTAGCACAGGTGCATTTCTGGGTAGTTTCACTCTGGTAAAGGTACTTCCCGGTTGATGATGGGTACAAGTGTAGTGTGTTTCTCAGGGAGGTTTCACTGATGTTTCTTTCTCAGGTCAGGTGTGTGCTTCTGTGCTTTTCCAAAGATCTAAAAAAATTTGATTTGGGTGAAAGTACTTGATTGTTCTTTGTACGTAGATAAGAGGGAGGAAAAATGTGGGGGTAGGAATAGACACAAAGGAAATTGGGACTCATTCAATGCGTCTTTGGCACTTTGTGGCATGTACTCTTAGCTTTACGAATTTAAACTCCTGTCATCTTAATATAGCCTGTAATTATTCCTCAGGGTACTTAAATTATTGAATGCCTATTTAAAGTAACTAATAAGCTATCTTTGACAGTTTTGTTATTCAAGTTCTATCGACATTAATGTAAAGCTACCGATTTTTTTCCTCTTCAGTGAATATTTCCCAATAATTTGATGAAATAAATCAATTTTTTTCATGATGAAGTTGATTTATTATTGGTATATTTGTGCTTGACTAGAAAAAAATATGTATCTGCACAAGCTTACATAAATTTGGTACACATTAAACCAAAAATTAGACAAGTTGTGCTTTTTTCTTTTAAGTGCCATTGTTTGGATTCTTGCAGTAAGGCTAGGCACTGTTGCAATTTAAAATGATCACAAGCTACAAATTATTGATTAGAAATATTTCACTGCATTGAAAGCTCGTTTTCAAGATGGATACATTTAATAGCATGCCTGTATTGTGGAGTAAGTAGTACATTGCTACAATCATGCAAAGCAATGGCTGCTACGTTTCCTATAACTGCAGTTGGGAAAAATATCTTATAATGAAGCTAAAATCCCTTACAGGTGTATGTGTTTGTGTAGTATACAGCACGTGTTGCATGAGCTCTACCCTCCTCCGCTTTCCTTAAAGTAGGTCTTTCTCAGACCTTTCATCAGCCTCTGACAAAACTAGTAATGGTCAAAGTTGTGTGGGCTCAACTGATGGGTATTGGTAGGTATGGTAAGAACCACCTAACTCTGCGGAGAGCTCAAGGAGGAGGTCCAGGCACCTCACCCCTTTTGGGTTAGTTTAGCACCTGTATTGGGGTGACTATCCCTGTGCAGGGGGAGGGCTGGTTGAGGCTGATCTGTGACCCACTTTCCTCTCACTTTTCTTCACTAGTCTTACTCATAAAAATACCAACCCTGTGATACCTGTGGTTCATCAGAAAATGTTTTGAAAATAGCTGTCTTCATTTCTGGCAAGTGTGTAAGGTATTCACCTTTGTTTTTACTTCTGGTTTCCCCTCCTTCCTTCCTTCCAGAAATGGAACAGAATAAAAAGCTAGAAACTGTGACAGTAGAAAACAGGTTTGATTTAAAAAATACCATGTTAAGGCTATGCTGGTGTGTCAGTAACTGGCTGGCTGTGCTTTCCCTTTTTGTGCTGACAGGAGGATATGAAACTGGTAGTGCAGCACAGAAGTTGGAGTGTCTGCAGGAATAAGTTCTGTGCCCTGGGATGAACTTGGCTTGCCAAGTTGTTTAACAGGGTCTCAGTACTTTGGGACACCAGTGCCTAACTGTAGGAGCTGTTCCGAAGCAAGCATAGTCCTTGTAGAAATCTACAGGGCTCAGCATCGGTCTTGTGAGAGGAGACTGAAAGAGATGGTCTTTCAGCCTAATGGTCACTGAGAAAGGCAGGAGGAGGAACCAGTGGATAGCAGGTTGTCCTGGTTTCAGCTGGGATAGAGTTAACTGTCTTCCTAGTAGCTGGTACAGTGCTATGTTTTGAGTTCAGAGCGAAGAATGTTGATAACACTGATGTTTTCAGTTGTTGCTCAGTAGTGTTTAGACTAATGTCAAGGATTTTTCAGCTTCTCATGCCCAGCCAGTGAGAAAGCTGGAGGGGCACAAGAAGTTGGCACAGGACACAGCCAGGGCACCTGACCCAAACTGGCCAACGGTGTATTCCATACCATGTGACGTCCCATCCAGTACAGAAACGGGGAAGTGGGGGGCAGGGATTCGCCGCTCGGGGGACTGGCTGGGTGTCGGTCGGCGGGTGGTGAGCAATTGCACTGCGTATCATTTGTACATTCCAATCCTTTCATTATTGCTGTTGTCATTTTATTAGTGTTATCATTATCATTATTAGTTTCTTCTTTTCTGTTCTATTAAACCGTTCTTATCTCAACCCACGGGTTTTGCTTCTTCTCCCGATTTTCTCCCCCATCCCACTGGGTGGGGGGGAGTGAGTGAGCGGCTGCGTGGTGTTTAGTTGCTGGCTGGGGTTAAACCACGACACAGGTTTAAAAAGAAAGATGTAGATCAGAAGTAAGAAGCTCCTAAGAGGAAAGAAAAACCTTTTGGAAGGTTTCCTTATGAAGAAATTACATCTAGCACAGGAAAAGCAAGAAGCAAAATAATGCAACTGAGTTTTAAAAATTCCATTATGCCTTTTAGAGGAGAGTGTTTAATTATCTCCAGCACAAAGCAACATTTCAGTCCTAATCATTTCCTAAGCAAGAAGCAAATGAGGTAGATAAGCATCACCTGTAATGTTACTTCTGGTGGCAAAGAGTTGGAAACTTTCAGGTGTTTCTCATTTTCTGGAACTATAACAGGGCTAATCTGAGAACTGCAAAGGGAAAAGAAATTAGGCAATTTTTTTTTTTTTTTCTCCGGAGAATTGTGCCTGGGCAGAGACCAAATCTAAGTTGTAATCAGCAACTCAGGTTCTTCTGTTTGTGAAAGGTAAACTGTCCATCCATTAAAGTTTTATTTTCCTTGTGGGGCAGATCAATAGCTGAATAATTGATTGGCTGACTAATTGAACAGCTGAATTATTGAAGATTTAAAATGTGAATTTCATAATGTGAGATGGTTAGAGACTGGGACAGGTGCCAGGGGAAGTTTCAAGTAAATGAATGGAAGTAGTCAGGTAGAGTTAGTCAAGACCCTTTACTGAAGTTAAGATTATGCCTGTCAATCCTTGTTCTGTGTATCCTCAACCTGTCCTTTCTATAAGTAATAAACCTTTTTTTCCTTCAGGCACTGGGGTCCTAGCTTTCCCATTTCCCAGTAAGTCCTGCTGCCAGCACCTCTCAGCAAACACAAATTTACACAATGTCATGATTCCATTCAAAATTATAAAACAAGTCAGGGCAAGATTTTGCAAAAGTTTTTCTCTTTTGTGACTTGACTGAATCTTTCCTGAAATCAACAGGACTTGATTAGAAGCAGACTGCTCCTGTGCTGTTGGTTGGAGAAACCTTAAGTGTAGTATTAACATACTTTTATTTTTCTAACTATTCCATTTGTAATATAAGTTAAAATGAGTATCTTGGTGTTTGGCTATGTCTTTAAGGTACAGCCTGCTATTAGGAGCAGACCAAGACTTGGAGTGGACATATGAGCAATTCTGTAACTGTCTTTTAAGCAATTTCAGTGATTCTTAATTTTTGTAACCCAGAGTATGACCACCATTCTCAGCTAGCACGCACGGTTGTGTATCCTAGCAGAAGGTGAAAGGGAGGGACTGTGGCTGAAAACATACGGACTTCTATTCTGGGGAACATTTATGCAAGATTTTCAGAACTGCCTCATGAGTGTGCATTAATGCCTCTGTTTTACCCATATGAATTAGAGAGAAATTTTATGGTCTCCCTTGTATTTAGGCCAGCTCGTGCTTTCCACTATAAAGGCAATCTTTTATTTGAGAGGTCTCAAAGATGGCTGTTTATAGCTCGTCTTTGATGATCAGCAGAGGGATTTTCTGTTTTAAAACTCATTGTTTCTTGCTTCTCTCAGCAAAGATTCGTATCTAGAGAAAACAATTGTATATTGCAGCATAAATGGTGTACTACAAACACCATGAAGATGATAAACCAACAAGTGCACACACATACACAAAGCTAAAGGAATATCAAGTCTGCAAACTCTAGCAGTAGACAGTTAGGAAATGCCATATTTATGATGCATCAAAGTGCACTGAGAAAGGGTGGACTCAAGGGAGAGCATTTGTTATTTAATTGTATAAAATAACATTTTTTTTGCAGTTTAACAACTTGAAGCTTCCTGGAACATATGTTTACAGTGCCTGGCAAAAAAAATGATGTTAAGACTTGCATTGTATGTGCTGTGGTCACAAAGGGCAGACCTGAATTCTCAAGTTAAAATACAGGAGATAATGATATGCTACAAAAGTAATATGAAGTGATGAACTTGCAAAGGAGTGCAGTTTTCCTGGTTTTAGTTAGTGACGTAGGCATTTCTGTGCTAATTAGTAACAGATTATTTGCTGGACTAACAAGTTTGTTAATTAAAGTATGTGAAAAGTGAATAATTTTGTAAAATTCACTTATCCATTGTGCAGGTTTCCCTCTGGGATCTTTCTAATTAGGGGATTAGAGACTAAAGGAAGAGTAATTGAGAACTGAATTGTTTTGGGAAGGGTGATAAATATAATGGGGAGTCATAGTTTGTTTTGGGATGGTCTTAAATGGAAATTTTGTTATATTAGATAAGGGATCACAAAATCCCTATTTAATATCATGTAAGGGAATCTAACATAGTATCAAATGCATAGTAGCTTTTGACAGAGAGAGGTTGCTGTGTTGACTGTATTTTAGACATGAAGCTCTCTCTTACTTGGGCTGAAGACATGTAATTCTTTCTCCTCATCAGAGTCCAGAGTGCTGGCTGTCAGTGAGTGATGAAGGAAAGGATAGAGGGTATTCACCTGGGTGCTCTGGCACCTCCTGATTTTTGAGTACCGTTGGATAGCTCTTGTCTGTAATCTTGTGAAACTGCAGCTTCCTGTGAAGTATGCAGGGCATGCTGTAAGTGAGAGTGTTCCACAACCCCAT
This sequence comes from Harpia harpyja, assembly GCF_026419915.1. Taxonomy (NCBI): domain Eukaryota; kingdom Metazoa; phylum Chordata; class Aves; order Accipitriformes; family Accipitridae; genus Harpia; species Harpia harpyja. The sequence continues at coordinate 1,424,346 of NC_068947.1, forward strand.
TCTGAAAACGGAAGAGAAAACCTCTTCTGGGAACTGACAGTAAAAGGACACTTTAAAGTTAGAATTTGAAGCTTCGTGGGGCTCTTTTTATTGCCCTGTATTGATCTGGTGCACAGCACAGCAAACATCTTGATCATGGGCACCATTGCAGTAACAGTGGTGCTGCTGATAATGACAGCAGAAGCCCAAGAGTGAACTTAAGTTGGAATTTCTGCTCACTCTTTCTGTCACAGTGTGTTCTTGAACAGTCAGCTGAATTCCTAAAGGAGTTCTGTATGAAGCATAGTGGATTCCAATGTATCTTTTTTTCCAGTTTTCTCCCTTATCTGCCCTCTAAAAGGCATCACAAAAACTACACAAACACTTAGCAAACACTGATATTTTTACAGAAAGTTTAACTTGCACAGTGCAATGATTTCCTTTGCAATTTCTGGTTGGTAAAATTATTGGCTTGCTTTCATGGAATATTGGCTTGCTTTCATGGAATATTGGCTCAGGACATAGTAAAATAAGGGTGAATGATAAGAAATCAGATTGTTTCTCTGGGCTAATCCATGCTGGGGGTGCCATTACTGTACACTAGGCATGCCTTTGTGACAGTCATCTTTATTTAATTCAAATTGCATAATTTGGTTTTTCTTGAGCTATCCTACTGAAAGGCATTTCAGTGCAGAAGAAGAGCATCCATTTTAGAAAGGAGCACAAAACAGCTAGCCTTGTTTAAGTTCTATATGTACCAGCTAGAAAAATCCTCTGAGGGAAAAACACCCTCTCTTATACAACTTGGGTGTATGTTATGATTCTTTATCTATCTTGTATCTCACTATAAAACTCTGTATGGTCTTAATAAAGAGCATAGAATATTAAACAGTTACAATGCCTTTCATTGTTGAAGGAAGCTCCGCTAGTAAGCTTTGTAATTTTGGAAAGGTTTATGTTTCATTCCAAAACTGATTTAATAGTTCCTCAAGTAGATAGGTCATGTCAAATTAAATATAGAAACCATAAATTATTATATTAAGATCTCTATAGGTAACTTAATTCATAAACCTCAAAACCAGAAGCTGTTGGTGAAGACTGCGCTATTGGGATGAAGGCTGCAGTTGGTAAGAAGTGTTTTCTTAGTAATGGTTTTCTCATTTTTAAAAATTCCAATCATTCCCACCCCCTCACACAGTAGAAAAAATTAGACACCACAGACATCTATAAATTCCCATGCGTCATAGACCTCCAGTTCCTCTGTTCTTTGTTGTTGTAGGTCTTAAGAGACCATTGAGTGTTAGGATTTTCTTCACCAGCAGAAGTCATAAAAACTTCTTTCATTTAAGTTTTCAGAGAACAGCATTCCTTCCACTCATCTCTCCATCGACACCTCTAAAAGCCTTTCTCTAGAATTTATGAAAACAGACAAAAAAAATCATTCTCGTATGTGCGCAATCACGGGTAAAAATTCTGTCCTTTGTCACTGGCCTCATAGAAAAAAGCTGATCTTTGCCATAGAGCTGTCCAGAGGGCAAGAATTAATTCTTAGTGACTTTCAAGGTTTTGTGTTTTGTTTTCATTCCAATGCATGTTGTTATTTGTGCATGACCAAAACCTTCCAAGTGCTGTTTGGAAGCAGAATTATGATTTTGCATTTTGGTTTGCAGCCAGGACCATTCAATGGAGGAAGGTTCTTATGTTTCACTAGTTGCTCTCTCATGGTCAGCACTGGCTTCAAAATCCTTTCCTGATGATACTTCCATATGTCTATGGAGCATTTCATTTTCAACAAGGCCACCAAATAGTTCTGCTCTTTACAGTCCAGGCCCTTGGAACAGGATGAATTGTTATGTTGAAAAAACAAATTCATGGGGATGAGAAAATTTTGGATTGTTTAGCTTTATTTTTAAGATGCAAAAGAAACTATTGGCAGAAATCTCCGAAAGAAACAATATATGTATTTTTGAGAGGCTAAATTGTCCCCATTAAGGTGAAACATAAATGTGTGGAGAATAAAAAAGCCATGGGGTAAAAGAAGGGCAAGAGAAAGAATGGATCAAAACTACTTTTTTACTGCTACTTTGAATGCTCTATTTCTAGAAGTTTGCCAGAAGTGCTAATTAGTCTGTAAATGCATGTCACAGTACAAGTCTGTTACTTGAAACATATAATTATCTGTATTACCAGTATATCTAATTGACAACTAATAATTTGTAATATGTATAGGTAGATCATTTAGTTAAAATATATTACCTGTCAGATTAGCAATGAAAGTACTTTGATGTTCTGCTATGCAGGTCCAGTGCTGAATTACAGAATAATATATTTGAACTGGAGACTAGACTATTTCAGTAGTTTTATAAGTATTAAAAAGATTGTTTAAAGTGTGTTTCCATATTTCACAGAATACCTATGTAATGGTAATTTAGTTGTGGAAGAGAGCATCATAGAATTATTATTTATTGAATCAGGCATAAAAATCATTGGACCATAAAAAATGATGTCACATCGTAATATGTACCTGAGAGCATCTCCCCAGCTGGTGTAGGATTTTTACTTACTATACATTCTTCATGGTTTTGCTCAGTGTTTAAATGTCATAGGATTACCCCACTCCTTTGGTATGACAAAGCTTTAATCCTACAGATGTACTGCAGGCAGAGCTGTGAGTGGAAATTTAGTATAAACACACTTGTGCTAGTTTTGAACACGGTGGCTCAGGCACTGGTAGTTGTCTAAGTGTAGCTTAGAATGGGATATGTGCTGGATAGCTGCTAGGTGAGCTGGGTTGTGCCTTGTGTTGCCCCGGCTGGAATGCTGCTGTAGAGCTATTGTAGAGCTAAGTACAAGAGGTAGCTACCCAGGCCTGTCTGCATTTCTTGGCTGTCACAGCAGGGTCTATGTTCATGAACTGATGTTTTGGACTAAGGTTTGACTAAACTAGCCTGAATCATTTAGGTTATCCTTCTTCCATATGGTGTAATACTTTGAGCACACCAGTTTCATCCATGCTGTGCCCAGCTCTTGGGAATTCAGTGTATTTTCCAGGTACATGAGAAACTGTGGTGGGGTTTTTTTGCAATATTATTGTCTGTGAAGCAGGAGATTGAGCAGGACCTCTGAATCAGTCCTGACTATGGGTACAGATATTTTTCTTCCACAGTCAGGGGAAGAGAAGGAGGAAATGAGTGCCATGAGGAAATGAGAAAGAAGTGAGATGTGGTGGCTAAAAATCATTACACACCACTAACCAGAGCTAGATATTTAGGCTTATGTTTATATGCTTAATCCACAAGGTATGGAATGCAGCAATTAAATTGTTGCTACCTATATCATTCCACAGTCATTGCCAGAGGAGCTGCATTCTCCTTCTGTGCTGGTCTTAAGAGAAAGTCTTTCTATTCCTAATAGAAAGCTACAGCTTTCTTCTAAAATCTAATAGCTATACCCAGTTCTGTTCATAAAGCTTCAGGTTCCCCATGGCTTTCCTTAGAGTCTTTTCTATCTCTGCAGAGACATTCTCTGTGCTGCAGCCTTTAGACAGAAGTGATATCGTTAGGTTTATTTAATACTTGACCTATTATCAAAGAGCATGATTGACTTTCTACAGCACACATGGGGACGGGGTCGCTGGGTCATATGAAGAGCAGAGTAATACCTGCCAAGATGGTCTGGTGAGGTGGATGTACACATAAATATATAGGCTAGGGAACTATGAGAGGGGAGTATTCAAGAATGGATTACTTAAGAGAGAGCAACTCATCCTGGCTCCATTGAACATAGGACTCTTTATGACTCCTGCTTGCCTAAAGCTACTCCTGCATCATTTTCCTTGAAAATGTGCAGTGAATTGATAGCATCTGTCAGAATGAATCAGCAGGTATCAGTTAGCTGCTCCCTGAAGGGCTTGTGCGTTAGAATTCATGCTAATGAGAGCTTGGCTGAAGATACCTGGCTGCTGTTAGAGGTCTTGTCTTTGCTTTGCTCCCTACTGCGAAGAAAAAAAGAAACAGCATCGTGGTATTGCTGGAGGTAAAGTTGAAATGGTAGCTCTATTCGCCAGAGCCATGTGTATTACCCTTAATCCAGACAGAAGGGTCTGTTGACAATGCTGGCACTCTCAGAGACCAAAGTTGATACAGACTGTCACACTCTCAGCAATAGTTTGCAACTTTTCTGAGTAGGATCTTCTGGGTTGCAGGTCCTCAGGTTTAGCCTAAGATGTGTGTCAGAAAGTTCCATACAGAGCTTTTAAAAAATTTGTTGAGTGGCAAACATTTGAACAGCTCTTCTCTAGTGACAGCAGCCTTGTATGCAATTATAGTTTTACCATATTACCACAGAAAGTGCCAGTGTCACCCATGCACACGTTTTCTACTATTATGATTATTTAGTATCCTAAGTACTACCATAAATGGAATGTAATCTGAGTTCATTAAGGTGGATAAAATTCTCCTGAGCATAAGTTTTGTGCTTGAATTTCTTCTTTGACTTTGTATCTTTATAAATAAACAAAGACAAGTTCATGTTTCAGATCATCTTCCAGAAGTCATGTGGTGTGGGATTCATTTTACCTAACCTTAGACATCTATAACATTAAACTTTGCTCTCAGCTAGATCACTCTGAGCTCTCTTTGTAGTCAGTGCAAATGAACAGGTAGTTTGAGGGCCGTGTTCATGTTGATGTGCATTAGATATCCATCTTGGGCTGAAGTGAATTGTGTTCCAGAAATTCCTCTCTCCATAGACCCAAAAGGACATTGGGTTACTCCCTCAGATACAGACGTGTAATCCTGGTCACATTAGTCTAGTCTCTGTGGACCCACGCCTTTCCTGTAAATGTCCACTAGTTTGCCAATAGCTAGTTTTGCATCTGATACTGGATTTATGCCTGTGTTGTGGGTTGAAGATATGTTTGGCTAACTTGTAAACCATAGGTTTGGCCCAGTTACACTGCATGAGGTATCAGTCCACCTCACACAGTAGAACTGAAATCCACTTGAGGTTTTTGATGTTTATTTAGCTGAAGATTATGTGCTTTCAAAATGAGGAGACATTTCCATGGATGCCATTTGTGCCCTAGAAGGTGGATGTATTTACCCTGAACCTGATGCTGTACAATATACTTGCAGCACATAGACAAACCATATGACAATAGCTGTAAGCTTCATAGCTAAAACCTGATTAATTTCCTGTCACACTGCTGTACAGTGTATTGCTTCTCCTCCATGCTACTTGATTGCTCTGTGTGGAATAGCTCTGTTGCTTTTGTTAGCGAGAGTTGCTGTGCTCCTTCCTTCCAAGCAGCCAGATCTTGTAGTATGAACAGAGAGCTTATCCTAAAACTGGACAAGATATTTAATGTGCATCTTTGTCATTAAATACTGATCAAATTCAGTGATGTCTTTAAAAAATACCCGAAGGTTAAAAAAAAGTTTTGATTTCTAAAAAGAATCTGTCAAGGAAGTACTGGTCGTCAACAGCACAAAGTGTCACCTTTTGTGCAAGGAGGACAAAAGGATGAATAGTTTTCATTTGGAGATAGTTACGTATAATCTCTAAATTCAAACTCCAGAAACTGAAGGGGGAAAGATGACTAAGTAAAACTATTTTAGAGACAGACAAACTTTTTGTTACCTGGAGTCTAAGGTGAAATGCTGTGCAATGTTAACACTTATTTCTTTTTCCATGTTATCTTTGTTGTTTTGGAAAACACAATTAATGATATTTAGTATTTTAAAATCTTGTTAAAAGTTCTAATCATATAAGCTTTAGATTACTTGTTCCTCAAGGTCTGTGATTTTCAGTCTCATTTTTACAGTCTCATCCACTTTCCATTGAAAAAGGTGGTGCTCTAAGGAAGCAGAATTTGATTAAAGATGTTTTATTTTCTGTAAATTTGTTAGAACATTGGTGCAGCTGCTGTTTGTGGTTGTAGACAATAGTGAATATATTCATGTTTAGTTGAAGTCTGAAGCACCTGAAGGTACTCAGCTCTTCTAATTAGGTCAAATATAAATAACCTTCTTTTTATTTAGAAAGAATATCAAGCTGAATTTATTAATCGTTCTTAGTTCGTACCTCTTCCAAAACAAAATGTAAATGACAATGCAAATGAGTTCTGGTTTTGAACATCTTATCTATCACTGTATCCTCATTTTACTGGTCATCTTATTGCACTTTGAAAGATGTATTTGGGTAAACACTTTCCCAGTTTCAGAAAGAAGCCGTCCTGTATTCCCCTCAATAGTGACGAGTACCATCTCTCTTTGTATGCTTGCCACATGAATTGGTAGATTATCTATCCTCCTTTGAATCCAAAGTTATTTCTCAACACTGTGGAGAATTTCCCTTTACATTCTTACTATATGTATATAACACTGAATTATGAAGCATGATTTGGGGAAGGGCCTTGGCAGATCATCTGGTCCAGGCTCTTGTCTGTTAAGTCCAGTTTAAACAGCCACCATTTTCTTTAGGTTCTAGGCATAGTTAGGGACATCCAGATAGTTCTTGAACTAATTGGCATGTTTTGGCAATAATGCTAGGAAGATTTTCTAGATACTTGAATCACTAAACCACTACTGTACCTAATACCTCCACCACCTTGCTTACCTGGATAGGAATCTTTAATTGTTTTCATAGTATCTCATTAATAACAACTGATATGAAACTCTCTCAGGAGTACCAGTCCACAATATCAACTTTTCCAGTTACATAAGCATCATAAAAATTGCAACTTGGAATCTACTATATGCAGAAAACCTCTTGAACAAAACACCTTTCTCCACAAAATCAGAAACCCTCTAAAACACTCCAAAGACCCTAATTGTATCTGACAGTCTGGATGTTTATCACACCTGCCCATGAAAAAAATGATCTTATCATCTGCCTCAGAAACTCAAAGAGGACTTACATCAAAGCCATTCCTCTAGGAAGATAAATAACATTTTTGAATTAGCCAACTTCCTGTCACTAGGGTGCAAGGAGAAAAGTCTCACAAAACATATAAGCAAGGGTTGCACACTGTCTGATGCTGAAATCTCTTTTAGAAGTTATCAGCAATTTATGTAGAAGAAAAAGAGACTTAAAAAAACATTTCCTGGGATTCCGTCTCCAACCTTCCAGCCTCCCAACCTGGACAAACACATCACTAGAAATAAAATTCTTATAAACCAACAAACACTAAATGAAACCAGACCTTGTAAGAGTGACAAACGCATTTCCATTGCAGTGAAGTTTCTGCTCTAAGGGCACTTCCAGGAATCGCACATAAGAGTGTTTTTTGTCGTGTATTTCCCTCACCACATTCTTGGAAAGCGTGAGTGAAAGTGAACAACTTCTCTGCAGCAGAGTACGTTCACATGGGCAGTTGATAAAGAACAGAAATGAGTAGCTATAAGCATGAATATGTTTTTGACAAACAGCCTCTCCATCTCTGACTGCTCTGTCCTGATCCTTGATGAAGATGTATAGAAAATAACCTTAAAAAATGAAGACTAAAATTTGTAATATGGATTAATAAAATTGGAAGCTCAATCAAGATATTGTTTTCATGATCATCTATAATTTTCCTCATATGTTATCTTTGCTACACCTTCACTCTTTTGTTGATGCGATCTACTCCCTCAATTTATCTAGTCAATTAGTTTGTCTCAACCTGCACTTAGTTTGATGTTTGTTGTGCTGTTATCCTATCTAAAGAAAGGCTAATGCACCCCAAGAGATGTCCATATTTTTGCAATTATATCACTTAGTCTAATAAAGAAATATAACCTCTCCCTGAAAATCTTCCATTAAAGGTCCTTGTTACTACCTAATGGCAACAACTTCATTTTCTCTCAGTGGTGTCTTCCAGCGTTTCACTAATCATAGAATCAGAAAACCTTTCTTCTAGAGGTCTAACCTAAATCTCATTTGATGTAATTTAAGCCTCTTAGTCCTCTCCATGTGTTCAGTGGTTAGGATATGGGAAAGCAGCTGTCATTTGCATCTTTTAAGAAAACAAAGGAAAATAGTTTTTAGTTAAAAAGATGAAATTTGTTTCAAGTTTTATGGTGCTTAGTATAAAAGGTTGAAGGCTGCAAACTTGAAAGTAACTGTTGCCCAAAAGGCAGATGTTTCAGCTTAGTCTGACAGATAATAACCTAACTTTCAGAGTATCAAGCCAACCTTAAGCAACAGCCAATGCAATTTGTCCTTTTGTGTATACTAACAAGGGAACAGCATCATTAACTGTGAAATGCTGGATGAGAGGGAGACAGAGAGATGTGGAAGGTTCTGCCAAGAAACTATCAACTTGAAGATGGACACTGTACATTGGGTACTCTATAAAACAGACACAAATGCATAGGGGGTAAAGTCATATCTCTAGTGTGCTGTACAAAGAATGCTATTAAGTGGGTACTCTGCATTCTTTGATAATTAGTAAAGTAAAAATGTATCTGATAAAGGAGAAAATTACAGTCCAATCCACAAGTGCATTAGTGAATGTTAGTTCATGAACATGAAGTATCTGCAGATTCTACTATGGTGAGATCTATGTAGTGCAATTTATTACTTTCTAAAACCAATTCCTTTTTATTTCAATAAATATTCTTGTTATTCAGACACTATTTTCTCCCTCCAAAAACCATACTGTAAGCATGCTGGAAATTAAAAGCTTGAATATACAGATAGTTTGCCTATAGGAATTCCTTCAGGGTTGAAACTTGACACAATCTTTGTATAATAAAGCTCTACTTTGTCTTTTATTGTATATTAGCAATAGATACATGGGAAAAAAAAAGAATAAAAAGAAAAATCATAAAAGAAGAAAAGGGGGGGGAATAATAAATCTGAATTATTTCCTGCAATTGTCAGTGAGTTGTCCCACATACAGAATAGATTATTAATAAATCTGATCAAAGGAAATGCATTGTGAGAATCTAGTGATCTGTAATGATTAGATGACATTTCATGTACTAAGACAGCAACATATTCAACTGCACTGAAGACAATGCAGAGATATTACAAAATCTGATGACAAAGATTAATTCTAGTTGTTATTCTAAAGGATATTTTTCAGCTGTTGCTATTTCTAAGAGGGAGTGATTCATTTTCCTCTATGGGAGATAGAGTGGTTTTCTAATATGATAATGTCTGATTTTTTTTTCTCCTGTGGTTTCCTTAAAAAGCTATGGCTCAGCTCTTCTGATAGTGGAAAGGCAAAATTAGTCTGCATTCTTTTTATTTTTGTGCAGTTAAAAAAAAAAATCTTAATTTTGTTGTAGTAGAAGACTTTAAAAACAGAGTTATTAAAGCTGCAATTATGCAGCAGCATGACTCAAGGCAGTATTTGGAGGGTTGAGGTCTCCACCTCTTGTGGTCGGTAGTGTCATCAGAACTATTTGAGTAGCCATATATGTTACATAGCTATTTAGCGATTGAGGCATTGTTTTCAGATCACATGTGGTGGGGGTGTTGTTTGCAAATGTGGTGGTGGAACTCATTAGGCAGTTGACAAAACTGTTAGTACTGTCATGGAAGATCATAGGCCAAAACTGCTCTCTGACTTTGGGTGCTTCTATTTTAAGATGCCCACTTAAATTATGCTAGACGTGACTTTTTGAGCTGTTGAGTGATTGAGTATTGATTATTCATTTTGGTTATTTTTCAGAAATACTGATCACCCATAATTTTGTGTGAAGGTTGCAGCTCCCCAGGTGGTAGGAGGGCAGCATGTTCTCAGAAAGGAAACCCATTGCAGAAAGAAAACGAACTGTTCTCTACCAGAAAATTGAACAGCATGTGGAAAGCTCATGCAAACAAGACTTAACTGCAAATGTGGGGACAGATGGGCTTGGCAGCCTGTCCTTAAAATGTCATCCAGAAAAAAAAAAAATACCCTTAACTTGGAGTGCATGTGAATGGGGGTGGGAGATATGGGAGATTTCACGCCCAGTATATTTGTTTTTGGAAAATGAGAAACTTCATGCTGCATTTCCTTTATTTTTTTTGTCAACTGGCTGAAATTTTCTTGAACTGCTCCAGGGAGAGCTGAATATAAAGATTTCCCTTTTCTTCATTTTACTTAACAAGAAATAGGATACACATATCATACCTACGGTTCTTTTCATCTGACCTGAAGAACAGAGCAACTGGTTGAGGAAAAGTTCACCTTCAAAGAGCCATTGACCAGCTCTGGCTGTTATTTTGTATATCTGGCATGCAGTCGTATGTCTGTGCCAGGCATCTGCCTGAACAACCCAGAACATAGGAACAGTCTAGAAAATGACATTTTTCATTCTTGTGGTTAACCTTATGTGGCAGGTTGACCTTAACTGGCTGCCAGGTGCCCACCAAGCCACTCTATCACTCCCTCTCCTCAACAGGACAGGGGCAGAAAATATGAAAAGCTCATGGGTCAAGATAAGGACAGGGAGATCACTCAACAATTACCATCATGGGCAAAACAGTTTTGACTTGGGGAAATTAGTTTAATTTATTGCTAATTAATAACAGAGTAGGATAATGAGAAATAACAACAAATGTAAAAACACTTTCCCTCCACCCCTCCCTTCTTCCCAGGCTCAACTTTACTCCCGACTTCTCTAGCTCCTCCCCACTGAGCAGCTCAGGGGGACAGGGATTGGGGGTTGCAGTCAGTTCATAACGCTTCCTCTCTGCCACTCCTTCCTCCTCATGCTCTTCCCATGCTCCAGTGTGGGGTCCCATCCATGGGATACCGTCCTTCATGAACTACTCCAGCATGGGTCCCTTTCATGGAGTGCAGTCCTTGAGGAGCAGACTGCTCCACCGTGGGTCCCCCGTGGGGTCACAAGTCCTGCCAGGAGCCCACTCCAGCGCAAGCTTCCCACGGGGTCACAGCCTCCTTTGGGCATCACCCTGCTCCGGCGTGGGGTCCACCCCGGGCTGCAGGTGGATATCTGCTCCACCGTGGACCTCCATGGGCTGCAGGGGGACAGCCTGCCTCACCGTGGTCTTCCCCAGGGGCTGCAGGGGAATCTCTGCTCTGGCGCCTGGAGCATCTCCTCCCCTCCTTCTTCACTGACCTTGGGGTCTGCAGGGTTCTTTCTCTCACATATTCTTACTCCTCTCTCCCAGCTGCTGTTGTGCAGCTTTTTTACCCTTTCTTAAATATGTTATCACAAAGGTGCTACCAACATCGCTGATTGTCTCAGCTTTGGCCAGCGGTGGGTCTCTCCTGGAGCTGGCTGGAACTGGCTCTGTTTGACATGGGGGAAGCTTCTGGTTTCTTCTCACAGAAGCCACCACTTCAGCCCCCCCATTACCAGAACTTTGCCACATAAACCCAATATACATTAGCTCTTATTCCATCCAGTCTATAGGAAAATGCCTATAAGAATTTCTGCCAGATAGCAAGGTATACCAAAAGCAACATACTTTAACTGTCGTGTATGTGTAACATGCCATTATACAACTGCTGTGCTTAGTTTGTGTGCAAAAAGCAGTGTACTCCAAAACCAAATCTATTAGCCTGCATGCTGTAATGAAACCAATAACAGTTTTTAAATTAAGAACACAATAAACTCAGCCAAAAACAAATAGAAAAAAATACCCACAGCAAAAAAACAACACAGAAGAGGAAGAGCAAAAGGAATTTTCTTTTGCATTTCCAGGAAATCAGAGATGATTTAATATTGTTCCAACTTTCTATATTTATTAGTGCTGAATCAGTTGTCTTCTCCATGATACAGACTGAAACTATGATCAGGTTTGTTAATTTGATGTTCCTGTTCAAACAGAACTGTATTTCACTCAATTCCGGTATTACCTTTTAGATTTATACTTGTCAAATGGTACCAAAATTTACATAAATGATGTAAATCTGTGTATTGCCAGATTAAAATGTTAGGAATCTGTGATAAGTAATGTTTACCATTGTTTTACGTTTACATTTGATTAATTTCAAAGAATATTTTCAGCTTCAAAAATCCATCTTTGAAAAGCAGATATTTTCTCCAGTTAGGTTTCAGTGTCAGAGTTTAAATGTCATGATTTAGAGAAGCACAGTTTTATTCCTAGTATAAGTGGAGATATATTTAAATAAAATTGGTCTGACTTTTATAGAAGCACTTTGACATAGTCATAAGAAGGTAAAAATGACATCTTAAGTGATTTAGTCAAGTGCCTTTTTCATTTTAACAATACTGGATAGGGAAGAGACTGAGGTTTTTTGTGTTGCAAAAATGAGAGGACTGTCTTTCAAATATCTTGTAGTTTTACAAAGAGGACTTTTTATCTAATCAGGTCACAGCCTTTTTTCAGAAGACCTGAATAAACCTTACGTAGTCCAAAATTTTGAAGTAAGAAGTAGAATCATGGGTGCTATGTGCTCCACTTTTTGACATCATTGAAAACAATGTACTTTATCCTATTTTTAAATGTTTGTCTGTGTTCTATATGATGAGTTCATTTGTGTTAAAAAGAAATATTTTTCCTAATAGACATCAACCACCACAATCCACTTGCAAAATTGCTGGCCTTGTCTATGAGTTGCAAACATACCTTTTATAGACAACCACAAGTATTTATCTTATAAGCTGTTTTTCAGAAACCTCCTACTACATCTTAGAAAGCAATCCCATTCTTCTCTAAAAGCGCAATGCCTCTTCAAATGCCTTTTTTTTTTTTTCATTAATAGATTGATCTCGTGGGAAAGCTACTCACAGACTGTCAACTATCAGAATCAATAAGAATGAACATTGATTCAATTAAATTGGTAATGGGAGGGCAGTTGTCGAGCTGGAGATGTGGAAAATTGCGGGGGAAGAAGGGAGAATATTGTACTTTCTCCCCGGGTTTAAGTCTCTACCTCTGATAGCTGACACATCAAACACCTGTTCAATAATCTTTCTTCGAAGATGCTTTCTTTGAGAAGCAGGGCTGATGTAAATGGTCCCTTGCCTTGGAGCTCTCCCACTAAATTTAGATAAGACCTAATGTCCAGGGTGGTGCAGGACAAGGAGAATGAGGTGGATTCCTTCTACTATGGCACTAAAAAAAGGAGAAAGACCTCAACAGGAAACCAGACATTTTTAAACATTATTTCCCACACCAACTGTACAACTTTTCATCTCTTTCCTTCACAGTCCAGATGCCATCTCTCCAAGTAATGCAACAGGTATCTTGGTTGAGTGTAACGGACTATACAGCTGTAACTTATGAATCCTTCTGTGCTTTGAAAGCTCCTTTTAAAGATTGGAGGAACAGGTGCCACCGATGCTGAGGGTAGCAGTGACTTGCCCTGTCTTAAAATGGAACTGGATTAATTTACAACTCAGACTATACGGCACAGTTGTTTGTGGCAGCCAGATAAAAGGCAGATAAGAATTTCACAGTAGTAATCTGTGACCTTTGAGAAATCTATCTGAAGTCGGTTTCAGAGCGTGGAGATCGTTAGCACAGATTGCTCTGTTGCTGCCCTAGTAACACCCATAGAAGGAAATATATAGTGAAGGTGGTGTTAGCTAAGCCAAAGCAAAATATCTTTATTTATAAAATAACTGTAGTTTTTAGCCAAACTCTTTTAAAACTTACTTTGAACCATGCAAGCAGAGTTTAGGTGGTAATGGTTAGAGCTTCACGGAGTACTGTCTTTGTGATTTTTCACCCAAAAGAAGAGCCTGAAAAACATGAAGAAAATGATTGACTTCATTCAATGCATCAGCATTCATCAATGGCATGACATGTCAGGCAAATAATATTTGTCATTTTTTTTCCACTTTAACTCAAATTATGACAAATTTGCATTTCTTGTAGTTATGCGGTACTGCTTTTAGGTCAGAATGATGTTTAACATTGTCAGTCTCTGGAGATTACATTCAAGTGATTTCATGGATGTCACAGTGATCAGGAGGGAATGCTGAACTTCTAAATATCCTCTTCTAGAAGCTTCAAGTTTCTTGAGCCACAGTCGAGGTGGTAGTTCACCTCCAGAGAGCTGCACTTTAGATAAGCCATCTGGCTTTTGTCACCTCCTGTGTAGCTGATAACTATTCCTTTGGTAAGAAGAGCAGAAAAAACATAGCTAACTTCAGCATCTTAAAAAAAAAGAATGATGCTGACTGAAGAAAGATTGTTTCTTTCCTTAACCTCTTACTAAAAGAAAATGCAAATATGTGAGGGCAGTGTAGTAACTGTGTAAAGTAAGTAATACTCGGCCTTTAAATGTCTGAAGAAATTCTCTTATACAGGGGGCTTAGCATATTCAGCTGATGGCATTTTGTAATAAAGAAAACAGGTGATGCCCTTTCTCTGACTAATTTTATTTACTAATAAATTCCTGTCACGCTATTGTGTGTTGGCATATTTGGAATTTATAAGGATTATACACAGAGAAAATGTTAGGCAACCAGCTGTAATTTCAGTGTGACCTTAACTTGACTTATGCTAGTAAAATGGTAGTAAGAATGATTAAAAGGAAGAGAGAGAAGAAGGACTATGGAAGCTATGTCCAAATATGATTTACTGCTATATACACTGTAAACATCTCCAGAATCCATGCTTTCACTTACCTGTAAATTGAGGTGTATTCTTCAGTTCCAGGCAGCATACCCACTCCAAGGAAAACATAGAGCAAGGTGGAGGCCAATGAGAATCTGGTAGGTAGATGTCTCCCCTGAGCTATAGGACTCAGACTTGTGTTGTTTTGGACAATTTCACTTGTGCCAGATTTTTTCTGAAGTCATGAGCTGATTTGGGCTATACCAGCTTTCAAGGGAATGGTGCTTGCCACTCTCTCAAAACTGAAATATTTTTTTATCTCTCAAGTGGGTAGACAAAAAACTCAAGGAATTCAAAATTGATAATCAGTTTAAGAAAGGTGTGACCTTGCCTTGTTGGGTTGAAGTCGCATGTGTGTGTGTGTGTGTGCAAGGGTTACTCATTCTTCGCCTTTTCCCGGAGATACTGTCATGATCAGTGTGCTGCAGATTGTGAGGGACCTGGGGATACGATGGGAATGTGGCCTATTAGGTAAGATTAGTATACGTGAAGTTAATGTTTTGAGCTTTGTGATCACTCTGTACCAGTGTCATATCCTAATTCTCTGGGAATGACTGGAAGAAGTTTGCAGGTTTTGTCAGAAACCTTCCTTTTGCAAAAGAAGAAATTATTATTATTATTTTGCAGTGTAATGTTTCCCAATGCACAGTATTCACCAAATTACAGAGTCTGTGCATAGATCATCTTTGGGCACTTACAGCACTGCAGAGTTTCTGTAGGCAGGGAAGTCAAAAGCTCTAACTTTTTTGCCATCACTACCCCGCTTGCTCAGTAATGATGGAGCACAAATAGGAGCGTTTCCCGGAATCTCATTTTTCCCTTCTGAATTGTGGCCAGTATTTCAGTCAACTCTGGTGTCCTTTGGTTTCGCATATACTGTTGTATTGCTCTGCACAGAGAGACTGTGGCACCCAGCAAGGAAGCAGAACCTGAGACCCAGAGAAACAGTTTCATTACTCTCTGATAATATAACCAGCAAGTTTGTGGATGAAAAAGGCAGCCATTTTCTTATCCTTTCACACGCTGAGACAGTAGCAGCTGCTGGTTAGAAACAGAAATTAGTGTCACAATATGCTCATATACAAAAATAAGTGGCTGGGCTCGAGAAGTTTATATTCCCTGTTTTCAGCATGGGGAGTATTTTACAAACTGTAGCATGTTTTAGAATGGAAGAAACTTTCCTAGTATGAATCTCTGTATAAAATAGTACTTCCTGTAGATGTAAACTGACGTGTTGAGTTTGTTATTCAAAGCAAATTAATGGCAACTGAAATAAGATAATGCAAGCATCTAGTATCTTTTCCATATCCTAAATGCATTTACTTGAGGAATTTTGTCACTGTAGTTTAGGGATGGTAACCTGAAGGCTGTTTTACAGCTTTTGTAAAGATTTGACCCTATGAATACTTCCTGTCTTTGATTGCAGCATCATGGGATTTGAGCTGTTCAGTTTTGTATTACAGCCCTTAATTTCATAGACTCTGACTGTTCTGAGCTTTTGAAACATGCACATGCTGAGTTTTTGAAATATGCACACTCCTGAGCACTGAAAATCTCAGACCTAGACTGAATTTTCAGGTGATGACTTTTCCTGAACAGGGACTAGAAATTATTTAAAAAATAAATTCCACAGAGTTTATGTATCTTTATACAATTTTATTAGAAGCTTGATAATATTGTTGGAAAGTCTAAACTGATCAGTATCAAGAGGATAATTAGAATAATAAGTAGGTTAAAAAATCTCTGACAATTATGGTAAACTAGATTTTATTTTTCTTAAGGCCCATTAGGCAATAAGAAAGTCAAGGTAAGTTGTCTTACAAAACAGCACATGAAAGCAGTTGATACACTGTGCTTGACTGCAGGTTATGGTTCATACTACACTCCTATTTAAATTGTTATACAAGTGGTTCATCTTTTTCAATATTCTCTCTTTAATTTACCTGGCTATATATAGGAATTTCCTCCATGCAGATATGTCCAAGCCTTCAGCCATACCCAGAGTAAAGGGGTAATATTTAGGAGGTCTTTCCCGTAACTATTTCAGGCAGCTAGCCCATTTACTGGGGTGTTGGGGAGTTTAGAATTGCTGAAGCTGTTGTAACCTAAGTGGAAACCTAGCAATCACAAAATCTAATTAAATTAAAACTAACGCTTAAAAAAAAAAAAGAGAGAGAGAAAGAGAGAGAATATGTTGTTATGTCATCTTGCTCCTCGTTCACATAGGTTCCTGCTCTCACAAAGTTCAGGATGTCCATTACGGAGTACAAAACATGCCCAAAGCACACTGACCAATATGCACAGATGTTCTGCACTCACTTTTGCACAGCTGTGAACCACTGCATGTTGAGGGGTGATGCAGTGAAGAATCAGGCTGTGTCCTGCGGTGTCACAGTGCAACTGAACTTTAAACCCATGTGGCTTTATGCTGAAAAATGAGCTTTGATTTTTCTTTTTAGACGGGCCTAGTGGAGGAATTAATGCAATTTTTTCAACAATATTACACTGGAAAGTGATCAGTCTCCTTTATGTTCTTCCCAGTGAGATCTAACCAGGATTTTGTGAAGCAGAATCGCGCCTAACTGCTTCGTGATGGAAGACATCAGGTAAACCTGGCAACCTGGAGTGGATTAGTGGGTTCATCCTGAGCAATGTGGCAGTCAGAGTTGAGAGGGTGTAAAACCTGACAACAGGCTTATTAGGGTGCTGAAAGACTTTGTGGAGCTTTGCATAGGAGTAGAAGTGCTAAACCCTGTATCATGACCAAATATCAATGAGATAATTATTTACCACCTACTTTAATTCCTCTTGCAGTTGTTGCTCTTCATTCTCTGTCCTAACCTGTTGTGTAGTGTTGCTAGGTACTCTTAAGTGCTTGTTATGTTTCACCTCAGTGGGGAATTGTGGAAGTGATAACTGCAGAACAGTGGTGGTAGCTAATAAAACTGTAATTCTAAAATGAGCCCTGCTTTCACTAGCTTATTACTTTTTCAGAAATTCTTCCTTTGGGATAAAAAACTGTTGAGTCAGAAAGGGATAGGAATAAGTGATGCAGGTTTAGGTACTAAATGAGTATGTTCAAGGGGTATCACCTGCCAAAGAAGTCATTCCCTCCCTAATTCATGGCTTATGAGGATGTCCTGCTTGTCTTTTTTTCTTTAGGTGTAAAGGGGTACATAGAGAAGCAGAGTTAGGATCTAATATGGACAGATGCCCCTGACAATAATCATGTCAAATAATGAAAATAATACCTGCTGAAAGTGTCCTTTTTTTTTTTTAATTATTGCAAAATCTTCAGAAAATCTCTCTCACATGAGTTTGACACTTAAAGATAGGTAGCATTAAGCACCAAGAAAATCATAAGTACAAATTGAAATGCTTTGAATGTGTGTCTACAACTTCTGTATACAAGTCAGTATCTAGATGCTGTTTATTAAACATAGCAAATGCTGTAGATCACCTCTTGCATTTACTGTTACGAAGAATCATGACCGGATCAATATGAATAAGAAGCAGCCAGCCAGATATGAGAAAAAAACAGATGTTAAAACCGGAGGCTGTTCCTCTCATTGTAGATAAGAGGAGGCCAGGCTGCAGCTGAAAAGCGAAAACACTTAAAAGGAGAAAGATAATTTATATAACAGTTACAAGAAATGAGAACAAAAGATGTAAGGGCATAAAGATGTTAAGGGCAACCAAGTTGGTGAGGGGCCTGGAGCACAAGTCTTATGAGGAGCAGCTGAGGGAACTGGGGTTGTTCAGCCTGGAGAAAAGGAGGCTGAGGGGAGACCTTATCGCTCTCTACAACTACCTGAAAGGAGGTTGTAGCCAGGTGGGTGCTGGTCTCTGCTATTGAGTAACTAGTGATAGGACTAGAGGAAATGGCTTCAAGTTGCAGCAGGGGAGGTTTAGATTGGATATTAGGAACAATTTCTTTACTGAAAGGGTTGTCAGGCATTGGAACAGGCTGCCCAGGGAAGTGGTGGAGTCACCATCCCTGGAGGTATTTGAAAAGCACGTAGACAAGGCACTTCAGGACATGGTTTAGTGGGCGTCGTTGATGGTTGGACTCGATGATCTTAAAGGTCCAACCTAAATGATTCTATGATTCTATGATTCTATGAGTTTATATTTTAAAAATTAAGCAAAACCACACACCAAAATACTTCTGCTATATTTTGGAAAGTGTGTTGATATTTTGTAAGTGCTGAAAGGAAGGACTGCTCATCTTGGGAGAGTTTTCAACTTTTATTTTTGTATGTCTTGGGTGTTAAGAAGTCAAGAAACTAGAGGCCTCAGGCCACTCAGCAATATTGCTGGTAACCAGCTAAAACAGGCTTACAAATACGTGTTTGTGGAGCACCCACTGCTGCAGACTGGTTTGAGTGGGGTCCCACTGGTTACAAGTTGTGTGTATCTTGTAATTTTGTTGTATTAAAACTTCTGTGCCAGCAGCTATCCTTGTATAACTGGAGGAAGGCAAAGTTGTATTCATTCATAAACGTGGCTGAAACTCCCTGGTATATCTTTATAATAAAGTGTAGACAGGTTGTTTTTGATTGCAAAAGACTCAAGGACTTTGGAGACAGATTGAACAGTGAGCCAGGGAAACATTGCACAGCATTTGACTGCAATCACAGGGGAATGCTGGAGGACCTAGATGGATAGCCACGAGACAGACACAAGTCAGCGGGAAAGACTCTGACCTGAGAAGACTGATCACAGGTGCTATGTATGGATGCATGTCAGGGCAGGAAACTGTTTTAATAATTAATGATGGCCATAAAGCACAATGTGGCCCTATTACAGCACAGAAAAAAATAACTATGCAGGCTCTGCTGCAGAATATTGATTGACTGATTTCATGTATGGTTTGGGCTTTATCCTTTGAGAAGTGTTTTATGTGGCTTTATTTAAAAACACAGAGTTACTTTTGTGCTTTTGCCCGCTGTGGAATTTAGAAATTATACAGCTTTTCAAACCCATTAAAAATCCAGTATTGCAAGAGAACAAAGATTTAAAACTAAGATGGAGGATAAAAAGGTGCAAAGACCCCCAAAACCTGATGTTTGCTGAAAATGCCAGATAGGGTGTAGCATCATCGCATAACTCTGCCCCTGACCGTAACTGCATGGTCTATATATCCTTTGCTTCTTCCCCTGCCCCAGTCCTGTTAACTGAGAAACATTTTTGAATTTTGGATAAAAAATTTCTGCCAAGTGCCAGTTTTTTCCCCCTCTGTGTTATTTGCAAGCATGCTTCTCAACAGCTGTGAGTATGCATTCTTTTTTTCCTTATGGAACAGTCTAGAAAGTAGCTGTGGAGCTCCTGGAATAGCGTGTGCAGGTCATTATCTATATAAGTGCCATTTAGTTTAATTGAGCTCTATTTAAACTTAAATATGTTGTCTTGAAAATTGTTTTCTGGAACTATCCTCAGAGTATCTTGGAAAGGATTCCATGCTTGAAAAAAATCAGTTCAGTGTTCCTAAACTTCTGTCTATGGGAAGCTAACATGATCTTTAACCATTTTCCAGGGCATTTTTTCCCCCCTACTTTTTATACAGTTTTAAGGAGCTCCTTTTGTTAAGAGCATCTCAGCACTCATAATGAACAAGTTGAATAATACTCTGGTTTGTTTACTTCAAACTGGAGTTAAATTGCCATCTGCTTCAAGGAACTAGCTGGTTCTGTGTCCTCTTTGAACAAAGAGAGAGAATAAAGGTTTTCTGCTTAGGAACTGTGTACACTGTAGACTTCACCGTGTACACAGTTTGTGAAGACATACGTGAGCCAACATTAACCCAAGCAGCCCCAACGCTGCCACAATACCATTGAGTGTGAGCTGCAGATTCCCAAGAAGGGGAGGCTGTGAATTAATGTTGTGCTGACCTCCGTGTTAGGGTGACCACACCTCACTGAGCTCTCGGGGGTACAACTTGAGATTGTCCCCAGGAGTGGCTGTCACAGCTATGACCACATGAGGTGCCATTCATGCTTTGTGTTGTGGGTTTAAATGAAGCTTCAGGATGTAGGTCCGAAGCCATCTTCCACCCTTGCTGAAACCTGTAGTGCTTGTGCCTTCAAGCAGGTGAATCCAGCCAGTCCAATCTCTCTTTTCCAGTACAGGAGCAAACCGTTTGTAACAGGAGTGTGTCATGCCATGGCAGAAAGAAAATGAAAAGAAAGAAAGGAGATGGGTGAAAGTGAGACTGTTGCGTGGGTGGCACCAAAGGCTTTTCTTTTAATGAGGCAAGTGCTCCCCAAGGATTGTGCTGGGGACCTCTTGGAATGTAGCATCGTGCCCCACTCCTTCCCATTTTTTGCCTGGCCTTCCTTTGCATGGAAAATAAAGTATGAGATAAAGAATAGAATTGGGCCAATGTGTGGTCAGCCCTAGTCCCACCATGGGACAAACAATGCATATGAGTGGCCCCTGAAAACTGGGAAGCAGACTTTTGTCTAGTAATATAGACTAGGTTAGTGGTACAGAACATAGCTACAGACTCCTTTGGTTTCCTTTGTAATTAATGTTGAGAAATAAGCAGGTTTGATGAGCTCGTCTGAACTACTCTCTTGGAGGTGCCTGTCTCTCACTGAATATAAAAGGAGTTTGGGCAACTGAACTCTCATCATAGGTACCAAAGTTAGGTAGGATGATCTGATGCCAGAGAGTCCTTCAGTAGGGCCTGAGAAGTGCTCTGTCCTTTGACAATTTCAGGAATCTGAAGACTTAAAGTGATGCAGAAAGCCTAGATGCCGGGAAAGATCCCATCATACATGAGAATTAGGAAGAATGGTTCACTCATTAGTTTTTGAACAGAAAAAAGGGAAACAGATGCAGTCCTCACTGAAATTGCATATAAATTGTATTTTCCAGCACCTAAGTAAATAAATATTATTCTAACTTGCTGGTGCTGTGCTGCTATGCAGTCTTTTGTGATGTAAGGTTTTAGCCAGAGGGGACAGAAAATTAATCAATTCTAGCATGTGAGTGTCAGTAATTGTTTTTCCTAATAGGAATTTAAAATAAAATGTATGGCAAAGAATGTTTCAGTTGTGGGAAAGATCAATCCACTCCCAAGGCCCCCATACTTGTTCATAAGTTGCTTCCTTGTGAATAGAATCTCGGTGATCCTTAAAAAATCCAGAGACTTGTATTTTAAAAACATCGATGCTACTGCAGGCAAGGTGATTGCAGCCATTAGTTCCTCTTTATGTCAGAGGAGGATCTGGCATCAAAACCCCAGAGGATTCCTAAACTGCTTCACCAGTGCCTTAAAAACAGAAAGTCCTTATTGCATTCACAGGAGGAAAATCACTGAAGTGGGAAACTTCCCCTTCATTAATCTGTCTGATGAATTGGAAAAATCAAAGCAATTGTAAATGAGAAATATTGCCTAGATTTCTTATTTTTTAAGGTGTTTTATACCCTGCATGCTTGGTTCATGTTTCATACATTCTTCCTGGTAGCCATGAAGAATGAGCTGGGAGACTGCTAAACTGTGATCACGCAACTTTATGGTTTCTTTTTTAGTCATATGATGTTTTATGTGGTGTCAAATATGTTTATAAAATGGATGTCTAGCCTTTCTGAAGCAGAGCCAACCTTTTCAAACCAAACAGATGTGCTGTTAGTACTAACCATAATTATTAAATAGTAATTGCATTGCCTTGAGCTTTAATAATGTCTAAAATAAAAATTGTCAGGAAAACTACTACCAACAAAAATTACTTCTCATATATTGGAATAGTCTTTAATGCTGAAGTTACAATACAGAAAGCAATATCCCCAGCTGATCCACACTTAGGGAAGTAAAAAAATGCACAGCTGATTTTCTGCTAATTTGCCCTAGTTTATTTGAACTAACACAACAGAAAAGGTCACTCAGGCAACTTCAGGACCTGTCATCTGTGTTAACAGTTTTAAAGCAATTCTTGAGAGAAAACCTCATCAGGGATGCAGAAGAGAATAGAAATGAGCATGAAATACAACATGTCTTTCTCAGAGAAACTCTATTGCTCACTATTCTTGTTGTGTCTGAGAACAGACAGTACCATGCAGGAAAATTACTAAAGATGGAGAAGTTGGGTCAAGAATGAAAATTCTTCCTTTGTAAAGAAGAACATGTTTGAGAGCAACTCCAGTTCAATGAACTTTTGCTGAATTTAGGGGGCAATTCTGGACAGCTCTGAGGTTGTTGGTGGATTTGCCTGGATCTTGAAGAACTGGAGAACTGGAGTTTCCCAGCTCTGTGGCTCTGGGAGCAGTTCATGTGGCAGGAGAATGCAGGGCTGAAGATCCCATACACGTGTAGCAACTGCTCAATTACTCTGTTTCTTATCACATTCTTAGCTTTTGCAGGTGGTGGTGAAACTGAATGCCAAAACATTACATTTGCTGTTTAACATTGCTGGCTTTAACAGATTTTAAGTGTTTGCTTCCAGAACTGCAGTGAGAGACTCAGGTGATGAGGATATACCCCCATCACCAGTTCTGCTTTGCCCCACTCTTCTTCTCCTCTGCCTCTCTACAGCCTTTATTACTTGTTGAAGGTAGTGTCTTTCTTTTCTGCCCTTCATCTTCTTTTCCAGTTGCTTAGAGTCATGACCTCCCTTTCCCGTTCCTTGGAGCCTCCTCTGGCTGCTGGATGTTGGTGATAGGGGTTATAATTGGCTGGAGAAAGATGCAAGAGCCGTGGAGTGGGGAGGAGGCAGACAGCTATGGTAGTGAAGGCAGCAGCAGGTACTTTGCAGTGATTCTCCACTGTGGTGGAGAATCCCTCCTCCTGTGGTAGAGGGACCTCTTGCCATGGCTACAGCTGCATCCTTTTGTCAAGAAATAAATGCAGGCTACGAGGCCTCTCTGTCACGCACAGCTTTACTGCCTAGCCTGTTTTAGTAAGCTACCTTGCAGAAGGGAATTTTACAGACGAACTCAGAGCACTGGGAATAGGCTGCATCCTGACGCCTCTTCATCACCAGAGACATATCTCCATGGGCAGATGGAAACAAGCTTAAGCATTTTCTTACTGCTGTGGTCCAGGGCCTACATAGTTTTATGAGCATGGGCTGTGCTCAAGCAAGTGTTTACTGGCCTGTAGACAACATGGTCTGTGCGCAGAATGAATTTGGGTTTGTCTGCCATCTTTCTACGTAGAATGCTCAACTATAGCCACATTCATTTTCCTTCTAATTTAGCTAAGAGAGTGAAGAGAAAAACAATAGGAGCTGCTGGAGCTCTGTCTACATTAAGAATCTTTTTAGCATTAACACTGGTGCAGCTCAAGTGAGAGATTAAGCCCAAGTGTTTGAGAAGACCCGTTCCAGGTCAGACAGATGGGTATGTTCATCACTCCTAATGTGATGCATTGTGAGGAGACAGAAATACTGTATTCCATGCAACATTTTTCCTGGTGTATGAAAGGGTTCTGTTCCAACGTGGGGGAAGCAGAACATCTCTGAGCAAAATGTAGTGCCTGGAAAGCAGGTGTTCACACAAAACAGAGCTCTGTGTCTTGCCATGCCCACAAGTAGGAATCTCCAAAGACCAGTGTATCGAGAACGATGTTAGCAAGGCAAACTACAACTTGGTTTCACGTGCAATGTCTTAAACTGTTGTCAGAGTTATTTCTAGCTTGGAAGTATAGATGTGATTTAGTATCTTTCATAGGGGTGAGCTGATGAGTGTAACGGATGCCTTAAGAGTACTGCTTCCCTGTGTAACATGGTACACCAGCCCCAGTATTGATTGTCTTAGGCAGAGCTTTGTGAGCAAGCCAAAATGCAGATGTTACATTAACAGTATATCTCAAATTCAATGCCATTTAACAACTGTTGTCATGATTGCAAGTCTTTGGCTGTTATTTTTGTCTGTCTTGCTAGTGTCTTAGATTTTCTTCCTTTGATTAGTTAGGATTTGCCAGAATGTTATAGGTGAAGTTGCCTGTCCTTTGTACTCCTTGCAGCTCTACTGGATTATCTCATCAGATGCATCTTCTTCCCCATCCTCCCCAACAGCCTGAGACAGTTCACCAGGTCTGGAGCAAGGCTGTTCCTGCAACTTCCAAAATATGTGTTTCTCGTGTTGATACTGTCCTGAGAGCAGGACCATGGAAACATAAGTGTGCATGGCTACTGGTAGCGATTAATTAGCGCTTTATATCCAATTTGAAGCTCAGTTTAAAGAGTCCCACATCGCTTTCTCCACAGTTTTACCTAAACTTCTTCAAACAAATCCCAAGTGAATCCCAAGGTTTCAGCAGAATATGTTTGGGACACAGCTGAGCCTGACCTCTAGGCTTGAAGTTGAACAGGCTTTTTGTTTAGAGTAAATGATGAGTGATGTGTTCTTTGTGCCTCCTAGAAGACCAAACTCATTTTCTTTTACTGAAACTTTCCCACCCTGTCTGCATAACTAAATATTCTTTGGATGGGAACGGACTCAGCCGTCCTCCTTTCTATAGTGGGCACCCTAAAAACTGGACTGAGGAATCTAGCTTGCTGTCTTGAGACCATATTTTTAGGGTAAATGAAACAGTGTTGATAGAAGAGACTGACAAACCCCACTACAAAGACTCTCTAGCCAGGAGCAAGGTCATTTAACTCATGTAGGGGATACCATTTACTTTAACTCTTTAAGCCTGACCCATCAGCCAGCTGCTCACCTTGGACTTGCCTAGCTGTGTGCTGGACATTTTATCCAGAAGGATACTGTGAGAGACAGTATCAAAAGCTTTGCTAAAACCCCAAATCACCACAGCTACTGGCTTCACTTGGTCAACTAGATGGGTGACCTTGTCATAAAAGGAAATTAAGTTGGTTAAGCAGGACTTTCCCCTTGTGAACCCCTGCTGGCTATGACCAATGACTGTGTTGTCTTTCAGGTGTTTTTCAATAACTCCCAGAATCACCTTCTCCGCATTCTAGTAGTTTTACATAGTTCCCAAATAAATGCAGATTTTTAAACTCAGATTGGTGCACATGTAGTTAGTGCAGATTTTTTAAACTCAAAAACTAGGTGGAGAAGGGATCAATATTTTTTTCTAGTATTGCTTGAAGAGGAGCTATCCAGTGTTTTCTAGTTTAAACAGAACCTGACCAAGTTCTGGTCAGACTTCCAGCCCAGTAGTTTTTCTGCAGAAATCTACCATTATACCTGAAAATATTAAACTATTCTCTGATATTTCTTTTCTATGCTAGAAAATTCCTCAGGGAAAATATCCTTTGTGTCTCCATGTGAAACAAAAATAGGGACTATCCAGGTTCCCTCTATCCAAAGATGATCCAAAGTTCTTAAATATTAAGCATCACAGAGCAAACTTTAGCAAAGGTTGCTGTATCCTTACTTACAAGCAAGATATCCTTATCTTGATTTTATGCAGGAATGAGTAAAGACAGTGCCAAATATATTTAGTTTTCAGATAAACTGATGGAGTAGAGCTGTGTTTAGGACTTGATTAAAGAGGGTATTTCATCTGAACTGAGCGTGTGTGTTAGCAGAGATGACAAACTGTTACTTATGACTTCAGTCAGAGTTACTGAAGCCAGTCTGAGTAAGTGTATTGATGAGAAAAGTTCTCTCTCAATAAATATGTAAATGTGTGGGTGTGTGTAGTTGAAGAAGATGGGCAGAGATAGTCTCTGAGCTAATAGATGGTTGATTTTTACAGGTAGCAGTTCCAACTCACACATAACGTTTTGCTTTTGGCTAGCATGCTAGAGGCTTTGTGTGCTCTGACCTTTACCTGATCGGACTTTACCACTGTGCGTCTCCCACTGGTCTTGCTGGGAAGAAGCACTGCTAATGGTCTCTGTCAGTGTGTTTGCACTGGGGAGACAGCCAAGCCAGCTGTAATTAAGATAGAGTAGCAGAAGCAGTCTAGCTGTGGCCATAAAGAAACTCCATGCTTTTGCGGGAATAGTGATTCCATCAGGCTGTCCTGCTGGTTTAGAAATAGCTTTTATGCTTTGCTCCACCAGTGCTTCCTGCCTGGTGATCCAAAGATGCTCCTTGAGACACAGACTGTGGTCCATGAAATGACTGGAATTGCTTTCTTAACATAAATGTGCATTTCTCTACAAAGCAGTGAGAGAAAATAAAATGAACGAATGAACACTCATAGTCTGCTTTAATTTTTACTTGGTTATAAAGGAACAATTGCAACAATACAGTGAGTCGCTGTGGCACAAGGTGGGCAGTGATTTCTCAGGTTAAAGGAGGCTGAGAAACACTGTTCACCTCCATGCTCTTGCAAATGGCTTGTATCCTATATCCTCCCAGAAGGAAAATGTATTTTTAAGACTAGTTGTGAGAGAGGAGGAGCGACTGGATAGTGGAAAAGACCTCTTTGTACAGTTTATAACAAGGAAGAGCACTACTTGGAAAACTTTTCAGAGGTTTTATATTTGTGTTAAGGACCATACAAAACTAAATGCAGAGTGGCAGGTTGGAGTGGGAACAGTGACACTTTGTGAGCCATTTCTGGCTGTCCTTAGTCCTCTTATCATTCTCCACTGAGCTGTCAGCTCCTGCGGCATTGAGCTATCATTTCCAGGACTTCTGATTTAGTGGAAGGGTAGCCATTCCTTTGAAGGACAGTAGGATTTATGCCACTAGCTCAGAAAGGACCACAGAAAATTGCTGCCTACCTCAATGTAATTTGCTGCCAGGGCTTTTTTCTCTACCTATTTTTTAATGGGGTGTGTGATTAGTGGGGAAACAAAGTTGACTTACATGTATAGATTGCATCATCTCTGCTGAATACCAGGACTCCCCAAGGCTCTGGCACCGCTCTCGGTGAAACAGCAGGCTTTTCTGAATGGCTTGCATTTCCCCTGCCATTAATTCTCCTTTAGCTTTTTCTGCTTGTCTGTTTCCCTTTGCTCATCTAGTAACCTAAACTAATGTTATTTACCTCCCTCAGGTCTTTCTGATTTTAGATTTTTTCCCTGGGATTAGTCATCTGTGTCAAGACAAAACTGAAGCAGGTTTACAGTATTGCTAGTGCTAAGGTTGCTCATGTAAAAAAGAAGGATCTAGCTTTCCGATTCATTGGCACCATTATGGAAATTTGCCTGTTGAGGAGGTTACTAGCAAGGCTTTTTGTTGGCATACTCTCTCTTTGCACCTTTTCCCTTAGCTTTAACCTGAATATGTCTTATGGTGCTGTATCATGTGAGTTAGTGCAGCCCACTGCAGAATATGTCATGCATTAAATCCAGAACACAGTGATACTAAGGCACACTTGTGCAGATCCTGCAAAAGGATAAGAGGTCTAAGCAGCTTAGTGTTTTTAATTTTGAGACAGTAAATGGCATTTCTATTTATTGTTTATCCATTGTCAAAGTTAAAAGGTAGAGAGCTTTTCCTCTAAATGTAAACTTTAAGTAATGAACTCTGGGAGACTGAAGCATAAGATTTTCCATGGTGGATCAGACTGTGTTGCCATTTTCTGTAGTATCCTAACACTGTCAGTGACCAGTAGCAGAAAGGTAAGGTAGAAAAGAGGGAACATGACTTATTTTATCGTAACTTTTTAAAGTAACTTTATGGTGACCTGCACAAGGCAGTCTTGGCTCATGCCTGGAGTTTACAGGCTTTCTAATAATAACAGCTTATGAAGATAACATGGTTTTTCTTTTCATTTTGTAAAATTCAAGTGTAGAAAAACTTTTCCCTTCATCCCCATCCATGCCATTAATCTTAGTCTCAGTCTGGACTTACTGGTGTAATGTTGTTGTCTATGTGTTTAGGTAGAGGTTATGAGAAAGTGGAAGCCCAGAAATGGTGCTAGGCTTGATGACTCCTACATTTAGTGCACAACTAAGCCACTCACAATACATGTACCATAGCTGACAGGAAAACTTGGTCCAAATCAGGGTATTTGAGATTGTATGCTGTACCTGATAACTGGCATGTATCCTCTATGATGTTAAAATGGGGTTAACTCTGCCCATATTTTATGGCTCTGGGGAACAGCCTCTGCCCTTGCTGTGTTCAGGCTTTCTGTTCTCTCCCTGCTGTACCAGTAGTAGGAAGGAGCTGTCTGAAAGGTCCTGCGCAGCCTGATTGCAGTTTATAGCATCTGGGCCATGTAAAACCACAGGTACGGGTTTTTCCTGTTTTCTTTTGTCTTCGTTTTTCTGCACATTCCTCAAGAGGAGGTTTAGTGCATTTCCTCCACACACTCTTGTTAGCTTTAAAAGTCCAGAGCAGGAGGTCTTGAGAAAGCCTTTGTTCAAGATCCTGGTAATGACAAAGTCATGGGTGGCCAGCAGTACTTGTGTTCACGGTCTTAGCTGGAGGAGTAGACACGACTGTGGATGAATGATGGGAAGGATAAGTGACAGGAAGAAGTTCTGCAGGGCACAGGACCTCAGCAGAGCAGCTACCTCTTTGTATAAGCTCCACTTTCCATCTTTTAAGCTCTTTACTGCTATTGCATGCTTGAAGACAGCTGCCCCATCCCCGTGAACTCCTTAGTGGGCTCCTAACCCTAGGAGAATACGATGTCATTTTTGAAAAATAAACACAATTTATTACTATTTGCATCACTTTTCAGTTCATATGTAAAATTTTTAGTGTACTGTGCAAAACTATCCAATCATTTCATAATCAATTAACATTGCCAGCTTTCCTGCCTTAAACTGAGGAGCCTTTGCTACATAATTTCAGCCTAATGAATCCCATAATATTCTCTGCCTTGACCCAAAAGTTCCTCTTACCCTACTTTGCCCTGAATTCCTGTGTCCTCTGATGCCCAGGACAGAATGTCAGTTTGGAATAAAGAAATAGCACAAAATATATGGAAATTGGAGGAGGTGATGGATCCAAGGGCATGACAGCATTCTATTTCTGTACTTACTGAAAATGGAAGTAAGCAAGCCAACCCCAAAGTCCTTAGTGTTTGAAAGGATAAAACCAAAAATTGCACAGCATGGAAGGGTGGTATTGCAGTCTAGTGATGCTAAGGGCAGGCACCATCGAATGCTGTAGGAAGTAGGAAGTCCACAGCAGATGCTGGAGTTGTATCTACTGCTTTCTTGCTGAGGTGGGTGAGTTAGGGGATGGCAGCTGAGACTTCCTGCAAGATGGTTCTACTTATGGCTGCAGCTGGCAATGTTGTAGCGCCAAAGATAATAGAAGATTTAATCTAGAGGATGGTTTGGCACAATAACAAATGGGTGCAAAACTGGCCCTGAATAAATTGAGATGAAAAAGGGTTCTAACTATCAGTGGTGTCAGGTTCTGGAGCAACTCTCAAGGAGAGGCAGGGGAGGAAGGGGATGTCAGTGGTTCTGAGCGGGATGTTGCTACCATTCGGTGGATATTGTAGGGTGTTAACTGGGTTTGCAAGGGATGGGGCTCTGAGGCAGTGGCTGGATTCCCAACCTGTCTCCTGTGTTCTCGTCTGTTTTTCTGATTGTGACCCTTTCCCAGTCAGGATAACAATAATAACCTTTTCTAATTTTTAACAGGGCAAGATACCTGAATTGTGAACCAGCCTCTATGTCTTAGTCTTAGGCATCCAATGCTGTAACAATATAATGCCAAGACACCTTAATAAGCCTCTGTTTACTGTCTGACCCTGAATCATGATGGTCAATGCTGTTGTTTAATAAATGTTGGAACAACACCTTTTCCTTTCTATCTGCTTGCCCAGTTTTCCTGACAGGCAGGGAAAACAGGTCTAACTGGCCAAAAATGTGGCTTGTGTCTGACATTTATTGTGATAAAATATGACATTCTGAAATCTGCTATTCAGGTCTTGTGGAAATGCAAAATGATCTGGGTCTGGCCACCCTGGAGACTCAAAGTACAAAGTACTCATATGTTCTTGTAATTCCAGAATACTTATTTTTCAGTTGTAAAGAAAAAAAGTTGTCTGTATTCTTTGTCTCTTCTCAGAAAATTACAAGTCCCACTCATTTTAAGTCAATTTTGCTTAAGCCAGGGAGACTCAGTGGCCTCCAGTATGGCATTCAAATGCTCTACTTTCAGATAAAGAGCAAGACTTCTATCAGCTCAGTAAAAGTCAGTATTCAACAATAGCTCTTTTTCAGAACCACAATGAAATATGCCCACTGTGTCTAAAAAATGGGTTATTTTAGTTCCAAATTGCCATTTGCCTCCTACTCAGTATTCTGACACTTGGGATTATTTCTGCTTTATCCTTGAAAGCTTTCCCAGTACATATTAAGCAAGCTGAAACTCATAACCAAAGTCCTGTCCTTGTCTGACTTTCTTCTCTCATTTAAAAAAAGCCAAACAAAAAAACCCCGATGAAATTTGTTCTTCTTTCCTGATGAAGGTCTATGTAGCTAGCTCCTTAATGAGTCATCAGACTCTTCAATTGATAATTTATCAATTAGATTTGTCTCTCCCCACCTTCTTTTACACAGGAAGTATAAGTGATCTATGCTGGAAGGTTAAACCTTTTCTTTTTAATTTATGCCACTCCATAGTACAAGCCAGGTCACCTTAATACCAGTTACTTTATAAAGTCCAACTGTTTTAATGTGTGTACTTCTGGCAGTGCTATAGTAAATATGTTTGTCATTCAGGCAGTGTGTCATATATTAACCTTTTTTTTTTTTTTTTTTTTTTTAAATCTCTAGATTTGTGCCCATACTCAGATTTTTCTCATCCAGTTTAAAACTTGGTTTTGCCTTTCATTCTTTTGTGACTTTCCAGGGAGAGTTTCCAGAGCTGTAGTTATGTCAACTCTTTAGGTCTGGTGCCTCAAGCCAAGACAATCTTAATGCCTCCCATATAAGAACAGAGATGGGAAAGTTTTACACATCAGAGCAAAATCCCATTTTATTTGTTGTCTAGCATGCCCATTTGTTTTCAAAGGTCCTTATAGCTGACTACTCTGCTATTGTGGCTCTGAATTCAGAGAAGCTTAGACATACTTGAAGAATTTAATTTTCAGTCATATGAAGACTCTTAAAAACTGATGTTTTTTTGGAAGAGCTGTTTAGTTTGCTCTCAGATAATGCTGCTGGTCTACAGGAACACACAGCGGAAGCCTGTCTCAATCTGACAGAACTGATAAAGTTCTTCCCAAACATTAAAAATTTTCAAAATCTTAGCATTTCAACATTAAGAAAATGTTTAAAAATAGCCATACTTCCATTTTTCATGCTGCCCTCTCAAACTGTGAGTGAAACAGTCTCGTAAACATTAATATGCAAATTCTCAAAGTGATACAGCTGGGGAGAGACGAGGAGGAGAGAAGAGTCCTATCCCTTCCCTTATAGAATTTAAAGACTCTTTCTTAGATAAAATTAGAAACCATTAGGTAGTATTTGGGAGTTTCTTTTTTCAGATTGGACTTGCAGTAGAGTGTAAGAGAGTTAGGGAGCCACCTTTCACTGAAATTCAGTGTGAACTGAACACACCATTTTTTTTTAATCTTTTCTGAAAAGCCCAGCTTTAAGTCTTTCTCTTTCTTTTTCCCTTCCCTTCCCTTCCCTTCTCTTCCTCCAAATAATTATTGTCTTCCTCCTACTACACCCTCCTACTTTCTTTGAAGATACTGTGATTTGTACTGTCATGGCAGTGCTACATTTTTGTGAGTTATGTCCTCTCTCTGTGCATGTGTGGAAAGGAAGGGAGATCATCTGGGAGGATGCATAACTTGTTTTCTCACATTTGCTGCATTTCCCTTTCTTAAAACTGTTTGCTTGGGCTGCTCTTTCTTACTGTGTGTTCATCATCCAAAGTAAATTTCATACCAATCATTTTTGTCTAAAGTAAAGGTTCTGAAGAAATGTGCAGAAGTTTAACATAATTTCTACTCTCTTGCAGCTTAGATAACACACCTGAGGAAACCAACCCTGGAAGTGTCCGTATTTGATTGGGAGGCTGGGTTCTTTTTTCTGTTCCCTGGCCTTCATTTCAAGCAGTAAAAGTCTCTCTATAAGCAGACTACAAGAGCCAAGATTCCCTGTGGCAGAGACAGACAACTTCATACATTTGGATAATTCAGGTTTCTTAGCTGACCGTTATTTTCCTCTTCCCCCAGTCAAAATAAAGAATGAAAATAATTTCAAGGTGAAATCCTGCCCTTATTTGAAGGCCACTGTGAAGCTCCACTGGATACCTCTCAGCATTTTTAATAATTTACTCTCTTTATGATGTTTTCAAGCAGGAGAACATAACAGTCTTTAAAAATGTCCCACAAGGCTAGGAAATGGCCTGGGAGCAATTTGATCCCAGAGAGGCAAGTGTTGATGTTCCAGCCCTACTACAAGCAGAGTCTGAGAGGGCTTTTTAACCCCCATTTATACACAGTGAGTGTTGAGCACTGGCTTACCTTGCATCCTGTTGTGAGTAATGACTAGTCAAATAGTAATCTGTCTCTTAAAAACTGTTAGTTCAATCGAAACAGTGATATGACTGCTCACAACATGCACAGAGGTGTATGTGGTCCCCTGCTATACTCACTAACTCTAACCACCAGTCATTTGTATCTGCTTTCCTCTCTCACAGGATGATGAGATTAGGACCGGTCGTGTGATGTGACTGAAGGTTTGGTGTAGTGGTCTTCCATAACAGGGCTACTGCCTTGTTGGTCTTTGCAGATCCTTTTGCTATAGAGCAGTGGGGACTTGGAGGGAAGGTCCGAATAATGCGTAGTCACAAGGTGATGTCCTGGTCCTGCAGCAGAGATTCTTGGCAAGTAAAGATGGCTGCTGCGGGTGACAGATCCTTGAGATTAGGCTCTGAGAAAAAAGAAGTGATTGGCAGAAATTATCTTTAAAATAGAGATTTTGCTGCTCTCTACCTTAGTGTGAATCCTGTTATAGCCTAAGAAATCCAGCCAGTGCCTGTAGCTGTTATTTCCCAAGGGCCCTAGCAATTCTAGCCCTCTGCGAGCAGGATTCAAATTAAAAAAGAATGAACACAGGTTGTGAAAAAATTCTAGTGTGGGTGGAAACTGTTGTTGTGTACCTTTTGGAGCAATATTGACATTTTTCCTTAATTAACAAAAGATTAATATGAGAAGCGTATTGGTTTCAGGGACTAACTAATCGAGAGATTTTCTGGAAGAATAAAAGATAATTTCTGCTTTAACCAATTGAATCCTCGGTGCAGAGATAACAAGCTTGTTGCAGAGAACTGGAATTACAGAGCACGCATGTTGCCACGCTCATGATTGTGACCTGCACTCAAACCAGACAAAGGAGGCTGATTCTACTAATATACGGGTTTTCTTCTTATGGAATTTTATTGGACAGAAAGTCTGTGTATGCTTCACATGCTGTTCTTCATGGCCAGAAGGCAGGTAATGGATGGAGGTCAGGGAGTTCAGTCAGTAATTCCTTTGGGATAGTGCAGCTCATTAAGCTTAAAAAGAGGAGGGGAGTTCCAGGCATGACAGTTTCTGACAGTCCCGCTTCTGTTTGTCACTTCAAGAGCACTGGATGTGTTCACAGTTGAACTTCCAATAGTAGCTAATTCAGTGCTGAATCAGTCACTAAAGCTTTCTGAGCAGTCGGGCCTTTGGAAAGGAAAAAGTTGAGGAGAAAAGGACCCTGGAAAATAAAATAAAATAAAAGAGGAGGGAATTCTTAGTGTCTAGTCCCTGGCAGAATTAAGTTTTCACTGTGTGTGTGGCAGTTTGAAACGAAGCGGACTAAACCAGCTCCTTTTCTTGAAAACTCCTTACAGTGTATCCCAACCATGTGCTTAAGACTTACTGTTCTCATTGGAAATGAAGCATCAGGGGAGCATCAAAAAATCTGCTTGCAGAGAAGTGTTCTAATTAGTCACTTTCTGCATCCCCACGGCACTATTCTTGCAATGACATTGAGGCAGGAGTCAGGTCTGTCCAGCAGCATCTCGAACCATCTGCTTTCATATGGCTGGTTCTGCTTCATTTATTTTGACTCCTCTGCGTTCCATCTGACTTCCAAATTTGTCTTTGGCTCTGGCTATCGAAGCGCATGTCTAGACATGTGAGCGTGCTCTGACGATGACGCATACCTTTCCGTGGTGATGATGTAATTTTTCCCATCAATCCTAGTTTTGGTGTAGAATTTAGTACTAGCAATCATTCAGATGAAGCATCGATAACATCTGCTCATCCTCCTTTTTCCTAGTCTTGTCTCTCTTTCCAAGGACCATCTGTTTCAGAATATTTGCACTCTTCTGAAATGGCCCTTTTCCTTTTAGTTTTTGTTTCAGAGTTTTATTCCTGTCTTTCCATCAAGCTCTGTAAAGCTATACGTTATTCCAGTTATGATTGTCTACTAGATTTGGATCTTTCCAAAATGTCATGTTCTTGTGGTTCTGTCATGCCTTAATTCTCTTTCAGTGCCTTGCCTCTGCTTAGCCTTTCTTACTCTCTCTGCTCCCAGAAACTCTATGCAACACAGTTCTTGAGATAACTGATCATAATGTTTTGGTCTAACAGTGACACTTGCAAAGTCTGTATGCTGACAGATCTCCCCAGGGTAAAGTAAACTGTATATGCTGTTATATTCAGTGAACTACAGTGTTGTTTTGTTTCTTTTTTCCAGCTCTCCTATCTTAAACTAAATACATCTTTGTCTAAAAGAATTAGTGCCATTCCACAGGATGCGGAGACTTTTTGAAAAAAAATCTGTTCTTCAGAAATATTTTCAGAACTCCCTAAGTGACTGTTGAAATTTGCTAGACATGTTCTCCTAATATAACCTTGATTAAGCCAAGATATGATGCTTAAAAATACTGTTTTACCAGGAAGTTTATTTTTCCTGCTAAAAGCTGTGTGTTAAAGGCTCTTCATTTACCCATGAATCTTTTGATAGAGAGAAAGCATATATTATCTGTGTCACATTTCACATCGGTTTTGCTCCTCAGAGAGAAACTAGCCTTCATACCCAAACAGCATGTTTGGAAATCAGGACAATTAGGGCTCACTCTCAGTGTAGCCTGAAATGTGCTTTGTGATCTTTGGCTTGCCATGCACTAGGTGCAGCAATAATACTGTCTTCAGCCATCAAGTGTTCAAAGGTTTGTCTCCTAAACACTTGTAGATTCTGCAGTGGAAAGTCCTGCATGAAGCATATGGTTAATGATGTCCAGCATAAAGAAAAGATATTGTAATTCTACATCATGTTTTTTTCAGCTGTTCTTGTGGGTAATGTCCTGGTTGCATCCCAGTGCAAAATCCTGTCTGGATTTCTCATGTTCATTTCAATTGGAATAAATGTCATGAGTTTAGTCACACAGAGGAAGTATTCATAGTGTTTTTCTTCAGGCAATTCATTCAGATGATTAAGTTAGGAGACTGGTCTCCTTAAACTCCTTCTGTAATCAATCAGTGAAGTGGGAGGTTCCTCCAGATGACAACTGATAGCAGGAGCTTAACTAATGTGTCCATAGCTATATCTGTACTGATAAAAAGGGGGAGGTAGAATAGATTGCACACATATTGCTTATGGCAGAATTTTTCTAGGACCAGCTAGGGCCCTTTTCATAGCACTGGGCATGCTGGATTTTCTTCTGGCTAGATGGTCTTAAGACATAAGAATTCCCCTCCCAGTTCAAATTGCCTTAAGTACTCTGATGGGCTGTGAGTGACTCCCATACTGGTGCTTTCATGGGCATGTAGTGTTTGATGAATGTTTGGTGGTGAACCAAAGTGGTACAAAATATCATGCATACTGTCCAGGCAGAGTGGCCCCTAGCTAGAGGTCTAGCAAGCTCACTCCAGAACAAGCCTGGGAGCAAACCAAAATATATGACATAAGAAGGAACAGAACACAAGGGAGCAGAGGTAAACATCAGAAGTGGATTTTTTGTGTGGGTTTTTTTTTTCTTTTTTCTTTTTTTTCTTTTTTTCAGGGGAGTACAACTCATTTAAGCTGTGATCTTTCTACTGCTGCTACGCCAGGCCCAAGTCACCAGCCCCCCTGGCTCTTTTCTTTTGGTTCTCCACTGGAGCACTGAACACCAGACTTCAGCTCTGAGGCACAGTGTTGCCCTGTGCTGGGTGGAATGATTAATGTGGAAAAATTATAAAGTAGTGAGGAAGACAGATGGAAACATTACAGGATGCTTTTTATGTAGTTAAACCAAGGTTTTGTTTCCTGACTGCCAGCTCCCCTCTCTCTGGACTCTTGGCTCTGTCTCACCTCTCTTCCCATCTGGCCATGTCCTGATTTCCCTCTGGAGCTGCCAAGTTTCAGCCTAAGACTAGGCTGAGACTTGAAGCTCTTTAACATTTTCAGGCTGCCATGTGCAGTTGTATTGGTGGGAGTAGGCTCTCTGTGGTTTAATGTCTACCTGCTGGAAAGTTAATCACCTCTTTGCTCCTTCATCTTCCTCATACATCTTTCTCAGAAGTGGTTCCTTGCTATGCAATGCCAGGGCTTGCATGACACTCCGCAGTGAAGGCTTTATACCAAGTAGCACAGAGGAAGTAGCATCTACAAACACATAATGACAGTTCTGAACATGAATGTGATTATAATGACCAATCCTAAATACCTGTTTGCTATTCATGTATACTGTAGCTCTTGACTATTGCAGCCATCATGGAGAGCACTCCATTGTGCTAGACAGGGAATGAAAATGGTTCCTGCCATGGAGAACTTTAATCAAAGTATAAGATGAGAGACAAGAAGTGGCTATCGGAAGCAGATAGTGAAAATACATGCTAAAAATAAAGATGTGCATTTGAATGTATTTCTTTCTTCTCTTCCTTTTTTAGCCAAGTACGAGACTGCCAGTGGAAGGGTGAAGCAGTCCCAGCGTAGGGTCATTACAGTGTTTCTGAGTTCCTTTAGGTAGCTGTGTTAGTTGTATTCTTAAAGCTGGTTTGAACAGTACTACAGCAGGAACTTTGTTGTCCTTCACAGTGTAACTTTGCAGTTGGTAACTAAAGAAAGGAAAAAATGGGTACGGAAAAGGCAATTGCATCTAAGCACTTTTGGAAACCCAGGCAGTTTTTTTTTTATAGTGGTTCACTAGCTTCCTGACTCTTCAGTGTTCCAAGCTTCAATTACAGTATCATAACAGCAAATACAGATTGCATTGAATTCTTTTTTTTCCTCTGTCTCCTCTCCTCCTCCAGAATTCAACTGTTCATACACCCTTCCTATCCTGCTCTTTTTCTTTCCTTTTTCCCCTTCTCTTCCCTTCCCTGCTTCTTAGATCTAGTTTTAAAGTGCTGCTTTGCTCAGAATTGACGTGGAAAGCAGAGTGCTTTTCCTCTCCATAATCATAATGATATAACATGTATTGACATGGATCCCCCTCACTCCCTAGAGTTTGCTTCATTGCATTTTGCTTGAAATTTGTGAGTAAACATTCAATGGGTCAGAGAGAGTGTCTGTCACTCCCTTGCTCTGTGAGAGTCACACTGTATCCATTCCGCCAAGGATATTTCAACGGGAAGAAATTATATCTCAGTTTATGCAGCAAAACAATAAACTATTTACAAAGATCAACCTGTGGTAAATGATGTTCATTCATTTGGAAGACAACCTGCCTTTCTGAGTAGCTTAGATGTGAACACTAGCATGTTATAGACCAGATGGAGCCCTCAGGTGAATAAAACTGTATGTGTGTATAACTTTGAAGGGAGAGGAAGTATATTACCACCTTTTCATAGAGGTGGAAAGTGGGAACATGGAGACTATATTCTCTGCCTAAAGCCGCACTACTAAGTTTGCATCAGAGCTGGTGTCCTGGTTTCAGCTGGGATAGAGTTAATTGTTAAACCATGACAGCTGGGAAGTTTCAACGTTTTTCACTCCTAGTCTTGTACTTCAGCCACAGGGTCATCCTCTTTCCCTTGTTGGTATTATGCCCTGATATGCAGCAATGCTACCATGCAACAGAGATCCTCCTAGATCCTCTTTTATGCCCTAGACTAGGTCACTAGTCCTGGGTCAAGGTCTCAAAGGTTAAAGGCCTTAGCCAGCTGGATCAATGATGCAAACAAAATTTATCCGTCTGTGTGGCTTAATTGTTGTGGAATGGATTTCTTTCTCTTCCTGCTGCATTCCTTGTCTGTTTACAATTTATTTCCTGTCTCATGTAATGTAATGATTCATGTTTTATACTATGCCAGAGCAGGAAAATTTAAATTTATTTGTGTAAAATTAACAGTGACCTCATTGTCTTTTAGTGCTCTTGCGCACTTTTCAGTTCCATAGTCATAGCATAAGCTTGTCTTCAAGAGCAGAGGAGAAACTGTTTTCACTCAGCTGGCTGACCTGAGCTACTGCATGAAGGCCTGTGATGCCACTGTGTTGAGTATCCCATTCCTGTGGGGGAAAGTCTCTGGAGGAGGAGCAGAGGATGGCAGTTTGCAGAAGACCTCCCTCCACAGTTTGCTTTTACACTTTTGGCTGATGGACAGGTGATACGCGTCACTGACACAGTGCAAGTCCTAGAGCTTATGTGTTTGGAAAACCTTTTTTACTCCAGCAGCTCTGCGGCCAGGTGGCTGTAGAGTCTGCTTCATTATAAATTGTCTTCATTTCTCTAAGGAATATTTTGTAAGAAGAAAGTATTCTCACAGTGGGAATGATTCAAGCCAATAACAGTGGCAATGCTTTTTCTTCATAGGGCATCCCAAGGCAGTTTCAGAGATGCAGTGGATCCAGGACACACCAGGAAGACTGCTGTCCCCTCTGTATGACCTTGCCTTGGAAATCTCAGGTATTTGTTATGATACCTAGCTCAGGAGAAAAGAAAGAGGGCACACTCACCACCAGTGCCAAAGTGGAAAGGGAACCTCATGGACTGTGAATATTTGTTAGTTGGGAAATTCCCACCTTGAAGAAGACCTGGTCCCTGTTGAGTTAAATAAGACACAGCTTTTCCTGCTATTTTCTCCTGTGACAAGCTAAAGGAATGGAAAGATTCAGTGAAGTAGAAATGATTTTTTTTCAGAAGGCTTAAACAAATTAAGGTTTAAAACAAGATAATAAAATTTATATGAGACATTTTGACATGTTTTATAATGCAATTGATACCTACCTCCAGCAGATAAGCACATTCATATTTTAGCTTGGAGGCTTCAGTCCATTCACAGTGTGTATTAATAGCTTATAAAGCATGTACTTCCATATTGTTATTATTGCTTAAATGGGCCTTTTCTAGGGAATTTTTGTCAATACTTTTCTGAGATAGCACTGATTTAATAAAGTTTACTCCTCTGTCTTATGTTTGAAGAAAATTTTCAAAAAAAGCATGGGTAAAGGGTGGCATAAGCAGGAATAATTTCAAAGGAAAAAAGGGATGTGCCTTTATGGGGATGATAATTGATAGACTAATGGATAAAAGGATAATGGTGGTTCAGTCAGGTTCTTCTGAATACGAGGGAAGAGTGAAGGTTCAATCTGTTGTAAGTTGGATCCAGCTGCCCATTGCTCAGGGGCCTCTTCCAGCAGTTGAGAGTTAGTGGGACACGGGAGTGCTTCAGCCCATGCCCTACTTACACAGTCTTGCTTTAAAGGCTGCCAGAAATCTGTTGGGGAGAACATTCTACACCACCCAAGAATATCCTTCAAAAGGAGTCATTTTTTGAAGGAGACAACCTTCCCAGCTGCCTTGCATTGCTGTTTTGGTTTCTCGGCACCAATTGCTGCACAACTGTATATGCTGCTATTCCCATCACCTTGTGGGTACGGTTTTAGCAGGGCCGATAGAGATCCCTTGGCTGGGCAGATGATGTAGGATCACCTTCACAGTTCCTCATCCCCCCTCAGGTTTGTGGCTTTGCCAGGTCATTTCCTGCTTGGTCTTACTCTTCTCCTCTAGGCAGGAGGCAGCAGCCTCACTCCTTTGTGACGGCTGGCCCTCCTGAAGCGAGTCCTTCGTAGCTCTGCTGCATTGTGAGCTCTCTGGGATCAGGGAGGGGGACAGAGGGTTGTTTCACATTGGTATACCACCAGTTACCTTCCTGGATCTTCCTTAAGATCTATGAACCCTTAGAAAACAAAACAAAGGAGAGAGACATTAGGGGGAAAGGAGGATGCTGAAAGGAAAATCTGAAAAGAAAGGAGAGGATTCTTGTGCCAGTAGAGCAGGTCTGACCCTCTGTCACTGCTCTCTACAGATAAGGAAATGGTGGGTTGGGGCAAAGGGAAGGTAAGGTGGTCTTACCTAGTATGGACAAAACACTTTGCTAGCTGTGGGTAAAAAGGTTTGTAATAGGGAATATTAATATATGTATTAAAATATATACTGCTTCAATAATTACATGTTCACCAATACCTCTGACGCTAACATCAGGGCATCCTCTTCTAGCAGTGGACAGGAGCATTATTCTTTCTGAATGTAGCTATGAGAATTGTTTTTAACAGATTGCTCAATTACAGATATA
This sequence comes from Harpia harpyja, assembly GCF_026419915.1. Lineage (NCBI taxonomy): Eukaryota > Metazoa > Chordata > Aves > Accipitriformes > Accipitridae > Harpia > Harpia harpyja. Next base: position 1,465,192 of record NC_068947.1, read on the forward strand.
CTTCACACGAGTTCTGGAAAAAAAAATGTTTTCATAATCTACTAGAAAAAGTGTTTGTGAAAAATCAACGGCTTTTTTTACCCAACAAGTTACTTTTGTGGGCATTCAAAATTGAACCTCCTTAGTGTAACCTACTCCTGCCTGCCCACACACACACTGCCAGGTTTTTAGTACTTTACACTCCATAGCACTCCAGTCTCTGTGAGAGTTAACTGGACTCTTTTTTGCTTTTTCCATTGTCAGCAGAATGGTGATGAAATATGTCTTATAAAACCTTCCTTTTTATTAAATGTTAGGAATAACTTACTTCAGATGACAGGTTGAATAATCAAGAAATCAAATACAAAAATTAGGAAATGTTCCTTCGTATATAATTTCATTAAAGTTCCTGCATGGCTGAACTTCATAATGAAACTCCTAATGACTTCAGCAGGGAGGGGTTTGTACCCAGTCTGGAATGTATTAGAAGAATAAGCCTAGAAACTGTGACAGATGCACTCGATGCCTTAACCAAACTAGCGGTAGTTTGGTTCAGGCTCCAGAGGAGGTAAAGACCTAAGCCATAACCGGGCCAAGAACTTCTCTAGTTCTAATCTGTTCTCTGAAAACCCACAAAGGAGCAGAGTGACACAGTGAGCATCGATGCATATGAGCTTGGAACACTGATCATGCGATTAACACATGAATAGCGGCTGGCTTTTCCAAGACTCATTTATCAAGGAACAAAGAAATTTGTGGGTACAAGAAGTCTCAGGCATACCTTTTCCATTGCATGTTATTTGACTACAAGCCAACCACTTTATTCCATAAATATGACAGCCTAAGTGAGCCTTCTTTGAGCTCTCCCAGCTAAGCAGCCTGGCTGCGTGGCGGTGATGTCCCCTTGAGCTGGGACACCTCTCAAGGTTGCTCCTTGAGGCAGAGAGACCTTTTACCAACAACAGATCTTTGGTAAGTGACTGATATCGTGCATAGCCTTGTATTATAGTGCACTAAGATTTTGTCTCGTTAACTTTGATTTTTGTCTTGGTAGCTTTGATTTTTGTCTTGGTAACTTTGATTTGTGTCTTGGTAGTTTTGAATCATTGTTATATCCTTTGTGCAGTACAGTAATAGAGTGAACCTTGCCATCGAACGTCATTAAGTCACGCTTTTATAACATCATACTTCAATAAAACCACTTTTGCCAATACCTTTGACAGTGGTTCTTTAAGCAGTCTAAATTGCCCATTTGCAGCAAATCAGCATAGTCAGCAGGATCCTAAATCAGGATTCACAACAGAAAACTGCAAAGATGTTCTTAGGATCTCTTCTTCAGAAAAACTGAACTTTAGGGATCACAGCTTCACTGTGTTCACACAGTACTATGTGTTTATCTTGTTTTTCTGTTGCTCAAAAGATCTGTAAGCAATGGACATTTTCTAGTCATGCAGAGTAAAAGTCATCAGATCACTGGGTTCACTTCAAGAACTCTTTACAGAATCATTATATTATGAATATATAATAATATATATTATATATATATAAAATATATAATCAATATTATGAAATATTATCTGAACTAAAAATGGGAAACCTTCTAAAACTAGTAATCACTCTAGAGAAGACACTTTTTATGAGTCTCCAATTTCAACTCAATTGGAGATACCTCAGTGACCTTGCTGTTGTTTAATTGGAAATTGGAGGGGCTTGTATCTATCCTTCTTTTTATATGAGTTGCCATTACACTTTTTAGTTTTTCTTGTACTGATTTCTGATCAGAAAAAAATGTTAATGGTTTTGCAAAATGTTGAAGAACTTTTTGTGCTTTGTGCCCTTCCTGATGATAGTGCTTTCATATGGATAAGAAGGGCAATTATGGAAGAGTTCTGTATATTTTGTGATTTTCCTTTGAAAGTCATTTCACTTGAGATGAGCTCTTCATTGATCAAAAGAGGCTGCAGGTTTCTGCATGGTGATTGCACAGCAAACCACAGCCAATATTTTGCCTGTCTTTCATCCCAGAACGTTTATTCAACACCATACTACTTTGTCTTTGAATAAGGCCTTAACCTGAGAAGAATGTCACAACTAACCTTTAGTCATTCTTTCTACTTTCATTCACAGATCCTTCTTCTTGCATTTGCTTTCCATCTTCCACGCCCATTAGATCTCTGAAACTAAGGTGAAAGGTGCTACTTACAGCTGAGCAGCACATCATCTCAGCCTTGTCTATACCTATGACCCCATTTAAAAATTGGTTTTTTCTGTGCTGAAAAGTTTTGAACCATTGGCTTTCTGACAGTTTCAAGCTCTAACCTGAAATATGCTGGGGCAGGCCTTGAATTATGATTCCTTTTTGCATTACGAATTTATTGCTTGTGGATGCTTGTCATGTTGTAATGCATCTCCACACGGCTGACAGGATTCAACTTTTGCCTGTTTTCATTGGCTTCCAATGGTGGACTGAGCAGTGGTTTTTTTTGTTTTCATGAAGGGCATGTGAAATGTGCTGAGCAGAAACAAAACACATTACACTGTAATTCACTGGAGTATTGTGTGCCCTTCATGCAAGTTGCGTGACAGCCGCTGCCTTCTCTCTACTGAGACACTGTTTGAATCTGTGCCTCCCCTCCATTCCCCTGGGCATTTCTTATTTTTGTTCACGAAATGCCAAATTTGTTTGTAACTGCAAAACATTGTGCATTCTTGCTAACTGGAACATTCATTTTTCTTCCTTCCTTCCTCCCTAACCCAGTCAGGACACAAGTTTGTTCTACAATATGCTCTCCAGTGATATGTCTCATTCAATCTTAAATGTCTTATATAAAGTAGCTCTGCTTCAGAGACTACTTAATACTACTTGAGGCCCAGATTGTGAATTGGATTTTGCATACCTGTAAGTCACACAACCTATCTGATTCTTGGTTTCAGGCCTACAGAATTTCAGCCACTGTATTCAAAGAGCAGGTACAAAAGAAGGGTCAGAAATCTGTGAACTTTTCGCTTTGCTGTGTCAACTTTGATGCCAGAGCGCTGGTGCAAGTGCAAGGTAGTTGCTGCAGAATAGGTCAGCAGTAAATGTGAAAAAGAGGTATGTGGACAAAGAGATGAGCATGACTTCTTTTACCCCCTGTGGCTTCTCTGAGGCTCTTGGTCATTTTTTGTGTTCACCCTGTGTTAAAACTGATGGCTGTGGTGCTAAGTAGATGTCCCTCTGAATATCATCTTCTGAATCCTGCAGAAAGAGTTTCCTCTTTCTAGTTACACATTTTTGTCTTAGCTTGGGCATTTGCTGAATAAACAAAGCCCCTGTTTGCCTGTCCTAGGTTAAGTTGGCAAAGAGACTCCTACAATGTTTTAAGCAGTCACGTTACAAGATACAGATGGCCTTTGTATAACCGTGAGGTGGAAGGCTGTGTCAATTAATTTTTTTCTTCTTCATTAAAATTTTGCCAACAGCTGTGGATGGGCTATAAGCTAAGCTGTATCATCATGGTTCCTAGAATGATACTGCAGTTTGTTATTCATAAGGCTAGGACTGATCAATTCTGTCAATATGTGGTCATCATGGCTTTGTCTCCAGGGCCTGGGTAATGTGCTGCCTGGTGGAATGCAGTGTTTGGAACTGGATGGCAAGATCTCAGCTAGACTTTATTTGGGGTAGGCTTTACAGCCTAGAGGCCAAAGTTGTCTAAACTTTGTTAGTTTATGGATTGTGACAAGTTTATGGATCTGACTGTTCCTTCACCTTCTCCAAATTCCTGTGCACGGGAAGCAAATACGACTCACAACTTGTATTCTACTTGGGGCTACCCTTTGTTGATTTGCCTCATCATAAAACCTGTCTGTCTTGTTTTCATAGTGGTTTGCTCAGGTGGAAAAAAAATTAGCTTTCCTTTTTTTCTTCAGCTATGAAAACAAGGCTATACTGCATTAACAGTTTCATTTGCCATATGTAATGTCAGCTTCACTTTTTAGATATTCAGCAAGATCATAGAAAGTCAAACATCTCAGTAAAATCTATTTTTATGACTATGAATAGTTCACACTGGTCAGATTTCAAACAAGCCCATAGGTAAACTGAATTTCTTTGTATGGTCCATTACATTTTCCTTCTGCTACAGGAGGCTCTTGTGTATTTCAGGTCTCTTAAAGACTGTTTTGTCATTGGTGTTTCTTTTGCCAGTAATAACTCCACAGAGCAGCAGATAAATTAATTCTTTCCAGGTGGAATGAGAAGTCAGAGTGCTGGTTATTGCCATTCTGGATGTGAGTATAATGAGGTGTCAAGGAAAAACTAGGTTTGTGGTGTTTCTTCTCAAGTCGGATGTATTCAGTTCAAGTATAGCTTCTTCTGGAATGAAACAAAAGTGTTGATGAGGCTTTCATAAATAATTAAAAACTGACTCACCTACTAGCTTCTATATAGAAGGTCAACAAGTTTCCACATACAAAGGGACTGTGTTTGGAACCCATTTGTAAGAAAGAAAGAGTGTTGTGGTTGTGTTTTTATTGCTATGTTCCTTCATCCCATTTAACCATATCTAATTTAGGATATGAAGACTTTTCTTCTGTCTTTAATTGTAGCTAGTGGAGGCTTGTTTATCATCAGCCCAAATTACTGCCAAGAACTTTCCTGAGAACTAAAAGCTTTATTTTAAGAGACTTTGAAAAATGATCTGACTGTCTATGAGAATTAGAAAGGAAAGGTTTGATGACATTCAATTGCTGTTCCTGAGCCCGTTTGACTCATCGGAGTCCATTTGACTAAGGAGCACAAGCATTCAACAGAGGGTTTGTTCTTTGTAATGAAATTAGAAGATGCTTGTTATCAGAGCTCTTTTCCATCTGGCTTGCTATCATTAGACAAAGCATGATGTCTGATTCTTTTTTGTTTTTTTCTTAGAGTTTTGCTAAGTTCTAAAAAACTAATTGTTGATAATAGAGTCAACTAATGGTAGCTAACTCTAAAGACATAATGCAGTATCAATGAGCAGATCACCTTGCATATTTTTACACTTCCTGGTCCACAAACTCCTTTTTTTCTTCTTTAAATGAGTTTCTGCTTTTCCTAACAAGTGGTGAGACCAGCAAATGATCATACTTGCCTGTTTCTTCTTTACTCTGTACTTGCTTCTTCTCAAGATGATAGTAAAACTGCTGTTGAGTTCAAAGGAACAGGTTCAGGGTCTGTACAAAGAGTGAACAAACCATCTGTGTATAATGAAGTCTTGTTGACTTTGTGTGTTAATACTGAAAACCAGAAGTGCTGTGTCTGCTCCTCTAGTTTGATTGGTTGGGGCAACGTGTTTTGGCCATGGGAAACTGCTGTGATGAAGGCCCTGGCAGCACCTAGTGGAATGTGAAGAATATGGATGCAACATGACAACCTTTCTGCATCTGGTGAGATTAATCAGCCCCCAGATGTATTAGAACACCAGGCTGACACACTGTGGCTGTGTGCTGTTGCATACTGCTCTTGTAGATGTTTATCAGTAAAGAGGACATTCTATGAGCTGTGACTACAGTGTTTTTGTCTACTTCCATAAGCTGTTTTTTATTTTTTTGATAAAGACCTCCCTTAATAAAAATATGAAATTTGAAATTTTAATTCCCTGGGATTCCTGCACTCAGTTTTACTGGCTGTGCCAAATGTTTTGTGCTAGCATGCCCTGACTTTGGCAAAGCTTTGATATATTGCACCTACCACACAGCTAAGCATATCTGTTTCTCTTCCACTCTCTCTCTTTTTTTCCTATGTAAAATATTAGACATTAATTCTGTATTTGCTTGATCAGTGATAAACTGCCTTTATCCAATGAAATTTCAGTCTGTTGTATTTAAATCCCTCAAAATTTAAACTCCAATCAGTACAGTAATTTGCATATATGATAACCGCCAGAACCCAAGGCAGAGTAAATTTTTCGTTTGCATTTTAAAGGCAACTCCTTCTAGGACCATCTTAAATGGATACATTGGCTTTAAGGAAAGACAATTAAAATGAAAATAAGCAAAACCACTTGATTACTAGAAGAAGACTGTCTCTGATAAGATTCACGGTAGGTAAAGGTTTAAAGTTCAAAGCTAGTATAGCTTGGATTATGGCATATGATGTGGTCCCTCCTCTTACTGATGTGGTAAGCTGAAGTAGTCTTCTTGAATTCACCTTCAAATTTGGGAAGAAAGCTGGTAAGATGGAGGAAGATCAGGATTTGTGGAAGACCTAAAACAGCAGGCAATTTTTGCAACTTATTCAGAATAAGAAATACATCTGTGCTAATTCCACCAGATCAAATAAATCTATCAGTGGAGTAAGGTAGGCTTCAATGTATGTAAAGATGGCCATTGAAACTGAACAGCAAAACTTCATAAAAAGTTTACTGAAATCAGTGAGAAGACTTACATTCTCTATTTTGATTCTTTGTCTCTTTTGAAATACAATTATTCTTACAAATATTCTCCATTTTTCTTAAAATACACAAGTTTGCACTTATTAAAATGCACCAGTCTTTGATAATTATTTTCAAGCTACTCTATTCATATGACTTTGAGCATGCCTGGATCTTGGCAGTCTTGAGATCCGGATCTGAGTCTTCTCACCTAAGGTATCTTTAACATGTGGTGGGAGACAATCAGAATAGGGGAAAAATTAATGTCCACTGAGGGATTTGCATGTCATGTGAATGATGTTAGCAATTGTCTCAGCTCACTACAAGACACCGCTACAGGACAAACTCAGTCTAATGAACTCTCCTTGTGAGTGTCTTGCCATTGTGTGCCAAATCCCTGGTAGAAAAAGGGCGTAAAGAGACTTGGTGACATCTCTTATTGCTTATGATCATATCCTCTCATCCTCTGTGTCCATACAGCAAAATTGCAGATCTTTTAGGATTGGCATTTAAAACTCTACCTATGTCTACAAATAATGCAGACTTCTCACAACACTAGCTAAGTTTATAACCCAAAGAATATGCAATTCATCCCTCCTAAACCATGAAACTTGGCTGAGGCGCTTCCATTCAGAGCTGAGATGCCTCAGTCTCCCTGTGTAATTACTGTGGGAAGAGAGAGGGGCAGCCTCATGGGAGCATCACGTCTTAGATGTGGATGCAGATGTGGGATGGCAGACATGTTCGTAACCCAAACAAGTGAGGGAGATACCAAAAGGGACTGCAGCACTGATGTACTCTAATATGATGATATCATCAGGGTGGTTTTGTTTGATTGTTTGTTTGAAGGGTCTTTGGTATCTTTTTTAGTACATTTCCCTGCAACCTTGTGTCCTTGGCTAGCAGTAGAGCTTCCTCCTTACTTGCTCTTTGCTCTGCCGTTAGTGATAGAGGGTAAGGAGGATCTGAGTCAGTGGAAGCTGTGTTGTATGGCATCCCAGTAGTGAGTGTTGCCTGGTGAAGAGCTTCGTCAGTGAGCCCATTTTTGGGGATAGCCATTTTCTCTGTACCTGATATATTCATCCTGCATCAGGAGAGTAAGGGAGTGGGTAAGTGAGGTGCAATTTGATGCATTTAATTGGTCACCATGACAAAATCGCTGTTACACAGTATAGAAGTTCCAAATACAGGGCAGCAGAACAAAATTACCTTTTCTTCAAAGGAGGATGGGACTTTGCCTAGAAGATCTTGCAATTATATGATGTCCCATGCTGTGCTGCTTCTTCTGTCTTCAATTTCATCTCCTCATTTTTGTTTTCTGTGACCCAGAGACTGTTTACTTAATATTGGTGTTGAAGCTGTGTTCATAGCACTACAGTCCCTGTTCTCCCTTTGTTACTGTCCAAATGATACAACTCATTTGCCCGTCCGGCTTTGTTGCGGTCTTTTATCTTTCACTGCTGGCATTTGAACTTACTAAGCAGCTTCCCAGGTCTGACCATCACATGTTTTAGTATAGCATCTTCACTAGCTTGTAGATTGCCTTTATAACCTCTCTGAGAGAAAGGATTGTTAACATGCTAGTATGCATGTTCCACGTTTCTAGGCAGACTAATTGTCACTTAAGAGAACATAAATAACACCGTAATACACTGCTTAAGATTGCAACAGTGCAAGCTATCATGGACAAACAAGGTCCTGTCACCACTGTGTGTTACATTCCCTTGTTTCTATTAAACCAGCCTGTAAATTAGCTAACCATAACAAAATTGGATTGATAGCAAACCTTGTGTTACTGGTACAGAAACAACTTAGGGATATTTTACAACTCCGGTGCTTAGTGCTTTCTGCTCACAGTCTGATGGAAATTATAAAAACAAGACACGTGATAATGAGGTGGCTGTTGATCAGTAAACTTCTGGGTTTTTTTAATGATTATTCTATTGTTTGAAACAACAGTTGGATCGGGAGTGTGGAAGGGGCACTGTGAGGAAAGTTTGTTTCTATAACAACACGGTGTACAAATGGAGTTCCCTTTCTTAGCTTCTTTCTTGAACTGGAAAACTACCAGAATTTATTTCAGATGTAAGCTACTGGATAGCACTAGTGGTGTGCGAGACAGTAAGTAGAGACAGAAGGAGCTTGTGTGTGTGGAATGTTGCTCTAGGGAGGTAAAGCTGGTGGGTTTTTTCCTAAGCTTTTTTAAAGCTGCATGTCTGTGTGCTCACCTGCCAGCCAGTTGCTGGCTCTGCATTCTAACCCCTCTTTCTGCTGTTAATATTTTAGGAGGGAAACACATTAGGGTATTGTACCCGAGTAAAGTCAAGTCACTGTCACCTTAGCATTGAACATCACTGGAAAAACATGTCCTAAAAGTGAATGGGGCCACCTGTCTTCACAGTATCAAAGAAAGAAAGAAACAGAATGGTTTGGGGGCTTCTCAGGTGAACATCTCCAAGTCAGCTGAATTCCTCACCCACCGCAGTGCCCTTGCGGATGAGCAGCTCTCTCCTCCGTGTTCACCTCTGCCTCTGCATGCCTGGTAGTACTTCTTCATTCTGTTACCTGCAGGACCCCCAGGATTATTCAGCCAGAGGCTGGATTAGTCCTATTCCACCTGGTATGACTGTGACAGAACTACTAGTATGGTTTAGGAACATTCACAGTATTGCTGATTTGATGTTACCTTCAAAGCTGTCATCTCCTCTTTTGCACACATACTGGCACGTGGGTGTTTTAACTTTCATTGAAATTTACACAAAATACCAATTTAGAGAAGCCTTTTCCTGGCTGCTGAAAAGCTGTGGTTTGGTGACTAAGTTAGGCTTTGTTTTTTAGCTGTTTTTGCATGGTTACTCAAATTCATGAGAGATATTTTAGGTGATGTACTCAAAGATTGCATTTCCAAACCAGAGACTCCAGTAATATTAACTTCCTGTCATTGCTCCCATTACATTTTAATTAGTTTCTTCTGATTTCAGCAAGGAACTGCCAAATTTGTTTAAACTGTCAAAAATGCAAAATTAGAATATCTTAACTGTGATTGCTACCTATAGATATCTCTGTTCTCTTTCAGGTCTCCTCCAGTACATCTTTTTAGGTTATAATTCCTGTGCCTTTACCTGTTATGCATAAGACTGTGTAATTTTCACTCTGTTAAAATTATTTGCTCCATCAAAAAGCATATATTTGTTTTGTGCAGAAGGAGACCTCAAGCTTAGCTTCGCTTACTTAGGCACCATCTCCAGAGAGAGAGAATTATACTGGGTCACAGAGAGAGCTCGCTGTGGGGAGGACGTAATGTGCATGCCCTCAAAAGAAATGGTCTTCCAGCCCCTGTATCTTCTTCTCGTGAGGAAGTGCAGGCAGCAGTACCTCTGCTGAGCTGCATGCAGGGCTCAATACAAAGAGAGGAGTCTTTTCCCTTCCACTGTGGGGTAAGGAAGGCCAGGTATCTGGGAGGTTTGCGTTTTTTTGCCACAGATGGGATGTACGTCCCCTCTTTGGGATCCTAATTCTGACTGAATGGTAAGATAGGACTGCATGTGGTTGGAACAGTACAGGCTTGCACACTGACAGATCCAGCTTGTTCCTTCCAGATTGCTAAAGCTTATTTTCAAAGGTCTCATTATTGGAGATCTTCCATTGTGTATTTTAAGCCTCTGATATCTTGCTGTCAATTAAATGAAAACAAATTGCTGTTACTTTGTAATTTAAGGGAGACCTCTCAATAAAAATATGTTTACCAACAGTTACACATACGGAAGTGTTTTAAAAATATTTTAAGTATGCTGCAATTAACTAAAGGTGTGAAATAAAGTTGCCTGTGTTCACTGCTTTATAAGCAAGGGCCACAAAGATGATCAGAGAGCTGGAGTACCTCTCCTGTGAGGAAAGGCTGAGTTGAGGTTGTTCAGCCTGGAAAAGAGAAGGATCCAGGGAGCCCTTATAGCAGCTTTCCAGTACCTAAAGGGGGCCTATGGGAAAGATGGGGAGGGACTTTTTACACGGGCATGTAGTGCGAGTAGCTTAAGCAAATACTTTTCTCTTCGTAGTTGCAGTGAAACACTGATATGTGAAACATGGATGCATTTTTCTGTGCTTTTTAGCAATTACTTTATACAATATACCAGTGTATAATGCAGGAAGTTTTGCAAAGCGACTGTGGATTTCTGGGAATTACCTTTACTTTTAGCTCGGAAGAATGTTATTGTGGTTTATGCAGTCTGATTATAAAGAAATAGATCCGGTTTTGGTGGAAAATGCATCACATCAGGACATGTGAATCTATAATTATAAAAGTAAGCCTCCTGTGGTTCAGGAAGCTAAAATACTCGTGGGTGCACAACTGTGATAGTTTTGTGCAGAAATAGAAGTGCTGAAGCACATGCACATTTCTGCATGTGAACCTTGGGTTCACGTCAGAAAAGCTGGTTAACTTTTTTTGTAACACATGTCTGTGTTGTGGTATTGTTATTCCTCTCCTGATACTTCACAGCACTTGGAGGTGGCTGAGGTGATTCACTGGCAGAAAAAACCCCATATGGGACTTCAAGCATTTCTAATAATGGAAATAGTGACAAGTGAAAACAATTATTTCCAAATCTATTTCATTGCACAGCTCCTAAAGGTATTTTTTTTAATGTGCTGGAGCAAGATAGTTGCAATAGAGGGGTCACTTACTTCAGAAATGTGACATCTAGTACATAAATCAGCCAAGTCTGTCAAAAGACAATTCAAGTCATATAAAGGTGCATGTTATTGGTGGTGTTATAGCCATAGGCTCTACTTGTCACGTCAGTCATCTCACTTCAGCTGAAACTGACTTTTTTATCTGAGAAGACTGAACAGATTCTGTTGCATTTGTACAATCATTTAAATACAAGTTAGAAGGAAAAGACTTTGCATTCACGATATTTCAGGCATGCTGGGAGCTAGAAGTGAGGCTACCAGAGACTTTGTTCCATAAACAGGACGAGATGTACACTAAGAGACATCCTGTATCTTGTAATGTTTCACATGAGCTACAGGTATAATATTTCTTAGAAAAGCAGTGATCATGGGAAGTTTCTTCCTTGCTGCTATTGATAATGTCATCATGGTTCTATGGTTCTTTGTGCCTTGCCGCCAACTTGTTGCACGTGTATTTTTGTACATCTTCCTCCTCTTCTTGAGATCATTTGGACAGCTGAAGTCCTGTGCGTGGGGCCCCACTAACATCTGTCAATAGCTCTGTTCCAGCTTGCATTGACATTGGCAAGTCGGGTGAAATATTATGCATCTCTAAGAGCTGTTTTTCAGATATCCCTCCTTGTGTCCTTTGCATAAGTGGAACAGTGATCTGGAGGAACCTGATTCTTTCATGCAAATTGAGAGCCTGCTCTTCTTTTCCTTCTCAGTGAACTCATTGCAGATGCAGTCAAAAATTTCTTAGTACATCTGGCAGAGACGTGTGCTTAGAAAGTACTGCTTGGAGTTGAGATAAAGACACTCTGACACTTTCAGAAGTCTGTTTCTATTGTATTTCTAGTGGGAAATGATAATAAGATATCCAAGAACTTAGGGGCAGTTTGCTCTGCTCCTTTCCCCCCATACTCAAGGTCTCTTTTGTTATTTGTGTTGCTACACTGTGTTTATAGACCCCAGCTGTGATTGAGTTCTCATTGTGTGAGGCACCATAGAAATGGATTGCATGTCACAGTCCTTGCCACAATGACAGCATGGTTTTGTATGGGAAGACAAAAAGGGGTAGCTGAGGTAACAGAGACATGCTGTGACTTGTGTAAAGTCATCCAGTGAACAGCAGGAAGGAGCAGGACTAGGACCATAGTCTCCAAGTCCCAATTCCACTGCAAAACTACTGACAGATGTTTCTTTTTAAAGGAAGACTCTCATTATAGAAAGAAAATGCGATTTTTGGAAATTGTCTTGCTAAAGAACCTTTAGAAATGCCAGATAGAAAAGGAGCTGAGAAATCCTAGATGGATCATTTGAAGAAGAATTAGGTATAAATCTCCCTGAAACTGATTGGAAATAGGACTTGGACCACCTTCAGTGACTTTATCCCAATTATCAGAAGATTCAGTGGAAGCTTCCCATTCTTTCCCTACATTTAGCTAACTTAACAAACCCAGTTCTACACTGATACCCTGCTCCTAAATAAGGTATAGAAAAAATTTGCACTCACAATGACTTGTTTTTAATAAAATTATATCAGTATTTTTATTAGAAACAGTGTTTTCAGTTGGGCTGGGTAATGTATTAGTTTACATCACAGGGAACCTGACCCCATATAGTAAATTTACTGCCTTGGTAATTTCAACTAAAACTAAAAAGCCTTACCTGCTGCATTTTTTTGAATTACACTGTATTTTATCAATACAAATCAAAGAAAAGTTAACAGAAAATTGCCAGCTATGAATTATGAGATCCAAACTTGTATTCCACTGGCTGCTATACCACCTCTCAATAAGTAAACCAAACAGCAGTTGCCACATCACTGAGAATGGCCCATTTCTATAATTAGAATTAGAAAAATATTATAATATTAGCTAGGATATCAACATATTCAATGTTCTTATTTAATATTCTTATTCTCATTCCATATTGCTATATTATTGAAAACTCATTTTAAAAGTTGTATGGTAAAAACGTTCATTTTACAGAACGGAGAGAATGAAATCACAAAAATACTTCTATCTTTTGAAAAAATAGGTCCGTGTCTTTGAAATGAAATGGGTTGAGTAAAAATATATGTCTTTCCAGGGCAATATTAACATTTTGATTTAATTTTTCTTATTCAGAATGCAAAAAAGGGATAATTTCCCACCATATGGCAGTGGTGGCTTCTGAGCAGTTCTTGTGCTAGGCACTTTCTGGCCTCTCCCATTCTGTCCCGAAGACGTTACCGTGCAGCAGAACCCTAGTTCCATTTTCTCCTTGAATTTTAGTTCAGACAAACAAGACAGGCAGGTAGCACAGAAGAGGGATAACAAAGTCTTGATATACAAAGATGGGGGAATATTCTACGTGAGAATTTTTTTTCACTTGCCCAGTTAGAGTCCTCGTTAACACGTAGGACTGTGGAAGAGAATAAACTAGGCTAATATACCGGCCACGAGCCATGTTTCCTCAAGGTACACACTGTATAGCTTACAATAGTCCTCCTGACTACTGGTGGGTGGGAAATGGACATTGTCCTCATGGGGACAGTAAAACCCTCCATACCATGCAGTGTGGTGGCTTCGCTGCTAGGCTTCATCTGTGCTAGAATGGATTTCACAGAATGCGAGTCACGAGGCCATCAGTCTCATTCCCATCACAGCTCTGCTTAGGACAAGAGCTGGCCTGGAGTATGCATGTAGTTACATACCGGGCAACAACATGTTTTCATTTTGGGTGCTGGGTCAGATCTTCCCTTTGCCTCCTTTCAGTTTGGTAGTTTTGCCGCTGAAGAGGAAGGGCATGGTTGTTCCAGGATTCGAACTTTGAATATTTTCCCTTTTTCTGGGGAACCTCTCTTTTGAACATATTCTATGATTGTGGTCATTTGGTTGATTGCAAACTTAAAAAAAAGAAAAAGGAGAGAGAGTAGCATCACCTCAATATGTGAAAACGTTTAAATCCTGTGTATGGTGCCATGCGTGTAGACAAGGAGTCCAAGGAGCCCAAGGAGCCCAAGGCTTCTAATTAATGAGTAGAACAGGTTTGTCTTTAGAAAGCAGTAATACCATCTAGCCTAGCTGTCTGCTTTCCTTCACTGCCTTCTCCCCAGAGGTCCCTGGTGAGATGATTGAGCTGCTCAGGAATCACTTGCTGAATTGCTGCTATTGAGAGCCTGAGGTAAAAGGCACCATTTTGGTGCTCTGTAGTACACTAGGCTGTAATTCCTGCTCCGTCAATAAGGGCATTACAGACAGCTTACAAGCTTCAAGTCCTTCAGGCTTTCAAATCTGAGCTGTTAACCTGGCCGGTATGCTGTTAGCAGTGGAGCTGAGGAGACCTGGAGCCCAGAGCAAGGCAGGAGCTGGAGGAAGGGTGCTCAGGAAGGGTTCATAACTGGGCTGCACTCCGGGGTCCTGCCGGCACGCTGCTGGAGGAGCCGGAGCTCCTGGGCTGGACTGCAGCGAGCAGCAACCTCACCAGCGCCTGACTTGCAGAAGAGCTGTTTCACAAGGCCAGGCTTTCCAAGGCGAAAAGAAATTAAGGCTTCTGTCTAAAAGAACTTGCCTGATGAAGACTCTAACTTGTAGAAAGTATAGATAGTTTTTATGCCCTAAACATGCTTCTGGGAGGAGTGAGCCATTTCAGAGTCACGTACTAAATAAGTGGTAGCAAACTGGAGAACGTGTACTTCGTGCAGACTTTCTGATGTACCATGAAACTCTTGGTTCGTGCCAAACATTGCGGTGGTTTCCTAGTGCATAAAAGTAAAGATGATTCAACTTCACACTGACTTCCTGAAGCTTCTACAGATCCTGAAATAAAGATCATCTTCACGTTGCACACAATGCTGACATGTTTGTGTAACGACTAGTTACTGCAGCAGAGAGCTATGTACAGTTAAACTATGTACAAACCTCTTAAACTGATGAAGGGTACTCAAAGCTCTCTGATAGGAAGCCTGTCATCCAGGGTATTGCTTCAGGAGGAATCCCTGCAGAGAACCAAAAGGAAATGGGAGGTTGCGTGTTGGGTGAGATGTGCATACAGAATATTCCCTGTGCGTACAGAATATTCCCTGTGCTGTACAGCTTTGCAGAACATTGTGGCAGTGTGAACTGTGTGAAGGCCGTTTATATAGTGAAGAATAATAGTATAGAACTGTGAGCACAAGAGCTGTAAAGAAACGAAAATCCCCCCAGCAAGGCCCCTGCTTGCCACACTGTGAGCCAAAGAGGCGAGAAAGAGCCTCCAAATCCGTACAGAGAAGGGGAAAATAAAGGCTCTGTATGTTCCCAAATGCAAGATTCTTCGGGGACAAAGAAACCAGATCCCCTCTGGGGAGAAGGTATATCTGCAAAACAGCTCACAGTTGTGCATAGTCCAGTGTTTGTCTCATGCAAACAGAGAACTTGCAGCCCAAGAAGATTTATTTAAACTTGGAAAAGGCTGAGTATAAGTCCACAGTAAAAAGTAGATTTTCTTCTGGAAAATACAAATGATTTATGAAAATATTGTTAACTTAGTGCTTAAATGCTATACTGTAAACAGCAAATACAGATTTTGCATAGATAATATGGGTGATATATTTATTATTTTTAAAAGTGTAAATGTAAAGTACATAAGAAAGTCTGTTCTAAACACAAGCAAACTTTATTTAAAGAGTCCTGTGAGGTAAGTGACATTCAAATAGAATTTTTTCTAAATGAAGGCGAAAGGACTCTGGCTTTATAGTCAGGTAAAGTAGATGCTCCCTCCCCATGAAGAGGCTTGAGATGTCAAGAAAGCAAATGCTGAGGTTTCTTAGTATTTCTTTCCTAAGTTAGACTTGTCTCAGCAGATGTACAAGTAGTACTTTGCTGGAACTAGCAGTAGAGGTGGATCCAGGAAAACAAGTCAAGTTGTGGTTTTGAACACCCTAAGCTTCCCTGCTATGCAGAGCTGGGTTTTGAGTTGAGCAGTACTTCCACAGGCACTTAAGAGGTGGAGAACCTCACTTACCCTTGACCAGAGAGTCCCTAGAAGGCCCATCACAGAGAAGAGATCACTGAATTGGTGGTTGTTTCATTTGACAAGGATAATCTATTAGGGAATCTATATTTTCACTTGAGACATAGTTCAATTTTATGTTAAATCTCTAATTCGGTCTCAATTTTTGCATAATAAGGATATTGTGATTAATGAAAAATAAATGGTCAAATGAAAAGGCAGTATGTTCTTCCTTTGTTCAAGGTTGAACATGCTTGGAAATACTACCAATCTGACTGGACAGTTATAGTACAAAAATCACAAAATTGATTACTTCAGAAATGTAATTTTGCATTCAGACTGGGATCTGACTGGTTTTGATTTAGTTGAACTACCCAAGCTTCGATCTGAAGTTGTCTGCAGCATAATTCAGCTATCTGATTGCCCCCCATGTGAGTGGTTAAGCTACCCAATCTTCTTGTGCTGTTCTTTATTTTTCTACTCTTAATTAGAGTAGGTTCCATCCTACAATTCATTCTCTCATTCCTGTTTATGATTTCCAGTTTAATAGGGTAATAATAAACAATTTCTTTCATTGTTTCTCATTCTGTGACTGAAAGTAATTCTTGAGATTTAACAAAATTCATCAAAGCCACTGTTCCACCTCCTTCACTCACAGGAGCACTAAATTCGGTGTGAACCTCGTGTTAAAAACTCTTCCAGGATGTAGTTGTTATACTTGAGTTCTGGTTCATGCTCCTCAGGCTTTGGTTTCATTTATTTTAGCAAGTGGCTTTTTTTAAACATTCCCATTTGCAAAGTGAATTTTATTTTGGTGAAATTTGGGATTTATCACTGTGTCTGTGGCCTGTCTACACATGATGCTGTTGCAGTGACATGCACTGATCAGCCCAGTTCTGCTACAGGTGGCCCTTCCACTCAAAGCATCTGGCGATGTTAGCAGTTGATCAAACAGCTGGTGTTGCTAGAAGATCATTTTAGTTCACCCTCTAGGATGATGAGAATTCTTGCCTGCCATGCAAACAGACAAGGATTTGCTGTTAGTGCATTCTAGATCCCGGAGTTTTTTAGCTTTCAATTTTTCAATCCAGTAGAATTTTTTATCAAAACTAGCTAGCTGTGAGTGTGCATTAGCAAAACTGTATCTAAAACGTAGATGATTTTTTAGGCTCCCTATGTATTTTATTAATGCTTGAAAAAATGAATTCCATGTGCAAATAGTCTGAGTCATTTTGCAATGAACAAGCTGTTATTTATGTATTAACATTTCCTGAAGAGATAGATTCTATAGAACATCAGGAAGCAGCCATAAAAGCGAATATAGGAAAAAACTGGGACAGAAACAAGTAGACGCATTTTGCAGTTGGCTATGCAGAAACATTCCATAGCAAAGGTAGGATCACATGCGGTACAAATTGCTTGCTTTTGTGAGTTGGCAGAAAATATAATTAAAATAAAGAAGTGACATCTTATGTGACAGAACCTGTGTAGGCAGCACAGCATTTATCACCTCCTGTTCACTAGCTTTTCTTTTTTAAAATTAGTGAGATTTATCTTATATGACGCCTACTCATGGTCTTGTTGGCATGAACAAAAACAAAAAAAGAATGTAGCAATGTAAAATAATACCATGAGTTACTGCAGCCAACATGAAGGGACAAATTCATCCCCGATGCTATGAAAAAGAACTGTACAAGGGTGGATGCAGGCCCCAAAGTGTATGACTTCCTGGGGTTATTTTTGTTTGGTTTTTTGGTTTTGTGCTCATAAATTCTACTTCTATCTAGGGAAAGCTATATATTGAGGTATTTTCTACAAATGAGGATTGGATTGAGATCTTGATTTCAACTGTGTAAATTTGAAGTTACTCTGCCAGAGTCAATGAAGTCATTCTGGGTTTATACTTGTAAGCCTTTAATCAGAATATGTCAGTGAGCAGGAAGAGGTGACACATGAAAATCAATGGTTGATGCTGCTGTTTTTCTTTCAGGCTGAGCATTTTGACATCTTGCTTGCTTGGTTTTCTGTGCTGAGTTTTCTGATTCAGCCAGGCTATGCACTGAGACCCATAATATTCTCTATTAGGAGACATAGAATCTGGGTGGTTTCTGAAAACCAAACCAAACCAATCAAACCAAACCAAACCTAACTTAACACAGTTTAATTTTAGAAGATGCAAACAATCAAATATTTGGAATTCTGAATGATATGACTTTAACAGAGAAATGAAGGAGTGCCATCACAGAAATCTGCACGTAAGAGGAGGAGCAGAGCAGGGAAGAAGATGAATTATTTTATGAATATATTAAACCAGAGCTTGTAAAAGAACTCAAGTAAAACTACATGGAGTGGGTGGAAGGATTGGAAGCACGATCCATAGAGTAACTATATACATGGTTTTACAATCCTACTTTTAGGAAGGGAGTGAGGTGAGAGAAAAGGGTGACCAATATTTGGATTTTAATTTTTTATGTTGTTTCTGATGAGTCACTTCCCAATACCCACACTTGAAGAACGTCTCTAAATGTACCCCTGGGGTAAACAGAAGCACACACTTAATTACAACCTGGTGTTGATGCAGTGGTGCCCTCCTGGGCAAATGGGATGGAGGCCAGTATCCCTTTTCCTTCCACTGTCCTTACCTTGCTGGTTACTCCCCCAAAGTAGAGACGACCATTACCCGCAGTCCAGAGAGAGCTAAAACAGATATTTTCCCTTTCTCCTTTCCTGCCTGGTCACCCACAGCATCTGACCTGCCGTTGTCTGGAAACAAACACACCAAATCTGTCCTTGAAATTGTGTGAGCTTTGCAGGGCCGTTACATGGAAAGCAATGGCTTGGGTGGTGTGTGGGTTGTTCTTTTTCAAGCTCTTTTTATTCCAGCAACAAATATCTGTGGTGTGAGTGTACCCAGTTTGTCTGCATACAGTATCGTGTACCGTACATTGTGTTCTTCGGTATTTCAGTAAAAATGTTAGTATCACACAGGCCTAGAAGAAAGGAAGGTACATGAATACAGCAATGTACCTTGTACGACATCTCGGTGCCGTTTCATCGTGGAAAAGGAACGCAGCTCGGGTGAGAGGCTCGGTGCTGAGGAGTTAACTGCATGATTTCACTCTGCACTGGGCACAGTGAGAGTTTTGGATGACGGAGGACTCTTCTGCTGTACGGTTCCATTACCTTTTGCTCGTTATCTTCGCCTGTCCTTTCTACTTCTCGAGCGAGCTGTCAGTTCATCTGTGTGTTTGTAGTAGCACCTTGCAACCTTGAACGTAAACCTCATAAAAGCATAGTGAAACACCTGTGATTGTTTGCTAGCTATCAAGGTATTTTGGGACATTAAACACCAAATAGTGCGGACACTACAAGGTCGTGAAATGTGTAGGACACCTATCACAAAGTTTAAGGTGACTGAGTGTCTCGTAGGATCTGTTGTACGGAGGTGCACTCTCCCTAGCAGTGATCCGAGTGCTTTATGTACAGATCCCTGACACGCAGCACTGCTGCGTTCCCGCAGGTTACCGGTCGTACGGTCGTTCACATTCATTCATGGTTTCATGATCAGAGTATTGGCAACAACAATGAATTTGCCAAAAGAAAAGAAAAAAAGAAGAAGGAAAAGAAAAAACATTTGCAACTGCAAGTTATTAACTGACACTTCTCATTTAAGCAGTGTCACTTACAACCAAATATTTAGACTCTAAATCAGGATAATGAAAAAACATTTTCAGAAGTGTGATGGAGCTTCTGTCTAATTGACATTTGTACTTGCCGGCAGCTGAGGAGGATAAAGTTTCACAGAAGTATGAGCAAGTTAACAGCCTGAGTTTCTGCAGCTTTGCCAGGCTTTGTGTGGACAGTATTTAAATCAGTCATGTCCTTTACACTAACTGCTTGCGAAATTCTCTGCTTTTGCTAATAAGGAGATAGGTGAATACATAGTTTGTCACCTAGCAACCTCAGATGAGTGCTTTGAACAGTTTTTGAATGAATAGTTGCTGACGGATTCTTAAAAATAGCTGATTTTTTTTTTGTTTTGTTTGTGCAAGTGGAAGGTGTGGTCCCCCATATGTGCTTGTGTGAAATGATAAGCAGGCAACTGAAGGGAGGGTGACACAGAAGAGGAAATAAAAATGGACTCATACAGTGTAATTGGCATGCATATAAATAGAAATTCTGTTTCTATTCTTTTAAGTTGGCTCTGCATAAATTTGCATGACATACCTCAAGTTCCCTGTCTGTTCCATGGCATGCTAGTCAAATTCTTTCCTACAGAAGAAATGGGAACACAGATCTTTGGTATGTTAAACAACACCCTCCTCATCCTGCAAGGTAGAAAAATTAGTGCAGGGACTCATTATTTGCTTGTGGTAGGTTGTAATATTTTTAATTCTTGCCTGCATTAGACCTCACCCTTGGATCTTAGACTTAAATAGCAACTGGTAGCAATAATTGAAATTGCATTAATGACAGCAGCTGGGTGGATGGGACAAGGGTGGATGTGGCCAGCTACAACTGGGACGAAGGGGGGCAGCTGTGGGCAGTGACAGCTTTTGTGTCATGTTCTCTAAGCAGTGCTCATAGGGAGGGGGCTAGAGCCCCTTCAGCCCATCTAGTAAAACTGCACCTGGACAGGGCAGAGTCACTGTTAGCCCAGAGCGGGTTGACGTCCTGCTGCAATTTAAAACCCTGTTAGCCATTGGTGACTGGGTTTCCTTAATACTCTCTTTACGATGACCAGCCCAATCATGCAAAGCACCTACATGACCAGTTCAGCTGACCACCAGCGATTCCCTTTCCAAAGAGTAGTCTTTTGGTGACAAAACTAATTGAGCAGTTTTACATGGCCCTGCTGCCAGCTTACACGTCAGGGGGTGTTCCTATGAGAAAAGGAACATGGTCATACCATAACCAACTTCTGGTTGTACCCGACTACTGGAAAGGTTTGTTTGTTTGGGACAGTGTACCCCACCTCAACAGCTTGACAGACTGCAATAATAAGTTAGAGTGAGGTCTTATTGTAAGTTGGCCCTGCGCTGAGGGCATAATTTTGGATGATTGTGCCCAGCAATGAAGAGAAAGGTAGATTTCTTTAGAAACCAAAAGCATCTGATTTCCCCAAACTTAAAAGCCGTAAGTATTACAGCAGCTACTCATTTTTGTAAGTGGAGGCACTTCTTTCATTCATACGATAATTTAAAGCACATTATTTTTGTTCAGTGTAGGCACTTTAAGAATAAAGACAGCACTACTGAATGCTTCTGAGTTCTTTAAAAGATTTCTTGGCTTTTTCTTTCAGCTTCCAATGTTTTGTTTAAAAAATAAGAAACACATTGTCATGATGAAGCCCATAGCATGAAACCTAAATTGGAGGACAAAGGAAAGATTTTTGCAGAAATTGTGAGAGAGGTCAGGTAGGTTGGTTAACGACAAGCTGTCATTAATGGTTTTTAGCTCACTGTCTCTGGGATTATCCTTATCGCAATGTAGGGCTTGTTTTTATTTAGCTGATTTAGTCATTGAATAAACCAGTTGCCAGTCGGCTTCAGCTTACGCCCCAATCTGCTCCGTACACTGTCCACGTATTTGTTGCAAGCTGCGCGTGTGTTACTACTGTCGGCTCTTATAACAGTGACGCTGCCTGCGCATGTGTGTGCACGTGTGTGAGGGGATGTGTGTGGTTTTGCATTCCCCGGATTCATGGGGAAAGACATGAGTTTGGTCAGGCTGCGAGGTGCAGGCAGGGTCCCCCCAAAACTCATGCTGGTCCCATGGCGTGGCAATAGCCTAAGAATGCCTGAGGTTTGGGAGAAAGCCGTAGACATGAAACCCAACGACCCCTTACGGCACATTTGCGACCATCAGGAACTTGCCCGAGAAATGGGAACGTGGCCATCTCCAACCTCGTTTTCATCGGAGGGTAAAAAACCCGTTTGGCTGGTTTGTGGCAACTAATGGGAAGTAAAATCTCAGCAAGGTTTAGGCAATTTACAAAAGGCTCTTAGCAAAATTATAAAAATAAAAGTGAACTTCCTGTAGAGGTGGAAAATACTTACATCAAAATGTATCTCTGAAGTTGCTAACTGGGTCACTTCATATATTAGAGGCTGATAGTTTCTTCTGAAAATTATGCTGGGCCTTTCTAATGTACATTTTAAGGCCTAATCAGTTACTATCCTATAGCACAGTGTGTACCTGGCAGTACTGAGACATTACATTTCATCTAAGAAGCTAGTAACAGGCCATCTGTAACTGATTGATATCAACAGTGGGAAATCTTAATGGCAAGCAAGTTAGTGTGGTCATTTAAACCATGACTTTATGCTGAAATATATTTCCATGTAAATGTGAAAAGAAGCAAAGATGTAACAGTGAGAAGCTAAATATTTCAAGATGTCTGGTATAAAAATTTTGTGCTGTCTTTTGGGTCAGGAAAAAGTGCTGGATCATCTTCATTCTTCTGTGGCATATTTTTAATGCCTACTTTGTTCTCCATTTTTAATTTTATTTTTCCATATTTATGTTGTTATTATTCATTCTTCTAACTTTCCTAAGTGCTAGATTTCAAATTTTCTCTAATTCTGCCCCATTATTTCAGATTCTTCTAGTTATTTTAGATTTTTATCTTCTTTTTCCTCCTCCTCTAATATTTTCAGGAGAGAACTGGACTTTCATAAACTAACAGGTCTCTGTGCAGGGTCAGAAGTTTTTTTTTACATTGTTTTCCTCCTTGATTATTTCTACAGGCTGCAATCAGACTTTCCATTGCATTCACTTGACGGTATGTTGTTAGAGACATTGTACCGATAGTACATTGTGCTCGTGCATGTAAGTATGTGGGTATACAATACTACCCTTAAGGCAGGGGCTTCAGTCCTCCAGGTTGAGAGGACCCCCAGTAGCAGCCAGTGAAAGCATTGCCAAATGTCTTATGCAGTATGACCATTGTATGACATTTTCCTGTACGAAAAACATACGGAACATAACATTTTTTCCCGAGCCCAACATTGGTCATCTACTGCTTGGATGCTGAGCTGCTCAGGCTGCCTGGGTGTTGGAAAAACACTGATTACATATTAAGGTATGATACCCCTGCAGTTGGTTTGCTGTTGTGCTGTGTTTTTCTGTGACATGGCCATGTATCTGACTGGCCTCGCTCACTGAGCAAGGGATGTGAAGCCACTTTCTGGATACAGCTTCTTGTTGGGTGGTTGGGGGCTGTCTCTACATGGAAGCGTGCTTTTGGCCTCCAGATTCGTCACCATGGCTGTGGTAATGGTGTAGCATTTCTGACTCTTGTCTGTGTGTCCCTTATCCTCGCTACGGTTGGTGCTTATCATCTTCTCTCTTTCCTGCATGCCAATTAATTCATCTCTGAAATCTGGCTCCTCAACACGTGAAAATCCTTCAGCTGCTAATCCACCAAAGAAGCTACGTGTATTTTTAGAAATCCCGGGGTCTGACTTGTTCCACCACTGGGTTTAAATTTTTAAAAGCTAGCTGATGTCTATATTGAATTGTGCAACTAGGTCTTCCTCTTCATAAAACACAACACTGAATATTCATTTGTATCGATACAATGTGGAAATAATGTTAATCCAATATGTTGACAGTTATACCATGATAAAACTTGTGGAAAATAGGAGCTGAGTATTCAGGTCTGAAAGACAGGCAGGAAGGTAAGCATTTAGTTCTTCGAAGCATGAAGTGCATGAAGTCATTTGAGTGCAAGAATGGCCTTACTGATTCAGACCAGAAGTCCACCTAGCCAAGTACTCTGTCTTTAACAGCAACCAAAAGACAATAGAGGAAGAGCAAAACCCAAGCGTATCACCCTGGGTATGCCCGCTGAGCTTCCAGACACCCATGGCTTAGGCACTTCTTGAGCTAGAGTGTCTTTTCATGCCTAGTAGCCCTTTGTGGATTCTTTTCCATCCAAAAATGTGTCTAAATGTTTCTTGAATTCATGGAAACTTTCCTGTACACAATACCCAGCCACAATGAGTTCTGAAGCTGAACTACATAGCAATCAATAAACTACCTCCTTTTTCTTGGGCCTGTCCTCTGGACATTTTATTTGATGCCCCTACTTTTTAATTATGATTTTGTAGACCTCTATCATATCCTCCTTTGATTTTGTTCTTCCAGGCTGAAGACTTCTGCTTTATATACTGTTTTCTTGTTCAGATGCTGTTTCTGCCTTGAGTGGTGTTGCTCTTCTCTGCATCCTTCTCTGTACCTCGTTCTACTGTATCTTCCTGGAAACAGCATATAGTGGTGATGAGTGATTGCTGCTTGAACAAAGATTTCTCATTCATATGTGAAGTGATTCCTCTTCATTCTAATGACTGCTTTTCCCTCTCTCTTTGTGGCTGTCATGCATTTTGCATGAATAAGTTTGAATCTTAATCTTTCCTACCATTTATAACTGTATTTATTTTCTATTGGGTTTATCTGTACCTATAATAGTTCTTGGCAGATTACCATGGCATTTTTGAGAAAGGGAATCTTCTCCCTTTTCTGTGACTCTCTTTCAAGCTGTTTGTGTGTCTGAATCCACAATGCTGAGCTAGAGTTTAGTATTACTTTCAGAGTGTGTGAGCCATAATCAACAATTTTGAGCTGCAATTAAGAATGGTCCATTGAGTCCATTAAAAAGAAACAAATGCAAAATGGAAGATAGAAATACTATAAAATTACATTGCTTCACTGAGCAGGCAAGGAAGCTTATTGCTGAAAAAACCTAACGGATGTACATTAGCAAACAGGTAAGTGCCCAGGAGATAATGAATAAAGAATTTTAGACTTTTCTTGGCAATGTGGATTTTCTTTGTAATGAGTGGTAGCGATCACTTCTTAGTACAGAGAGGGAGCTAGCAGCAATATTTGACTTCGTTTCTGTTTTGTCATTTGCGATGGTTGTTACAGAATAATCATAATTCAGGCTGGATCAAAGATAAGTTTAATGAACCAGGGACTTCATTAACATTTTGCATTCCATATCTCACCACTGGATTAAAAGGACTTTCATGTTCTTTAGGAAGAAAATGTGTCGGCCCTCCATAGGACAGCCTCAGAATCCCAGTTGGACTTGGTACCATAGGGCCAAGATTATACAAAGGAACAACAATCTTTATTCCTTCCACTTTGCCTGCATCTCCACTTCAAAAAAGTTTAATGATTCACATATTCATGCTTCATCGTGCAAACTGATTTATGTTTTTATCCTTTTTTTTCCTTATGTTTTTTTTTTTTTTCCTGTACTCTGCAACTGCTGGGTTTAAATGTGCTTTGAATTTTCTTTCTCTTACACCCTTGCAATAATAATATGAAAGCATTATAGTTATGTGCATGTATATATATATATATGTATGTTTTTTCTTTTTGCTTGAGAGCTTAAATAGTAGAAAACATTTTGTTCTACTGTTTTTGTCAGGAAACAGCTGTCGTTGCTTTGCAGTCTAGCCTGATTTACACTGGCATGCAACGGAGACTTGAGGGAATGGGAGGGTCCTAGGAGAGCCCTGGGAGATTAGGGTCATTTTGCCATGGTCGACAGAGGAATAGGAAGGGTCAGAATGGAGATTGCTGTTTCTGAATGATGATGTCCTTGCACGAAGCACCCCTTCAGGACTAGTTGCCAGCCAGTATTTACCACTCACCCCTTGGTGGCAGAAGCAGCAGCCTGTCTGGCTTTCTGGAGCTCTGCTGGAGGCAATGTAGGACCAAGGATGATCCATTTTCACCTTCTACAACCTGTTGCCCCATGTGAGAGCTCAAGTTGCCTACGGCTCAACCCTGCAACGCCTTATCAGAGTACAAGTATTGTATTCTGCAGCCCTTCCCCAGCCCATCTAGATCACCTGAAAATACAAGGCAAGTCAGATCCAGGATCATTAGTAAGGAAGAGCACATTTTGTGAAGTTTCTAATAAAACCTGTAATAATTTCATGGAAGCTGATGCAAATCACTCTGTACTTCTGTTAGACTTTAAAAGAGAAACATCAAACTACTGCACTTCATACACTTGTTTGGGTGAAGAAAAGTGATGTCTAGGTGATTGGATGACTGCAGAGAAGCTGCTTTCATGCCAATTGACAGTGGAAATTAGCTAGGAAATTGCTCGAAGGACTGGAGTTTAGTTACACAAACTTAAAATTAGAAGAACATTCTGTACTGTATGAAGGAAAACATATCTGTAACATTTGGTACAAGCTAACATTAGTCAGGGTAATTAAATTCAATGTTTTTTAAAGATTAATAGATGTTTTACTTCAAGTGCTTTAGCAAGCACAGAAATGGGAGGAAAAGAGTGTTGCTCTACCACATTTTCTTCTTTCATGTGTTCTGGTACGTTAATTTGCCAGTATCAGAGAAGTGGCCAGCTGGGTGGATTCTCCTGATTTCAGGTAGTTTTCAAAAGCAAATTACTGCCCTGAGAAGATAAAGCACATTTTTGAAAGTCATATAAGAATTTAAAAATAGAACTGTCTGAAAAAGGATTTTCAGTTCCAAGAGAAGTATTGATTGATTGTTTACCTTGGGAACCATCAGGAAGATTAAAAAAAAGACACACACCCCCCCCCCCCCGCTATTTCCAGAAGACTGACATTTTTCATTGCAAGGCAAATTCTTAACACCTCCACATGGGGAGAATTGAAAGAGAAGGTGTAGAAACCTGTTTTCCTGTATTTCCCGCCTTCCAGGGACTCAGAGAGGCAGGTACCCATCAAAATGCTGAGGCCAGCAGGAATGGTGTCATGCCTGCTTGGTCAGCCCAGCTCTACAGCCCGTCACTTGGGGATGGGACTGTGACCTCTGCAATAGGTGAGGCAATTCTTCCAGTCTGTTTTGGGCAACAGGGATTTAAGTACCTTTTGGAATCTTCAATATCTGTGTCCTCTGTGCAGCCGAGCAGGAATCTGCAGCTGCGTGATAAAACCCTTACGAGCTAGCCTGCTTACACCAAATCCCCAGCACAATAGTCAGCACAGTTGCAGTGAAAGCCGTAAAGTAACCCGCACTGATAGGCATACGGCCCGTGCTGCATGTGAGATAAAACAGCTTCTCTGCTGTTTCGTTTTGTTATTTTAAATCGTGGCTGTATTTTTTATTCAGTTCTTATATTTATGAAAACATTGTGTAAATATAATAGCTTTGTGATCATTGACATTTCAAAAATGCTGAAAAATAGTTCGGTCTTTGTGGGACTGAAAGGACTTACACTCACTCTGTCAGCTCTTGCGGTAGCATCGCTTTGGCTGATGCCTCACCAAATCACCTGATTACATGAAAAACACTGAAAACTGTGATATCTCATTACATGGCATCGATTCCCCACAGCTATATGGTAATTAGCCAGGTCTCTCCTTTTACTTAGGAGCTTGTACTATGTCAGGAAACCCCCAAAGCAAAGCATTTCACACAGAATTTGGAGATGCATGATAGCAGACTGGCCTTTTATCTGCATGTCCTGGTTTCAGCTGGGATGGAGTAAATTGTCTTTCTAGTAGCTGCTATAGTGTTATGTTTTGGGTTTAGTATGAGAATAATGTTGATAACACACTGATGTTTTCAGTTGTTGCTGAGTAGTGTTTAGACTAAGTCAAGGATTTTTCAGCTTCTCATGCCCAGCCAGCAAGAAGGCTGGAGGGGCACAAGAAGTCGGGAGGGGACACAGCCAGGACAGCTGACCCGAACTGTCCAAAGGGGTATTCCGTACCATGTGACGTCATGCCCAGTATATAAACTGGGGGGGTTGGCCTGGGGGGGATTGCTGCTCGGGCACTAACTGGGCATCGGTCAGCGAATGGTGAGCAATTGCATTGTGCATCACTTGCCTTCTATATTCCAATTCTTTTATTATTGTCATTTTATTGTTGTTGTTGTTGTTGTTATTGTTATAATTATTATTTTCTTCCTTTCTGCTCTGTTAAACTGTCTTTACCTCAACCCACAAGTTTTACTTTTTTTTTCCCCAATTCTCTCCCCCATCCCACTGGGTGGGGGAAGTGAGTGAGCGGCTGCCTGGTGCTTTGTTGCTGGCTGGGGTTAAACCACGACACCCCTCTCTTCAGGTGTTTGTAGGAGCCAAGCACAAGGTAGCCCACAGTATAGCAGAAGTATGTGATATTTATTCACACAGAGACGTAAGAAGAAAAATCTCTGCTCTACAAAATTTACTATTAAAATTAGACCAGTAACAGTATGAATACTGACAATAGGCCATGCTAGATAAGATGGGGTGATTGTGGTAAGTGGTTTTGAAAGTAATTTTATTAAAAGAAATGGATCTTATGATTAATTTTCTGTTATGTGGCATATTCCTTTTTTCATAAAAGCAATTATTCTTTACCTTTCTGTTTCTAATGGGCAGGCAAGAGAGTGGGAGTAGATCGTGCTGTGGTAGAAGTGAGCGGAGGAAAGCTCATTCGCTGGAAGCGGTAGTTACAGGGGGATCAAGTCAAGCTACAGAACTCATCCTAGAAAGTGGAACTTGTTCTCGTGCAACCCAGTTTTGTGAGTAAAAAGCCTTTGCGTTTGGAGTATTGCATGCATGTTGTTAGAGGGTGAGTTGACACTGCCTATATTTGGCCCTCTAACAGTGCACTGGTGAGTTCAGAAAGGGTTCAGAAGAGGTGTGTGCAGCAGTCTTGTTATAAGGGCAGCTTGAAATATCAGGTTGTCCATCCCAGAGAATCAGCAAAAGAAGCGACAAGAAAACATGTAATAGACTGTATGTAGTGTTACTTAGGACCATCTCTGTTAGTCAACTAGAAAGTGAAAAAGAGATGTCATTTGAGGTTGAAACAGCAAAATCACAAAGTAGAGAAGTAATTTTTTTGGACATTGAGTACTGGAGAGAAAAGCAGGTATTTGGTTAGTAAGTGCTAGTCTATTAGAGAATGTAGGAACTGTAAGTAGCAGTTGCAAAGAGGTGAATCAGTGTCAGCTAATGAATACCTGCAGATATCATCTCTATCCTATATTTAAAATCAATTCACTTTAGTAGAAAATGTGTGTGGATCTTGAAAAGATTTTTATGTAGGCAGTTCTGAGAGTGAGACTGAAACTGGATGCCCCTTACCTGAGACTATATAAGACTAATCACTAAAAGAGGTCAAAATTGATGTCGCTCTCATAATTTTGGATATTAACATTTTTATTATAAAAGGGTTTAGAAGGATTTTAGAAAGAAATATTGATGTAAGTATGTAAGTTCACACAAATAAAAACCTGACAAATATTTGATGATGAAAAATAAAAAAACAGACATGAATTTTCACAGAAAAATAGGAAATGATGGGAACAGAACTGGGTCACAGAGAGGTGTTTCAAAATCGTAGTGCATTTTCAAAAGGAGGAATTTTAATGAAGGAGCACAATAGTGAAGTGAGCATGACTGTGGCTGAAGATTTTTGAGACCTGTGAATTTAAAGCTGGTTCTGGACTTGATTGTATTCTTGCTGTGTTCAGTAAATTTATTTTGACATTCAGAGCCAAGGGGTGGGGGAAAAACCTGTTTGTTAAAAATTATTATTATGGAGAGTTGGAATAGACTACTCCTTACTGAACTTGGGGAGAAGATTAGTCAGCATGCAGCTGTCTTTGACCTTGAAATGCAAAGAAGTCCCAGGACTCTGTGGGAATCAGGGAGAACTCTATCATGACTTGACTGACATCCACCTACTCCTGTAGATGCATTTTAGATGCACATTCTGTCTTCCTTCGGAAATCCTTAAAAAGCAGTTAAATTGCTCTGCAGGAAGGGGATATGCTATAAGGAGCAAATGGGATGTTTATAAGATCATTCATGTTACACAACAGTCAGGAGACAGAAAAATACCCATGTCAAATATTATGAGTTTATTAAACACCTAATGATTGACTGTGACATTGATTTAAATATGCAAATTAAGGTACACGTGTTTAGTGTCAGGAGAGAAGAATGACAATGAGAATCAATGATAATTAAAAATCCTGTACTATGGCTGGGAAGGAAAGGTATTCTGCTCTCTATGATAGGTATGGCTGGCGGAAAATGTGTAAAGAGCACAAATGAAGAAGAAATGTGTATGCTGTGTTTTTTGAAGAGGAATGAGGCGTGGTATGAATATCAAAAGAAAAATGTAAGGATTGTTGTCTTTGGACTAACATACATGGTATAGGTCTGTGAATAAAATAAGCTTAGTATAAAGTATCTGCAGCCTCATTACATTCTATAGGTATCAGTATTCAAGTGACAGAATAAGTCACAGTGGAAAAAAATTGCCCTTTAATTTTCTGGTCTATGTACTGTAGCTATTCACATAAATGCTATTGGTTCCTATTAGAATTTAGATATATTTCTTGTAGTGACCTGAATTTATTATGCTGCTCTGTAAGTTTGCCGAATATGAATTGCTGTAAAGTCAAACTGAATTTGATTGCTTTCAAATATCTCAAAAAGTAGAAATGTTGGAAGTTACATTTTTTCTGTGCTACTAACTGGATTTATGTTGAGGAATTTTAAGCAAATATATGTAAAAGTCTTTTCTGACATGATAAATGAACTACATAAAGCATTGGTGTTCAGTATAGGTTAATTAAGGTTAATTTGGATCATAGTTAGCCTTCACCCTTCTGCAGAGTGGAGCGGAGACTCATACATTCTGCGATGGGACCGTCCTTACGCTCAGGGTTGCAAGGGCTATGCACCTTCCTAGCAGCAAGTCACTGAGATGGCAGCGCCCTGTGTTCAACAGGCTGGGCATTTGTGTAGGGCAGGCTTGATTTCCTCCTCTTTCAAGAGTCAAGGGCATAGCCATCACCCCCAGGACAACTGGGGAGGCAGGTAAGACAGAAGAGCACTTCTGCTCCCTCCTGCAGGACACTCTGACCACGATGCTCATTGCACTTTGTGGCTGAATCCCATGGGCCTTTCCTGAGAAAGCGCTCTGCACATTTGCCAGGCAGATGGTGACTGCTACAGTTAGTGTGATGACTCCAGTTAGGATATTTCCACAGATGTTTGTGGGCAATGCAAAATATGTTGTACTTTTCGTGAGATTTTTCTATTACCCAGTAAAAATTGCCTTAACTGGTTGCAGGGTGAGAACAGAAATATCTCTTTCAAAGGTTTTAAAGACTCAGCTGCTGTATTGTTCTAGAAAAAACACATCAAAGACAAATTTCCTGTTGGAGCTAGGATGAGGAACATCTGTATTTAGACTGTATATTTTGAAGCAATTTCTTCTGATTTTGTATAAAGTATCCGCGTTAGTGATGGGCTGTC
The DNA here is from genome assembly GCF_026419915.1 of Harpia harpyja. Taxonomy (NCBI): domain Eukaryota; kingdom Metazoa; phylum Chordata; class Aves; order Accipitriformes; family Accipitridae; genus Harpia; species Harpia harpyja. The sequence goes on from NC_068947.1 coordinate 1,496,491, forward strand.
CATCACTAACACATTGCTGCATGTCTAACATATCCAGGATTTATAGCTTCCTTTGCTCCTTTCTATGCCACCAGTGGGACTCCACATATTCTGTGGCATGCCTTTAATTAATTAGTCTTTATCCATCCTATTTGGGGACAGACAGAGGAACTTAATATATTATTACTAACTAATGAGCAAATTCTACTTTCTGATGATTAAATTTTCAAATGTAATTTGAAATATAGATTGTACATCCTTCACAAGGAGACATCATCAGATAGACTTCATTAATTAATCAGCAACATTCAGTGCATAGCATGGCTATGCAGGTATTAGAGTAAAATAACCGTTATTTGAAGTGTTTTTTTCACATTTTTCGTTGTTTCATGGGAAAATGGCCCAGGGTTTATTTTCTCTATGATGTTAGCTCCATTTATAACTCAGATCCCATACAGAAGAAAAATGCCTTAACCTTAATATGTGTTAGTACTTCTGTGCTGAACTGTGTCCTGGTTTCAGCTGGGATAGAGTTAACTGTCTTCCTAGTAGCTGGTACAGTGCTATGTTTTGAGTTCAGAGCGAAGAATGTTGATAACACTGATGTTTTCAGTTGTTGCTCAGTAGTGTTTAGACTAATGTCAAGGATTTTTCAGCTTCTCATGCCCAGCCAGTGAGAAAGCTGGAGGGGCACAAGAAGTTGGCACAGGACACAGCCAGGGCACCTGACCCAAGCTGGCCAACGGTGTATTCCATACCATGGGACGTCCCATCCAGTATAGGAACGGGGAAGTGGGGGGGCAGGGCTTCGCCGCTCGGGGACTGGCTGGGTGTCGGTCGGTGGGTGGTGAGCAATTGCACTGCGCATCATTTGTACATTCCAATCCTTTCATTATTGCTGTTGTCATTTTGCTGGTGTTATTATCATTATTAGTTTCTTCTTTTCTGTTCTATTAAACCGTTCTTATCTCAACCCACGGGTTTTGCTTCTTTTCCCGATTTTCTCCCCCATCCCACTGGGTGAGGGGGAGTGAGTGAGCGGCTGCGTGGTGTTTAGTTGCTGGCTGGGGTTAAACCACGACAAACTGTTAATCTGGATCACCCAAGCTGATCTTGCCTCAAGTTAGTACAGCTTCTTAGACTGTGTGGGTGTGGGCTGTATCTGTTTTGGTGCTGCAAGTCATATATTGGTTTCCTGTAATTTCCCCCCTTCCCCATACAACAAGCAAGACAGGCAATTTCTCCCACAATTCGTTCTTGGAAAAGAAAAAGTTGTGGCTTAGCTTATTGCAGCAAAGAAAGTTGTGTGTTATCCCTTTAGAAATCTTTCTGCCAGATGCCAGCGGTGGTAGTGCCTTTGATGGGCTCAGCTCTCCGAGTGCTATCCTGCAGTGCAAAAATGACAAGCTACCTCTTGCAGCGAAGACAGACTCCCCACTTTGTGCTTCCTCTCGTGGCTGAAAAAGTAAGGAGCTAAACTTCCCTCCTTCCTTCCTTCCTTGCAAGGCTGGATCAGGCATCAGGACTCTGGTCTCTGTGTTTGGAGGAGCCCGGTGGCTGGTACAGCGGAGGTACCTTGCAGAGGGCGAGGCGTGAAAGCAGCACGGAGTAAGGTCAAACGCTTCCTTGCTGCGCTGTGGTCAAAAGAAAGGACTAAGCTTTTCACTATAAAGCATCTTCTCAGATGTCTGATGCCCATGGTCCTTCAGCCTAGAGGACAAGGACCTCAAACCAGCACTGAAATGATGGCTGAAGTTCACACCATGAAAGTCTTGCCTCCTGCGTTGTTTGGCACGAGTTCTCTTAACACCAAATGCTTCAGGACCATTTCCAGGGATGTAGCCACAAGATTGGTAAAGCTCTCTCCTTCCCCTGAAATCCCACTTGCTGGCAGGGAACCTCTCCAGCTGATCATGGAATTCATACTGCTGATTATTCATCTGTGTATTGTTGTCGAAAGTCAAATTGTTGGGGACAGAAGTGAATGTGAACAGAAACATGCTGACTAAAGAAAAAGCTTGGAATTAGAAGATGTGAGTTTTAGTCCTGGCTCTAGACTACTTATAATCAAATAAGGTAAACAAGTCCATTGAGAATTAACACAAAGTCTCAATGGATTAACATTCTCCTCTGAATGTTGCCGGGTTTCATGACAGTGACAAAGACATCCTCATGGGGATGGCAGAGATCCCACTGACAGAAGAAGACTAGCAGCATGTGTAGCCCCAAGAGGGAAGGGGGAATGTCATGATGGGATGTGTGCTGCAGAGAATAGTTTTTAGACGTTGGAAATGACTGCTTCTTAAAGGAGTCATTGGAACACCGGCTGAAACAAGTCTTGAATTATCCTGATCCAGGACTGACTTCAGAATGTTACTGCTAAATAGCCACAATACAGTAATTATCATAATACACTCAGATTTAGCCCTTTCCCTGCAAGAATGCAGAACTACCCCAAAATCAGGAAACTAATTCCAAGAAATGAAAAGAAAGAGCCAAAAGAAAAAAAATATGTTGGTGGCATAACATGGAGATCGCTTAAATATAATATGCCAGAACTTCAGAATAAATGTATTTCACTTATGGAAAAAGAAAACTTGGAAGAGAACTCTAAATAAGTCTTCAAAGTTAAACATCAGAGTAAGGGGGATTACTAGGAGTTAAAAGACCTAAAATGAACATCACATTCAAATGGAAAAAGAACATAAACAAGTTAAATGTAAAATTAATAAGGCAGGACAAAAAAAAAAAAAAAGAAAAAGACTTGGGGGAACAATTTTCTAAAGGCATAAAAATTAAAAATATACTTATTTCTCAAACATATTAGGAAGCCTGCCAGAAAGACTGTGGGGCCAATAGATGATCACGGTTTAATAGGAGTTCTCACAGGACAAAAATGCAGAAAAATTAAACCAATTCTTTTCAGTGAGCGTCACCACCAAGAAGACATTGAAACCAGAGGGCTTTGTGTTACACGGATCGGAGTTTAAAACAGTACTTTCTCAAACAAAGGTGTCAAAGGAAAAAGATTTAGAAGAAATAGATGGAGTGAATGCAGAGAATAGCAGTAGGTGCTATTTACTTGGGCGCCCTAAGGGAACGTAAATATGAAAATGGAAACTTTAAGCTATGCTATGGCGTCTATTGATTAAATCAGTTGTGGTACTGGATGAGAGTGAAATAGCAAATATAAATTCAACTTTTAAAAAGGATTTAAGTGGAATGGGGAATTCAGAAAGCTTAAGACAATCTATAAATTTGGTAGCGTGTGAACTGTTAGAAGCCATCCTAGAACTAATAGACACAAAGGTAAGTACAATATAATGAGGAAGAACCAAGACAGCTTTTGAAAGGGGATTAGTACCTTGCAAATCTATTAGAGTTGTTTGATCATCACTGAATATACAGAAGAAGTGACCCAGTTGATAGTCTGCCAAAAAGCTTTTTGACAAGGTCCTTTGCTGAAGGCTCTTAAAGAAATTAAGTTGTGGTAGGATAGGATAGAAGGTCCTCTGCATATTAATACCTATTTAAAAGGTAGGAAATAGAAAGTGGGAATAAATGGTCAAATCTCACAAGGGAGGAGGGTGACAATGGAATTTCTTAGGCATCTGTGCTGAGGCCCTTACTGTTAAATATAGTAATAAATAAGTATACATTACATAACTACAGTGTGTTTATGTGTGTGCGTGTGCGCATGTATAATATACATATATGTATACTCATATTTCTATTTTAATATACAGATGAGAACAGGACATGAAATGTGTATTCTGTATCTACAAATGCAAAGTAAAGCATACAGGAAAACTATCCTAGCTATACGCCCGCAGTGAGAGGATCTAAATCAGTATGATATTACCATGGAAGATGGAGAGCTCGGAGTCACTGGACATTGTTCCGTAAATACAGTGGCACAGTGCTCAGCACTGTTCAAAAAGTCAGAGGGAAAATTAGGAACTATTGGGGGGGAAAAAGTGATGTTTACTGTTTTGCCTTCTGTGTCACTGTGAATAATTGTAGTTCATTTGCATCCGGAGTACATTTGTGGAGGCCTGAGCATCACTCCCTGCATTTTAAGAAGAGTGTAATATAATTATAAAAAACTTAGTTGTAGGGTTACTTTTCTGTCCTCTCTATGTGCTGCAGTTGATCACAGAGGCTGGTAGGTGCGGATGCCTGGACAGAGGGGTTGGCAGCACTGTGTGGTTGGGGAGCAGGGTGTTGGTCCGGTTTCTATTATCTCAGTCTGCCTTATCACTGCACCCTGAACTGGGAGCAGGACGTGGAGGGAGTCCCTCGCTCTGTTCTCACACCTCTTGCCTGAGCACTGTGCACAGGCTGGTCTCAGGAGCAGGGTGGAGGGGGTCCTGTTCAACTTGCTTATGTTCTTAAGGGCTTGTATCGGTTTGTTGGTACCTCTCTGTTAGGAGGCAAGACAGACTTTTCCCATCTTGGAGGGATAGCTGCAAGGCTTACTCCAACACAGGTAAATTCATTCTAGGCCAGTGCAAATATAGGGTCTAGAAAGTTTTCCAGACAGTTGCCCATACTTTTGGCCCATCTAAATTGTTTTAACTGTGGCCAGAAGGGACAAGAACCTGCAAGATGCTCTTACACTCTTGTCTAAATATAAGGCTACAATGTTCCTTCTCATGGCCTTGGTTCTTTTAAGGGTAAAATACCCCATTTCGGGTCAGATTTGGCTGGTCTGAGGAGTCATGTCTCAGAAGTGTTAATTCATATCTTGAATCCTCTCTCCCCTGAGGAGCCATTCCTGCTTACTTTGTACCTGAGTGGGACATGACAGACCTGCACGAGTCTGCTCAGGAGCAGAACATGTCTTACCTAAACTGAGATCCAGGATCTGAGGGCATGCACCATCATGTGCCACATGCAGGCGGTGGTGGACCCAGCCTTACTTATTGGCTCACTTGTGGCCCAAAATAGTGTAATCTTACAGACAGCACCCAGCAGATAGATATGATTTATAGAAACATTTGTTGGCTAATTGGTGGCTTATGATAAATGCATTTGGGAAGAAACCACATACTTTGCATACAAGCATGTCTGCAATTAAAAAAAGAAGTGGGAATGCGTCAAAGAGCTGCTTGTCCCAAACTATTCTCTCATCTCTTCTGAGAGCCAGGAAAATTAAGAAACCCTCTGCGATTTCTAGTTTGCAAAATTAAATAAATAAAAGTGTTAATTGAAAAGATGATACAGTAACTGTCTTGGTATCACTTAAGTATTATGATCTCCTTAGAAAGGCTGACATCTCTGAGAGGAAATACTGCTGCTTTGCATGCAATATAGTGGTTTAACATCAGCATTAGCACCCTATCTGTGTTAGAGTCAAAGTATTAATTTCCCAACCTGTGGAATATCATAATTTTGCATCATTATGTAGCATTCAATCAATAAACATCAGTTTTTCAATAATAGAGAGGATTTAAACAGACTGAGGGAGGAAATGAGTGTTTGCACAGGCCACTAGATTTGTCTGGAACCATGTGCACCTATTTCTGGTCTCTTGTTTCCATAAATAATAGATTGACAGCTTCATGGTTTCCAGGGGATACATGGTACATATAAATGTCAGACAAATAAATTCAAACATTCCATTTTTCTGTGATGAATAGCTCAGTGTAAGGTTTTTATAGTTCTAAATAAAACTTGTGATTTAATTTGGCTGGTGCTTTAGATGAATCTGAGGGTACTGTGACAAAAAAGTGGGGAAAAAAAAGAAAAAGGAAAAAAAAGGTGAGTCTCTTCATCCCTCCTGAAAAATTACAGTTGCTACATGTTTATCAGAAGGTTTCCTGAGTAAGACAGGGTTATTTGATGGAAATATTTAACTGATTTGTATTATTTGGTGGAAAAATTTAACTGAATGCTGTTACTTACTGTATCTTACACCGAACCAAAGTGACAGCTTTAATACAGGAATGTATTTTTTCTGACCCCTGAGTGTGGAGAGATAAGGACACTAAGCCTGAAAGTTGCTCACAGAAGAACAGAGCCAGGTTATAAGGCGTACTAGGATGAAGGATAAAGCTGAAACCATGATAACATAATCTTGTCATCATGCATTAGTAATCTTTGGGAAGTAGTTTTCTCTTTCTGATCTGCTACCCCAACTGTTTTCCAGCGGAGGTGTGGACTACAAGTTGACAGTGAAAATCTGACTGAAAACAGACATGTTTTCCTTATCTTTCCTGGATTCCTTTGAAGGGAAATACGGATTTGTGATGGCCAGTGCACTTGGTGTGTTTCTTCTATGATGTACTTCATACTTTGTAATGCTAATTTTTAATGATTAAATAAGATGACTGGCTTTCTAGGGAACCTCCTGGAAAGTGGGGAGAGGGACGTGGGAGCCTGCTCAGGGAAGGAAACAGCAGGGCTGGCAGCCAAGGGGGCCAGTGCAGTGGAGAGCTGTAATGAGCAGATAGACCTCAGAAATAACGGAAAGAAAACTTTCTGGGACCAAGGGGCTGTGCAGTGCTTGGGGCACCTCAGAGACTCACTGTGTTTGCTGAAACTAGTCCTATAAGCAGAGATACCATGGACAGGGAGCAACTGGATTATAAACTGTAATTTGCACTCTGAGATAGTGGCTTTGAGGGTTTTTTTCTGTTAAAACCCCTCATATTTCTGCTCTAACAAAATGCAGCCTTTTTTTGTTTGGTTGGTTGGTTTTGTTTTTCTAGCTGAAAAGGCTTTTAACCTGTTTTGGGGAGCTGACTTTAAGGAGATGATCTACACAGCTCTAGCTGACTTGGGGGTCCTTCACATACTCTTCTTTGCATGCTACAAATTGCTGCCCTAGTTGGCATTGCTAAATACGTCTCATACTTAACACACGTCTGATAGTTACAACCAATTAGTGAACACTAGAAAGGAGACGTGCAAGGTTATGATATCTAGTTGCAACCCATCATGGGCTTGGGTGATGTAGCATTGCAGGATCTAGGAGTGCTTGGAAGATCTGGGCCTGTACAAAGCAGAGGAGCTGTTTCAAATCCTGTTAGACAGACAGGAGTTTTAGCGGGAAACCATCATCCTAGGAGTCATCTTCCTTTTTTGGGAAATGTTTGCTCTGAGCATCTCCTTAACACAGAGAACTCATGACATGTTCTGTGAATGGCCACAGAGAGAAGGTCCCTTGTTTTCTTCTTTGCCTCTTCATATACCAAAACCCCAAAGTTTTGGGACAGAGCAAGGATAATGATGAGATACTGCCATGCTTGTTGTAGACCAAGAGATCAGAAGTGAGGGTCTGTCTGTGAAATTAAAAAAAAAGACATTTAGAAAAGAAACTAACCAACTTTTTATGTACACACAGAAATGTTCCATAAAGCAAAACTGGCTATGCACCATCTGCTTTTAATTTTTGGACAAAACTCTCAGTACTGCCTAGCATTCCTAAACCCAGGCCCTCCGAGAGTTCACTTATAAAAGCAAATAAACCAACTTTCAGTGTACAACATCCTCTCCTTTATAAATTATTTGTAGGCCGAAACATTTCCATGGAGACTAAAAATGGGTCTTCTCCCCATGTGTCAAAATGAACTCCAGTGTTACCCACAATAAAGTTTGTGATGGCACCATCTTTGGCATACCGGCGTATTACTCGTAAAAAAGGCACAGCTTATAAATAAATATAAATATAAATATATAGATTTACTATAAATAGTAAATTTATTGTAGAGATTTTTTTATTACTGCTGGCAGCACTCTCACCTGAGTTATATCTGTGGAGAAACATCTCCAGGTACCTCTTATTTGGTGAGAGGAACAAGAGCCATCTGACATGTTTGTGAGCCTAAGATGGGTGCAACCAAAGCCAGAAACTCTAGCCTAGTGTTAAAGGAAAATATTGCCTAAGAACTTTCTAAAAGCTGACACCGATGAACTAGAGTGGTGTTTGCCATTCTGTCTTGTGCAGTATCAGTTAATTCAGTAACAGATACTAGACCTGCATGAGTTGTTCAGTGTAGATTAAACTTGTAAGTTGGAGGACATTTTGAGTCTGAGTATGAGGCTCTTACAAGTATGTCAAGGTTGAGTTGGTAATAGCTGAGTGGTTTGGGCATTTTCTGCCTCCTCTTTTAAACAATACCTTTATTATAAACATTTTGTATAACATAAGATAAAAATAATTTGTTCCCTTTGTTGCCGGTACTTAGCAATGATGATTCTCCAAGAGAGATAGATGCATATTTGGCCTCCTACTAGTGAGAAGGTGGCTGCTTTCAGAACATACATTGTACTTCCTATCTTATTTCTCTCTTTTTTTTGTATTATTTTGTTCATCAGATGCATGTTTTGCATGATTCCCAAAGTCATGACTGATTTGCATTTTGTATTGTCTCTGTCTCTGGAGTTTAGGGTTCTTGGGCTAAAGTTTGATGTACTAAGCATTTCCAGGAATAAACAAAGACAACAGCAAAACTGAGGTAACAGTAGCTGAGTAAAAAGCACCATCCAGGAGGTAACTCCGAACTTCAATGCATTAAAATTGACAGCTTTCCAAGTGAGAGGTTAAAAAACCCTAAACCCAACTTTGGGGCACAAATTAATGTAAATTAATACAGTATTTTAATGAGGTGATAAAAAGTTGCATTAAGAAAGAGGATTTGGTAACTCTGGAAATAGTTTTTATGGGGGTTATGTAAGAAATGGATGTAGAAAGTATGAGGATAATAGACCACAATCAGAGCATGAGAAAAAAGCATATCCAACCAACAAATACCAAAGTGTTGTGGAACTCACTATGAATGCTATCAGTATTAGGAAATGCCATTTAATACTCTTAGTAAATGCTTAAACTAACTTTACATTAGGTGCTGACACAGGAAATGGGTAAAAAAAGTGTCCTTTATCTTCTCTGGAGAACCTCCTGCAATGAACTATTGAACAATTCTTAAGCATTTGTAGGTTTTTTGCTGTAGAAGTATGTGTGCACTGAATTTGTGCTAAAGCTTTGGAAGCTTATTCTGACCTATAAAGCATACTCCGATCCAATCAGAAAGAAACGTTACTAGATTTCAATTGTCTATTGGAGGGTGAGGAGGAAAATGGGGTTTTCCCTTTTTCCAGTCTTCACAAGCTAAGGACATTAGTGGGATTGTACCACAATGTTTACAAAGCCAGCTTCTCTCTAGCACCCTAAACTATAACTCACTTATCCCAAAAGGTTTATTGGAAATGTAAAGAATTATGTGAAGGCACAGCAGCACAGGAAATGGACGCTGTCCAGACCGTATTGTCCTCAGTTGGAAAGAAACTAGAGCTGATGTTTTCCAATATCATGGCTGTACGAAAGGAAGCAAAACCACCCAGAGATGCTCAGAGATCTGTACACAGGTGTTCTCAGTGGTGGCTCCAGCCTAGACCTTTGGAAAGATAGTTGAGCTATAACACGAAGAATCATGGCTAAAGCTGAGAAATGTTGAGGGCTGGACTAATTTTCACCTCCTTGTTGTAATTTCATGGAGGTGATGTTTCAGTGGCATGTTGAATAATCACCCAAACTCATAGGCTATTGGCCAACCAAAAGGAGACCTTACACTGTCAAGCTGCAGAGATTCAAAGGTGCTACATGCCTATTTCACAAGCCGCTAGATGCCTGTATATTAATAAAGCCATCAAAATGCTATTATTATTATTATTGTTGTTGTTATTTGTAGAGACCACATAACATGCTACTTTGTGTCAGGTAGCTGCTGTTAAAGAGCAGTGTAACTTTCAGAAATATTATGCCCTGAAGGTAAATTTAGCAGCAATGCAGTGTATTATATTCCTTAAAAATAATACAGGCAAGACCAAAATAAATAGAGCAGGATGTGATTGCTGTGTAGACAGTACTCTGCAGAACAAGAACTCACGCAATGCCAACCCTTCCCAACGCAGCCTTCGTTACTGCAAGGGATGTCCCTCGGGGTCGGGATGGTGAATGGCAGCTGAGGCTGCCGAGGGGGAATCTCGCTGGTGCTTTGCAGGATCAAGCCTCAGGCTGGTACCAGTACTGTAAGCTGCAGTGTCTCAGATCGCTGCTGGGGATACCGTCACACTGCTGTACAGGGTACAGCTGCTGGGAGGGTGGGGTGGAGGGGGTGAAATCCTTCCATTTAATAAGCTTGTTTGACATCAGCAATTATCAGCTGCCCACTGTCTGTGAAGTATTTCCTCTATTTCAGCAGCTGGGTGGTGTTTTCCCGGCTTGCTGCAGTGCAATGATTAGATTGCTGTCTCTAGCTAGCTAGCGCCGAGTTGCTGCAGGCTGAATGATAACTATGGCAGACGGAAAGGGTTATTCCTAAAGTGCTCCTGAGAGTCTCGTTGATTTATTTATTTATTTTCCCCCTCACTGCTCGCTGGTAGGAGGCTTATAGCGGGTGCAGCATCAACAATCACTCTAGGTCAAGCCGCATTAGCCCTAGTGCTAACCTTCTAAAAGATTCAGATTTACGAATTCAATTATGGGAGTTTACAGCCTGTTTAGCTTTGTTGTTGCTGTTATTATTGTTATTTATTCCTGTCTGTGTTTAGCTGCACTCCAACCCATTTCAGGGTAATTAGGGAGGTTCCTTTTGATAATGTTTAGGCTGAACAATATGACGACAGGACCGCAACATAAATCTTCCCTTCTGTCCTTCCCCCATCTGACAGCTGTTGGTGTGAGCCTATGGGCCCTGCATGCCTTGGTATCCTTACTTCTTCGCAGATCTGACTGCATTGTCTAACTATTTTTCTTTATTCTTTTTCCAAATAATTCTGACACTAAACAGTAAAGAAAGCATTTGTTTCATCTAATTATTATCTTGATGTTATAAAACAGATCTTATCAGAAACAAGATAAGAACTTCTGCACTAATTCTTTTAAAATACTGCGGTTTCTTTTCTCCATCCAAACTCAGAATTTGATGGCTTAGGGCTGACTCATGATTTTCATACGCTTGGGACTGGTGAGAGAGACTATGTCTGTACAAAGGGCAGAGAAACAGATAATCAGATTTGTGATAAGTGCAGAAGAAGTCTGTAACATTTAAGATCTTTAGCAAAATACCCCAGGAGTCCGAGCAAGTTACAGTAAGCAAATTATCTTGGAACAAATTATCTGATATCTAATTGAATTTCCTACCATGGCTCCCATCAATCTTGTGTGCTGAAGACTACCTGTAGTGTGTTCTGCTCATGATAACAATTACAGCTGGTGATTAATTGTCAGACATAAAGCAGCTGAAAGAATATATATGGCAACATATAGACAATATTGCTAAGTTTTTCTTGTTGCAGTTCTGAATGTTACCAAACAGTCATGTAAACTCTTAGTGTTCCAGTCAGAGAACGTTTTTAATCTGTCAGGAAAGCCACACTAAGGAAATTTAGGTAATGATGGCCTATCGTTAGGGGGAAAAAACGGTGGGTTTTTTCTCAGTTTTTAGTGTATTTGTATGGTATAAACATTTTCCTCCCCTTGGTCCCCCTTTGAATTATGAGTATTTCTAAATTGCCACTCTGATGTTTTCCAGCTCACTGAGATCTGTTCTTGGTGCCATCCTCTGCCTTCTTGGTCAAAATACTCTATACCTACCCAATGAAGTTCACTTGTGTACTCAGTTCCAACTTTGTGTGAATTGGTTCAGTGAAAACTAGGACTGCACCCAAGTTTCTCTCCCAAATTAAAACCAGTGGGTTGAAATTGAAAGGTTGGAGATATGTTGTCCTTCACTTTTGAGTTTTCTCATCCTTTTTTTATTTTGAATAAGAAAATAGCAAGTCCAAAGAACTAACTGGCTATACCTTTTCTGTATTTCCTTCCATATTCATACATGACCCTGTGAATTATGAAGAATCTGATGAGAGATTATTTTCTTCTGAGATGTCCTTGGCAGAGTCACGCAACTTGGATACGTCAGACCAATATGCTGACTAACATGAGAGACAAGACTTAGTAGCGTGGACAACCACATACTAATGTGCCTAAACAGATCTGAGATGAAGGTGATTCACCTATTGCGGTCCTGGGGAGCTGGCAGGTAGGACGTAACCATCTGCTGCTCTTTGCATAGAGATGCACAAAAGCTCAGAGGATTTCTCAGGCAGAGGTTTTCTTTAGACTTATGGAACTGAACACTTAATGGTTAAAACACTTAATGGAGAGAAAGGCAATTTAGGACAGGCAAAATACCACATATTTTTTCTGAAAAGAGGTGTAGAGTTCATAGAAGAACTGCACTAATTTTTAGCTGTTTTGGTGAATAAGACATGAGGGTATAGAAAGAGAGATGGTTTGGAGTGTTTCACTAAATAAGCAGAGAAAGGATTATGGAAGTATATAGTCATAAGTTGTCTCCTCTCTTCAGCCTGGGTTTCCCCAGTTCTCTATGGTAGTGTGAAGATGGCAGTACCGTTGACACGGGCATTTGGTAGTTCTGAGCATCTATACACGAAAGATCCTCAAGCAAAATTAACATCTCTGTTTTAAGTTCTTCATCTTCTCGGAGAAATAAACTCCATTTATAGAAAAGCAAAGTCCTTTCTCTTTGGTGTGGTTGTAATGCAGGGGTTGGTGAGTTTGGTGGGCTTGGTTCAATGATTTCACCCTGCGGATTCTGTTGTTAATATTTATTTAGCTTTGCTTTCAAATGAATAATCGTTCAGCAATAGCTCTCTGAAGCAGAATGAAAACAATCTTCTCATAGTTCTCTGGAAGCACTGGTTTTGCATATGGCAATCAGCTTGCACCAATTATTTGAAATTGTCCCTATTTTCAGAACCAGCATACTAAAACCAGTGTGATTACCATGACAATCAGCACTGCTAATAAGCAATGACTCCAGCATACCAATCCTTGGACTGTAAGTCAGCTATAGATCAAGTTTAGCTAAGGTTTGTCTGTTACAGTATATTTTAAGTCCAAGAGAGTACACTTGCAAATGCAAGCTTGTGTTTCATTTACAATCAGCTCCCAGACCTCAGGAGATTCAGCTGCAAGTCAATTACCTCTGCTGGATCTCTGTTGCAGGTTTGTTCATTTTTTTATCTTGAAGCACAATTTAAGTGAAACATCTTAGGTAAAACACCTCAAAAACATTAAAAAAAAAAAAAAGTGTTCCTGAGCAGCTGTTAGAAACAAAGAGTGCATTTGGGACCTAGTACCAGTTGCAAAAGATGGCTCTTCAACAAAAGATAAGTCATTATCTTCCTACTAAATCCAAATTCAGCATTATTCCTTGCAAGGCATCATTTCCTTAAGATATTTCTTCATTTTTAAGGCTGGCATATCTTGACACAATGGCAGCTGATGATAGGATTAAGAAGGATTAGTCAAGACAGTCTAACATCTGAGCAAAGCTTTGACAGGGAGCCTGGCCCCAGCATGCTGATAATGCACAAGCCATCTCATTGCATACTATGTTATGAAATACCATTTTTGTTACATTTCTGATAAATATAACAATAAAAGACAAGCTAGGTATTATTTAGTGCTGCTTCTTAGCAACTGCTCTTCACGGGGTTTCAGCTGCAACATGCTCCTCCTGCCAGCGAGGTAGCAGGCCCTATTTCTGCGTGGGGGGGAATCACAGTTTCACAGTGCTGCCTTCCAGAAATAGCAGGGAAATTCGTCAAGGTTTTTCTGTACATTCGCTCCTTTTCTCCTACAGACAAACCCATGCAGTCTTCTGAGGATAGCAAGCGATGCCAAAATGGACAGGGTGATGTAATGGTCTGTGATGCTGGGGGGAGGCAGGACTGACCCTGCTGCTCCTTACGGCAGCGCACGGGCTGCTTGTTACACGATAGACCCGTAAGGCTAGCCCAGTTGCGATCACATACGTATGGCCAAATACCATGCCGTACATAGGGTGTCTGGTGACACACGGACTCTGCCAGTTGTAAAGGATATCAAGATGTCTGCTGTCTTGCAGCAGAAATGACCGAAAATAGAGTATGCTTGGTCCTAGGTACGTGGCAGAGGGGATGCTGAGCAGAGATGGTGAAGACTCTAAAAATATGAGGATGATATCTCCTATTGGAAAATATCTCCTCACAGGACTATCTGGAATTCCACCAGTGGGAGATATAGTTTAAAACATAAAAATACCTGTGTGCAGAAAATTAAGTCTATGTCAAAGATAAGCTAGAAAATATTATGCTCGTGTGTGCAATACAGGATGATATTTTCTGTGGGTTTATTTTCAAGTGTATTTTACTGCAAAATAATATTTTTTTTTTAAATTGGGATTAGTTAAATGATGAGGCAATGGTGTATTAACAGTACCAGACTGGCTTACTCATCTCAATTTCTGCTGAGATCTAATTACATACTCCCCTGCTGGACTTCGCTTGAGTGAAGAATTTCCTTGTGTGCTGTTATGTACAGGGAGTTGTGGTTAAGCGTCAAGTGGAATCTAAATCAACGTAATCACCAGGCATTTTTCTACCTAGTTCTCTGGGCTAGGCAGAGACTCAGATTTTGGTAAGTGTAAGACGCTAAACCTTGGGGACCTTCTGTGGTCTGTGGACTTCCTCAAACTCTCCGTGTAGACTGCATTCCTCTCCTCCATATGTACCTCAGAATGTGTGGAGATGTGTGGCATGGTCCCAGCACTGTGGCTCCACTGTGCAAAGTGGTGAAATTGAGCAGGGTGAAGGTAAAGTGAGGTTAGGAACAAGCAAGCACTAGTTTTCTTGCTGTCCCTAAACTCATGGACTTCATTAATGCAATGCAATGAGGGTGCAGGGCCTTCTCTTCTAGGACCCCCAATTTAAGCGGGAGCATCACATGGAGGTGCCACTGGACTCGGAGCAAAAGGCAGTCTGAAAGTGCAAGAGCTTCAGGGGTGTCTGAAGTTGATGTCAGACTGGGTACTTAGATAAGAGGCCAGTGTTTCTCCTCCCTAATCATCACCACAGGCAGTTAAACCAGAACTGCACAGGATATCATTGTAAGGGAGACAGATCCTCAGCTACTATCTAACCCTTGGTGAGGTGAGAATCCTAAGTACTTTTGTGACATGAGCAAGGTGTGAGGCATGAAGATGTAAGGTGCTCAGGACATGGCCCCTAATATTTTACCGCAACATCTTAGTATTTGTATTGCTTTCTAAACTGTATTTGTGTATTTTTTAAAGTTATCATTAGAAGATGCAAATTTTATATAGATTTAACTATAAAGCATATTGTCGTTTATTGTTTGAATTACCATAATAGCAGATGTTTTCCATGCTGTGGTGGCAGTGCAGATTTTATGTCCTTAGCACATACCAAGGCGGCTGTAAATATTTGTACAGCTATACTGTTGTTCATATGCAGCTGAGGAATCTAAATTTATTCTTCGTTATCCACAGAGACTGTATTTGTAATAGTTCACAGCTAGATTACTGGTCCAAACGGCAGCCATAATCAGTGCTGGGTTGTTTGCTGGGTTGTGGATTACTTCAGAAACCACTTATGAAATGACAGCTGATTTGTCCAACAGCTGATGACAAGCACAGACTTGTCGACTTACTTCTAAAATATTTATCAAATATACCTGTGTCTAAGGTACATTCTCAAAGAACCAACTCCTTCTGTAATTATGGGATTTATGCTTCTATTTGCAGCTTGGTATTTTGGCTCTGCTAAATTTGCCCATGGTTTCACGTTGCCACCATTCACCATAACGTCTGAGCAATTTTCTAACAATAACAGACAGTGGTAAATTCCTGAAAACAGGAACATTTGTAGGTTGCCGCATTACAAATAGGAACTTGCTTTACTTTAAATTACTCCTCACTAGCTTTTTAGATGAAATTCCTGAATCCTCAAGGATCCAAGCGCTGCAGGCTGACAGCTGTTGATGAGGAGGGCTGGTTAGAGTTTCTGTCCTTGTTTGACTCAGGAAGTTTGTTTTCCCTTTGCAGGTAGGTGTTAAATATTTGCAAAGTGAAATGATGAAGATGTCATTTGAGATATGTTTAAAAGATTTTCCGGTAAAAAGATTATGAGCAAGCTTACTGATGGTAAGACTCTAGGTTTGTCTAACTTCTCTGGAAGCTCTGTTTGTGAACAGCTGTAAAGTTTTGTCATGACCTCTCAACGCTTTCATTTTAGGTTCAGCATGAACCCTGACAAGCCTAACTGATTTTGTGTTTGCAGTTCCAACAGTCTAAGAGTGCACCAAACGCCCCCCCCAACTGAACTTCATGAGAATGTTATCCTGCAACAAATCACACACAGAATGATGAGATATACATAAGTAACCACGACACTAGTAAAAAAAAAAAAATTACTGCTGCCAGAATGTTGTTTTCAAATGTTTGTGTGCAAGCTGGAAGGCAAAGGAAACAGGTCTCAAATGCCAAGAGTTTTTTTCCTACCACTATTCTGGAAAAGAAAATAATGAAAACCAACCAACCAAACAAAACCCCTGTATTGAATAAGGCTAAGGTTACTGTCAAAGAAGTGCTATTCAGAAATCAGAAAGGAAAGAAAATCTATCTGGAAGAGCTGTGTTGTAAAGGAGATGTGTGTGTTAGCAGAATTTTCAGGGTAAGATCATACTTGTGTGTGTTTTTAAGGTAGAATATAGAACAGAACTCTGCAGTACCAGAAAGCTACAATGCTTTCTTACCCATATGGTAGCTAAGAGTCTGAGTCAGAGGTTGTTGCAAACCTGAAATTTAAGGCTACTTCCTGTCCTGAAGAATTTTGGCAGCTTAGAAATTGTCTTAATATTAGATGAAAGACATGGTCTTTTATTGAATGTTTCCAGCTTCAGGGGAAGATTTGAATATTTCATAGGTATATTAAGACCAACACAGCTAAAGAGAAGGTACAGGATCTCTTTGCTTTCTCAGTACACCCAGGGGTTACACCCGAACAGTGTCTCAGGTATAAGTGTGTATTACGTAAACTGCATTTCTTAAAAGTACATCAGCAAGTCAGTATTGCACTGCTTCCCATTGACCACAAAATCCACTGAGTTTCATCTAGCTGAGAAAGGATGTCTGCTTCCTTGACAAAGACAGTTCTTGTTTGCATGAGGCATTGCTTTTAGCCTCTTAATCTTTAGGTGACTAGGGAGGCAAAGTGATGTTCTGCGTCAATAACCCTTCACATTAAATATCTATCAAGAGCGGTTCTCTGTACCTGAGGTGTTTGTTCCTGCTACAAATATTCGTTAGCTTTTCCGTCCTTGACTCGAATCTCAAGGTCCTTCAGTTGGGCCTCTGCTCATCTTTGCCCAGATGTAGCTGTTATGGTTGACATTTCCAAAATTATGGTTCTGTAATAGGGCTTTTATGGAGGTGTGTGCGGGTATGGTGCTTGACCTCATGTTGTCCTCTGATAATCGGCTCAGGTTTGGTGGATGTGTGATGGAGCCATGCTACAAATGAAAGGCTGTATTCCTGCGTGGGGTTTTTCCAAGAGGCATGCTGTGCTACTTAGCAGTGCAAAGTGGAGGCACAACTGTGACCCACCACCCATACTTGGGGAACATGACGGTAACAGGGGCTGCTCAAAGAGCAGTAAGCTCAAGTGCAGAGTAGGGTTGCTAGAGGACCAAGAAAATCCATGATGATTCTGAAGTTCCTCCTATTGCTCTTGGACATGCTTATGGTTCCCCTTGGGAGACTTCAGAGGTTAGACAGCAGGGGAAATAAAAGAGGTCAGTCACCAAGGTACTTTGAGAGGCATTACACCAGGACAGCATATGCAAAGCCCATATGTCTGAAGGAGTTTCTGAAGACCTTCTGCAGTTCTAGGAAGAAGCCAGATGATCTCTACAAAAGCTACCAGGGTATATCTTCATTTCTTAAGATAGCTACATTCTAGTCAGCTTCCATTTTAAGAGAACTTGCCTCCACAGTTTTATTCTGATCTGTTCATATGATAGCTTATGTGAATGAAGCCTTCCTCCCTTCTCCCTGCCATGACGCCATCCCTTTTGTCATTATCCCTCTTTCTATCTTGAAAGAGTACTGGTTTTCAATTCTCTGCATGTAAAAACTGACTTTATTCTATTTTTGTCTACAGGGTCTGAGAAAGAAGTGCTAGTACTACCACAGCAAATGCAGATTATTATTAGCTATAATAACAACACCTAGGCATTCATATCCATTAAATGCTACAAGAATAAAATAAATGAAAAAACAATTGTTTTCATACATTAAAAAAAACCTGTATAAAATAATATTTGTTCATTTTGCATTAACACACTTTTGATGTTATCCACATTAATGGAAAGATACTGTCTTGATCTTGGATAACAAAGAGTTAATTGAGAGGATCCAAGATTTCACTTATCACTCACCCCAACAATCAAAAAAGGAAATGTAGCGGAAGTGGGAGAAACAAGATTAAAATACATTCCTATTTTCCTTTAAGTTTGTAATCAAATGCAAGGATTTATTTATGAGTGGTTGGATTGGAATATCAATGAAAGGAGCACTTTTTCTTTAGCTCCTTTAATGGGCATTGATGCTCATCAACTAAAATTCTGAGACAGGGAATTTGTTGTTACGAAAGAAGCCTATTCAAATAGATCATCTACAACTGGATATTTCACAGTAAGTAGTAACAGGTAGTATAATGTCAGATGTTCAGGAATGTGCAAAATTGTTAGAATGATTGAAGGAAAGCATTCAAGGGAATGATGTATAGTCCATGGGTAAGAGATAAAACCAGAACACTCTTTAAGTGGATGTACTTCTTTTACATTCCAGTGATGAGAATACCTTCATTTAACAGTCAGATGATCTACAATGCATTACATCTTTAATTTATTACTTACACGTTCCTCAATGCTTTGTTACTTACTTCATTATAAACAAGTAGACAAGCAACACTAATGAAGAGTTAAGTAAATTGATTATGTGTAGAAAGGTTTCATTTTGTTGGATGAAAAATGATTCACAAGCAAAATAGTGATGAACTGGTTGGCCATGAGCTTTATGGTCCTAGTTATATTGCCCCTAAAACAGTTGAAGAGCACCCTTTGTGGAAAAAAAGATGAGTTCTTCTACTTCTGCATCTGAGCCTGCAATATCATCTGGGATTTAGATGCTATTTGTCCCCCTTTTTTGGCATGGGATTGGTTTCCAGTGATCTGCATGAATGTGAAGTTATTTGGAAACTTTAATTTTACTTGAGTTTTTTTCTTAAACAAGTGAATGAAAAGCATTTTTTCTTTCTTTGGAGGCTGGTGCAAATATCTTGTGTAATTCCAGTCAGTGTAGCTTTCTTACTAAGCATTGAAGTATTCTTTTGCAGACATTTTACGGGGCTGGAGGGAAGTAGTATTTATTTAAGTTTGCATTGGTTGTTCTAGAACTACAGTTTAGGTGCCATCCAATGTATCCATTCAAGAAAACAGTTCATGCTATTTTACACTCATGCAAGTCCACCAAATCCATCTGTACACTATCCTGAGAAGACCATTTCAACTGAAAAAGAATATGAAAACTTTCTGAGTCAGACTTTGGGAAGAGTGCAAGGCACATACAGAGAATGACTTCAGTGGCAAAACATATACATTCTTTAAACTATTTCATTAGGAAGACACCTAAAAAGTTACATATATGCACACACACACACACACAAAAAGGCAGTTCTATCATATTTATGTTGCATACTTTCATGAAAAGAAATAATTTGTGTGTCCTTATTCATTCCTAGGGCTGTTGCCTTGCATCTTTGCTGTGCATCAGCCTTTCTCCATACAAAACAAGGGTGCTGAGACAACAACAGTGACTTACCTTATCAACATTCCACTTGTGTTGCAAAGCACCGTGAAGTTTGAGACCTTGTGATGCTGGATGAGATACAGGCACATAAAAAATAACAGTCTTGCATTCTAATTAGCAGAAGCTATGAGTGGTGAGGATGACAAGAAAAGGATGAAAGAACAACACATGTAAAGGATGCTGTGGTGAGCAACTGAGTGGTTCTAAATCATTTCACAGGCTGTGGGAGGTTTTGTAGTTGACTGCTGTTTGATTGATACTAATAAGTATTACAGCAAAACAACCTGAAGAAACAATCCTGGAACAAATTGAAGAAAGAAGAGCTAATAGGTAGAGGACTATTATCCACAATGTGCAAAGGAATATTTTATTATGCTAATGTTTCCTTGAAAAATGATTGCACTAGATAAGCTATAGGTTGAAAAATAGTGACAGACAGCAATGAATGCTCAGACTAAGTACACACAGGAGGGTAAGCAGCCCTTAGCAGATTTGTGTGTCAAATCTTCAGAACTTCCATGTGACCTGACAGGAGAGACCCGTAAGAAAATAGTTACTGCCCATGGTAAGGTAATTGGGGAGCATCAGATAATATGGAAAAATCTCTTCCTAGGTTAGTAAATTATAGACAAATCCTGCTCCAGTATCTTCTATTCTTTCAAGCTGAAGACTTCACAGTGCAAGCAATAACAGATGTTCTTGATCTGTAGATTTGACAGTCAACATCACAAGACTACAGATCACTTCCACACCAATCCATCTGTTGAGATAAGAGTTTGTGCTTCCAGTGGTGCACTGCCTCTGCCATAAGTGACTTCAGGAAATGTCAAACTCATATCAGAGAGTGAATAAGACCTCCCTGGAAGACTGAAAAGAAGAAAAAGATCCTGTGCCTAAGTTTCTTGTGTGATTTAAGATTGCTCGCCTGCCACCAAAGACTGTACACATCAGTAAGTATTTTTTGTCTTGAAGGATGATGTGATTCTTGTGTCCAGTACTGGAAGCAAGCAAGAGGCCAATAGCTATATGAGAAATGTGTGAAATAGGGACCTTTGTGCTAAGTAATCTACTAAATGACTAGCACTGACAATGAGGCAGCAGAAGTTGCCTTAAGAATGATGGCAATGCCGAGGGAAGGAGTCTGAATCCTCACTTACGGGATGAACATGGGCTCCCCGGCTTGTCCATTGAGAGCTTTCTGGAACAGATCCAACCTGGAAGGAAGGGGATTACCATGAAGAAAAGATTCTTCCAGACTGATCCAAAATCAGACAAGACTGTCATTTTGAGCTTTCTCACAGACAGCAATTATTACAAATAGAAGAATAGCTCAAATTGCAATAAGGACAATTCTATTTTCATTTTTTATGTTAGACTTGCAAAGTCTTCAGTTCATGGCCTAGTATACATTTATGGTGGAATACTGTCTCAAGTACTCAAAAACAGTATGTAGGATGTTAAGGATGAATTATTTATGGCCTTTCTTTAGATCTCTTCCAAGAAGTACTTAGACTATCCTTCCCCTGTGCTTGACACTGTTTCATGAAAGTATCTGACAGATGCCTCCAAACATAAATTTTATCTCATGTTCTAACATCTACATATATATTATACTGGTAAAACTCCCATTGACTTCTATGGGAGCAATGAAATTCTGTGTTTTGAGGAAATCTCAGCTTGACAATCACATTCATGTGGATTAAAATCTTAAACTCCCAATGACTCATTAAATGTAAAATCAAACCTTCTCAGAGGTTTTTGAGTTTTTTAGACTCATAACGTGCACATATGCTTATGGGGGTGAGCCAAATGCTCTAACTTTTGAATATTTAGAACAATCTTATTCTTGAACTATGGAAAATTTTGACATTTAATTTTCATGTTATTTAAGAAAAAAATATAAAGAGAGAAAAGTAAATAGAAACAGAAAAGGAGTATTAGATGTGTCGTGCTGTGTGAAATGCATGTATGTGCCTAGAATTTTGTGCTGAAAGCATTTGACAAAACCACTGTGGAAATTTCTGTCAGTGACTTTATGCTCTTCTAGCCTCTTGGAGCCACACAAAGAGCACTGTCACTGAGCAGAAATGTCATGCCTGGTATTCACCAAATACTATTTTACTGTCAACTATAGCTCAGCTTGGTTTATTTATTTTTCTGAAGAAGCCTGGAAAAATTTTCTCTTGGGAATGCGTGAGTATGGGAAAGTTTTTGTATTTTTAAATTCAGCCATTTTGGAGTTACATGGAAATTCATACAGCATACCAGTATCTTAATTAGTATAATGTGGGTTTGGGCAGTTGCTGACCTCTGCCAGTGATTCACAGGTGAAACTTTTTATCTGTTTGTCACTCAAAAGACAAGTCAGCCAAGGTATATCAATTCCATTCCACTCATCCACAAGCATCCTCCTTGGAAATGATTGTTTCCTCTTGCTCGAGACACATTTTAACCTTGTCTGTATTTTTTGATTCCTTTGCTAAGTTTTATAGGCATATTCCCAGATCTGTGTGCCACATGCCACATACTTTCTCAGCTCTAGAAATGGCAAATAAAATACAAGCTAAGCCATCATTTCCCCAGGGCCTTAAACAGCTGAAAACATGCCTGACCTTTGGGTTTTGGTCTTTTATTTTCAAAAGAGTGTGTGGATATTTCAAGGAAAAGAGGCTGCCTTCTAGCTGACTTACTGCTTCCTTCCAACCCACCTACCTGCTGGGAAGTCGTGCCAGCCATCTTCGGACTGGCAATCCCACTGCTCCCCAGTGACAACCAGTCAGCACACGGCTGGGTGAACCCAGGTGCTGCTGAACACCCTGGGACCCGTGCTGTTGAACAAGATGTGGCTTGTCGGTGTGTCAGAGCAGCTTGTAGGTGGGTGGCTCCCAGTTGACAAAGATTCTCCATCAGGTTCCTTTCGTCTTTGTGCCTGCGGATGGCTCGACTCCTCCCAGTGCTAATGGTCCTGCTTTTTCTCACGAAGAAACTTCTGTCATTTCTCCCCTTGTCGCTCTTCTTCTTTTCTCTCACATTCTTTTTCCACTTCTTCCTTCTAAAACCTGTGGGGTTTATACTCTTTTCTAGCTTTTTTCTTCTTTTTCCTATTTTTTCATTCTGGAAAAATATATGCTTAGATTCTCAGTTGTTTGCTCTTCTCTTCCTCCATGTCATAGTGCCCCTTTTTGAGGGCACAAAAAAAATCACTGTTTATTTTCTGTCTCCCTTTTCTCTCACACGCATACATTTCCCTAGGTAACTATTGCTTCCTTCCAGGATTTCATGCCCACGGAATCAGCTTCATGTTCAGGTCCAGAACAGAGAGCATTTAGCGACCTCGCATGCTGCCGTGCAAAGCCAGATTGCAGATGCTGGTGTAAGATGTCAGCAAAAGTGACTGAATGCTATAACTTGTTTGGTCACCTCAGGCAAGTCATCTCTCTTCTGTGTTTCATCTCTAAAATGGCTCTAATGATATGTAATGCCTTTGTGATTTATGGATGGAAAACTCTATGCACAATCTGGTATTATTGTTATTGTTGTTGTTGTTGTTGTTATTGTTGTTATTATCATTATTATTTCTGCAGCCTAATTTGACCCTTTAGCTTCTTCCAGGTAAATTAATGAGTATCTCAAGATCCTAAAGTACATACAAATATGAATAAAGAGCAATTTGTTGTTATGAGGCCTCTCTCTCACAATACAAATCTAAAGGGTTAAAGGGAGGACTACCTTTCTGAGACTTTGTTTTTAAGGCACATATTTAATATTCAGAGGTCGGCTATGAAACCTGCTCTTTGGTCAGCCAAGTTTTTATTCTAAGAATGTTTTTTATAAGTAGTTAGGAAACAATGGAACACATCCGAGATATTTGGAATAATAACAGCAACTGGATTCTTTCTCATATAGTGGTAGGTTGTTTCTCTTTCTAATCTGATGAGATAGAGAGCTGTACCCGAGAGGAATGACCTAGATACAGACTCCAACTGACAAACATTTTTTAAAGAAAGGAGATCCTGTTCCATGTCAGTGATGGGCATTGAACTGCACTGAAGAACTGAGGGTGTAATTCATGGAGGAAAGAGTTGCACTAAGCAATGGTTTCAATGTACTGAGGATTGGGTATTTTCCTTTAACAAATTTGTACAGCAAAACCACTAAAAGCAGGCTAGATATTGCTTAATGGAGTCCTTCTGCTTTTCTTTCATTTGATTTATCCCTGATTTCCCGAACAGCACCATTTGTACTCTTGATTCCTGGCTGGCTATTTGGGAACATAGGGTGAGGTCCAAAAAAAGCACTTCTGAACAATTGAGGTGGAATTTAGGTGCCTACATCAAGGCCATAATTCACAAACGAATGGGCTAAACCACTTAGGCTTCAGAGAGCTTTTAGCCTCAGAAGAACCTGTAGTTCTGCTGCTGCACATGCACCTCATCTGCTGACTTACGTGTAGGTCCCAGGTGGGACTTGCAAACTGCAAGTACCCCCTAAGCCCTCTGAGCAGCCTAACCTGTGATGTGACCCCCCGGCAAATAATTCAAGGTTATGACAATGGCACAGACCCCTCAAAAGTCCTGTCCCAGGGATGAAGTCTAGCTGCCAGCTGATGGCAGAGCACGAACACGCAGGGAGTGGGAGGTGCGGATTCTGGTCCCTGCTGCTCAGGGTACACTCAGCTAATGAGCTAGACTCCCTCTTGGTCTCCTGGTTTAATGAATGTTGCATTCTCAAATGCACACCTTCAGAGAAGCTTTTAAAGGTGGTTTCTGTCTGGATTTATCCTACAGGAGCTGTGGATCTGAATGCCCTTAAACTGGAGACTAATTAGACCTATGTTTCACGCATACCAGGTGAGTGGCTCAACCAGTAGGTCACTACCCAGTAGGAAGGGAGTCACCATCCCTTTTGGAAGTCTCCTGAAATGGACATCTAAAGCACCTCAGCTCACACGATTATTTTCAGCTCAGTGTCTGAGTCTCACAGAAGCACATCATAAGGCTGCAAACATGTATCCTCAACAATGAGACGGACAGATTTTCATAGAACTGCATATGTTTGGATTTTTGTCTGAATCTTGGTTTGATTTTAATTTTGGGGTATTTTTCCCCACTCCCTATGTAACATGCTTAGGTGTCTAATTTGTTCTTTCAGGATACACTCCTCCTGAATTTGATGTCCTGAAAGAAAGAGTGAAGACACGCACATCATCCTGCCTAAATACCTCTTTTATATTCGGTTCTTTAATCTGAACAACTGAGAATATAGCTTTAAAGCAGTTTCTTACAAACCTCTTAAAATCTACATCCCACATAGTTCATTAGCTACTGAGTGATGAACACATCACACATTTATCCAGAATGGCCTGTCTAATTAGCAGCTGTAAAAGATAACAAATGGAAAGAGCTGTCCGATCTCCTCCAGCCATCTAAACATACGACAGTGTGTGCCTGTGGTCTCGTGCCCTGTTAGTTCTGTTCAAAACAACTTCTTCAGTGATCAGTGA
This sequence comes from Harpia harpyja, assembly GCF_026419915.1. Taxonomy (NCBI): domain Eukaryota; kingdom Metazoa; phylum Chordata; class Aves; order Accipitriformes; family Accipitridae; genus Harpia; species Harpia harpyja. The sequence goes on from NC_068947.1 coordinate 1,521,715, forward strand.
AGTTGACAGGAATGAAGGCAGCTCAGCATCTTTAGAGATGGTGCTGCTTCTTTAGGTGCTTAGATGTGGCATGCACCCCTGTTTGACCCAAATTCTAGAATGAAAGCCCTGCTAGCCACTCCTTTTAATCCCCTCATACACCATTAGAAATAAGGCAGAGCTTATCAGTGCCCATGACGCTCCCCTTTAGATTGTTTGTGGCTTTGGGGAGTCCTCCGTCTGCCTTTATGTATGATAATGCAATAACACAACCATTAATATTTATTGTACAAATGATAAATCTGATTAAAAAGGAGACAGTGAAAATCACATGCCATGGCAGTGATCCATGTGAAAGGAGCATGTATAATATGTTACTTAAAGAAACCGTGGGATGAAATTAGCAGACACCTGTATATATTTTTGAAGAATCTTCCAGATCACATTTGGCTGAACATGAATGGTCAGAAGACACTGCTATTCAACAGGTAAATATACACATTGTCATCAGAAGATTTAAATACATTTACTGACCAGTGTAAAATACTGTTTGTTCTTTAAATGTCAATAACAGGAAAGGATTAACTGTTGGCCTTTTGTGTTTTTTTCCCCACAACTTTGACTAACTCAGAACATCTTTGTTTAGCCCAAAATGTTTTCTTCTCTGCAGAAACATTTCCTTCAGCTCTTATAAGTTTATCTGTTTTGTTTGTCAGATAATCTTTGGCAATATTTTATCCATGCTATCTTAAAGAAATTAATTGTAGCTACTACAGGTGGTTTGTTCTCTGGAAATGATAAGCACTGTGTTTCTTCAGATTAGAGATGGAAGAAGTAAACTTTAATCCATGGTTAAAAAGGGGAAAAAAAAAAATCTGTTGGTTTTACTTCTTCCATTGATCAGACATTGAGGTGGTGTTCATTTTAGTTAACCTCAGCTGTTTAAAAGGCAGATGCTTAGTCTAGATTTCCATTACAGCCAGTGGAAGCAAACCTGAAAAATGGCTCCAATGGATGATATACATCACCTGCCTTAAACACTGGACTCGCCCTCTGTAAGCGCCTGTATCTTTCCACTAAAAAGCAAACAGATGCCTAATTTTGAGTTGTTAAAATTAGGTAAAATAATGTTATCACAAGGCTTTAATCCTGTACTGATCTCAGAGGCTTTGTGAGGCTCATGGTGTTCCAAAGATTTAGATTTCATTGCCTTAATGCATTAGCACATATAAATCAGTATTTCTATGCACTAGAAATAAACAAGGAGCTATCAATGACTAGAGATAATACATTTTATTCTTCCAGATGTTTGCCAAACACTTTGTGTCATTCTATATGCATTATCCATCAGTTTTAAATAAATGCTGAATATTACTTAATTTGTTAATTCAACATGTTCAAAATTCTTTCCTCAGAAGTGGTGGCTTTTTCCTTTGCCCATTGACTGCCACTTTAGATCAAGATTACTAAAACTATCCAAGGCAGATACTGAAATTTCTAGCTATTAATCTATGATTATTTTGGTTTCCATGGCAGTATAATGATAGGCAGCCTATTTATAATCTCAGAAGTAGGCTCTAGTTCAGTAGCTCACTCCCTCTCTGTTTAGCAATGTTTATTTTAACCCCATGGTTAAGTTCAGTTGAACACATTTATTGGGAACTTTGTCAACATCTGTCAGAAAGATGTCACTGGGTCTAGCTGGACTTTTGATCTGACCCAGTACAACCATTCATATATTCTCAAGTACTTTTCTAAATCAGGATAATGAAATATATTTTATAAAGACCATATGAACCTGCTATGAATGCCCCACAGTTCTTATTTAGTAAATACAAACAAAGCATTTCAATGGCTGCTTTTCTTAGAAGAAACACTTCTACTCATTGTTGTGTAATTTATTTATTTTTTTCTATAGAAGTTTGCATTGAGTAGTCTGTAAAATATGTTGTCAAAGGCAGATGAAATGATGAATCCTGCAAATGTGGCACACAAAATTTGCTGCCTCTGGATCTCTTCCATTTTTTCACGTTTTTGGTAATCTGTGAATAATATTCTGCCATGAGATACTGCATATGTTTTACATGTAGGTAGTGACTGGATGACAATTACAGGAGGGCAGCTAACCAACTCAATTGGCAAGTGCTAAATTGAACTGGATATTCAAAAGCAGGAACGCCAATATTTTGGTTCAAAGTTTAATTTATCTAAGTATAATACTTGGCACCAAAACCTTTTTTAAAATAATTTTCCTTACTCTGCATTCATGAATCAGTCCAGTGGTGGGTATATGCCTGAGTGATTCCAGCTACAAACTGCTGAAATTTGATGTTGGCTGATGCAAAAATGTAGCTATTACAATGATTTGACATCTAGCTCCACATCTTGAGTAGACACCACTACCCCATTTAAAACTAATTCCTCAGGAGTGACATCTCATGCACAGGGATTATGAGTCATTAAATAATCATTTGGTAACACAGTGCACCCCTTGCCTCTGGAAGCGGTGTTCAGCATGGTGCATACTCAATTAATCAACCTTAAAATAATGCTTTCCACTCTCTTAAATTACACTTCCCCTTCTAAGTTTGTAGAAAAGGCTCATTTAAATAGAACATGATTTTAAAGGTAGGAATGAGCCTGGGCAATGTAACTGGGATTCAGGTCTGAACTTTGTCAAAGGGCTGAGTGATTGGATCTGGTGCCAAATGCTACTTTATGGCTGATTTGAACTGCTCTGCTGGTACAAGTCGGAAGGAAAATCATTAGATGCAGCTCCCTGATGACTCCTTCTGCGGAAGGAAACCTGTGGAGCGTGGAAATGGCTGGTGGTTTGGGGAGCTTCAGCTATCCTCATTTGTTTTAATGGCCTTTTGGGGCTCTGAACGTCAGTATGCATTCCGGTGCAGTTGGGGTATCCCTGACGGATGATCGCTTCTGGACAAGGCTGTGCTTGTCCCTGAAGGAGGAGAACATTTAGTTCCCACACCCAGCCAGCTTGTAACAAATACAGCCTAAATGACCCGAAGCAGAGATTTACAAACTATTTTTATAGGATACCATGGCAGTGGGGTGGCAGGTATCGGGAACTGCAGTATGAGTACCAATAAGGGCAGGTCTGGCTCTGTGTCAGCTTGTATATTGCTCAAAATAGCTCATGCGCTGTTAATGATACATGTATTACAGCTGATAACTCCTAATGGCCTCCACTTCACAGCTGAAAACTGATGCAAGTCTGGCTCCTAGCCCATGGCAATTTAATTCGTGTTCTACAAATGTTACATGGTATTCAGGCCTAAGTCAAAATTCCTTCAGACTTGGGGCTTTGGCCTTGACTCAGCACTATTAAAAATGAAAATAAATGGAAACATCATACTAACATTTTGTACTCAGTTAGCATCACACATATTTGAAGTAATTTTGATTTGAGAGAGCATTTTTATTAAAAATCATGATTTTATAAATATATTTATAAAGAAAAGAAATATGCACTTGAAACTCTATTTATTAGCTGGTTTTTAATTGTATTCATCATCCTATGATCTTGTATGAAATAGCAGTGATTTCAGCAGCACTTTGCTGCTTTACCTCACCCAAAGGCTTGGCCCATAGGCTGAAAGAGTGTAAACCACTTATGTAGGTGAAGTTATAGGATGTGAGCAAAGATTGCTGTTGCCATAACAATGAACATTGCTATTGTTCCTTGTGCTTGAACTAGACTAATGACAAAATCTTTTAAACACTTTTTTTTTGTAATGAAATTTTCCGTGGTGTCAAAGTCTTGCAGACACTGCTTCAGCAGTGTTTGATAACATGAACATAAAGGAAGTAAGAGATTATAAGATGACATAATTAATGGCAAGTGGTCACTCTAAAAATTCTCAGTCCATTAAAACTATTTTTAACTTAGTTATTTTGGCCTTTATGAATTATTTCATGCAATGCAGTTTTGTAAAGTTAAATTTAACAGGAAATAACAATCATTTGCATGTGACCTATTGTTCCTTTGCTTTTATCGTGGGGCTCTTTTTTTCTTAATTTATCTGCTTAAAAGTAGTTGTCTGGTTGTCTATGCTTACTCTATAATCAAGGAAAGAGATAGATGGGATGCATGCTCCTCTGGGGACATTTATCTTTTTTCAAGTGACAGTAGAGAAACCTGGAGGAGCCAGCTAGTTTAGGCTACCTTCTGGCAATTAAGTTAGGAAGGATAAACCCCATTGTAATGTACAGGTCATATTTCATCTGCTTGTTGGCATTTTGCTTTTCCAGTGGAACAGGGCAGAATTTTGACTGAATATTTTTCATTCTAGAGATGCTTAATTCTTCCTGTACCACTTGTAATCTATAGCCAGAGAGGAACACTGTGATCAGCTGTGACCTCCTCTACAGGAAGGACATGGAACTTTGCTAGGTGAGTTTAATCAAGAACTAGACACACCTTTTGAAAAACTACCCAAACTTGAGTTAAAGGTGTTAAAAATATGCACCTGACATTTTTTGCCCGAATGGCTTGAGTCTCAGCTTCCAGCTGTAGTATCTTTCCAAACCTTTGTCTGTTGGTTCGGATGCCCCTCCATTATTGACTTGTTTTCCCTTATAGATATATTAAAGACTGCGTTCAGCTCAGCTTTTAGCCCTTTTTTTTGATAAGCTTAATCAATTCAGGTCTTTGAGTAATTCGTTATAGGATGTGTTTTCTGATCCTTTAATAGTTCTCATGGTTCTGGTCTCATTCCTTGTCAAAATGTGGATACTGGCACTGGACTGTATCCTAGTGCCAATTATGCAGATGATAGAGCTTCCCCAGTGTGTTATCCCTCTTGGCTACAACATTTTACTGTAGCTCATATTCAACAGATTATCCATTATGGTTTGCAAAGTGATTTCAGAATTACCATTTTCTAAGATGTAGTTTCCTACCCTATAAGGATGACATCTGGCTTCTTGGCCTATTTCTACATTAGGCCATTTTAAATTGCACAAATTTTGCCTTCACCTTTTTTTACCAGCCTCCTGTACATGATCTATTCCCTGCTTCATTTGAAATTCCTCTGGTGTCTGTACACCCACAAGCTTTATCAGTAACACTTTCATACTGAGTCATCAATACAAATGTTACTCGGTGTGAGGACAAAGACAAATTCTGGGAAAGCCAAACCAGGACACTGCAACTTAGTAGGTTCTTTGTTTACAATCCGAAACCTGCCTTTCAACTGTTTCTATAATTTCACGTGTGTGATTTATGACACAGAAGTGGCTGTTTGAATAACACGAAGTTCCCCCATTAAAGTTCTATCAGCTTCTCTTTGCATCCAATTAGTCATTCATGGTGCATGGCTCACGAGGTGGTCCTGTGTCAAAGGGACGCTCAGCTGTTTCAAATAAGCAGTCACCTGCAGTGGCTGGATGTGAGGGGCAAATATCTGGCTATGTGCAGGTTGCAGGCGTGAAGCTTTGTAGCTCTTCTCCTTGCTGTTGCTTGGGATGCGTGCAGTATAAGTTACTGGGCATATCCAGCTGCAAATAGAGCATTTTCTTCACAGAGGATACTGGGTAAGTGCTTTTTTTGGTATGGAATCAAAGCCTACTGTGAAATGACCCCAAGCATGTTTTGGGCTTTGCTGCAGTGTCGTGGTGGCAAAGCACAGTGGGCTCTTGCATGGCTCATATAGCCTCGAAAACAGCCACACAGGGAAACGATGTTTGAAGATGTGCCTGTCTTACAGATGCTGTGTTCACATTTCAAAGGTCACAAATCTCAGAGGATTTGAGTTTTAGGTGCTGTTTTGGGCTTGATTAAGTAATGTGTACATTCCTCTAGGGTCAAAATCAAACCTGGTTTTACTGAATGAATGGTGGGGAAGAAACATTCAATTCATAGAAAGGCCAACATCAATTCACTATAAACTCCTTCCTTATTAGTGACATGATAAAAGATCAAAGGGCTGCTGCTGTATGTTTCCCTTGTCAGTTTTTGCTGTAATAAAGGTAGATGGTCGTACTGTTGTGCTGAAAAATGTCTGGCTGTTATACAAAATTGTTAAAAGGAACACTTTGTGTAAGTTAGTTTTATTGTGAAAAGATCTGTCTTTGAAAAATAATAGAAATCCCTCATTATCTAGAAAAAGGAGGAACTTTGCAGCCTGCAGTGTCTTACATTTAATCTCTCTGTTTAAAGCTCCACACCGGTGACTGGTGACATTTATTTTGCTCTGTTTTAACACATGCTTCCTTTCAGCAATGCTATCTGCCCATCAGGAATCAAAGCAAATCCAGATGGCTCAAGAACAGATGGCTTATGGTTTAAGAAGCATGGGTCAGATTCAGCCATACAGCATACCAAGTTCACAGGAGCGCTCTTCTTAGTTTTAGAGATTTTGAGTTGCCGAATAATGATTTTTCTTTGCTTTACTATTGTCAGGCTGTGAAAGTTAGCATGCATGAGAGAGGGAAGCCAGAAGGTGCTGTAATAGGGAAAGTTCAGCATGCTCCACTCAAGGGAAAGAATGAATTTCTCATATGGTAAAAAGGCCCAATGAAGTGGTTGCAAAGCCAGAGATCAGAGAGTTATTTCAAAAATCTGCTTTGCTTTGAAATTTGAACCAGGGTCCTGGAATAAGTCTGATAAGGAATGCTGGAGAAAGCCATGGTGTTCCCAGGGAAGAAGAGAAAGGGGGATCTAGCAACATCACAGCAACTTCCCTGTTACATGACCAGAAATGGGTCTCTTGCAGCTACAGGAGACAAATTAGTGCCTGATTATGTCTAAACGCAGATCTGTTTGCAGCCATATAACTGTGATACAGAACATCAGCAGCCATTGCAGGACACAATGGTTACATATTACATTAATGACTCAGGGCAAAATTCTGTTTCAAATGTCTAAAAGGCATCTCACCCAGACCACAGCAGACAAACTCATTCTCTTACCCCAAATTTGTAGCCCGATAAGTCTTCAAGGCAACCTTGATCACTACTTTTCACTGTCTGCCTCCACTCTAAAGGGAGAGAGAAGAGCACAATGATAGTGTCCACGCGTGTTTCAGGTGTTTCCACATCCAGGGGATAATTAAAGAACAGGACTTGATTAGTACAAGCAGTAAGACTACTGTGCATGATGTATGTACATACTGCCAGTAAAGTGCCTTGTTTTTGAAATACATGTAAGGATGGAGTCCATGTAGTATTTTTTATCAGTAAATCCCAACTGTAATACAAAGTCAGAAGTATTATCCCTATAATAGAGATGGACAAAGAAGCAGAGGGAAGTAAAACAATCTAGTCTTTCAAGATCATGCAATAGAACAGTATTTGGAAAAGAAGCCAGCTCCCTTAAGTTTACGTCAGTGATCTGTTTATAGGCCATAAAAGGGAATGAATGCAGTTTTTTAATTCTCAATGCCTGTTGTAGAAAGGGAGAGTTTTGAGAAGGGAGCTTAATGAGTCGGAAGATTGAAAGGTAATCCTACTGAACTAAACTTTGCATATATTTGGCTTCTCTCCCTTCAAAGACTTTCTGTTGTCCCCTTTGTACTGTATTCTTCACCTAAAGGTTGGAGTGAAAGGAGAACTGCTGAAGGATTTCGGAGGTGGATATGTGTGAATCTATCTATATTCTTCCCTCGTTCTTTCATGATGTGGGACACAACATAAATTGGGACATATCAATGTGGTATATCCCTCCTACGCTCTGTATTCTCTTGTCACGTGGTATCACGGAACAGTTGAGATTGGAAGGGATCTCTGGAGGTCATCTGGTCCAAGCCTCTGTTCAAGCAGGGCCACCCAGGTTGTCCAAGATCGTGTTCAGGCAGCTTTTGAATATCTCCAAGGTACCCTCACCCTCACAGTAATAAAAGTGTTTCTTGATGTTTAGGAAGAATGTCCTGTGTTTCAGTTTGTGCCCATTGCCTCTGGTCCTGCCACTGGGCACCACTGAAAAGAGCCTGGCTCCGTCCTCTCTGCACCCTCCCTGCAGGTATTTATGTACATGGATGAGAACCTCCCTTGAGCCTTCTCTTCTCCAGGCTGAACTGCCCCATCTCTCTCAGCTTCTCATAGAGGTGCTCCAGTCTCTTCATCACCTCTGTGGCCCTTCACTGGATTCTCTCCAGTATGTCCACGTCTCTGTTGTACTGGGGAGCCCGGAGCTGGACCCAGCACTCCAGCTGTGGCCTCACCAGTGCTGAGCAGAGGGGAAGGATCACCTCCCTCATCTTTGCCTTATGAGGTCCAGGGCACGGTTAGCCTTTTTTACAACAAGGGCTCATTGCTGGCTCGTGTTCAACTTGATGATCACCAGGACATCCCAGGTCCTATTCTGACAAGCTGCTTTCCAGCTGGGTGGCCCCAGCATTGGTGCCTGGGGTTGTTCCTCCCCAGTTGCAGGACTCTGCACTTCCCCTTGCTGAATTTCACGAGGTTCCTGTCAGCCCATTTCTCCTGCCTCTTGAGGTCTCTCTGGATGGCAGCACGACCCTCTGGTGTCTCAGCCACCCCTCCCAGTTTGGTGTCATCAGTAGACTTGCTGAGCGTACATTCTGCCCACTCTGCCTCATCATCCAGATCCTTAATGAAGATGTTAAATAGGATCGGACCCAGTGTTGTCCCCTAGGGTACACTGCTAGTTTCTGGGCTACAACTAGACTTCATGCCACTGTGTCACGTTTTTGTTCTGCCTGGATTACTTTTCATACTTAACTGTAGACCTTGAACTAACAAGGAAGACCTAAGAAGAGAAAAGGGGTTGGGAAAAAAGCAGCTCCCCTATAGAAATTGAACATGATAATTTTATTCTTTATTGCATTGTGTTTGTTATCTGCTGGACATTACATATTACCTCCATTTGGTCCCTGCCTTCTGTCTCCCTTTCCAGTCCTGTAGCGGAAGAAAAGACATAGCTGGAGGAATACAACCTCCAGGAAAATCCTTAGGGATCAGCATAGGCAGGCATAAACTAGGAGGATCTCTAAGATACTATATTTTAGAGTGAGGGCCAGGCTAGCCCATCCCAGTAGTAAAGGCATAATGGGGATGATTCATTTGCATCAGGGTCTCAGCTGAACTTGAGGACCAAGCCTCTGATGTTAGTTCTTACAGACAACATTGCCTTGCTACAGCTTCTTATCTGGGTGAACTTTACAAAACCATCTTATCTGGCAGGAAATGCAAGGAGTAATATTAAGCCTCTAATGGTTCGGTTTCAGAAATCTTACTCTTACTGTACATATAATCAGCACAGCTGTGACTCCCTGCTATCATCCTGAGTGCATCTTTTTCTCCCAAATACATAACCAGAACAAATGTTCATCTGCTGCAGAAGGGCTTGATGCTGACATGACAGGGATTTACAGGAGCAGAGCTGGTAGAGCAGCATGAGAAGCGTGTCCTGCCTAGCTCTAGCTAATATTCTCAGTCTCCTGGTTATTATAAGATTTCTAAGATTTCTGAATGTCATCCCAACTATAAATTAGACTATCGAGAGAGTTACAGATCCCTGTATGTTCACTCTTCCGCTCTGCCAGTCGTTGTCAGCAAGCAAAATTAAATCCTTCCAGGTAAGAGTTGTAAGGTATTACATCCACTTTGCATAATTTACTGTGAAAGATGTAGGGCAATGGAAAATAAGTCCAATGATGGCATCATCCAAAACCCCTCCAAAACTTATACTACAAACTGATTTTAAAGTATTCCTTTGTCTTTGCAGAACTTTAAATCTTTTTTTGATGAAATAGATCTACTCAACAAGCACTTTTTTTCAGGCCTTTGGTATTTCCTTAAAAGCTAGTGAAATATTAATGATAATTTTAGTCACAGATAATATAGTCAGAAGGACTCTTATGATGAGATAATCTCACCTTTTGGATGCACCAGCCATGGAGTTTTCTCGTAAATTGAATCAAAACATTCCTTGTGTGGTAAGTCTACATTGAAACAGTATGTGTGGTGCAGGGTCACCCAAACCAGCTCTAAACAAATTAGCCTGGGTACCAGCTGCTGTGTATCTACGTTAGCCAAGAGCTCCATCAAGACTAATGAGTTCTGCTGAGAAGCAGGCAACATTAACTCAGGTAAAGCACCCTGCTACTGTGGTATTCTCTTACTCCTAATTTCATAATTTGGCTATTGTGTTGGTTTTCAGCAGCTAAAGATCTGTTACAAATATTTTGAATATTGTTTGTATATATTTAGGCTTTGGAATGAAATAATTCAAAGTAAAATTTAACTCTACTCTGTGTTTTTATGTAGATGGGGTATAATGAACAGAATATATTTCATTTTAACAGCTCTTTATCTCAGTGAAAGTAATTGTGCTTCATATGAAGGGAAGTATGGAACCTGAACTTACCTGTCAGAATATTATTGAAGATGATGTGGAATTCTCTGGCAAACTCACAGCTTCCATAAATACACTCCCTAATGTATTTCCCAATGAGTGGCTATATTTTTTTGGGGGGGGGGGGGGAAGATGGAATAAAGACTTTCTCATTCTAAGATTTAGCCTGGCAGGGAATTGAGAATAGTCTGTCATAAGTGACCTATAAGCAGATGCACGTTGTGACCCTGCTGTACATACAGCTTGGGGACATTGTAAAAAGCCAGATTTTCCGCTGGATGTTCTTGGATCACCAGTGAGAGTAGAGTAAGTATGCTGCAGACCTTCCAGGCTATTCTCTGGGTTTCTTTTGTGGCTTGTTGTATCACATCTATCTGAGCTTTTTACCCCAGTTGAATGGCAAAAGCTACATCTGCGCCAAAGATCTAGCAGAAATGTCTTTTTTGAACTTCTGCTAAAAGTGGTAAAATCCAGTGGGTCCTGTATCCTGTGCAGGTCACAAATGAAAATGATTTAGTAGAAGCTTTGTGGAGACCCATACATGCATAGATGCCACTTTTAAAAGGAAGAGCCTTTAAACTAGAAATGTTCTACAATATTTCTCTTGGTATTTGATTTCTCTGACTTTAAAGTTTTGGGCAAACATTCTGTGGATCAACAGGAAGGAAGCATGTGTATGGAACATGATTTGTCCTGGAGCTGGTCTAGTCTATAGATTCTTATTGAGTATATAGATCTAGCCTACAGATTCTCGTAGAAAATGTCATTGACCATAGAAATGACCAATATAAAGGACATTCCTTTAGTATCCTCACCTCTTACACACACACATCAGAAGTAAAAAAACCTTATAACAAAATATAGACTCTTCTCAGTAACAGGAAAGGAAGAGTTAGGCCATGAGAAATATTTAGTTATTTCTATTTTTCACTAGGTACACTGAGATACTACAGTGACAGTGGTCAAACAGGGGCCCCGCTCGATGTAACTGCGTAGTTAGAGACAGACAGACTTCTCTCCCAGATGGCTCAACCCCAACAGCTACTAAACATTTGGCCTTAGGACAAAATCTAAAGCTGTATGGGTGTTATATGCAGAAACATAACACACCGTGTCTCCTCTGCCTCAAAACAAAAAATCTACTTATATCTAAAGACAAAACCACATTGGCATGCATTTGAAATTGAGTGCCGAAAATCACTAGTCTTTTAGAAAATGCAATTATGTGCATAGAAAGTACGTGGGGGTGTAAGAGCTTGAGAGACAGAGCCACATGGCATGGCTGTTTGCAAGTCCTCCAAGCTTTTTTCATTTGAATCCCTTTTACTTCCCAGAAACTGTTCTCCATAATAAGTGTGACCTCCTCTGGGCATTTCCAATTTGTCAAATTGAAAACATCACCAAGATTTCCATTTTTTGGCTGATATTCTAAGGATGGGAGTTGCATTAACTTCTTAGCCAGGACAGTCAGCTGAATAACAACTTTCTGTACTGTAGCATTTTTATCACAATAAACTCCAGTGAAATAATAGAATTCTTTTCTTGAGCTCAAGCAATTTATGTGTTATGCATTGAAGTGTTGAGAATAGATTAATAATTTTCGGGAGAGGGACTGTAATAACCAGCCATTCAGCTGTGTGAACTCTGAAATAGCACAAGCTGCAGAACACAACCCTGCAGTCCTTTGTCAGGTGAGGCAACACCAAGTTAAGCTAAAGCATACTTTTTAGAAAGGCATCCTCTAATAGGTTGAAGATTTCAAGTGCGAAAAATGCCATACGGTCCTTTGTAAAGTCTTCCAATGCCTAATTACGGTCTCCTTTCCCCCCCTAAAGATTACTGCAGTGGAATTCTTATTACCCACATTCTTGTCCCCTAGGATAAGAACACCTTATAGAATAAGGAGAAATCAAACTATTTCTCACTCCTGCATCAGCAGTTCTTGAAGTTCTGCACAATTTTATAAGCACCCAGGTATTGTAGTGATGGGCACATCATAAATATCCAGAGATTTTTTCCGAGGTGCCTACAGCGTAACTGTACGGATGACTGCAGCACATGCTAGCAAGCCTCCCTGGCTGAATGTCGGTAGCGTGACAAAGCAGATGCAATGGCACAGGCTTTGTCCAGGCTTTGCCATTACTGAGAACGCATACCCCGGGGCTCTGCAGAGGTCCTTCGCTGGATGCCAGCCCAGACACAAGCCTGTGCCACTTTATCTCGCTGCTGTTGCTGCACAGGCTGAAGGGAGGCAGGGCCGGGTGAAGGCTGCTCTGAGCTTTGGGCAAAAGTCAGTGGTGGGATGGGGATTCAGAGCGCAGACCGTGAGCAAGCAGTCTCGTCCTGGGAGCCTTGCTGGCTGCCTGTACCAGTGTGGCTGAAATAACCAGCACTGCTGACTGGAAGGAGAGCTGGGAAGTGACCAGCTTCCTCTCCCTCCTCTTCCTCTCATCTGCTTGCCACTACTTAGCTTTCTCCTGGCAGAGGGACAATGTGGACTCCTGAAAGGGCCCTCTCTTACTGGGGTGACTGGGGAGCAGACTGCTCAAGTGGTGCGTGATGCTGCTGGTGCTGCCCTTTAGGCTGGACTTGGAACCATGTTAACCCTCAAGAAAATTGGAGGAGCCCTCACTCTTGTGTTTAAAACTGATTTTGCCCTAATCTGCTGCCCACTGCTAAGGCATACCTTGCCTAACCCTAAACGTGCTGCATGCCACAATCACACTTTATTTTGCCTTTTGTGGCAAGATGAGATAGTGTCATGCTCTGAAGCAGAAAGACCTGTGCCTTTTGCACAAGGAGATTCTTATTTGTACATTGCATTGAAGGAAAATTAGATTCACAGTGTTAGTTACATTAACTGTTGTGAATGTAAGGAATATTTGAAGCCAATTTAATAATTAAGCTGATTTCAAGGGCCTATCAACAAGACTGTCTGCACTTCAGCTCCATAGCGGAGCCACTTGAGTAGAGAGTGTTCGCAAATATACAATGAAGTTGACATATTAGAACATGGTTGAAATTACTATAGATTAAAACAAAGTAGGCAATAAAAATGCAAACACTCTGAAGCATTTTAATAAGAGTACAGTAAATCAGCCTCAAACAGCATTCAGCAGCACATGCCGTGGGGATTTGGGGCTGCTTATCCAAACTGTCCTGTGCAATATTGCCCTTTCCTCACCTTCTCTATAAGAAGGCTTAATCTTTGCTGAAAGATTCAGATTTGCCACCCTCTAACTCCCCCTCTGTTTTCCCTTAGATTACTCTGAAGAAGCCCTGTATATTTAGGCCTTATTAGACATGGAGCTTGACCTGAAGTCATTTGAAATCAACTGCAGTCTGTGGAGCTGGATGAATATTTGGCACCATGGAAGTCATTAAGATTAAAATGCTGAATGGAGGCTACACAGCTAAGTCACTGTGCATTGAGTTAAATGCACACCACCTTCTTGTCAAGGAATTAAATATGTATTGCACAGATAACCATGGGATTTTTATTTCGGGTGGGCATTTTAAGAAATTATTTTGCATTTTGAACAGTTGCCAAACTCTCCTTTGGCTCAGAACAGCGTAAGCTTTTTGGCTTTGCTTATAGGCTCTTTGGCAGCAGGGGTTTTATTTATTTATTTATTTCACTGAAGGCAAAATCTGATCAATTTATGATCTTTAACAACAACAGTTATTGAACAGAACCTGCTCTTAATTTCTCTGGCATCACTGCTAGGTGGCAAATCATATACAAATGGTTCCCCTTGATTTCTAATACCTGCTGCACACAAAGGCATTAATTGTCTAATAATGCAGCATGAATATGGACAGCAGTTTTGTCAGAAACGATCTCACCATTTTTTTTTAATTTATCTGTTTGCTGGGGGCTTTTGTTAGCACCTGGAGCTGAGTTGCTTCAACGTATTATGCACCAGCAGTCATGCCAAGCAAAGCGATGACTCAGGCCCTGAGAGGTTCCTGCATGGTGACCGTGTCTGCTCACAGCCAGCACTGCCCTTAATGGCAGAAAATGAGCTAGGAAACGCACCGGCCAGGTTCTCATGCCAGTCTGTGTAGGGCTTTCCTACCTGTCTCAGCCTTTAGGGCAGTATTTCTCAAACCAGTAGCTAAAAGGCGGTCTGCAAAAGGACTGCAACATTTCAAATGCTTCATCCCCACTCTTACTCCCACGCCTTCCAGAAGGAGGCAAACGTTAAGTAGGGAAAACCAGAAGTAACAAATTCACCTTCAGCATTCCAGCCATTAAATGATTGCCAGTGTCATTATGAAAGATGAACACTGGGGTTTTTTAGACTTTTTCGCTCTAGAAGAAATCAATTGCCTTTGGGATTTAAAGGAGTTTAAAGATTAAATCATGATCCCTGGGGAGCATATCTCTAGAGCAAACATTTGGCAACCTGTTTTGACTAAAAGTTTTTGAAAGATCACAAAAGTATGCTAAAAAATCCACTGCCCCTCAACAGGTTTCTGATAGCACCTGGTGCACTGATAACATTACTGTATTTCAGGTGAAGCTACAGCTGATTCAGACTGACCTCAGTTGCAGGACGAGTTACACGCTGTAAACCCTTAGCATGGCTCTTCTTTTGCTGATGTAGCAACTTTCAAGATCATATTTGTCACAAGCACGGATTTTTTTTCTCCATTAGTTTTCCTAAGAAGCCCAAATCTCCCTGATTCCAGTTTGAGTGGTTCTTCAGGTTGCTCATAATTCAAGTATTTGTACTTTTAGCACTTACAACATTCAGAGCTTCTGATGCAATGCGTATGAGTCATGTATCTCAAAGTCGTCTTTTCTGGGATTCTAGCCAAACAAGGCGATCTTTCTTTCTTCTTTTTCTTCTCTCTCTCTTTTTTTTTTTTTTCTGTAGAAAGAGAAGTCACTATCTGAAAGGAAAGTGCCTTAAATTTGAAACCTTGCCCTCAGGTGAAGCCGTTCCACTACTGAAAAGTCTTGTGCTATTAATTGTTTAAATAATAGATTATCTGAAGGCCTGCATGCTTCTTAGAAACAGAATGAGAGATTTGGGTGTCAGCACTGATTCCAGAAGTTCCAGAGCCTAAAATGACTAACAAAAATACAGGATGAGGCGAGGAGCGAGGGCAGGTAAGGACTGTGAGAGCGCTCCATCATAACTGAGCAGATCACTTGCATGTTGTTGAAGGACACTAGCTGGAAAAAAGAGAGGAAATTCCAATTTTGTTTTGTAATACTATGTCTGAAACCCAGAAATTATTGTTTACCTCATATTGCAAACAAATATTAATGGTGATTTCCCTGCAGTCATGATGATAGTAAAGGATTTTTGAAAAATATTGATTAGTCAGAGGAGAAAGACAGAGGTAGTGAAAAGCAGTATATGAAAAAAAATTGCTATGCAAAGAACATTTCACACCTAATAATCCTGTTTTGTTCAATACATGTTCCTGTGGCATGTCCATCATCACATTATAAAGGTAAGCCAAGTCAAAGGGGAAATTTCAGGTTTGCAAATAATTAGTAAGTCTTCCCCATATTGCTTAATAAAAAAGTTTTTTCTTCTCATTTCTTACTTCCTTTATTTATATTGTATAGCTATGGTACATTTGAAAGGAAGATGAGTAGCCAAGCTTTTAACACTTTAAGTACATGTTTACTTTTTTATAACATTCAGGCCTTATTTAACAGTATGTAGAGAAAGATACAGAAAGAAACCATGCTGGACAATTTAATGTATTCACGTTAGGAAATGAGGAGATCAAGGCTGGATGCGTACCTGTTTCTGGTGCATCCAGACTTTTTGAAGGCAATGGGAACTCTATTTCAACTTCAACACAAGAAAGCTTGAAGTATTAGCTGAGCCAAATGTTTATCGACATTAACATAGAGATGTGAATTTTTTCTTCAGTTTTCATGCTAAATCTAAAATTAGGAAGGGATCTGGTTTAGGTTATTCTTGTCAACAAAATATTATTAAATACTTGAATCTCTGAATACGTTTTGGAAGCGTTACCCATTATACTTGGTAATTTGCCAGATCAGGAGCTGTGTGTTTCAGTATTTGAGTTAATTTCAACAAACATACAAAGTGGTAATATATCCCATACTTACAAAAGATAGACTGCCACTAAAAATAAGATTGGTATGATAAAGCATTTTTGTAATTAAGGAAAACTGCTAGAGATACTGGTTTGCTGGAATATATAACTTGACTGTGAGGCTTCGCTTCTATCCAGCTTCTTCCTACACATCCCTCCACTCAGCCACCCGCCCACCCTCCCTCTTTCCTTCGCGCTGGTCAGCAGCGTTCTGGAGCTCCAAAGGCCGTTGCAGTCATTTGGGGTGATGTAAACTGGTCGCTTATGAGAGCAGCTGTCAAGCTGTCGCTGCAAAGCTTCTCCAGTGGTGATAGACAGCCATCACCCAGGGAAGGACCGAGATGCAGCAAGTCTCTGCAGCGATGCGGCGTGACGTTAAGCGCAGTTGTAACGAACGCAAAAGGGCTGCTCATGAAAGCAGCACTCTACAGCTAATGGTTTTAATTCAGACAAGTGTGGCTGATGACAGTAAATGGACATCAGTCTCAGCAAGCCAATAAACCAGGTTCAGCTTGAGCATGGGTCACAGTCCAGCTGCAGGTCAGACCTGGGTGAGTGATGAAATGCGCAAGTGGTGAAGAGGTAAAATGCAAACTAGTCCAGTATCTAAGGAGATGAGGCCTAACTGTATATCCTAATGTATGGAGGGAGAAGAGAATATCAACTGGGGAAACAACTGGACTGCTGTTGTGAGCTGCACTCCTTTTCCAAGTCTGAGGTGTCTGCCTCGAAAGTGTAGGGCAGATGTCAAAAAAAGCCCATCACCATAATATTCCGCACAGCAAAGCAACGTATTTTCCCCTAGTCTCATTCTTAGAAATGGCTGAACCTGGTTTTGGCTAAAATTTTAAAACCACACACCCACAAAACCAGCCTGAAGTAGTTATGCAGCTTAGGAAGTTTCAGCACAGATGACTAACGTTAAATTATGTTAAAAAAATTTAGAACAGGCTCAGGTGCTTTGAATGCTAGCAATTGACACTGTCCCCACAAATAATTAAATAGGATTAATTATGTTGCATTTCTTGTGTGGTTGGCCTGTGGTTCATATTTGTTGATACTCCAAACAATGCATACAGTAGGGACTTGAATAACTTTTTAAAAAACTAGACTTCTTCCCTGGGAAGTAACTAAAAAACTGATACCGTGGGATTTGATGTTTATTGTCTACCTTGAGAGGAAAATTGAACCACAAGTGACAGGTATGAATTTTTTACTTTATTCATACTGGAAGATGCTCTGTTCTGATGTTGATAAGAGTAGGAAAAGAACTTACACGGAATATTTTTTTTTTTCATAGAAATTATACTTATTTTCACTTCTTTTTCCTTTTAAGTTCTAGTTGCCAGCTCTGGGAATTCAAGCAGGGAATGAGACTGGGGCTTAGTACATCCTCCCAAGTACAAGGCTGTGCAATTCAGATTGTCTCCTCATTACACATGGGTAAGTCTTGCTCTCAAAAATGAGAAAAGAGTGCCACAGAAAATGTAACATCAAGCTGCTGTGAGTAATCAGATTAATCAGTGCTGGAGGCAGTCAGTGGCAACTCAAAAGGAAGCGATTTACATGGAGAGGCTTTTCGTGAAAGCGCACACGTTCCTTTTTATCTGCATGTCCGTGGATGGAGCCATGTATTTATAATGCCACGCCAGATATAGGGAAGGAAGATCCATTTCATGAGTTGTATCTAGCCCAGAGCAAGGAGGATAGAAATGGAGGAATGGAAGAGAAAATAGCAGTGAATCTACAGTGCGTCCTCTGCTTCCCAGCCAAAATTGCCTGTAAACTAGGTAACTGATACACCACACTTACCATCCTATCTAGTGATGACTTACCCCTTCATCCTTTATTGACTTGAGAAAACATATCATTAGATCACTTCTCAAATATATAACCCCTGATTCTACCACTGCTTTCTCACACTGGACTTTACCTGTCCCCAGACCTGCAGCACACCTATAGACCTTGAAGAAAATCTCTCAGAGAACTTCTGGGAAGATATTACTCCTCTCATAGCTAGGGCAGATAAATACATCAAATTACTAAATTTAGATGTGGGAAAAAATTGTTGTAGGTAGTGGTCCAAGGTGGCTGTAGCTCATCACAGTCTTCAAATAACAACTGGATGCCTATATGAAGCTAAATGCTTGCTGTTTCACCACCAAGAGACTTTTCTGAACTGCTGTATTATGGACATTTGCATAGTTATTTATAAATATAAATCACTGTGGGCTCTTAGTCTTTTTGTTCTAGTTCCTGCTGAAATCACTCACTGAATGAATGAAGTCTTCACATGATGGGGGAAGTGATTTAGATAAGACTGATGCTGTAGAGGTCTCTGACTTCAAGCTGAGTTTCTGGAAGAAAAAGTTTACATGAAAATACAGGCCTAGGATAGACTTGAGTTTCACGGTAGATTTCAATTTCACAATTAAGTTAGAAAGTACCTTTGTACTGTGATTTACTGAGGAGATAAGCCTATGCCCTTCTCTTCAGCTAGGTTGTACCAAATTGTTCAACACAGTTTGAAAAGATAAAGATGTGACATTTGTTTTTGTCCTGAGGTGTGAAACATGGTTTAAGATGCTGATGGATGCATGACTACCATTCTCTAGAAATCCACAATCACTTCAGATTTTTGGTGTTGTGTGTTCCAATGACATATAATAGCTGGTATTTAAGAAAATGCTCTGACATTAGGCAGGGATTTCCTAAATTAATGTTATCCTGAAGGTACCGGCAGGGAGACTTGATATTCTGAGGGGGTATATCAATATACACCTGCTTTACCAACTAACCAGAAAGGGAGCTGCTCCCAGGTGGACTAGGCTCAAACTGTCAGTGCTGCAGGTGAGAGGAAGGATATGTGGGTCTTGCCTTTCAGCTCAGCAAACTATCTCAAAAAAGAGTGAGGTCCTAAGATCCAGTAGTTGACTCCCTCTGAGATGAGGATTCACAATATAAATACAATTCATGCCAGCGTTTGCAGTTTTCCTGCATTTATAGATACCCGATGGCTTGAAACACTGGGTTTTACTGTGAATTTATCACCTGATTGGAGAGGTCCATTCCTAACCCCTACAAAACTGTGTTAAGAATTCAAAACCTTCAATCTTCTCTCTCATATTTTATCTTTGTATTCCCACAGAGTTGTAACACACTTTTATTATTGTAGAGTGTGAAAAAAATGTGTGCATGTATGCACGCATATATGAAAGCATGTGAAAATATATCAATCAGGAGAATAGAGCCCCAAAGCTAGATTCACCTAAACTCTGTCCTGCAAAATTATTGAATGGTTAGTTCTCTGTTTTCTGAACTCCAGAGAGGCTGAGCCACCACCCTAGTGTTGTGCCTCATTTGAATGTTTCTGCTGAGGTCTCATCCATGTTCAGGGTGGGAGATGGGGAAGAAGAGAGGAGACTGGCCACCATAGAAAATAGCTATCTAAATGATGGAATGTTAATAGCTTTCAGGCTGTGGCTTTTGAGTACAGAATAATTTGCTTTCAAAAGTAAAATATTCTGATGACATAGATAATTTCCCTGCCCCACACAGACTTTTCAAACTGGGCCTGAAAATCATTATCTATATTTATATAAGCACCAATTGCTTTTAATTAAATAGTGAACCACCAGTTTTCAGTCTTACTTTAGGACTTCTACAGATTCATTTTCTATCATGTCTGCCTGATGACTGGACTAAGCGATGACTAACTCAGTGGAAACTCACTGATTTACTGACCTATACTGATAACTGTCCGGTTTAGTCCTTAGCTGGAGCTCAGATGTAGGATTTAGTTCAGCATAAAAGGTTAGCCTGCATCATGGGAGCCCTGTCAAGTGTCCATATACACACTTTTGGTCAACAGAAATTCAAAATGCTACGAACTTCTTTTCACCATCTTTCACCATCACATTTCTTTCTACCAGCTTCTTTGCAAATCTGAGTGTAAATCATCAATCCAAAGGCTAGATCCTATAAAGTATTTAGCCAATGCAGTGTAAACATGCTACCAGAGACCTTTTCAGTGTCCAGCTCTCAGGGTGCTGTCCAGAGCCCTAAGTTTATGTTCCCTCTATAGTGCATAAGGAAAGCCAACAAATGGCTCTCTGAAAAGCAGCTA
This sequence comes from Harpia harpyja, assembly GCF_026419915.1. Classification (NCBI taxonomy): domain Eukaryota; kingdom Metazoa; phylum Chordata; class Aves; order Accipitriformes; family Accipitridae; genus Harpia; species Harpia harpyja. Next base: position 1,542,249 of record NC_068947.1, read on the forward strand.
TGTTGAGGATGGAGCTGTCTGTGCTAGACTAGGGCTTCTATTTCCCTGTAATATTAATTAGCTGAATTGTCATTCAGCTAGTTACTGAACAAAAGTATCTTGGATGCTTTACCTCTTCTTCATTCTCAGGGAAAAGTCATGCTGCGATGCCAACTTCTTTCTTACAAAATGGATTGGATTGCCAGATTGCCAGTGTATTAGGAAAAAAAACCAGAAATGCAATCAAACCCATCAGATGCGAAGAACAGATGTAATTTCTAGGTAAGTCCAACGTGTATGTAGTAATCTGGGACTTGACCTCTGATCTTCTGTCTAGGTGAAATAACAGAAAAAACCCTCTCCTACCTGAATCAGACCTCCATTACCACCTGAAGTAAAGACCTCCTTTAACGAAGGGTGGGTGCACATGCATGGTCCCAGTTCTATATGAAAATTCCTGATCTATGACAAGGAGTCAGATGTATAAAATGACTGTTTATAATTTAAATAACAGAATATCACAGAACACGTGTGAATAAAAGATGGACAAACTAGTAAATTTTCCCTTTCTGACACTATGCTATTAGCTGAACAAACCTTTAATTGTAATATGCAGTGAGGAACAAGGCAGCACAAATCATCCCAATATATGGAAGTAAAAGTGATTTTGGTTTATTGAACAGAATATCCTTTTAAAGTACAACCAAGTAAAGTCTATGTCTGGTATGGTTTAGTCAAATTTTTGTTCACTATTCTTTGACAATAGGTGCCTAATCTTCCATCGAGCATTCACAGAGATTTGTGTGTATAATTTACCATAAAGTTAATGGGAATTCTTCTGGAAACACCCATGCGTCGGTGGGCTTGGATAAATGCTGACTGCTCATGACCCTGTGCAGATTCTTTAATGCATAAGAAATACAGACAAGCATTTTATGCTTACTTGCTCATAGAAATGAGGCAGATTCTTTTTCCCTTTTTTAATCAATGTATAAAAGAAAGCAGACATACTGTCACCTCATCACCTCTGATTCTGTAGAGAACAATAAATGGAAAAAGATTTCAAATAAACACACATCAGTTGTTGGTGTGAGTCATCCTTATGAATAATGGTGATAATGAGAATGGTGTATTGTGTATCTAACATGATATCTCTATTTCTGAAGTAGGTTATTCTGCTTTTTAAATTTTTATCTTTTCTTTATCTATGTGAAGTTTACAATGGCTCTATCATGAAGTTCCTTTGTGTACGTGTTACAGACAAGGTGTATAGAAGGCAAAAATAATTTAGATAAAATTCAGTATTTTAAGTATAATCTTGACGCAAAACCATCCTAAGCAGTTGCTAACTTCCTGTGGCTTTTGTGGGCTTTGAACCCGTTCTGTGTAGAGTTCTATAAAAAGAGACAAATGAGCATCACCCATTTAAAAAGTTGAATGGAAAAAGCATTGTGCAAAATGTCTTTTTTGCCAGAATAGTAGATAACAGGACTTCCTAAGTGAAAAAATAGGTTCTCTTTTTTCATTTCTGAAAACAATTATATTCTTGCTATGAAAGTTATTATCTGACATAATTAGTAATAGAAGACAATATCAGAGATGAATTCTGCTACCTATCATGTACTTCAGTCTACTCCAGTCTGTTCTGGTACAGACGGTTTAGATAGAGGGGCATGTAGAGAGGGGCATGGAGACGCTCACACACAAACACGCACTGCATTCCTTCCTCTGAGCACGCTAAGTTAATGATCTCTCTTGATACCTGTTCAGGAGCAAAAGGAAGATGTTACTGCAGTTAAAAGAGGGATAAATTGGTTCAAAGGCTACAGGATATCTAGATACATCTCTTGGCTTAAATGGTCCCCAGTGAAATAAGATTTTTTCTTCCCCGAGGCAACTTACATTCTCCAAAAGAGTTCATGGGGGCCATTAAAATCATTCTGGATTAACAGAAAATCACCTCAGAAGAAATTTTGACTAGTCAGTATAACAATAAAAAAGGTTGGCCATACAGAAACATTTTAATTTTACCTGTTATTTACTGGAGAAGAAGGAAGAAGCTAAATCTGTTTAGGGAAGAATTTCTTTTTTGCAAATAAGGATTCTTGTACCAAAATTCATGCAGAATATAGTAGAAAACATTGGTGGTTGTCAGTTGTCACAATAGTAAATTTATACTCAGGAGGAACAGGAAAATGGAAAAAAATAAATTGGTTAGTAACTGTATAACTTTGAAATTCTCCTGACCCAAAGATAGTGATGTGTAAAATCATTTGTTGCTGTAGCAAAATGTCAGTTTGGTACTGGTAAGCATTTAATCAGCTTTCTGCTTGATGCATTTAATGTGACTTCAGTGTTTTACTTGAGATACACGGTTAAATGATTGATGATGGATTCAGGAGAGCACAAGTGCCAGTCACAGAGAATCAGCTCTGTTCAGTGCCCCCATTAGCTTGGTTCCTATGAATAATTCTCTGTGTGGCAAAAGATGTTAAGTAACAGCCGTTAACTATCCTCAGCAGCTACGGGTAACTTCCAGCAGACAACAGAAACCGATAAACACAGGTAGTGTACTTCAATACGTTCAGTCTAACGTAGAACTGTCTCATCTTTTCTAGACTTATTTATGTACGGAAGCAAACTAAGTTCTCTGCTCTTTTTCCCCTCTTCTAATTCAAAGATGTCTCTTCCTCAGATTAACGGAGGACATGGGGCAGAGGCATGTGAAGGAGAGCGGCACCCTCCAAGGCCAAAGTGTCACGGCGGGTTGACGTGAGCTCAGCCAGACCCAATCTGTGCCGCCCCTGTTTCAGAGGTGGGTTCACCAGGACCAGAGAGCTGGCGTGACCCAAGGTCACAGCAGAAAGCGGAGAGTGAAATCTCCTGGCTGTCCACTCCGTGCCGTCCTCTCACATCACCTATTGCTCGGGGCATACAGACCTGCTGCAGCCTGGTGGTCTCCATTCCGCTGCATAAATAAGAAAAAAGCAAACCTGTACCAGTCGCAAAGGCAAGCACTCCAAAGCGAGGAAATGCCAGAATTAAGGTATCCTTTACCAGCAGAATTAGGCATCTTATGTGCACCTGAGTGTGCTATCCACCCATCTATACACACTTATGTATGTTTATATTTATGCTGTAGGACTATCTTTCATTACACCGTAACTTATCATTTTTGACACCCTTCCCTAATTATAGAATAATTATAAAGCAATAGGCTGGAGACAGAATGCATGGCTTGTCCCTGAGGCCTCATGTCTACTTTGCAGGGGTCACCACAGCCCTAGAAGGTTATCTACTGCTACCTTGATTAAAAGGCACCTAATTACTCTTAACAGGGTGTAAAGGAGCTGGGTGAATTAAGTTCTTTTCTTTTTTTAAAGACATTTTCAATCTCTAACTGCGTTGTCGTAGTTACAGCTGGGGAGTTTGGAAAATGTACTAGTGGAATTGATTACTCAGACATGTGTGACTATGATTCATCTGAGAGCTGGGAGAAGAAAAGATGCACAAGTTCTTCCCCAGCCCCATCATTTCTTCCTTTATTACTTTATCTGAAACAAAGCTTGGACAACACAAAAATAATTTGATTTTATGATAGCCATAGGCAGAATAAAAGAAGATGTTCTTTTATACCTACCCATGACAGAATTGTAGGCTAAAGATTCAATTTGAAACAACGGTTTTCCTCACTTCATTTGCTAACCATTTCGAGGGCATTACCTTCTCATTTCTTTCAGGCAATCATAGATTCTGGGGACTGGAAGATTTTCGGTATTAAAACAACAGGCCAGCTACTCTTAACATCTTTTGTCTGGCAGTAGCTAGTTATCGAGTACTCTAAGGAAACTTAAAAAGAGGATCATACAATTGAGAAACAATCCGCCCTTGAGGGTTTCAGATTTTTGCCTAGCAGGTAGGCACTAACTTGTGGGATGGCACATCAAGGCAACTGTACTGCCAAAGCACTAGTGGTTTGTTTTCTGCCAAATAAGAGAGTTCTGGATTTTTCCGTGACGCACAAACGCATCAGTTCCTCTTTAAAATCTTTTTAAAGTCTAGAAACATTGACACTTCAAAATACCCACTTCATAGGTGTTATCGTAGCTGACATATGATAAGTATCCCTGAGTTAGCCAACATTGTAAATAGTTTTCTCCTCCTCTTCCTCCTAGGTCTTAGCCATTTTCTGACTCAGTCGCTAACCACGCACTTTCCCCCATGCAGGCATGACCTGGGACATGACTACATGAAGCTGTTGTTCTTGGCTTGTAGTTCTTAGCTATTAACTGTGGGGTCTTCTGCATGCCTGGTGGCAGCTCCCATCCTGAAGTGCCATTCCCTTTGAGGGCAACAGTAGCGAATAATGCAGTGAGTAGGCGGTCTCTTTAAAGTCTTGTTTTTCAGGGCAAAACCACTGCTGGTAAAACCCACCTTTTTAAACCCCAAATAAATGGTACCCATTTTTAAGGTGCCTGCCTGCCCCCTGCACGGGGACCTTGGAAGGACCAGCTCCCTCTGGGATTGCCCACAGAGCCTCCCCCTGTCAGCTTGTCTCCCTGGGACGGCTTTTGATCTGCCCTGGGCATTCCTCAGTGACTCACCACCATTTAGTGGGGATTAAGATGTTTTTAATTGTTTATAATCCTTTTGACCTTCTGCCTCAGCTGAGAACCTGGAAGCGTGCCATTGCACTTCAAGCAGGAGCTGTGATGCCTTAGGGCAAAGCGAGGTTTGTAGGCAGAGGTAATATTTTTTTATTGGACCAATTACCGTGGTTGGAACAAATAGATAGCTTTCAGGAATGCAAGGCCTTGTGCGGGTCTGAAATGAAAGCTGCAAACTTCAAAGATAAATGCAGGTAGAGAACAATTACTCTGAACTTAATTTCTGTATGTTAACGAGTTAGATTACCAAAAAGAAAAGGCAGCTGGTATCTGTGAAATGGAGACAGTGTGTTAGCAGAGGAAGGGGTGATAAATTGTTACCTCAAAAAAAAAGACTTCTACTTTATGAGGTTATTCCAGGAACATAGTAGTCTCCTAGAGGACGTGACCATCAGTAACCATTTGACTAAGATTCACCATTCCAAATATGCTGTAGGAGTTATGTGTGAGAATGCTAGAAAAACCTGGAAAATAATTTCCTTTATCTAACCACTCCAAAATGATGAACTAAAATAAGAATCAGACTAAAATGAAGTGCTTCTGAAGTTTCCCCAACTGTTTTGCAAGTCTCCAAAATGCTGTAAAAATAACCATGACAGGCACTGAACACAAGAACCGACTAACACAACAACAGCGGCCCCAGCCTCTACCGGATAAAGAACCTTTCAAACACCTTCAGTCAATGAAAAATCTGCTAACCCAAGGTGAACTGTCTGCTCCAAAAGCCAAAATGTCTCCCTAGAGGAACAACCAGGTGACATACTTGTATATGGGGAATTAGAAGTACTTTGCTGACTCTTTTCTTCATACTTCTTCCTTAACGAGCCAGAAGTTAACTCCAGTACCACTCCTCCGATGGCAACTTCAGGAAGAAGACAAGGAAACATGTTGGATTTGAAGTCTCAAGATAAAAACCCCTCTTGGACCATTATATTGACTACTTCAGGAAAAGAGCCAGAAGAGAAATAACAAACCAACCATCATTACAATTTTTTCCTGTCTCACAAAGAAAGTCTATCCTAAATCACAAGTAGTGCAAATGTGCAACTAGATGACACTATGACTAATGAAGTCAAGGAAGACTGTGCAGAAAATGACAAGTTTTCTCCACAGCGAACCAGTTATTGACCATAACTACCTCCCCACCCTAGTACCGTCATGTCCACCGGGAATGTCCACCACGTTCCACGCTCTGATAGCATCCCGGTTTGTCCTCAGTACATCCACAAGATGAATATCAACCTTCTGTGCTCTGGCCCATACAAATCAAAAAGTCACCTAGTTCATCCTCACCTTGTACAGCCTCATTTCAGTCAATTTTTGTCAGACAACAGGCACAGTATAAGTATAAAGATAATCCTATAATATTTTTACTTTATCATGAACTACCTAAAAAAAAAAAAAAATAAATAGGGAAAATGTAAAGGAAAATACAAAGAGATTCTAAGGTTTTATGTCACTAAGCCTCTGCTCTATCTTATATACTTAAGTGAAAGCTTTATCATTTACACTGACAACATGAATTTCCTCATTGATTTTTATCAAATTCAATAACAATTGTCCCTCCATCAAACTCTCTTGAATATCACTGCACTGAAATCACCTTAGATAACCTGATCAGGATCAAACCACAATTTACCAATTGTGGTAAGAGACTCACAGATAAATATGCTTGCCTGAAGAAAATCAGCTACTATTCAAAAGATCGGGGCTTTTCAGCCCCCACCTCATTTGCTCTGAAGAGATCACTTGTGGAGATCGCTGTAATTATTTAGATGTCCTTTACTGGGCAGGTGTGCTCTCCTGGGCAGGTGGATGGCATCCCTGAGTTAAAAGGGCCTAAAATACTGTCAGCACTATTGTTACCAGCCTAATCTGGGACCTATAAAAACAATCATTACTTACAAGATCCTAAACCAAAAGAAATTTTGTCAGAACCAGAACTCCTACCTTTCATATAGCTCCAGCCACACTGACTTCAGCCCCAGAAACAAATGCTCAGGGCTGCTAGGTACCAAAGAGATGGAGACTGTGTTTGAGCAGCAAACATTGAATTTGGCAACACGTCTTCTCACAACAGCAGTCATTCTTGGAGCCTTTACAAGACATTTCTGCAGCCCATCCTCTGTGCCATAGGCCCTTCTGGACACAACAGCTAAGACTAAACAACCGTGATGGACCAGGATGAGCTCTTGCAGCCCATAATGGAGAGAAACCCCCATCTTCCAGTGGGAGATAATTCTCTCAATGGAGCCATACCACCTCTGAGATTTTGGGGGTTATTCACACAGAGGCACAACGAAACACCCTCAAAACAGGAGTACAGGTACTGGAAATCATCTTTCTTACAAATACTAAGAGATTAAAGCCTCTTCTGAGGTGTGTTCTCATTTAACACCCCCCTCCCCCAAGCTAACCTCTCTAGACTTGAAGAGGGATAAATATATTTCTCACTCTTTTCCAGACTATTTAACAAGCTTATTGTCTCCACAGGTACTTCCTACTTTTTTGTTTCAGTCAGTCTGACGGGTTAATTTCAGTTTTTGCAGCTGCTGTTTCTATTTCAGACCTGAAGAGGGGCTTGTGTGTCCAGTCACTTCTCTGTTGTTTCCAGCTTTAGCAAACTAGTCTGAAGAAACATTTCACTTCTCCCCATAAACTTGGCTTTACTTCTGCTCTCAGACCATCACAGCTATAGTACTACTTCTGCAATATTAACAAAAAATGGTTAGATCGCTGTATTTTTGATATTGTTGCATTTCAGCTCCATGCCTGTCATGCAGACTGAACTCCTAAACTGAATTATTTATGGAATTAGTGCTGGACCTGTGGGATCCCGCGATGGCAGCCGCTGTGACTTGGGTTTAATGTGCACAGGAACCTGAGCGTCTCAGAGCCACCTCTGTGCCTGGGGTAGGGTGGCAGAGCCCTTGGGCTGCGGTGCAGCTGACAGGGGTAGAATCATAGAATCGTTTAGGTTGGAAAAGACCTTTAAGATCATCGAGTCCAACCGTCAACCCAACACCACCATGCCCACTAAAGCGTGTCCTGAAGGACGTGTACCTGGCTGCCAGCTGGGACTCTCTGCCCTCAGAGCAGCCTGTGGAGCCAAACTCGCTCAGTGCCTTCTGGAGCCAGCAGCTGTCAGAAGCATGTTCATTGCAGAAGGAATGAGAAATTAATAACATACGGCATTTATTTAGTGTTTTCCTAAGCAGCAAACACTATGTAGTATGAAGCTGGTAAAACTGTTATGATCTCTGAAACGGGAAAACCAAAGCATAGTGCAGCCAGAAACTAAAAAAAGAGCATGAAATTGCTACCTTTTTACCCAAATGGCTTGATTTTCAGAGATAATAGTCAATCACAGCTCCCACGGAATTTGTTGTTCAGATGTGCAAGTTAGAGCAAGTTGCAGGTGCTCAGCACCTCTGAAGCTCAGGCCACCCACCTAGCTGACTAATTAGGAGGGGGAGTGCTGGGGGGGCAGTTTGCCTCTTGTTGAAGCTCCTGATTTTGCCAATGTGGGCCAGGTACATGCGACATTTCAGTAACAGGCTGTCGAATGAATTACTTCTCATCCCAGTGTTAATTTGTCGGATCACATTACCTCTCAAAGCAAGATTTTATTTTCCTAAAGAGTTCTGAACACAAGCTTAGTTAAATCAATTAACGTACTGTTCTCTGCAGACACACGAGAGCTGAAAATCCCTTACATCCCAGAGGTTTTTCTAATTACATAAAACCAGCATTCAGGAACCGTAGAGCCACACGGTCCGTGCAAAACTGAGTAAGGGAGGGCGTGCGTCTTACGTGTGAGGAGGGAAAGAAACAACAGCCTGACTTAGTGCAGGCTCATGGCTCCGTGTGACTTCTGTCCATTTTCCCGGGGGCACTGAACCTTACCCCCATCTTCTGTGAAATGGGTGGCAGCAACATTACTTTCACCTTCCAGAGAAGGAAAATGCTGTTACTGTTCAAAAGCAAATAGCCAAGAAAACTGGGAGGCAGGTCTGTACCTGTTAGCCCTGCTGTCTGGAAGTGAGGGATCGCTACCAGCCAGTCTGGTCCTAGGTGCAAGCAGGACTGGGGAAGGCTTTTCCAGCAGAAGGAGTTTCCAGTTTGGCACTCGGATCCAGCCAGTCTCTAAGTTTTGTGGCTTGGAGAGTATAATGCAAATTTGATGTTTTGTGTTTAGGTTTTGATGGATTTGGGGTTTTGTTTTGTTGTGTTTTTTTTTTTTTTTAATTCTGGTTAATTTGACTGTCAAGGTTTTCAACAGCATCAACAGCAGTAATTTAACTTCTGTTACCTGTTGTGGGTGGCTTATGTAATGTTAAATTTTTACTTTCATGCAAAGCATCCAACTGCTAACATCATAAGCATTATATAAATTACTAAATCAAATAACTAAATGAGAGGCTTTTCAAGGACTCAAAGGAAATTCAGAGCTTTGGTATAGCTCGGGAAAGAGCAGAATGACAGGAATAAAGCTATTAGGATATGATTTCTTTTCAAAGCAAATTCCATGCAAATACTATCTCCTTGTAGGAGTGTGTAGATGCCCCCACCAAAGTCACGGCTCCTTCTTGCTGGGCTTTGTATATATGAGAAGAGAAAGACAATGCCTGCTTTAAAAAGCTTTCTCTGCTCCAGGAGATGTTATCATCTCTGTTGGACCTAGAGAAGTCAAATGATTTGCCCAGCATCAGGAATCAGTTCCTGAGCCAGGAGCTGACCCCTACCTCGTGTGTCGTGGCTCACTCCTTGCTCTTCCACGTGTTCTTCCTGCTTATGCACGTCCTCTTCTTCTTCCTTTATAAGGAAGCGTATAGACTGAAGTCACACCTAAGCCCTTTTTTACTGCAGGACTGCAAGCAGTTTTGAGTTTTTCTGAAGTTTTGATTTTTGAAACAGAAATCATACCTCTCTTCATTTGACATTGCTGTCACATTAAAAGGATGCAGAATCAATGCAAATTGTGGCAAGTCCAACCCTGGGCTCTCTGAGAGCTTGTAAACTGACTGTAGTTTTTTAAACACTGCTACAGCCTGCTGTCCAGTTCTGCTGGCCACACAAGGATATCCAACATGTTTTAGCTGATGGCACTGCTCCTTAACAGATCTTTACATGCTAGGACACGGCAGGATTTGGAGTGAGAAAGGAAACTGTAAACAAATCCCACTGTTCCCAGATGGCGTGGCTTAAGACTGTCATATCCATCTTGTCAAATCTCATTTACTTACTTTAGTTTAATGTTACAGCAAATACATAATTAAGATTTTTCACATTTATGGAAATAAGAAGGGAAGTTTGGTGTTTGGAAAAATTACACCACCCTGGATTAAACACGTGAAAGATCCACTAGTAGCTATAACAATAGAGATAGGGTGAATTAACTCACTAGAAATGAAGAGATATTTCATGTAAAAGGTCATATATAGTGGAGAAGAAACCTATCAATAAAACACAGCCAGATATAAAATGTGATGGAATGTCTTGATTGCAGTCTTTATGGACCTCAGCTATTAACCATGCTATATAACAGTGCAAATAACTTTCCTGCAGAATTGTAAATCAGTTTTGTGCCATTAGAGGAAATATTATGTGATATTTTGAATTAGTCTTTAAAATGACCCCGCTCAGATGTGCTCATATCAGGGATAATAGCAGAGCTCTGTGTGAGATGATATGCATTCAAGGAAAATAAGAGATAATGACCATGATTGCTTCAATAAACCTATGGTTAAACCACACGCAGATATATGCCAGACTAAATGTAGCTTGACAATGAAATCGGCCATGGTGCACGGTGTGAAGAACGTAGCTGTTAGAACAGCAGTCAAAAAATGACTACCTTTAAAAAGTGCTGCCAAATAAGAGGAGAAAAAGTATGGGCAGAGCATATCCGTCACATTAGGTCACCATTTATTGATATACCTTTGAATGGAGTGTTTGGAAACATAACTAACTTATAAGGGAAATGAGCACAGAATAGAAGTTAGTCATTTCTTGCTGAGTTTGATTTAAGCAATGGCAGGGACAGTGCTGTTATCAGTGCTGCAAGCTGAAACACAAATATGCTGAAAGCCTCTGAAATAATTCGTCCACTGTATGAGCTGAGGAGGGAGGAAAGCCGGTTTCTCCCTGCAGTTTGCTTTTGGTGTCAGGTATGGGGTTTATGTCCCTAGGCATTTGAGGGGTGAGGATAAGTTAGTTACTATCTTGTTTCAATCTATCTTTCCAGAGTGGTACTTCTCAAGCATTTTGGAAGTGTAACCGTCTTTTGGCTCGTGCCTGTTCACCCCTTTTTGTTGGCAGCTGCTCATCTCCGAGGCAGGGCGGTGGGAATTGGCTGGAATTACTGGCTGCAAGTACTGACGCCCATTTGCTCACTCTGGTTAAGCTGAGCTGCTGCTGGCACTTAGACGTAGTTAGCAGCTATCTAGCTAGTTGAAGCACTTGCAGCCCAGAAATAAAAATCTGTTCATGCCAAGAATGGAACTGCTACCAGCTTAGGAGGAAACCGATTTGCTACAGATATATCTCATCTAGCACTTCATGAGCTATTTCAGCCTTTATGCAGTTACTCATCCAGGGCAGTTCTGGAATTGAGGTGTAGCCATGGGGGATACAGACCTGGAGGAGACTTCCTGGATCATTTGCTGTTACAGAGAGCTATTTTGACCCTTTCATGCACCTAAGAGATTGCATTCAGAAACAGAAGTAGTTCTTCTGCTATCACTGGAAGGTTCCTCCAATACCTTTGACATTAGAATCCTATTTCTAATTTCCAGCAGTTTGTTATTGTGCCAGCACTCCAGAATTATTCTCAGACTTGGTTTGGTTTTTTTTTCATTCCTGCAGGTGCCCTCTCTTTTCTCCCATATGTATTTATAAACAGCAATTACATGCCCTCTCCACCTTTATTTTGCTGACACAAATAAATGAAGTTCTTCTGTCATATTCTGCTCTTTCCATACCCCTGCACATACTTGCAGTGTTAGATCTCTGTGACTTTTTCTTGGACTCGACTGTCCAGAATATGATATAGACTTCTAGGGGAGATCTCTACCTTTTTAGAGCAGTCTTGGTATTTTCCTATATTTCCACTGGAAACACCACACGTGTTATGGCTGAGGGTGATTTTCAGTCTTGGTTGGTTACCTCAGTGAATCATAATTATTGGTGGTCACCTGGTACATCCAGGACTTTGTCTGTGATTTCCAATTTGGGAGCCTAAAGGTACAGCAGAATGTCTTGCATGACCTTATACTTGGTCAGGTAAACTTCCAGATGTTTGTGCTGCTCCTGCCTTTAAAGTCAAGGCTTCGTGCTGGTAACACTGGCTCCTGGTGTTAGGAAAGTACACATGCTGAAGCCAATGTTTTTCAGTTTGTGGTGTTTAAAATTAAGAAGCTCATCTATATGTATACTGTACAAGTAAGATTTATGGCAGCGGATGAGGAGTCATCTTGCACTAGGAGCTGCACAAAAAGGAAAAAAAACCCAAATAATTGGCAATCCACAAACCTCATTATTGCAAACTCTGCTTTCCCATACATTGGAATGGGAATAATATTTGGCTGGGTAACAAAAAAAGTGGATTGGATTCTTTGGCTTAGAAGAAATATTGTGCCTCTTAACATGATTCCCGCCCCCCCCCCCCCCAGTTAGAGTCTTGCTCTGTGTTTGAGTTTTAAAGCCAAATACCAAAGCCATTTTCATAAAGTGATCATCTTAAAATCTGAGCCACAGTTGGCATAATTTTTCTTTGACAGGATTACTTGTACCTTATTCTGTATTGTATGAAGGCAGCTCAATGCTATATCTCATTGATGTGTGCTTGTGATTTTCGCTCACAAAACTCATAAGTGAATGCTAAGTCATTTCTATCTGCAAAATCATAGTCAACAGCACTCAAGAGGAAAATAGCTTATGATTAGGAAACTATGATATCAGATTTGATGAAGGATCAAAGAGAGGTCAGCACCACCTACCAAATATGTCTTTGAAGCATTCTGGTCAACGGCAATGATTTGTGCTGTGTTAGGCAAAGTATTGCCAGCAGGTCGAGGGAGGGGACCCTTCTCCTCCCCTCAGCACTGGTGAGGCCACAGCTGGAGTGCTGTGTCCAGCTCTGGGCTCCCCAGTACGAGAGAGACATGGACATACTGGAGAGGATCTCGTGATGGGACATGAAGGTGATGAAGGGACTGGAGCATTTCTCCTATAACGAAAGGCTGAGAGCTGCGTTTAGCCTAGAGGAGGCTCAGGGGAGATCTCATCCATGTATATAAGTACCTGGAGGGAGGGTGCAAAGAGGACGGAGCCAGGCTTTCTCCAGTGGTGCCCAGTGGCAGGACCAGAGGCAATGGGCACAAACTGAAACACAGGAGGTTCCCTCTGAACATCAGCAAACACTTTTTCACTGTGAGGGTGACCAAGCCCTGGCACGGGTTGCCCAGGGAGGTTGTAGAGTCTCCATCCTTGGAGATATTCAAAAGGATTCAAAAGGACAGTCTGGCCACTGTCCTGGGAAACTGGCTGTAGGTGGTCCTGCTTGAGCAGGGGTTTTGGAGCAGAGGACCTCCAGAGGTGCCTTCCAACCTCAACCAGTCTGTGATTCAGTGATTCTGTGATTCTATAATACAATTTTTATGCAAAACCACCCTCTTTGAAGGAAGGATAGTAAGCAAATTTGGGGTATGTGAAATACCTCCTAGAAAAAATGGCATCTACAACAGAAGAGAAATATTTGAAGGAAGGACATTAGATGACCTTTATGTATAGAACTTTTTGCAGCAATGTCTATAGATAGATTGCATCAAGTATTCCAGTCCAAATGTTTTTCTACCTTGCTTATGCTAAGAAATACAGCATGTTCCCTTCCTCAGGAAAATTATTTTCAATTTAAAATCTATGTAAGCCGTATGTTGAATTTCCCCATTTGGGTAGTTGGATGGGTAGCGAGAAAATGCAGAGGGAATGATGGGCTAGAGAGGCAAAGTACGTGCTAAATGTTTCTTTGCTTTGTTTTCATAATCTGATAGCTGCCTGCAAACCTTGGTATTAGCTGTATGTGAACAGGTACCTTTTGGAAACAGTTGCAGGTTGTGGGAATATTACTTCATGTTTATAAATTAGACTCATGACAAGAACATCAGACTGGCAAATTTGTATGTCCATAGCTCACTGAAGGGAAAAGCATAATTGTCTACTAAGTGCAGCTGTTGATGCAGAAGATATATGCAGCGCAAGGGATTTGAGAACCTAAGTAGAGGGAAATTGTAGATATTAATCTGAAACTATATTTTAAGTTGGCTAAACTACTCTAGTACAAAACTGCAGCTAAAATTACCCTCAAGTAACAGAATAGCAGAGAAACTCTCAAACTCAGATAACAATAGCCACAAGTTTATGCAAATCCAAAAGAATTATTGCAAGCAGGCCATGAATAAGCTGTGGTTTGGGAATTGAATTGGAAAAGCTGCAGCCCAGTAACCAGTGAAAATTTGCTGTTGTGAAAATGTGTCCAACCAAGCATAAAACCTGCTGGTCCTCCTCTTGAAGTGTTGACGATATAGATCCTCTCTCTTCCACTCTTCCACCCCAGACACTGTCAATGTCTTCTTTTAAAAAAAGAAATTTGCGGCACTTCATTAGAGTGCTCGAATTACTGATGAATTATTTGTGGTAAAACATACTAATACAAATCCAGATTGTATTGCAACATTCTCAGTTTTGATATGCGTCCTTCACTTGTACATGAAGTTCAATACCATACAAGGGAAAAACAGGGCAGCCCTGTAATTAGATGTAGCAGCTATGTGTCGATCTACCTCAGATCATTTCAGAAGATAGCTAAATGATGTTACCACACTTGAGCAGTAGGAGAGAGTAATTTTCTCCGTTGGCTGGTAGCAGAGCTAGTAGGAGAAACCCAGACTCTGTGGGTCCCCTCCTATTGCCATCTCTCTGCTAGGCTGTTTTGCTGGATGAAAACAAAGCTGTACAGGAGGCAAGAACACTTTTACATCTCAACACCATAGTAACTTTTATCTAACTCACCTTGTTTAAACAATGTTTAAAAGCTTGTCTTTCTCCAAATCTCTATAGTTGCAAGACTTTAAACTACCACTCGACCTACAGCGAAAACTGAACAGTAACTACCATTCAGAGTGAGAATATGTCAGACCAGATGTTGGAGAGGGCTTTTTATGACCTACTGGTGTCTCATAAATATGTTTGGAAAAGAGACAGTTTAGAGACCAATTATGTAAATACTTTTCATAAAAATATGTGTATCTCATGCTCTGCTTCTAATGACGAAAGACACTTGCATGCAAAGAGATCTTTGCTCCTTTAGTTATTAGCTTTTGCTCTTCATACTTCCATAACCAGCCACAGACTTCAAATATGTTTTCTGTGAAGATGAGGCTTAAATACAAAAGAAGGAAGGATCAGAAAATATGGAACATACATATGCAGGATAGCTTCCTGTGTGGCAGGTGTCACAGGCTGCTGAAGATTAAATTGTTGCTTGACAGAAGGCCCGTGGTCTTCAAGAAGGTATTGTCCCTTAACTTGATTGTCTTGCAAAAAATGTGTTTTCATTTAACATGCTGGACCTATTTTCACATTCAGTGTGATGCCCCTAGTTTCTTTTTACCCCCCCCCTTTTTTTAAACCACAAATGTAGCATAATTCTAATTTCCTTTACAAAATGCAATAGATATTCTTGCAACCCTGAGGGCACACGGCTAGCCATAAAAGACCACAGAAAACGCTTCTGTTAAAGAGGGACTCAGAAGAAAACTGGCTCAATTCCACAGCCAATCTGCATAATAGAGCCTTAAACAGGGAAACACCTTCTCCAGATAAAATAGATCAGCAGGAGTATTGAGTTTCATGCAGAGATGGGGTAGTATTACTTTGAGGAGTAATTCCTTTTTATGTATTTCGCAAGAACAGAGAATATTGTCTAATATTTTTATTTCAGGCTTCACACTTTGTTTTATGAAGCACGTTGAATCATTACCCCTTGGGGGAAGGTTTGCTTTAGTTCCTCACTGATGGCAATTCAATGAAATCACTTTGAGCAAAAGGTGAACATTTGTTAGCAACACAGAGGAACTTACGTGACACTTCTGTATGATGGCATTTACACCTACTAAATCCTCCTTGTGATGCCAGTTGCTGGCATGTAAACTGAAGCTCCACCTGCTGCAGCTGGATTCATGTCTAACTTTCTGGAGCAGACAGGATTTCCAGAAACGTGACTGACAAATGAAGCATAAACTATGTTCTATTACTCATCCTGCACCACAATGGGTATATTCAAACTTCTTTCTTGGCCTGTGTCTGCTTGAGGCGCTCAGATTGGTAAATGGCTCTGTCAAGACGTCCGCGACTGAGAAAGACAGCAGCAGTGTAAAACCAAGCACACGTCCATACGAACAGATGCAGGTGGATGTGAAAGCTTATAGACTCGGTAAGTTGCATTTCCAGGGTGATATGACTGAATAAATGTAACATGACTCTGCTTTTAGCGTAGGCAGAATCCCATCCTAGCATCAGTCAGTGGCTTCCCTGCTAGAAATGGCCAATTTTCAACCCACTTGTAGCAGGGCTGAAACTCTCTTATCTTCCTTCAGCCGTACAGTTAGGCAAAGAGGTACAGACACAAGGGTAAGCAGTTAAAATCTGGTGTGAAGATATTCTTGAAAGTTGAGGACAGGGATGTCTGAGATGGAAACAGACAAATTGGTTTTGGAGGAAGCAGTCTGTATGGGACGGGGAGGTGAGTGTCAAGGAAACTACAGAAGAGGAAATTGCAGTGATTGAAATGGGAGCTGATTGAGAAAGGGCCCTGAGCTATTTTGTTTTGAGATGGAGGAAAATGGCTAGAAGTTCACTGGGAAAGAAAAAGAGAGCAAGATTAGGAAATGGCTGGGTATTACGGCAGAATGAGATGTGTTTAGTCAGACACCGGGAGGAGAGGTGATGTTGTCATCATGGCAGAAAGGTTGTCTACAGGAGAGAGTGGCAGGTGGAAAAACAGAGGTGCGTTTCAAGGCCATTAAGCTCAGAGATTTCAGAGGCAGTCTGAAATGTTGATTCAGTCTGAGAAAAGGAGCTCCAGATTGAAGGAGCTGATTTATGAATACTCAGCAGAGAGGTATAGAAAATGATATTAAAGAAGCTGAAAAGACACTTGGAGCTTGTGAGCCTGTCTCCTGTGTTACAAACGACCTGGGAGAATGCCATATAAGCCCTTACGGTAACAGAGCCCTGGCCTGTCCCCTTGCCAAAAGTTTGTATAAGACTGAAGTTTCATTTCAGCTGCACACAGGATGGTTTGGGGTCCTCCCCTTATTGAGGAACACGATATACCATCATATTTCGTCAAAAGCAGTTAAACGCATTTTATATTTCTGGAATGGGTCAAATCCTTTGGAGAGAAGTGAACAAAAATAAAGGCTATGCAATCCTAGTCTATTTTACAAAAAGTGTTTACAATCTTGAGCAAGGAATAAAAGAACATCCTATTTTAGGACTCCTGAGCACACTCCTGGTAACAGACTGTGAGCTGAGACACCATATTAATATTGAAAGAGGTGAAGATTTTAGCTTATTCAATATCAAAGACTAACTGAAATAAAATATCAGTTTCATTCCGTGTTGGTTTCACTCGTATCCATCTATCAATCAAAGACACAAATGAAAATGCACAAAAGGTTCTCTATGCGCATATGCTTTTATGATAATGCAGGTATATGCCTGGATGTGTAGATCTGCAGCTGAATCCTACCTTGTTCAAAACAAAGCAGAGAATTTCAAATTGTCATTTATTTATTGTGTGTCTCAAACAGCTATTCCCTAGCTCCAAGCATTTGCATAGTCACTGTATGTATGTATTTACACCAAATACCAATGGAAATATTTTTAGAATTTATAGCAGTCCTACAAAGCACTTCTGTTTTGATGAATTTGCCTTTTTTTTTTTTAATCTAAAAAGGATCCTTCAAAAACCACTAAACCCATTTTGGCCAGCTCTGTTTAGATTCCCGAGTGCTTTACCAAAGGACTCGGTTCAGCTGGAGGGTGGCACAGCATTGTGCCCACAAAAGACAAAGACCTGGTAGGAAAAGTCACCCAAGGCAATGATAATGAACAAGCAACTCACCCAGCTACCTGCCATGCAAGCAGTGTTCACACTCGTAGGGTCGAGAATCGTTCTTGACCCAAGCAGACACGTGGCGTGACTCACTGTGCTGTGAGATTTTTGTTAGGATCCTGTACATTGCGAACTGGAGAGATGCACAAAACCATCCCGCTGCCCTTCTCTTGGGCACTCCCCCCATGCAGGTACTGCACTCTGGATTTGCGCTACCTGACTTCTTCGCTGGCCTTCACACACCCCGCGAGCACAAATTCTTAAGGGTGTAAAGCAATTAAAATGTGCTGTCTGCTCCTTACGGAATGAGAGGAAAGAAACTCATCAGGTTTCAACTAGCCCAAGAAACCGGACACATCTGCTCCTGTCATCATCAGCTCATGGGATGAGCAGCTGGAGGATTCCTGGTTCGCAGTCAGGATTGTTAAGACGGGGGGATCGGCCCATGGGAATTAATGGAATAGAAAGCTGCAGGGGAAGCATGCATTATATAAGCACCAGGGAAAATCTAGTTGCATTTATGCTCGTTATATTCTGTAATCGTGCAAATAGCTGATAAAAACCAGAAGAGGCCCCACGTCATTTCTTGAGGAAATGCAAAGATGTCAATGAAGTTAGATCAGGACTTAATTCAGCCCATAATATTTTGAACAATTGCCATCTGCTGAGTAAAAGGAGTACGGTCCTAAAATGAGCTTAGAATAATGGCATTTATGGGCCAAAAAAGGAAATGCACTATATGGACTTATAAAGAAGTTGTAATTAGGAAAGAAAATTGTAATTGAAGACCACAGAGAATGTAATGTACCGAAAGAATGAATTATAATTGTCGTGAAGCTTACCCAGACGCAAAACAGGGACATTCAGCTTCCATTCTCCAGACTATTTTCAAAATAGAATGTGCTATAAATTAACAACTGTTATGTGTAGGTGTCCCAGCCTCAGAAATGGTTAGGAATGCTCTTTAATTTATTTTCTTCAAAATGCTCTGGTTTGTTGAAATGAAAAGCTTTTACAGATATGTATCATGTAGGACAAAATTTTTATTGCCTGAGGATAGAATTGCCACTGAAGAGAGCTGGTATCCTGATAATATCCAGTGGATGTTTCAAGCAGGTTTATCAGGAACCTACATTCAATCCTCCACTCTGCTTGCTTTGAAATCTCACTTCTTTTTCCACTCTTGTTCATGAAAACTCTGCTTTTCATATTTATGAGGAAAACCATTTCTGACACCTCATCGTTTTCACAAAACACCAGAATTCTTCTCTCTTTACACAGACTGAAAATACTTGGCAGCAACATTAATTTGTTGCTAGTGATGCATTAACAACATAAAAAGGAGACAATTATTAGCTGCACATCTCTTGCTCATTAAAAAAAAAATCAGAAAATTTTCAGAAAAAAGTAATTGCTTGCTACTTGCAACTTGAAAACAGTTCTGGTTGTTTGCTGGAGTAGCCGCTGATAACAACAAAGAAACCTTTACTGATGCCTCAGTTAGAAATGATTGCTAGGAAGGACACAGCTTTTTCAACCATATATTGCAATATCTTCCAAATGCTTATAAGTTTCAGATTAGGGTTGTGAAAGCACTTGATCTTCATTTGTTTAGCCATTTCTTGTTAGTGTATGAAATAAATAATGGAAAAAGTTTAGGGAGAGAGAACTATTTTTTAAAAATGTATCCATCCCATGATGAGTATAAACTATAAAGTTGATGCTGTAGGTATGAAGTCAAAAAACAAGTGACTTCTTCAGGTCTTGTATAGGAAATGAGGCAGGGGTTTTAGGTATCCTGTTTTAACTATAAACCTGTTGGTTTTCAGGCATTTCCATTCAGAAGATACAAATGAACCTGCAGAGTTAATCATGCTTCTGTGCAAGGCAACATGGAGAGAGACAGATCGTGGTCACGCTGCTGAACAGAAGCGAGCCAGGTATTGCTTGGTGGTCACCTCCATGTGTTGTAGAGCTAGCTCCTTAAGGCCGAGCAGATCGGCTGATACAGTCCTTGGCCCCGAGTGGTGTCCCCAGAGCCACCCATGAGGTCCCGGTGGCATTTCTGTGCTGTTTCTGTACATTTTTCCAGCTTGGGATCTCTGGGGCACTGTGCAAGCTGTGGTGTGGTCCACCTCAGGGGTGTCCGTATTGCAGGGCAGTGAGCCACAAGGCGGCATTTCTTCGGGAGAGATGCGAGGAGGTCCTTGAGAGTGCAAAGGCTGAAAGAGGACTCTTGGAAGAGGACTCTGGCAGAGAGCTGAGCTGGGCACGGTCACATCCACACTGCCTCTTGAGAGAGGTCCGGGTGACCTCGTGCCCTTTGGGTAAAGCCAGGGAGCGAACAGGGGAGCAGAGATCCAACAGTCAGGTCTCCTCTTTGGTCTCCTTTCATTTAGCAGTATGTATTTACGGAGCACAAATAACAAATAGACTAAGTTTTACATCCTCAGCTCTCTATTTTCATAAATTCAATGGACTGTTGCAGATTGCACACGTGTGAGGATGAAATAAGGCCTATTATGTTCAGAAACCAAGATCATAAGTTCATTCGCTGTATCATTCGGTCCTGTCACAGTCTGTGAGTTCCATGAGTGTTTTGCCCAAACAGTTTTAGAGGACTAGGCTCATTAAGAGCTAACATTATATTCCTTATTGTAAGGCATCTTTTCAAGATTGTTCATTTTGAATATTCCAGCTCATTTTCTCTCTCAGAAGACTGTAAGATTTTGCTACAGAGACATATAGAAGTAATAAAAAAGTACTGAAAAAAATGGAAAGCAGCTGAAGATGATCTGAGAAGTCCTTTGCTTTAAGGCAACATCAGCTGTACTTAACTCATTCCTGACAAACATTTGTGTCACCTGCTTTTTAAAGTGTCCCATGGTGTGGATTCTGCTATCTTGTCGTGGTTTAACCCCAGCCAGCAACTAAACACCACGCAGCCGCTCACTCACTCCCCCCCACCCAGTGGGATGGGGGAGAAAATCGGGAGAAGAAGCAAAACCCGTGGGTTGAGATAAGAACGGTTTAATAGAACAGAAAAGAAGAAACTAATAATGATAATGATAACACTAATAAAATGACAACAGCAATAATGAAAGGATTGGAATGTACAAATGATACGCAGTGCAATTGCTCACCACCCGCCGACCGACACCCAGCCAGTCCCCCGAGCGGCGAATCCCTGCCCCCCACTTCCCCGTTTCTGTACTGGATGGGACGTCACATGGTATGGAATACACCGTTGGCCAGTTTGGGTCAGGTGCCCTGGCTGTGTCCTGTGCCAACTTCTTGTGCCCCTCCAGCTTTCTCACTGGCTGGGCATGAGAAGCTGAAAAATCCTTGACATTAGTCTAAACACTACTGAGCAACAACTGAAAACATCAGTGTTATCAACATTCTTCGCTCTGAACTCAAAACATAGCACTGTACCAGCTACTAGGAAGACAGTTAACTCTATCCCAGCTGAAACCAGGACAGTATCCACCCCTTATTCTATACCATTGACGTCATGCACAGTTCCCATACCTTTAGTTACATCCTGATCAATCATCACTTTTCCATCCCTTTAAGACATATGAGCAATGATATATATATATATGTATACACACACAGAGATATCATTCCTTTAGTTCATGGGTCATGTTCATAAAATGTTCATTGAGTTCATTTAGTTTCCGACTCTGGGCTCCATCTGTCATACCAGTCTTTCTGGGCAGGAGGGATGGTGCAAAGTCCTCTCAGTCGGTAGAGCAGAATTGGGCTTCAGTGCAGTGTGACAAGCAGGTGACATTTGGCGCAGCAGGAGGATGGTGTGCACCGTTGGATTGTTGCATGCTGGAGTCAGTTCTGGTTCCATCACTACTGCGCTTTGCTCAGTTTTATCACAGTTCTTTTCTTGCTTGATCTAAGTGATTCTTACTATAGTACTATGGATATAGCACATAATTATAGTAAGGATAATATACAGTAGCAGGGTTATATAGCAACTAATATACAGTTTAATTCTGGCTGTTCTCACCTAAAATTAAATCCCCTTGAGGCACACATCGGACTTCCCCATCTTTTCGCATCACCCACCAAGTGCACCCAGGCCCTTGAGCAAAAGCAATCCCACAAATGGGTTTACCTTTGCCTGAGGCAGGAGTAACCCAGACTGTCTTCCCTAACATATTTTTTATGTGCACTACAGGGACTTTATCCCCTTCTACAGTATGTAAAAATTCCGACTGGGCAGGGCCACCCCGATTGGCAGATCCTCTGGTGTTGACTAACCAGGTGGCTTTTGCTAAATGTGTATCCCAATGTTTGAAAGTTCCACCCCCCATTGCTCTCAATGTAGTCTTTAACAGTCCATTGTATCGCTCAATTTTCCCAGAGGCTGGTGCATGATAGGGGATATGATACACCCACTCAATGCCATGCTCTTTGGCCCAGGTGTCTATGAGGTTGTTTCGGAAATGAGTCCCGTTGTCTGACTCAATTCGTTCTGGGGTGCCATGTCGCCACAAGACTTGCTTTTCTAGGCCCAGGATAGTGTTCCGGGCGGTGGCATGGGGCACAGAATATGTTTCCAGCCATCCAGTGGTTGCTTCCACCATCGTGAGCACATAGCGCTTGCCTTGGCGAGTTTGTGGGAGTGTGATATAGTCAATCTGCCAGGCTTCTCCATATTTATATTTCAGCCATCGCCCTCCATACCACAGGGGCTTTAACCGCTTGGCTTGCTTAATTGCAGCACATGTTTCACATTCATGGATAACCTGTGCAATAGTGTCCATGGTCAAGTCCACCCCTCGGTCACGAGCCCATCTATATGTTGCATCTCTTCCCTGATGGCCTGAAGCATCATGGGCCCACCGAGCCATAAATAGCTCACCCTTATGTTGCCAGTCCAGGTCCACCTGAGCCACTTCAATCTTGGCAGCCTGATCCACCTGTTGGTTGTTTTGATGTTCTTCAGTGGCCCGACTCTTGGGTATGTGAGCATCTACGTGACGTACTTTTACAACCAGATTCTCTAGCCGGGATGCAATATCTTGCCACAGTGCGGCAGCCCAGATGGGTTTACCTCTGCGCTGCCAGTTGCTCTGCTTCCATTGCTGTAGCCAGCCCCACAGGGCATTTGCCACCATCCATGAGTCAGTATAGAGATAGAGCACTGGCCACTTTTCTCTTTCAGCAATATCTAATGCTAGCTGGATGGCTTTCACCTCTGCAAACTGACTCGATTCACCTTCTCCTTCAGCAGTTTCTGCAACTTGTCGTGTAGGACTCCATACGGCAGCTTTCCACCTCCGATGCTTTCCCACGATGCGACAGGATCCGTCAGTGAACAGGGCATATTGCCTCTCATTTTCTGGCAGTTTATTATACAGCGGGGCCTCTTCAGCACGTGCCACCTCCTCCTCTGGCGACATTCCAAAATCTTTGCCTTCTGGCCAGTCCGTGATCACTTCCAAAATTCCTGGGCGACTGGGGTTTCCTATGCGAGCCCGTTGTGTGATCAGTGCAATCCACTTACTCCACGTGGCATCAGTCGCGTGATGTGTAGAGGAGACCCTCCCTTTGAACATCCAGCCCAGCACTGGCAGTCGGGGTGCTAAGAGGAGCTGTGTTTCAGTACCAACAACTTCTGAGGCAGCTTGAACTCCTTCATATGCTGCCAATATCTCCTTTTCAGTTGGAGTATAGCGAGCCTCGGATCCTCTGTATCCCCGACTCCAAAACCCCAGGGGTCGGCCTCGGGTCTCCCCAGGTGCTTTCTGCCAGAGGCTCCAGGTAGGGCCATTCTCCCCAGCTGCAGTATAGAGCACATTTTTAACATCTTGTCCTGTCCGGACTGGTCCAAGGGCTACTGCGTGAACAATCTCCCGTTTAATTTGTTCAAAGGCTTGTTGTTGCTCAGGGCCCCATTGAAAATCATTCTTCTTTCGGGTCACTTGATAGAGAGGGCTTACAATCAGACTGTAATTTGGAATATGCATTCTCCAAAACCCCACGACACCTAAGAAGGCCTGTGTTTCCTTTTTATTAGTTGGTGGAGACATAGCTGCTATTTTGTTAATCACATCCATTGGGATCTGACGACGCCCATCTTGCCATTTTATTCCTAAAAACTGGATCTCCCGTGCAGGTCCCTTGACCTTACCTTCTTTTATGGCAAAACCGGCTTTCAGAAGGATTTGGATTATTTTCTTCCCTTTCTCAAAGACTTCTTCTGCCGTGTTGCCCCATACGATGATGTCATCAATGTATTGCAGGTGTTCCGGAGCTTCACCTTTTTCCAGTGCAGTCTGGATTAGTCCATGGCAAATGGTGGGGCTGTGTTTCCACCCCTGGGGCAGTCGATTCCAAGTGTACTGGACACCCCTCCAAGTAAAGGCAAATTGTGGACGACACTCTGCTGCCAGAGGGATTGAGAAAAACGCATTAGCAATGTCAATTGTAGCATACCACTTGGCTGCCTTTGACTCTAGTTCGTATTGAAGTTCTAGCATATCTGGAACGGCAGCACTCAGCGGTGGCGTAACTTCATTCAGGCCGCGATAGTCAACTGTTAGTCTCCACTCCCCATTAGACTTTCGCACGGGCCATATGGGACTATTAAAAGGTGAGCGAGTTTTGCTGATCACTCCTTGGCTCTCCAGTTGGCGAATCAACTTGTGGATGGGAATCAGAGAGTCTCGGTTGGTGCGATATTGCCGCCGGTGCACCGTCGTGGTAGCAATTGGTACTTGTTGTTCTTCAACCCTCAGCAACCCCACAATCGAAGGGTCTTGAGAGAGACCAGGCAGGGTAGACAGCTGTTCCGTGCCCTCCGTCTCCAAGGCAGCTATACCAAAAGCCCATCGATACCCCTTTGGGTCCTTAAAATACCCTCTCCTGAGATAGTCTATGCCAAGGATGCACGGAGCCTCTGGACCAGTCACAATGGGGTGTTTCTGCCATTCATTCCCAGTTAGGCTTACTTCAGCTTCCAATACAGTTAACTCTTGGGATCCCCCTGTCACACCAGAAATAGAAATGGGTTCTGCCCCTTCATAACTTGATGGCATTAAAGTACACTGTGCGCCGGTGTCTACTAGAGCCTTATACTCCTGTGGGTCTAACGTGCCAGGCCATCGAATCCACACAGTCCAATAGACCCGGTTATCCCTTTCCTCCACCTGGCTGGAGGCAGGGCCCCTCTAATTCTGGTCAGAGTATCCAGTATTCACTTCTCGTAAAATTGGCTCAGAAGTCCCTTCAAGAGGATCAGAAATAAGATCAGCCCTTCTACTCTGTTTGGAAACCGGAGCGGCATTTTTCCTGGTAGAATCCCCTTTTGTGGTGTTTTTTCCTCGCAGCTCACGTACCCGTGCATTTAGGACCGAGGTAGGTTTTCCATCCCATTTCCTCATGTCCTCTCCATGATCACATAAGTAAAACCACAGGGCACCTCGCGGTGTGTACCTTCTATATTCTTTCTCTTGGGCAGAGGAGCGCTCACTCCTAATAGCTGAGACATTGGTCCTTACAGGTGGGCAACAGGACATCTCCTCTTTGAATTGCTGGAAATCCTCGGACAGCTTCTCCACAGCCGAAATGCAGGCTTGTAGGGAGGAGGAGAGATTCTCTTCGTATTGACGGAGTTGGCGAGCCACTTCATCCACTGTCGGTGCCTCTTCGTCTTTCCAGGTCATTATTGCCAGTGAGTTGGCATAGGACGATGGTGCGCTCCGTACAAACTTCCGCCACATGGGTCGTGTGCATTGGACTTCGTCTGGATCTTTGGGTAATTGTGGGTTGTCCGGATCATGATGAATTGTCTCTAGCACAGCTAATTCCCTCAGATATTGGATACCTTTTTCCATGGTTGTCCACTTGCTTGATTGACATATAACATCTTCCTTAAAGGGGTACCTTTCCTTCACACTTGACAGGAGTCGCCTCCAGAGGCTGATGGCTTGTGTCCCTTTTCCAATTGCCTTGTCAATGCCACCTTCCCTGGCAAGCGATCCCAGCTGCTTGGCTTCCCTACCTTCTAATTCCAAGCTATTAGCCCCATTGTCCCAGCATCGGAGGAGCCAGGTGATAATATGCTCACCTATACGGCGGCCAAAATCTTTTCGCATATCCCGCAGCTCACTCAAGGATAGGGACCGGGTTATTACCTCTGGTTCTGCCTCTTCCTCCTGTTCCCGTGATGACCCTGGTTCGCCTTCATCCTTCGCTAAGCGAACTGATTTTTTTGTATATTTCTTTTTCTGTACGGGGGCAACTGATACTGGTGCAGGTTGGTCCACTGGTTCAGTTGCAGTACCG
Organism: Harpia harpyja; assembly: GCF_026419915.1. NCBI lineage: Eukaryota > Metazoa > Chordata > Aves > Accipitriformes > Accipitridae > Harpia > Harpia harpyja. The sequence continues at coordinate 1,568,385 of NC_068947.1, forward strand.
CTCGCCGGGTCTTGGATAACCGCAGTGTCTGTTGCCAAGGTTTGGGTAGCTGCTGTGCTCGTTGCTGGGGCTGGAGGGACCTCAGTGCCCGTTGCCGAGGTTTGGGTAGCTGCCGTGCTCATTGCCGAGGCTGGAGGGGCTGCAGTGCCTGTCGCTGAGGTTTGGATAGCCACAGTGCTCATCGTTTTGTTGTTAGGTCCAGAGACCTTCTCTTCCCCTTGAGGGTACTGAGTGGTGTCGAACAGGGCTCGATAGGCATGGGCCAGGCCCCAGCACGTTGCAGTAATTTGTATCTCTCTGGAGCTGCCGGGGTGACAGCATACCTTTTCCAAATATTTTACTAGTTCTTCTGGATTCTGCACTTGTTCAGGGGTGAATTTCCAAAACACTGGAGGTGCCCACTTTTCTAGGTACTTGCCCATACTACCCCACACACCCTGCCACTCATAATTATCCAGCCTTGGGGCAGATCTCTGGGTGATTTTCTTAAATAGTTGTTTAACCTTAAATGAGAGCTGAACCACATTCAGAAGCATGCTAATTCCTAGCAGTAGGGCTAGGACCGTGCTGGTCCCAACATCCCAAGAGTATTCAAATTTTTCAAAATTCTCAAACACCATTGTAACTGGACTGAAGGAGAAAGGAGAGGGGAAGAAAGGTATCCCACCCATAGACTGGTTTTCCAAGGAGGAAAGGTAAATGGTATAATTATTAATAGTTTCCCACAGATGGCTTCCACAGTATAAAGGTGACAATGCTGGGTGCAAGTACCGGATTAATCCCACAGCCGACGACTTTATCATACCATAAACCAGTGTTATACAATACATCAAAGCGAAAACCTTAATCCACCTCCCACGGATGATAAGCAGCAGAAGAGGGACTACATACAGCAAGCGAGGTGATACATAACAGAACTTTAAAAACCAGAGCAACAACTCTAAGAACACATAAATCAACATAATGACCAGCAACTATTAGACCGATATAATGAATGCTTATAACAAATTTGTTTTAACAAGCTCTGGTCAGGTTTGTCGTTATCTCAACCCTTCGTGCCCCACGTTGGGCGCCAAAAAGGACTGTCGTGGTTTAACCCCAGCCAGCAACTAAACACCACGCAGCCGCTCACTCACTCCCCCCCACCCAGTGGGATGGGGGAGAAAATCGGGAGAAGAAGCAAAACCCGTGGGTTGAGATAAGAACGGTTTAATAGAACAGAAAAGAAGAAACTAATAATGATAATGATAACACTAATAAAATGACAACAGCAATAATGAAAGGATTGGAATGTACAAATGATACGCAGTGCAATTGCTCACCACCCGCCGACCGACACCCAGCCAGTCCCCCGAGCGGCGAATCCCTGCCCCCCACTTCCCCGTTTCTGTACTGGATGGGACGTCACATGGTATGGAATACACCGTTGGCCAGTTTGGGTCAGGTGCCCTGGCTGTGTCCTGTGCCAACTTCTTGTGCCCCTCCAGCTTTCTCACTGGCTGGGCATGAGAAGCTGAAAAATCCTTGACATTAGTCTAAACACTACTGAGCAACAACTGAAAACATCAGTGTTATCAACATTCTTCGCTCTGAACTCAAAACATAGCACTGTACCAGCTACTAGGAAGACAGTTAACTCTATCCCAGCTGAAACCAGGACATATCTTTTTCCTTCTAGGAAGCCTTCTTATTTAATCTAAATCTTTGTTGCAATTTTAGCTCACTGCTTCCTTATACCCCCCAAGTGTCGGTGTGGAGAACAATTTGTTCCCCTACTATTAGCATCTACCCATTACAAAAGTAAAAAGGCTTTATAACATACCTCTCAGATTTTCCTGAGTGAGTGAGTGTTTCAATCTAACAATCATGGGCTGCGTTTTTCTAGATTTGTCTTTAAGCCGGGACATTTCTGGGCATAGTACTCCTGCTGAAGCCTCACGGGCACTGGCAAAAGTGGAGGGTTTATTTATGTGCTTTATACTCGACACTCCTGTTCGTGCTGCCGCACCACCATCCCACACACACCGCTTCTCGGTGCCTGTTCGGCAGCTCCTCTGAGCTCCCCATTGTCTTTGAGGTCTGTGAGCAGGGGGTTTATTCTCTCCTCCTGCACACGAATTCTGTGCAGCACCAGACTCCAGACAGGACATTGCCCAGCCCCTCTCCAAATACCCTCTGGTTTGACATGAGCTGCCAACAACTATTTCCACAGTATTGTTTTCCAACCAGTTTTGCTGCTTATTGTGGTTCCCAAGTTGCCCCAAGCTCGGTTACGAAACTGTCATCTGATAGAGTCAAAAGGGCAGCGAAAGCCAAAATGTAAATCATGTATGTTTTTTCTTCTAACCACAAAACCTGCCATGCTACCGTGGAAGAGTAGTTTATAATCTGTTCCTCAGAAACCCATGTTGACTGTTGTTTATCTTCTTGCTATTTCTTGGTTGTTTACAAACAATTTGATTGATGACTTGTATCATCGTGTTTCTGGGAACTGACATGAAACTGGTTTGTCTGTGAAACTTTTCAGTCCTCTTCTTTTTTTTCCTGGTTTAGAGCTAAGTCCTAGTTTCTCCTTTTCTACAGTCATGTAGTACTTGATCTGCCCTCCTATGTATTTCTAAAAGCAGAATGAATTATAGTAAGGGTATCACAGCCTCAGCCTTCCAGCTTAGCTTTTAAATGTCAAGACAATGTACAAAATAAACTCAATTTATTCAAAAGAAATTCAGTACTTGTGCAGTTTTCATTCCTCAGCCCATCTGATTGGAACACAATCCAAATACAGCTAAATGGACCAATATTTGAATAACCTTTCCTTTCCCTCTGCTTTGGTGAACGGCCCTCCTGTCTTCCCGTACAAACTCAGCAACCAACAGAAAGTAACAGCCAGAAAAGAGTTTGTTCAGTACAGCATCATTTTAGCCTTAACAATAGAGGTAGCTAGAGCCACAATGCAATGTCTTCATCCTGTAAAAAATCCCAAGTAATTGTTTTTTTTTCACCGAAAGCAATTTAGTCCTCTACTGTAGTATTTCTAGGTAAATAATTTCCATGCAGCAAAAAGAGTCAATTAGGTTGAAGTAACACTTTCCCACCAGAGTGCAAAATGGCAGTGCTCTGTTGCATGCTGTTGACAAATGAAAAAGACACCCACAGGCTAACTGCGTACAAAGTTAAAATACAATATTGAACTGCTGGGAAAAATTGTGCCTTTTCAAGTAGGTGCTGCCACTTCAGCAGTGTTTGTTCAAAAGTCATTACTAACCTTTGGCATCTCATTTGGGCTACTGAACACTTGCCACTAGGGTTGCATTAATATCTGAGCAATGGCAGAACATAAAAAAGTCAAGGAGTCGTGATTATGAAATGGAAAAGCCAGCCAAAATCTATGGTAGTCATCAGCAAAATCAGTAACATATTTCAGACGTGTATGAAAAATACTTTGTTTAGTGGTATGCTACAAGGACTAATTTTATGCCACTGTCTTTCAGTCAAATTAATCCTTATACTGAAGTCATTTCCACCTGCGTTTTTACCTTCTAGCTTAATCTTTCCTTTGACAAGATGTTTTGTTTGTCAAGAGAGAAATGGGATAGAGGAATCAAATTTGTTATAACAGAAAAAAGTCAGCATTTTTCTTGATGGAGGATTTATCTGTACAAACAGAGATGTCTACATTGTAGGCCACTAATCTGACCTCACCGTGCAGGTCTCCCATTAGAGTCAGTGGAAAGAAATGGGCACTTCTGCTGCAGGACCCATCTGATGTATTCGGACCCCCCACCTCTAGGATGAGAGGGACGAGACCTTCAGCACGCCTGTCACTCTCCATGGACCATAAAGAAAGCCAGCTAGCTCAGAGGTAAATGCTTACAGGGTACATATTCCTGTTAAGAGGAATAAACACTTCCATAAGCCTGACAATTACCTTTGGACCATTTACAAATAATAGGGAAATATTTCTAAAAAGGCATCTGGAACATATTCCCAGAGCAGGTGCCAAGCTCCGGAATCCCCAAAGCAAATCATACCGCTAAAAAGGTGGTTTGGTTTGTTTTTCACTTGCATTTCCTTGTTTGTTCACCTTCGATAGCCAGCCATTTGTCATTCAAGCCGAATTACAGAGAGCCCCTTTCCCTCTTCAGTTCACATTAAGCCTGACGGTCCGTTTGAGACAACTCGGCTCACCCAGGTTGCATAAGGTGCTTTTTTTGTTGCATTGCCACAAATGCTCCCTGCCTCCCAGCTCAGGGGAGGTGTGGGGAGGGAAGAACCTCAGCAAAGCGGCTGTCACCCTTCGGCAGCAGGAAAGAGGAGCCCAGTCCGTCCCCGCTAGCCCCTGGGTGACATTTGACTGGGGATAAAGTCCCTGAGGTGAAGAGTCAAGAAAGTCGGGTATGTCGCTCCTAGTAGGAAAGTTAACTTCGTACGCTCTCCCTGCTGCCCCGTTGAAATGAAGGTTGTTTTTCCCTTTAGTCCAAAAGGCTGAAGTGATATTCTATTGCCTGGGGGAATTTTGGGGGGGCTTCCTTTTGTTCCCATTAATCTTCTTTCACATTTTGAGGTTGTAGCCCTGCAGTTGAAGAAGCAGCTAGATGTACATCCATCAGGTCTAGATTTTGGTTAAAAGTGAAGTTAAATCCAAACGGTAAATTAAGGGTTTAAGTCCTGGATTTGTCACTGAAGAAAATCTGACAAGCTATATCCGCGTTTTCCACTGGATCTGAACCAGTAAAGCCGATCCTGCTGTTTACCTCCCCGCTCCCCGGGTCAAGGCCAGGAAAGTGTGTCTTTACGAATTAAAGTTATCCACTCTCTGCAAGTTCTGATCCTATTTTTGACCTATTTTCAATAGGGAAAGATTATGACTTCGTTTTTATCTATCTGAAGACACTCTTAGGAAATGCAAAGCACCACAACAGCACTTGCAGCTTCAGATAGCCATGGAAACAGGCGGCTGGGAGCAGGCGAGAAATGTGCCAAGGTAGCAGCCGACATCTTTGATTTCTCTTTCTGTGCTTGTTTTCTTGCTTAACAGGTTCAGGAACAGATTCTGGCTGGATCTTAGTGCTTCAGGAATTGTGCATTTATAAACAAAGAAAAAATATTAAAAATATACACGTGAAATCTGTGCTCTGTCTGGTGAAAAAAGTAATGGCAACCTCCTTTACTAATGACAAGAATGATCCCAAATACTCCTTTTTACGTCAGTTGTTGATGTTTATGCAATTTGATGATGCTCAGATACTACAGTAAGATAAGCAGTTCATTGCAAAATACCATTGATACAAAATATGTGTCGATGGTCTATCTACATGTCTCAGTGCAAACTCTATCTCCCTTTTATATGAACAATATGCAGCTATGTTTTCATACTGCAACATCCCACACAACAGCATTCTGATTTCCAGTGATGAATTTTTCTTTCGGTCCCATTTTTATTTTTAAAATTTTAGGGTTTTTTTTTCAGAGTCAATGTTGCCTTAGCATTTAACATATTACTGATATTTATTTCATTGATGCTTGCCCTATAGTGTCACATATTTACTCAAAAAGTGAATATCATTAAAGGTCTTATAAATTCCTGGCTATAAAAAAATGGGATTTTTGAAAGTGGTCTTGAGAATTTTGTACCTATGATAAAACTGTGCTAGACAGATTGTTACCATAAGTCCTGGAAATTTGACTAATGGGAGAAAAAATACAAAGATGACTTGCACCTCACAGTTTTTTTACAAACTCCAGAATGAGGATGAATGTAGAGTATTTTCCAGCCTCATATGCAAAATGACTCAAAGGTCACAATTCTAATTCTCTCCTAGCACAGGCAATTATGACAATTTCCTTCATAACCCAGCATAGTGATTGTTGAATTGCACCTTATTTCCTTCACACTTTGCATATTCTGTCTCCCTCCCATCCAAGGCCAGGAACAGAAGAGCGCTCAGAGGAGCCCAACCGCTGTGCTTGTGTCGGCGTGGCTGATGGCAGGCAGCACCCACCCAGCAGCTCGGCAAGGTGCGAACCATCCCGCGGGTGCTGCACCCACAAGCCTCGTCCCTTCCGATGTGTGCCGAGGTACTCGTCGCTCCCGATAATCTTTTGTGAGGCTCCGGTCCTACCGTGATGGCTTTGGCTCCTTCTGCTGTTCACCCTTTTTTTTTTAACCTAGGGCAAGCCTGTTCACACCTGGGACCCAATGTATGTCCACAGAGCGAGAAAACGGGGAAAACGCAGCAAGAACAGGCACCTCGGCAAGCTTCAATGATTTAGACGTGGAAGTCCCCAGGTAACGAGGAGCATCCTGTGACAGGGCTGCTGCCCTGGCTGCCGTGATACACGGCGGGGCTGCGTGCTTTTGCTTCCCGGGGATGCAACAGCGGCATAGAAAAAGGACAGGCTTGCGTGCTTTTTTCTCCAAGACGTGCACTGATAGAAAGCTATTGGGGATCCTTAAATTAGTCCTAGCCCAAAACATAAAGAGGCAGGTAGTCTAACGCTGCGTTTAAAGTTCTGGTGATTTTTTTTCCAGGGCTGGGAACATAAAGCTTTTTTTCAGTTTACTCTGAAACTTCTGAGAAGCTGCAAATATTGGCTGATATTAGCTGTTATTTCTCGAATATATATTAGGTATATTTCCACGCAGTTTGTTCATGAAGGGAATGCAAACCCTCTACAGCTATGGAGAAAGAAATGGTGGTGAGGTTTTTGAACTATTTGTCCATTGTTTCTGAAGTATTCATCTCCCTCAGTGCCTGGGCCAATTCTTCTGCCATGGCTGCAGATATAAATCTCCAGTGTCATTGGAGTTAGACTGGTGTATAAAAGCAGCCAGAAGTGAGAGGAAATAAAGCCTGTTCACTGGAGCTGAAATTGAGTCTCTTTCTTTCTCCTTATTCTATATTTGTAATCTCAATTTTTAAATTCAGTGCAACAGAGCACATTACAGAAGGGTCATGAAAAGATATTTTATGATCTTCGAATGATAAGTAATGAAATAGAGAAAATTACACCTAGAAAAGAGGCTCTCAGGCTAGAACAGGCAGTTCTTAGTTCCCTTTCCAGTAGTCATCTCATTTCATGACTTGGGCATCAATTTATAAAATTCATAGCAGCATTTTAGTATAGATGGCAAGACCATTTAAAAAAAATTTTTAGAGCATATAGGGAACTCTAAAAGTAGAAGTATTTTCCCGGTGTAAAAAGGAGAGACCTTGTACCTTGTAAGATTTCTATTTGCATGTAGGCAGTTGCTATGCTGTGTTCTTCGCCGTGGAGCAGAGCCAGGGCCAGTGATGCTGGGAGGCCTTGTGGAAAGCACGACAGAAGAAAAAGGCCATGCACTGCCCGTGACTCAGCTTGTCTTCCTGCTGTAAGTGTCCTCTTGCTACAGTCACACTGTTTAATTTTTCATTATTCATAGCAAGAGACATCCAAGATTAACAAAAGAAATACAAAAAAAGTAGATTTTTGATCCAAAAAATCAGATACTCTTAAAAAGATTAGGGATAACAGCAGTCTATTAATAATGGAGAAAGAGAACAGTTATTTTACAGATGAATTCCAGGTCTCTCTGAGAGAATAAATGTTACCCACTGTACATCTTTATTGCTCAAGCCATAAAACTAGGATAATTTCATAATACTTCAGCTAATAAATATTAGTCTTTCCCTCAGGAAATGTTAAGTAGTACTCTGAAAATAATAAAGGCAGTTAAAAAAAGTCACGTAACCCAAATCACCTGTGCTTAACTTGACCATGCTGTCTCTGGAGGTTTTGTCACAGCCAGTCTTCTTTTCCTGATGAGCATTTTCCCTGCTTAGATAAGGAGCTTCGTGGGTGGGTGTCTTCTTGTCATTCCCGCTTGATCACACACGATTACCTAGAGCCAAGGTGCATCCACCGCTGAGCAATGTGGACATCTGCTCCGGTGGTGGCAGAAAGCCTGGCTGAGATGCCAGCACCGGGGCTTTGCATACAGTTCATGTCCCAGAGCTCACCCGACAGCTACAGGAGAGGGGTGTGCTCGATGCTCGGTGGTGGGTTTGGTTCCTGAGGTAGTCCTGCAGAGTGTAGGAGCTGACACCCCGGGGCAAACATCATTTCTCATGAGTTGAGCAGTACCAGAGATGCACTACAGAGTTTATGCACTGGTTAAGTATGAAAGAGGCTATGTACAGACCTGAGTGAGATGTGCAAAAATTACAGCATTCAGTAACAGATGGCCACTTGAAAGATTTATAAAGCCTCCCCCAGCCTTGAGAAGAGAATCTGAAATGCACTTACTCTGTTTGGCTGACAAGAAGTTCTTGGTCCCTGCAGGTTATGGCTTCATTTTCTGGGAAGAGGACTGTCTCCTTTTTGCCCCTACTAAGAAATAGTACTGAGTCGGAGCTAACTTCACTTGTCATATAGCTTGTGATAGCCTTCTTGATTTCATCTGGCTCCTTTGAATCTTTCCTCTCCCGTTCCTATTACTATTTCTCTCTGCTCTCCAGGGGATTGTTTCATGTTCCCTCCAGCTCCTATGCAGGGTGTCCCTCCGCACTTCTGTCTGCATCATACTCTCCAGAAATGTTCCTGCAGACGAAGAATTGTCTTGGTTGTGTGGATGGGCAGAAAGGTTTGTATATTAGAGAGGTGAGGGCATATGACCTAGAAATGTGATTCTCTGTCCCAGATCTGGACTGTCTTCCTGTTGTCCAGTTTTGGATTTTCCATTGCCAATCCAAGCTCAATATTTTAAAAGAAAATTTCTTAGCTCTCTTCCTAACTCCTCTCCACTGCTACTTTCTCTCTTGCTTTCAGCAGTTCCATCATCCTGCCTGTCACTTAGCCTTGTTACCTGAATTCTCTCTTGGTTCTCACATCAAGAATATGCAAGACTCTTCCACGCAACATGTCAAAGATATAGTGTTTCTTATCCATCCATGCAATGGAAAGTCTTGTCCAGGCTCTAAGCTCTCACCTCACATCTCAAGCAAAAGCAACCTTTCTAACTGTCATCCACCCAGAATAATGCTGTGCATCTGATTTTCCCAACCTGCCACATTAACAATAGCACCCTTATCTTTGTAAGTCCACGTTAACCCTCTAGTGTGCCAACATCTGCTTTCTTCTCAGGGTCTCTTTCTGTGTTTTATCACTTCCCATCATCTAAAAAAGTAAACACTCTTCTGATTGGCCCCAATACTAATCTCTGTCACCAGCCTCTCACATTTCCAAGCAAATATTTTACTTTTTTCCCTAGTCTAGTGCTTGGAAAAGACTACCCTGCAAAGGAACTTTGTTATTCCCCTTCAGATCCTACTTCAACATTCTTCTTGGTGCAATACCTAAAAAAATTGATGAGTACACTGCTCCTGTGCTTGTACCAGTGCCAACGCTGGTTAATATTGTCTCCTGAAGTCCTTCTGCATCTCCACCTACCTGCATTCATTTGCTCTCTCATCTTAAATTATAGATCCAACAGGTTAGAAATTATGGCTTTTTTCTGTGTTTGTCCCATACTGCAATGTATGCTCAGAAAGTAATTGACCCTCGTGTCAGCATCTTATCAATGCGATTCTAAAAAGGTCACTTTCAGTTCATCCCTTATCTCCAGGATACTTGTTGAAATTAATAGCAGAGCAGGACAACTACTAAAGCAAGAACAGAAAATGGAGTTGGAGTTCGACAGTGCTGCCTCAGATGGTGTTAAAGAACAAAAGACATTCAATTAATTTTCCTATTGTGAAGTAAGATAGGTATACCTAGGCCAGCACTAGAAGTTAATTCTCCAATCAGTCTTAAAAGCTTCCTACAATACCACCTACCCCAATGAGGATATTCTACAATACAGTGCTGTACTATTGTCCCTTCATTTCTATTAATATCAAATTTGATTCTCTCTTTCTACAAATTAAGCCAACAGCAACTTTTCCTGTCTCCTTCAACTGGCAAAACAATTAATTTGATTGTGGTTTTTGCAAAGGACTATTTTATATATTTGAAAATGGCCTTTGTTCTCACTAAAAACAAAAGATTTTTTCCAGTCTTGCTTTATAGGTTACATTCTGCAGTTCTCTAATCTTTATTGTTTCTTTCTTCTGGGCTGTTTTCCTCTTTTGCTAAATTTGCTGTCCAGAGCAGGACGCAGTAGTTCATCAGTGACCTAACCAGTACCAAGTAAATGAGAGCAACTACTTCCTGTAATAACTTATATTAATACATCTGGGAATGTCATCAGCCATTTTTAAGGCAGGATCATATTGCTAATTTATATTCAGCTCACAGTATACAATGCCCCCAGGGCCTCTTCTGGCAGAGTTGCTGCTTCACCAGTTATTCCTCATTTTGTATTTGTGCATTTGATTTCTCCTTGCTAAGTGTATCACTTTGCACTTGTCTTTATTGAATTTCATCTTATTGATTTCAGTTCCTTCAATTTATCAAGATCATTTTGAATTCTTACCCTGTCCTTCGGGGTGCTTACAACCCCTGCTAGCTTGGTAGCATGCTCAGATTTTATAAGCATACAGTCTATTTTATCATGCAGGCGATCACTGAAAATATGTTATAGACTCATATTCAGGACTGACCCCACTGAAAATGCCCTCCTGTATTAACAGTGGAACATCTATAACTACTCTTCCAGGAGCATTTTTCAACTCATCCTGTATCCATTTTAAAACACTATTATCTTGACCATGTTTTCCAATATTCTTATGAAAATATTGTGCTCTGTTAGCGCAAACCGGTCCAAGGAAATCGCAACTCACCTTCACGGCACCAGAAAAGCTACAGAGAAGAGCGCGGTGAAGCCCGTGGCTGCCACGCTCGGTACCCTGCTCTGCAAAGATGCATCCCAAGAGTGACGTTGCTGCAACCCAAGGGCGCTTGGGCTGGTCCTCTCTCTGCTGTGACACGGGTGTACCTGCAGCGTCGCAGCCCTGGCCTCGCTGCAGAAGGGGAGCTAATTTCCTGGCCGCTGGTTGTGACTCAGTTTACTTTTTCTGCAGGCGTCGGGCTGCCTGCTTCAGCTAGGAACATGCAGGATGGGATGGAGTCAGGGCTTTCCTTATTCATCACCCCTTTATAGCCTTTCTTCTCCCATGTACCTGCTATGGGTGATGTACCCGATACACTTGCCTGACCCTTAGGGACCTTATGGCCCCATGAGGGGATCCAGCCTGCAACAGCATAGACCAGAATGTGAAGGAAAACATCTCTCAATATTTCTATAGCTAACATATTTTGATATTACATATATCCACAAACAAAGGCTCTCTGGCTCTCTGTACGGCAGAGTTCAATAGGTCTTCTGCTGAAAAGGCACTGGAATAGCTTTTGAGCAAGGTCCTAAAAACTCTGTCTACCTTCTAGAAAGAAAAAAAAATTGTAACATATAATTGGACGGGGAAAAAAAAAAAAACTGGCAATGTCCATGATGCAAAATTTCAGAAAAAAGATTTAGAAAAAAAGGAAAGGTCAGGAAATAGTCAGAAGCTGTACTGTGTTGCAGCCTGTTGGGAAGACTGAAGGAGTAATTAAGCTATCAGGCAGATAGGTTGACTAGAACATTAAAAATTTAAAGAAGTTATATTGAAATTATTGTATTTCTGAGATTCCATGCAAAAATCCAGCTTTGTGGGAGGGATGACAGAAAATGTCCACCTTCTTGATTAGATGTAAAATAGAAATAATCCAGATATTAAACTAAGTGAGCTTTAAGAGTTGTAAATAAGTATTTTGCAATTAAAACTAATCACTTCTGAAAATATGCACAGTCACATTATAATACGTGTGCTTTTAAAGGGAGCTGGAGAGTTAGGCAAGGGTAAGTAGAAGGAAACTCCTTGACATTTCGCACAGCCACAGAAATGGCCACGAGAAAATCCTCGAGCAGATTTGCAGAAAATAGGTCTGTCAGGGCCCGGGAGGTCATCCGGAGTATCCCCTGCCCCCGGGCAGGATCTCTACCAAAACCTGTTCTGAGAAGTTAGCCTGACCTCTTCCCAAGCCCCTCCCATGGTGGGGTCTCTTTGGGATCCCCCAGCAATCGACTGCTTCGCTTCACCAACTCTAATGTAGAGTTTTTCCTAAGGAACAGCCAAACCTTTCCTCTCTGTAATTTTAGCCTACTACTTTCAGTCCCAGCAGACATGAAGAGCAATTTGGGCTGGATACAGCCACCAGCCCCTCCAATAGCATCAGTGCTGTGCCTTCCACAGGCACGCTGTCAGGAGGAGCGCTGAGCGTGGAGCAGGGAGAAAACATACCATCACAGGGGCACAGAGCTCGCTAGATCGGTGAAAAACACTGCAGATGCTCCTATTCTGGATCAACCCAGTCCCAAAAGCTGAAGCTAATTTAATGACATGGGAACAAAACTGCCTCTACTCCCGTCAAAATAAGGATGCTATAGTACAGGGGTAGTCTGAGCTTTTTTTTCTGGGGGACGTTAAATCTCATTTTTCAATGTCTTGTCATTGATCCTTCCTCTTGTTATTTCACCATGGCAACATTTTGGCCCCATTACTGAGCATGCAATTAAGATTTCTGATTTCTAATTTCAGACTGCAGATGTACTGATGGCTATGAAGCACCCACGCCTGAGATGTAGTATGTGTGCTACACAGGCAGATCCTCTGCAGCAGGAACGTATGCTTGCTTCCTCGGCCATTACACTGCCACGGTAATATTTTCCTCAAACCACAGATCAGCCAGAAGATGAGTGGAAGGCAGTAAGGCAAGGAAGAGAGTGGGAGTGGGTTAGGGTTAGGGTTAGGGTAGGGGTAAGTCAGAACGGTGAGCAAGGACGGGAGAGTGGCAGAGTGTCCGGAGAGTGCAGAGCAGAGACGGAGCAAGACAAGAGTGGGACGTGGGATGGAGTCTACTGGGAATACAGCAAGGTGGAGAGGAGACGGTGAGGGCAAGGTAAGAAAAGCCTCCATGCGAGTGATGGAGAAAAGGTGGCATGGGAGAAGGGGCAAGATGAGGAGATTGGGTAGAGAAGAGGAGAAGCTGAGGGAGCAAGCAGTTTGGGCTGAGGGAGGCTGTCAGGTAAGGGAACAGAGCAGGGAGGTGAAGTGTGACAGCCTTCTCCTCCCAGCTGTAAGCAGAAATTAAACGCTACCAACATCTGAGTCGCCAGTATCTGCTTAGGCATCTGACTTTTCAGCCTGAGATAATTGGAGATGATGGTGGCAGGCTTCCTCAAATATTACTACACTTATGAAATATAACCCTTTGCAATTTAAAAATCAGCCACACATCTTGAGGGACAAGCGTTTGCAAGATATGAGGTTGGCAATAAGACTGTTGGCAGAGAAAGCATTTTCTCCCTGCTTGAATTCTCCGTTTTCTTAAAAAAAAAAACAACAAACCATAATGGAAAATGTAATAAAATGTACCAAAATGCATGAAACCTAATCACATAGCTACTTATTTGTATTCAGCAACCAAATCCTTCTGAGGGAGCGGTTATTAAGTGCACAGAATCCCATAATGCTCTTTAAATATCATGTGCGGAAGAAGCAGTAGAGCACAGGGGAAGTGAAACTGCTGTCTCACGGCTCTCTCTTGGTTTATCAAGCCAGTGCCCAGTGCAGATTGTGGCTGTGGTGTTTGAATTGTGCCCGTGGATCCTACGCAGAGGGAGAGTGCCTTCTTGCTGTCCTCGGTGTCTGTGGGGGAAGACAAGCGAACACCAGTCAGTTCTAGTGGAAGTCTGGCTTGGTGATAGTGTGGCCACTTTCAGGCTACACTTTGGGAAGCAGTTTATTAACAATTCAGTCTCACCGTAGTGGGATCACTGAGGGATAGGGAAGGCTGTAGGCAGAAAAAGGAAAGGGGGGGGAAAGACAACAGAAAAAAAAAAAGCAAACACCCACCTTTTTTCTTTTTTTCCATACCAAAACTCAGGTCCTTTTAGTCCGGAAAGGAAAGGAGCGGAGGACCTGTGGGGTCGATGATGCGCATGAAAGCCTGACTTCCACCTAGGCAGGATTTCACTCTGAGGTTCACCCTACACACTTTGCCGTGGCTGTCCATTTTACCACGAACCATTTCGATGCCATTGCATTTCCACGAGACAGCCTAGTCCTTGATCCGTCATAGACTTACGGCCGTCCTTCAGACAGCAAGGAACATCAAGACTCTGCCTCTGGGCTGGGGGTGAGGAGCCAGCTGTGCTCCAGCTGTGACTTGGACCCAGGCATCTGCAGCCCCAAGGTCTCTGCCCACAGGTCTGTAAGGCGCAAAACCCTCCGAGCAGTGGATCCAAGGGTGGCGAGGGACCCATGGGGCTAGGAAGGGGGACGGTCCCCAGCCTGCAAAGGTCGGCTGTGCCTTAAGAAGCAGCGGAGGGCCCTTCGCCAGCTGCCCCGCACGTTTCGTGGATCGAGGGCAGCCGGCAACCCTGGGATAATCCCTGGTGCGGCGTGAGGGGGCTGGGGCATGGCTCCTCATGTGTGCTGCGCGTAAGAAGCTGACAGCTGTCTGCTTTGATAAAGCTGAATTTCATAAAGGAGCCATCTTTCTGCAGGTTGCTGCTTTGTATACGAAAGTGTCAACAGCAGCTAAGAATCCTTTGCCTTCCAGACATAAGAAATAGTAGGGCTCCTGCATTTATATGCTTTTGAAAAAATGGATCTCAATGCATGAAAGAAAGCTACAATCCATGAAAATCACTGCCCTGAATTTTGTGTCCCCATATCCTATTAAACTTAGAGGCGTACTAGAGCTTTTTTCGGGGAGGGCAGGGAAAACCCAAACAAACAAGCAAACTCATAGACTGCCTAGATGTGAATTGCATTTTCTTTCTTCTTCTTGATTTCATGAAAACCAGCTTGTAACTGAGAAGACGAATAGTTTATCTTCAGCTGCCCTATTTACATTACAAGAGTGCAACCAAGAAATCAATGCACTTAGCAGAAGAGAAAGGTACCACGTTGTAACTAGGTCATAAACACACTAACTCTCTTTTGCCTTGAAGCCCTGCTCTTTTCTATTTTGTGTTTCAGTACAAATATACATTGCTCTTTCAAAAAGCTCCATTCCCAAACTTCTCCCTGATGTGAGCTTTTCATTTTCATTTTCATTTCTGAGCACTGGTGCATTGACTATTACAGGATGCGTATACTGTGCATAAAGTCCATCAGAAAATGAGAGAAATGGAAAGTATCAAGGCCATGTCTTGCAATATCCCCTCTTGTAAATAACCCAAATAAAATATCATTCCCATGATTCATGTTGAACATTTAATCAAGGGTCAGATAACCCTTACTCATGTCATATTCCTTATTGATACTTTATTGATAAATGTGATAGGTCTTTTAAAGGACTGAACAAACATGTTTTAGTGATGCAAGCTAAGATAACGTGGGTGAGGAGAAAGACAACTTTACCTGCAACAGAGCAAGCCACCTACCAATTCCCCCAATTTTTCTTTCTCCCAAGCGGTTTCGCAGCCCCAGCGCAAGGCAGTAGATGGGTCTCTGTGACACTGTTCCCACTCAGCCCCCCCATGACCATTCCCAGTTGTGTAACTGCCACTACTGGAGGTAATGCATGGCCCGCTGAAACCCTCCATGGGCAGTGAGACAGGCAAACAAAAATATTCAGTTATTCCACATGTTTTGATTATTCTGGTCATCTCAAGCAAGGATAGTGGTAAATAGCATGATAATTAAATCCCCAGAAAGTAGTAAGTCAAACACTGCTGCAGAGGACTGCCATGGTCTCAAAATGCTGCAGCAGTGAGATCAGATATTAGATGGCACTTCCAGAATGTAATAAAATGAAATTCAGTTTCGCAACAGGAATGCTAATGTGTCTGAGCAAAAGTAATCACAAGCAAGGATAGTCAGTGCAAGGGGAGACCTATGTTTTGCAGCAGTAACAACAAAGGAGAAGTTAAAATTAATGGGCAGCTAATCAGATACGAGTTTCTGCTGTGAGACATCAGCAACAAGGCTGCAGCTGAACTGACAAATCATTGCTCCTTTGCCCACATAAATTAGTAATTCCAACAGTAATTCTGACTTTCCTTGGGCATGTGGCTTGGACGGCAGGCACAGCACCCTGGGTAGAGTTACAGGAGATGTTGCACTTCTTAACAGCACCAGCCTGGCCGCTGCCAAAGGCAGGGTTGGTGGGTGAGCAGGGAGGAGGACGACGAGAAGGAGAAAGTTGCTATTTCCTAAGGAAAGGTTCAACACAGGGTGAGCAGCCCAGCGGATGGCACACGGGTGTCTGAGAAGTCAGGAAGCCTGCGGGAAGACCTGTTGGTGCTGGGGGGATGGAGGGGATGGGTGAGGGCAGGGCACGAAAGAGAGGAGAAAGGGGAAAGACGTGGAGGTTCAGACTGTTAGTCCTGATGGCATGTTGTGCTGTGGCTTTTTTTGGTTTATTCTAGAGAGCGAGAGAAAATGCAGAATTGCTTGGCTCAAGAGGTTTCCTTTACCCAGGTTGCAAACTCCAAAGGGAAAAGCCTTCTTTCTCCAATTTTGATGGAGAATGTCTTTCTGCATAAAAGTTCCTAGGTACGGAAAGAAGCAGGTACATGTACATGCACACTTTTTGTTGTTGGTGCAGTTTATGATTATGTGCAGGCAAGCTGTTCTTAATTTCACAGTAGAGGCCATAAATGAGAGTCCTGCAGTTCAGTGGGGGAAACTGTTTTTTAAAATTTCATGTGGGAAAGATCTGAGGTATTTTGATACACACTTCCCTTAACACCATCTCCTTTTTTAAAGGGAAAAATATTTCTTGTTGCTGAATTCATCGTACCTGACAGGAATTTGTATAAACCTGCACAAAAAATTTTTTTTTTCTGGTTTGTCATTAATGGAAAAATTCCACTGAAAGAGGTGAAGTAAATTTTGTGGCTAACAGTAATGGAGAAAGTAAATTCAGACCTGATCTAATTCAAACAGTACTGCAATTATAAAATGTTTGAATATGGATTGTCTTGAAAGGACTGTATTGTCTACAGTACTGTTCATGTTGTCCTTGCACTGCAGCGTTTTTTATGATACAAGTGCTGTTCCTACCTCAAGTGTTGAGCAATTTTCTGTTGGATCATGCAGCCTCTCCGCAGCTGGCAGTCCCTCTGTCAGGTCAACAAAATCAGTGGCACAAGGGGGAAGCAGGTAAAATACCTGCTTGGCCACCTTTGCCCCCCAGTTTGAATCTCTATTTATTCATTTACAGCTACTTCCTTGCAGCTGGGCTGACTGGGGCTGGGATTTGTACCATGAGGATGCATAACTAGAGGCCACTGTATACTTAAAATCAGAATAAAAAGAAAAAGAGGTTTGCTTGTTTTCTGAAGTTGCATCATTGAATTGGGTTATGTCTTTAAGCTTTTCCCCACAAATCTAAGAACTAGAAACGTACTTTAAAAAGTGAGAATCCTGTAGACCAGGGGCCTCCAGGAGCTGTGGCTTCAGTGAAACACTGACATTGCAAGAGCTGTGTCACACCTTACTTAAAGGACTGTCTGGATGCATCTCACCTAAGTCTGAGCTTGGCTGTAATCATATTCGTGACAATTTCTTTGCTCACATTTTCCTCTGACTGGGCAAAACCAGACTTTTGGTTAACAAACCATGTTTTGTTGTCTGTCTCAAAACCCAAGTGATGAATGGCCTCCAAAGCTGAGTGCTTCTGATACACAGGCTTACTCTCATCATCTGAAAGGGCTTTCAGCCTTCCTTTGTAGTTGCAAATCAAGCAGGTGGAGATGGAGGTGCCAAGGGCAGGTGGATGGGGAAAGATGGATCTTGCACATACGTGGCCTAGAAGTAGTAATTTTTAAAATCAAAACAGACACACAACTTTTAACGCTGTGCTTAAAGTGGAGAAAGGACTTTTACAAATGATATATGATGTTTTGCTGGCTGCTACAGATGGAAGCAGGAAGGGGAAAGAAAATAACGCTTGTGTAATAGAAACAAACATATATATTCCACACACAGAACGTATCTGAGGGAAGGAAGGGGAATCACACCGATAAAATCAAAGCAGAGTTAAGAAGAGTTGCCTGTGAGGATAAAAAGAAAGATCCCAATCCTAAATGGGCATCCTGGTGTGCTCAGCATCTAACCTTTGCCTCCCACAGATTTTCTATAGAAACATATCAGATAGATCTGTCTCTTTGGGATTTCAGATCTGCAAGCAGCCCTGAGTCAGGGTGATATTATCCAAATTTCAGGTTCCACTGCTGGAGAATATGCAGGGGGTTTGTGAACGCCACCTCCCTCCCTGTGGCTCTGTTCTCAGCCCTGTGTGAGTGGGGTGAGCAGGCGGTGCGAAGCTGCAGCCCAGGGTCCCTCTACACCAGCGTCTCTGAACTGGCAGGGAAGGGAAAAAGGAGACCCGACTTTGGCTGACTGACATTACCCTGCAGATGCTTAAGGAAAAGAGGTTTCTGAGACTGTACTAGTGGGTGTGCACACTTGCACACTCCCACCTGTACCTCTCTCTTCCTCCGTTTGACTCCACTGGTTGGCTTCCTACAGATCTGGCATTGCAAAGAGGGCAAGTTCCCATAAGTTGTTAACGAGCGCAGCAACAGGGAAGAGGAAGCAGTGGCCCTTTGGAAGGAAAGGTGGCAGTCCCTCACACATTCACGTCTCAAGCCCTTGCCTCCCAAACGATATCCACAGGAAGAAAATTGTAGCATCGCTGTGACAGAAGATGGAGCCCGTGGAGCCTCTGGACCCTGTTGGACATTAGAGCAGCCACTCCAGCTGCACAGCTCCAGCAGAAACATTTCTGTTGTGGTTCCACCTCACGCAGGTCAACCCGTTTTCCTCTACAGAAGAGGACAGGGACCAGAACATGCTTTGGGTATGTTGTTCTTTTGCAATGTCCTTTCTTACATGGCAGCAGCTTGGCAGGATCCAGATGTCTCTGGAGGGCTGTCATGGCACAACAACCTTCCACCAAGGGACCAGTAAGGGAGCACCATAGCATCACGCTCATGCTTGTGCACTGGCCAAATACGGTGAGTTTTATGTTCTCCACAGGTTTCACTCATGCTGTCCAACCACTTTAAATCACTGCCCCCAGCCTATTGGAATTACAGCTTGTTCCCACATGATTTTTCCTTCTTTTTGGACATACCCTTTCCCTCATGTTTTCAGGTGTCTTCATTTTAATTCTTCCAAACTCAGAAAAATTAGAGCCAGGGTTTCCATAGCAACTTTAATCCTTATTTGCATTACAATAAAATTATTCATTTGATGTTCATGAGGCCCTACCGCCCAACCTCAGCTTGAAGACCCTATTGGTCTGTTGAAGCTCAAGTCCTTGACCAGATCTCTGGAGACTGTTAAGGATATGACACATATATATGTTGTTGTTGTGTTTCCAAGGGACAAAAATTACTGGGTGAGTCAGGAATGAGATTGGTTCAATGTTCAAATAATTATAGCTAAAAGGTATGTTTTGTATGGTTAGTGATGCTTTTTAATCACTGAGGAGGAAAGGAAGTTATTTAAAACTGTAATTGCTGAGGAAGTCTCTGGAAAGAAAACAGACACTTCTATCAGATAATTGGTTTTGTTGGTATACTAGGGTCCCTGGAATTTTATTGGATCTAGTAACTGCCTAATTCAGTCTCATATAACAGTCTCGTATAAGTCTCATACAACAGCCATATATTATATAAGAGTCTCATATAACAGTCATATATATATATACACACTCATAAATTCAGTGTCATATAGCAGTCATATATACTCATATACTCAGTCTCATATAGCAGTCACCATTTGTAAGTTTGAGAGTTTAAGATTAAAAACTTCTTTTTTTTTTTTTTTTTTTTTTGTGCTAAGCACATAGTCTTCTCAGTTAACTGCATATCCAGCCAACACATCCATAATTGTCTCCATTACAAAAGTATGGACTGGCTGAGCTGAAAAATATGTGTGTTTGGAGACAGACTTCTAAGCCTATAGTCAGACACTTTCAAAGAGATTGCTTTTTCAAAATACTTACTGGCATTTTAGCAACCAAGTTGATGCTATTTGCTTCATTTGAGCTGATAGGTATTTAGTGCTTTAGAAAATTAAAGCAGTTATTCGAGTGCCTAGCAGGGAATAAATGGCATAATTTTAGACAACCACTTTTAGAATCTTGCATCTTGGTTTGAATCTTGTTCTGAATATAGGAAAGGATATTAAAATAAACTTGCAGGTTGCCAGGAAAATGACTTTTTAATGAGGATTTGTAAATTCAGGAACTACCTATGTCTTTCTGAAAACAAAAATATTTATATATTTATGAAAAAACCCCACCCTACTATATATCCTACAGGCACACAAATCCTTATGTCTTGGAGAGCATTTTTGGCTGTAGAGATGAAATGGGATCATAGCAAAGTGCAGTTGCCTAAGAATCACGTAGCTGCTACTTGCAATGACTTTCTTACTGGTTGGTTGGTGGGTGTGCAGAACGTGGCAGCCGTCAGGGTCCCACAGTGGAAAACTGTTTGGCTTGACGGTGGGGGTTGTATCGTTGACGCTCTGCCACTGGCTCGGTCTGATGAAATGCTACAGCAGCCTGCGCGTTCAGTTTGCCAGGAAGGCAGGCAGACTAGCCTGGCTGTCAATCCCAGCAGCACTAAACCCCTGGCCATAACTGTCATTCCAATTACAAGGATGGATTTTAACCCGTTCAGTGTTCACCTGTTTTGATAGATTACCATGAAAATGATGGCTGCTAAATATACGGCAAACGAAGCAGATGGTGCTGGAGGGCGTTTGAAAGATGGGGTGCTCATGTCACTCATCTACGGTCCTTTCAGTGGCCTGAAGCGTTCAGAGACATCGTTGCATGATGCTTTCTCCAATGTGTCTAGAAATGTACGCTTTTGTCAGCCTTGGTGGTTGGTAGTGAATCGTGACTGCTGAGGAATGGCTGGATGGTTGGTTTAATTCTTGCCATTTCGGTCAGCTGCCACAGATGCTCCTCTCTGAACGCAGCCATGACACCTCTCACAAGTTTGTTGGCTTTCTCTACTCCTTGAGCTCATCTACTGGATGTAAAAATAACAAAAAACCTTGCCCCCTCCTCAATTCAGAAAATAGCTTTATGCAGGACTGCTGCCATGCAGTAAGTGATCGTGGGATTGCTAGCGATGCTGCAAAAGACTGCCAGCAGTGGCTCTAATAGCACATCCCAGCAGGCTAAAGAGCCAGCCACAAATTGACGGGATAGCATTCAGGTGGTGAGCAAGTGATATTGTTTTGGGGCTTGCCATGATGGTTGTGATTTATATCATGTCTGTACAACTGCTATCAACTTTCCAGAGAGAGATGAAAATAAAACACTCACAGGGAAAGGTACTGCTGAGAGCAGTGAAAGGGAGAGGAGTGAGCTCTGGGGAAGGAAGAGAAGTCAAATGCTACAGAATTTTAATTACATTTCCCTACAACGTTATGTAAATACTAAAGAGAATAAGAATGTACCTTATTTTTGCAATATTTATTTCTGATACCAGTGTGGTGGGTTGAGCTTGGCTGGCTGCCAGATGCCCACCCAACTGCTCCCTCCCTCCCTCTCCTTAACAAGGCAGGGGGAGAAAATAAGATGAAAAAGCTCCTGGGTCGAGGTGAAGGCAGGGAGATCAGCTACCAGACCACTGCAGAGGCAGCAGGAACTGGCTGTGTCTGGCACAGTGCAGCCCCTGACCTCTTCCCACAGAGTCCTGCTGCCAAAACCTTGCCACCAACACCAAATACACAGAGTCATTAAACTATTCCATTTTAAAGAACAGTTTTTGGCTTTGTATGCATAAACCTTGTTTATTTGCCATTAAGTCCCCTTTTCATGCGTAATTAAAAATCCCGCTCGCCCAGTGTATCACATCTTTAAGTAATTCTGCCAGCTACGTTTCTGGAGGACTGGTATGGATTTTTTTTTTTTTAATATTTATGCCATGTGGTACACTGGTTTAATAAGAAGTGTTTACATGCCAGTGCTGAAAACAAGGAAATTTTCAGAAGTGTGGCTAGATAAAAGCTAATTTCTCTGCATCTAACCAACTTCTAATGCTGCATGATGTCTTCTGTCTGGACCTCCAGGACTTTATCTTGATTTCTGTACTAACTTAAATAAGAGCTGCATGACACCATTCCTTGATCAAATGAAGTGTGTAGTACAAGCTGATACAGGGCAGACCAAATCTTAATTCGTATATGTCTGCAAAGATCATAGAGATCAGGAAAATGACTCTATAGACTTCTTCATCTTCTCTGCTATAGGAGATGAGCTTTCAGGGTCTTCATTATTTAGGCAAGCGGTTTTCATCCCATCAGTGTTATGGCCCCCAATTTCTGCTCCTGCTCATTTGGATCAGTACACTCCTGCAATCGAAGAAAAAGGCGGATTTACACCGGTTACAGAGCCCTTGGACAACTTTTTCAGAGACTGGCAACCCCAAGCCTATGAAGCTATAGAACCCAAGCCTATCCCAAAGCATATCTTGGATATCCAACAGAAGTTTTTAACCCGCTGTCACAGCGCATTGGTCAGAATATTAAATCTGCGTTAACAGGAAACTTTTTCATATCAGAGTTGTCAGCACTGTCACTTCAGTTACCTTTAATAACAGAAGTATGTAGTGTGTGACCAACCCTATTTTAATTTCATAACTTGCTGACTTTGAAAAGTCATTATTCTCTGGCCTTTTTTTTACTGTTTTCTCCCTTAACAATTACAGTTTGGCTAGTAGTATAAATTATCACTTGTTTAATGCTGCAAATTACAAGTGAGGTAGTCCCCAAGCCTGCTTTGCCTAGCACACTTCTAGCTTAAAAGAAGCGTCTCATTTCTTGTATCGTGATTGGTGCTGACACAGGAAAAGAAGCAAGATACTTCTGCCTGTAAGTTTCCATAGACTTCAATGTGTGGTAAATCCTTTGACATCTAGATATTATGAACTGTATCATAATATATTGATCATAATTCTTGGTGGGTTTTACATACTGAAAGCTGTTTTGCTTTGGGTTTTGGTTTGGGTTTGGGTTTTTTAATGATTTTGCAGGTAGCGGTTTTTTCATTAATTTTAACCAAACGCAACATTGTGGCAGGAGATGGAGAAATTCACTGCAGCACCCACATCAGTCACAGTATCTCGCTCCTCAGCCCTCTGGTGAATCTCGTAGCTGTGAACGTGGGCCAGGAATGAGACAGCAAGAGCGAGCGGCTCTCCCGTCGGCTGACTGCAGGCCTGCGCTGCAGAAAGTCTGCACAAAACGGGGATTTGAAGTGACAGTCCCATAAATTAAATCATCCTGTATATCTTGTCAGTTCTAGTTCAAGTGACATTGAATATTTTGCTTTCTGGTTACTAGTAATAAGTCAAACTTAACTGCTCAGTGAACTAAACTGTGGACTAAAAGTGCTAAGGAATACCCTGATCAGACAGGGACTTACTATAGCTACTAAAAAAAAAAGAAGGCAAAACATGTAAGGAAAGTTCATTGAGGGAGTGTTCTCTTTAAGAAGTATATGTATATTCCATAAACCTTTAAAAATGTTATTTCTTCTAGTAAAATATCTGAAAGGCAGAAAGTATCTCTATGAGAAACCAGTGAAGTTGTCCTTCTCTGCATAAGGCAAGACTCAGTGCATGGTGGACTAGAGAAAGGGTTTATATACTTGGTAATACTGACTAACCGTTGAAGTGGGTGGCCATTTGACATAGTAGCTATAGACCTTTGCCAGCAAAAATGCCCGAAACATTAGCAGTCTTCCAAGCATGGCGTTCAGAAGTGGAAACCGCCTTGTGACTGCAAGCTGCGTATAGCACACAGCTATGAAAATACTGCTATTATTAACAAAACACAGCTGCTGGCTGATGTAGATCTAGACGTTCAGAGTCATCTATTTTTCTGGAGGATTTAAGTTAAGAGAACCAAAGCTCTTCTGGCTGTCACCAGAGGGACTGTTTTCTTCCAGTTGTTGTACGTGTGTGTCAGAAAAATAATCACCTAGAAAACCCAGCACTGACTTTAAAAGCCTGTGAAGTGTCTCCTTTTTTCTCCCCAAATAAACAATTGCTGGAACCGAAGCTGGTTTCAGAGCGCTCCTTTCCCACCTACGCGGTGCACTGGTTCTCGGTCCCATAGGTTGGCTCAATATTGCCTTTCTTTGTACTGTCACTGCTATTAACAACAGGTGCTTAAAGTCAAATACCCTCTTTCCTAATAAAAGGGAAGCTTTGGCATTTTCTGTCAATATTGGTGCTACTTTGAGTACAGACTCCATGCAGTTCCCACAAAAGCCTGCCAGCCTAAGAAGGGTGACCTGTTTTTAAAGCAAGGGTGCGCTACTAAGGCTGCAGCCTTCAAGAGGGGGATGCTCCTGAGTTGCCAAGACTTACAACTTTCCAGCTTATAACTTTCTTGGACACCGAGGTTTCTGCAGCTGCTCCTCAAGCCTTTCACACAGTTACAGGACGTATTTCATGAATTTCAGTGTTGCTTCTGCTACAGCTCAAACTTAATCTATCTTGAAATTGGAGCAAGTACATGATTAATCCTTTCAGTGATTTCACTGTGCTATAATGAAAGCTGCTCGTTAGTCCAATATTTGCAGATGAGAAAACACTTAGCACAAGCAAATGCTTTTACTTAAACCTTGCACAGGTAACAGTTAATGTGCAATCATAATGTGCCTTTTCTTCATTTGCAAAAGATAAACAAGGCAAAAAAGTCCTTTAACAAATATTGGAGTGTTCTGACTTCATTAATAGATCCTCAAGTGCATTTTTAAAGGGTTTAACCAACTGTAACTTTTCTTTGGTGCTTTCGTATTGGATGCTGTGCCCCATCTTAACAGTAAGTAATTACATGCCACAGCATCCAAACTAAATAAACAAAGTTTTGAGTACCAGATCTGGGAATTGTCAATCCATTTCCCCTAGCTTGTATTCACACACTTCTTGTGCCTTTAAAAACACACTGTCCAAGTGACTAGGGAGAAAAAAAATCATCTACTCACAGACACAGAAGAACTCAGAAAAACCCTTCAGAATCTGGGAATTTGATTTTGTTAGTGCTTTTAATGATTTATCTTACTGTAACGGCAGGCAGTACCTCATAAATAAGATGGTAAAACAAAATGTCCCTTTTAGACTTCATTTTTCCTATACTCTTACATTAGTTGACAGTGATCAATAGATAACCTTTCCACGGCTGGGCACTACTGGTATCCCTGATGCCCGTTGTTAGGACATTTCTTGTGTTGCTGGCTGACAGCGGCACGGTCTTGGGCAGAAGAAGAACAAACAAGACCACAGTCTCTAAGCTGCCCTGGAAAAGCCTGATTGTCCTCCACGTGCCCCACTGCTGCTGCCCCAGGTGACTGTCTGGGTGCTTCCATCCCGGCCGTCTTGTTGCAACAGGAAGGTTAGTTTTCCATCTATAGCAGCTCTCAAAGCCTCTTGGGAGCGCTAGCTAAAATCTTCCAAGGCATCCCAGATTTAGGCTTTACTAAGTTTCTCCTTTCCAGTCTGAAGCTGGGAGTTGCTTTCTGACCTCCAAAGAGATTCAGGTATGTACCTGCCTACACCCCACCAGAAAATGAGACTGAGGCATCAGTGTGACCATGGTACTTTTCCATACTTTTAGCCAATCTGTTTCAGTGTAAATGCTATTTTAAAATGTTTTAATGGCCACTGGATACTGATATGTGACTTGTGACAGAGGTAGTCTTTTATGCCATATTTCTTTCACACCTTGATGAACTGTTAATTATTCCTTGCAGTTCAGAAGACAGAGTTCACAGAATCATCTGGCAAAGTGTTTCTGAGACAAGGCATATGTCATGGGATTATGGACCATCTCTGCTAATGAACAGCTGAGCGGCTTCTGGGTTTCCCTTGAAGAGATCAAATTATGTATTCTTGGCTGAAATGGGAATCAGAAGATTTCTTCCACTGGGTGAGAGAGTACAGCATGTTTTAATTTCCTCACTTTAATATACATTTATACAGCTTCACAGGCACAGGAGTGACAGGATGAAGAACCAAAGCAAGTGAGGCTGCTTTTTAATGTAAAGTACAAATTCCCTTAATTGAGTGCTCCTTAAATATACGGCTTTTAGGGCTTTTGAAGGAAACAAGTTTGATCACAGGTGAAGCTTTTCCAAGGTCTCATTAAACCAATTAAGTTTTCTTTAAGTCCAGTGCTGAGGTGAGTGGGCAAGCATTAGACATCACTAACAGAATAGTCAGGCTTCATTCAATTTAATTGGGACTCAGCCCACCTTTTGCATAATGGAAAGGTGTGAGGTAGTTGCAGTGGTAGATAAATGTTTAATGGCGCCGTACTCTACAATTTAGAGCTTGGCCTATTCTTGGTTTTCATTCTGGAGTTGCAACACATTGGTGAAAATGGCAACATAAAACCTCCTAACAAGCTAATTTTCACAGTACGTTAAAGTGCTTACACAAGTGAAAAGCATATTGATTCTCTCGCCTGCCCCTTCCACTGTAACTGCTGCCGTTTAAGGGTTTGATGAATTGCAAAGCTTTTGCTTTGATTTCCTTAATGGTCTCTAGAAAAGCTGGAGCAATAAAACAATTTCTCAGCTGTATCTGTGAGAGAAAAGGAACCACGGACAGTCTGTCATGTTGGAAGATGTTAAGTGGCGGGGAAAATAGGTGCTTAAATTTGGATGATAAACTTTTTATACTTAGACCTATCATTTATTATGGTATTTGTAAGTCATCTGCCACCCTGGCAGTTTATATTCTGATTTGCCTCTAGACTGGTATTTTTCGGCCTGTTCCGTTTGAAGGGCTTAATTTCTAGGAGAAACCCTTGTCATTTGATGGGACAGGGGAGGGGTGCCAAAACGTTATTTACTCACTGATAAGACTGGAAATATTGATAGCAAAAGATGAGGTCACTTTTCATCTGCTGGCTAATAACAGCCAACTTTTCGGAATACCTATACGTCTGTTGGTTTGGTTTTTTCTGTTACATGGAGTATCACCAGTCACTGGACCACAGGTGGGAAAACACTGCTCTAGTGACACCAAGTTACGTATTTTTTTTTATAGAAATAGGAATGATGGCAAACTAACAGAGGAAACAATGGATGCAAAAGGGAGATAAATTGTTTTACTGTGGCATTTCTGTTCCCTTTCTGGTTGCAGTCAAGTATCAGGTTGGGGCAGGATCCTGGTTCATCACCACAGCCCAACCCGGGCTGGAAGAACTTGCTAAAATTGGGAATTGTGAAATATTCTAAAAGGTAGTTGGCAGTACTATGTTCCAATGAACAACGTACTATGTTACGATGAATCTCTGTCTTCAAACTTACATTTTATCTGACTTTTGCCTGGGATACAGGGAAAGAGCATTGCATTTGGCTTTGTTCAGAAGCTCTGCTTTCCTACTGTAAGGACTAGGAGCATCCTTTATTTATTTTTAATAAAAGATAATCTTTCTGAGAAAATATCAAAACACGGTATATTGCCTATTGGTATTTTGCAGGCATCTGAAATTTATTAATTCCATTTTAGTGTAAAGAACACCTGTAAAATTTTGCCACATTCATATACAAATGAAAGAGTTAAGACGCTGAATCCAGCACTGTCCAAGTCTGTAGCCTCTTTTAATTTCTTTTAGACTTGTGTAGAAATATCTCCACAAACACAGATTTTTTTTTTTTTCTTTCCTTGTGACCAGTCTTCAAAGTTAGACCAGGCTGTATCAATATCTTCCACAAGGCTTATTTTCTTAAGTTACAGTTCATGTTTTTTCTTAGTAAATTATAAAACTCACAAGGCAGCTGTCCCCGCAACAGGACCAAGAGCAAATCTTTTGCTTTGCAGCGTGTCTTCCTCCAAACCCACTTAAGGAAAAAATCAAAAAGCAGGAGGGGTACGGATGATAGAACAGACTCTTAGTTTTGTATGCGAGCAGCCAAATGGGACCGCAGTGTTCTCCGTTGTCCCTCCCGCAAACCGCTCGTTGACATTGGAAGCGGGTATCTTTATGTACCTATATGAACGGAGACGATACAGGGGGCTGGCAGGGCTCTGACAAGAAAATGTGAATTGCTCGGAGGGACCCGGGTAAAGAAGGTTATGTCTACACAAAGGCGGAGGAGGCGGCAGCCTGGTGGTTCCTTCCCTAGGCGCTGAAACGACGGCGAAGCTCGGCTGGGCGGCTGGTGGGGAGGGATGGACGGGGCTGCCGTGGTCCCGGAGGAGCCCAGTGGGGAGAGGGAAGGAGGCGGAGGAGCTGGGCTGCTCCTCCTCTTCGCTGCTGGTCTTCTGGGACTGTCCCAGCAAAACGGGTGCTGGGGAAGGTTGGAGAAGGAACCCTTTGCAAAATAGAAGTATGAAAACAGTCCTTTTCAAAGGATTAGTATTGTATGATTTACTGACTGTCCAGTTTGGAAATTTTAATGAGCTTTTTCACCAACCTTTATGCTTTTTGAAGAACAGGAGAGGGAGGGGAAATCAAGAAGGTGGAAACTCTCTCTGTGTGTCTCTCTCAAGAACATAGTTTTCACTATAACCACCTTCTGTCATGAACTACCTAGCAGATCACAAAACTGTCATGCAAAAATCTTTCACATCTATTAATTTAATTCAAATTACATTTGCAAAGGAGGTTTTTAAATTCTGGAGGCCATGGCCTCACCCAGAAAATTTTGTTGTACAAATTCCTTTTCAAGTGCAAATATAGTACTGTGACCAAAACTACAGTCTTTCTGCACTAAAGAGTCAGCATTCCCCAGGAATTAAATTGAAAGAGAAAAGGCATTTCAGGCAAAAAGAAGCACAAGAATAAATATCTTAATAGGTTTTCTCTTGCTTGCCTTTTTATGAACAGAGACAATAAAATGATTAAGAAACTCAGAATTTGTCAGTTAGTATTAAAGTCAGAAAGCAAAGAAATATTATATAGAGGGGGTATTAGAAAACTCATTGTTGATACCATTTAGTGAATTGATGAAACTAAGGAGTATACTGTGAGTATATCAAAACCAATCCTTTTTTTGAAATTCCCAATCCAAATCATTTCCACAAAGTATAAGGTTTATTAAAAAGAGGTTTTAAAATGCAGGGTAGGTTTTACTTTTCCTTAAGTACCTCTTTAAGCCAGATAGAGAAAACAAATGGCCAGTTTCTACCTTCCCCATCCTGAAGTAGCGGTTATGCTTGTTCATCGGGGCCCTGCCCTGCACAGTCCTGTCTCTGGTTTTGCGAGGAGACTGTCGCTGGCCAAGACACAATGTTCAGTGGGGTGAACCCTCCTCACTCATCTCTTCAGACAGCATGAGGCTGTCCTGCTGCAGAGGAAAAACCTGGTATATCTGCCTGATAGAAGATGCAGTGCCTTTGTTTGCCAGGTTGAAGTGACAAATTTGGATTATTGTACCTCCCTTAATATTCAGCATCAGTTCATTTCTATCTTCTCAAAGTATTTTCGTTTCAAAGGACACACCTGAAATGAAGGATGTGGATGGAGGGCCTAAATGATTCATATAGAACAATACAATTCAGGGCTTTTGGGCTGCATTTACATTTTACGAAATTCTTTAAAAAATAACTAGTAATAACTAGTTAGACGTGGGAATACTTGTGCGGAGGTACTCGTTACTCACTACTTGCAGGGGGAGGGAAGAAAGGACAGAACAACAATAGGAAAGGTGCATAAAAGCATTCCTGTTCTCAAAATCAGACCTCTTTTTGATGTTTCAAGGTGGATGCCCAGAAACTGATCATTAAAAAAAATGTTCATTTTCTGAAAATCAAAGCTACAAATATCTCAGCCCATATACACACATGTGCCTTTTAAGAACACAGAAAAGTCCTGCCTTCTCTGAAGTCTGTGCCATAGTCCTTCCTCCACTTCCGAAACTAGGATTTTGCTCATGATGTTATTCACATTTTACACCAAGGACCCATTTTGATGTTATGCACTAATTGTTTCTCTTTACTGAACGTTTCATGGCAGGGAACAGTAATTTACCTTTATTTTGTTTGTGTGCTTGAATGGCACACTTACTAATTTTTTTGTGTGTGTGTGATATAGTTGCTTGCACTGCGCTCTGGTTCAGGGTGAAGGGAGGGCTACTAGGTGGGACTGGTAGGGAAAGGGATTTTCCTCTGTTTTGAAGATTAAAAAGTGACACAAAAAGAAGAACACGATTCGTTACTTTACCACATACTGTAATGATGGAGGGCCTGGGTCTCATGTTTTGCCTTGAAGAGTTCAGTGGAGAATACCTCAGTGAATCCCAGATACTCCTAAAAGTGTACGGATTGCTTATTTTATGTGGAAAGACTGAGCTGTTCCACAACAGATAGGTGATGGTGGGTCTGGAGACCTTATGTGTAATTTATGTGATTTGGCAAAAGCCTCGTGACAGACATAATCATCATGAATGTCATTTTAACCTCTCTGGCCCTTCTGGCTCCAGGGAAGTCCTTTACCTTTTCTTGCTCACATCAGTTAATCTGACCTCATTCCATTTTCTTTATCCTTTTTCCCTGGAAAAAGATAGTGGTTTTTTATTTGACATTGAACCTTTTGTCTGTAACTTTTTCCCTGAAGGAATTGGTAATGGCTCTATGTTGCTCTTCACACAGGTAGGATTTTGCATTCACATGCCATTTGTGACTACCTTACGGGAATGTGATATGACAACAATTAAATTTTAAATTGATCACAACCTGTACTAATACAATAGCTGCTTCTTTTTTTTTTTTTTCCTAATTATGACATTCTGAAAAAGGCTTTACTAGAAAAGAAAAGCTTTTAATCACTCCATAAAATCCAGGGCTCTACTTCTCTAGCTCCACAGACTCAGCTCCCTGTCTTCGGGAAAAATCATGCACCAATAACTCAGCTTTGCTCTTTTTATGTGTCTCTGGTCACACACAAGCAGTCTGACCTGGTCAGGATGATCAATCATACAGTATAATAAAAAAATCTCATACAGTAGTGGCCACAGCCCATGAACAGCCCCAAAGCTAAGACTAGTTTACAACCCTTCTGCATTACTTAATTCAGCAGAAGTTACTAAAATTCAGAATCTGGGAGAAGGTGAGGAAATGGAATAATGAAATTATCTAAATACCCTGTTGACTGCAGATCGTTTCTTCACCTTCACTCATGAGATCACCCAGTAGATTGGATGAAGGTGAAAAATTAATCTTTGGGAGTTTAGATTCATGATGAAATTCATCCATGAGATACCTACTGGTGTGTAGCTTATTTCTTAATGATTTGGCTAAGGTGGAGGCAATCTGTACACCCAGCCACATTAAAAAGAACAGTTAATCTGTTTAGTTTCTGATTTTACTGCAGTTGCTCTAGCCGAAGGTATTTTCCATTCTCATGATACTTCCTGTAGCAGGATTACTTTTGAAATAGTAATAATACTCTACTTATCTTTAAAATTGTTAAGCAACATGTCTCCTAACGGGCAATATCTGTCTGCTTTCCGGACATGCCACACTGAAAAAGAAATCTGCCTGGGGCCATGAGTCCCAAGCAGGGTCCAGTTTTGTAATCCTGGGAAGCCCTTGGACTGGGGTAGCATTCCCTACGGCACGTTGTTTTCTTGTGTTAAAACAACACCCCAGCCCAGCTCGTTTGCTCTTCAGCAGCTTTGCTGTCTTTCAGCTGGATTCAGTAGCTGTCTGAGCATAATGGCAAGGTTTTTTTGGGCAGCTGGGAGCATGGAGTTCGTGTTTGTTCAGGATGTACTGACAAAACATTGTTTCTGCATAAAAAGCTCACTTGTACAAGGACATGGAAACGGCCTTGTAGTTAACCTGGGTACAGGGTCCAGTCGTCTGTCTAGAAAAACACACCTAAGGACTATCAGTCAAGGTTTTGTACAAAAAACAAGCCGTTAAAGCTTTGGTCAAAGGTTTTCCTAGTGACCAAGACCAGTATCTGATATGAGGGGGGAATGTGTGAGAATGGGAAATAGAGTGTGATGCAGATTCTTGCAATCATTCTTTGGGATTTCAGTATTAGAGGATGTATTCAAGCCAGTGCTCTTAATATTCAGTGATGGATATTCTCCATTTTGGCCCCTGCACAATCCTGTGGGAATGAATTTCTGCAGTTTAATTAGGCACTTTGGGCAGTGTGTGCATGGAGGAAATATTTTCATTTGTTTTAAAGCTGTGGCCTGATGATTTCCGTTCCTGTTCTGTGAGAAATACTTCATAATCATTTGCTTTTCACCTTCTCCATGTCATTCACAGAGATATGCATACAGCTATTACAGCCTCCTCCTCCATATACAGTCCTCTCTCTTTCAAATGGAAGAGCCTTTTTTTTTTTTTTTTTTTTTGGCCTGTCATCACATGTGACTGTTTTAGGGAAACCTTCCACTGCAGTAAATCCACAGAATGACATCTCACCCAGGGAAGGAGCGTTATCCCCCGTTTGTGAAATGGGAGCACCCCTTCTACTATACCTGGTTATAGCTAGGAGGGTGTAAATTGCACATGGCTTTGAAGATGTGGGTGCCGCTGGAGGCACACAGGGACATAATTTCTAGCTTTCTCCCTCAATTCCTTTTTCCCTACTGTTCCATTTTGATTTTGACCCCCACTGGCTCTCAAGCTGATGTTTTCATAGAGCTGTGATTCCCCCCTCTCCCTCTGGAGTTGTAATTGCTCATTTAGAGTTCATAATTATGCAGGTGAATTTATTTTTCTCAGGTACATCACTTCACATTTCTCAACATAGAATTTTACTAACCATTATATTGCTCAACAATGAAGTCTTGCTTTAATTCTTCACAGCCAGCATTACGTTTTATTATCCTGCCTAACTTTATAACACCAGCAAACATTTGTCAATTCTCTAGCTGCCCATGCTTGCAGATCTCTCAGGATGATATTGCAAAGCACTGATCTTACTGCGTATCACTGTAGCATCCCACCCGTGACCTTGACCACTGTAAGGCTGGCCACTAGTCCTACCCTTCTTTCTCTACCTTCTAATCAGTTCTTATGCAATGTCAAATTAGCCTCTTAAGAACCTTTGATGAGGAACCTTGCCAAAAGCTCTTTAAAAATACAAGGATGAATCTTGACAAGATTATACCTCTCTCACAGTCACTGATTCCTCTAAAGAGATTTGACAGGTTTGTGTGGCATGACTTCCCTTCACAAAGCCATACAGGCTCTTCTGCTGTAGAGAACAATTTTTCCATGCTTTCTCTAATTTTCTCCTTTGTTGCAGAGTCTATTGATTTGCCCAGGACAGCAGTCAGATATACTGTACAAGTAATAGTAGCAAGTATAGCAGTAGTAGTATTTTCAGCTATGGATTTTAAGGCATTTCTCAAGTCAGCCAGCACTCATTACAGATGAGGAAAGTGGAGGGCAAAAAAGGTAAAGGAGTTACAAGGTTGTGCAGAAAGTAACTGGTGGAGGTGGCTGTGGAAGCAAGGCTCCCTTGTTCCCTGTCTTGATCCTGCACCTCGTTGTACTGTAGCTGAAGTGGGACCTTCCCAGCCCTTCAGAGCTACTGCTGCGGGTTTGGGTAGCACTCCTAGTGAAAATAGAGAAGTGCTCTGCTCTGGTACCTGCTCTGGGAGCAGTGCCTACTGCTCTTTTGCTTTTCTTTTGGATATTCATAGAACCACAGAACAGCTGAGGTTGGAAGGCACCTCTGGAAGTCCGCTGGTCCCACCACCCTCACTCAAGCAGGGCCACCTACAGCCGGTTGCCCAGGACTGTGTCCAGGCAGATTTTGAATATCTGCAGGGATGCAGATGCCACAGCATTCACTGCCTTTTTCTACTGGCCATGTGTCTCCTTGGTAAAACAATATGCAGCACAGTTTCCCCTCCCATAAAGCTCGATTTTTTTGTCCAGGCATGGATTTCATGTGTGACTTGCTGCTAGGTCCTGTTGTTTCCACTTTCTAATTTCAAAAAAACAAGCTTAGCTGCTTCATACTTTTGTCCTGAATGTCTCTTCCCACTACCAGGGGTATTGACGCTTCACTCATTTATCATCATAACTAATATATGAGTGATAAAGTGATACATGGAAGTGACATGAAAGTTTTATATGAGTAACTTTAGGACAGCATGTTACCAAAAGTAGAAAGCTGCAAATAGACCTTGCCAAATGAATGCCTGTAAATCCTCTACTAACATGATATTATATATTCAGGATATGTCAAAGTTCACAGTAAAACTGGAAATATTGTGCAATTTTAGAATATTTTACTGTTATTTCTCATATCTCATTTGTTGTCTGGCTTACTTACAATGGGTTCAAATGTACAAAGTCCGAGAAGGAGAGAACAAATAGTTTTTAGAACTATTTTCTATAAAACAACAAAAATTGGTTTTCCATAGGCTTCAGTGATTTGGGACCTGGAAAACCTAGAAGCAATATATTGTATATATCATTAGAAATATAGGAACCTTCCTTTATTTCTCTTACCTCTATGCTAACCAGAAGAATAAATGTTATGGAAAATTCAGATGGCGATTAAGAGAGGACAGAATACTTTTTGCCCTAAAATCAAGACTGTGAATTTCTTAGGACTACTGAAGGTCTTTCCTACAAAAGGTCCTTTGTGTACCTTGTTTAGCTCTCTCTTCTGACTTCACATATTTTAAACTGAAATGATTAAGTCACCTTTTTATTTTCCAGTTTCTTCAGTTTCTTCACAGCTTTTAATCTGTGCTATTGGTACAAGGAAAGAGGAACAGCCTTCATCACATTTTGTTTGTTCTGATTTTCAGAACAACGGAAAGAAAATCAGATATCCAGAACCTTTTATGAGAAAGAAAGAAAGAAATTAGGAAAATGATAGCTATCTACGTAAATACATGCCTATATACGTACACACACAAGTGCACCGGACTCATTGCAATTAAAAACTAAACCAAGTCATTTTTGTTTTGCTTCCCTCTCAGGTATGGAGTTGGAAAGTTTCTACCAAATCATTCTCAGGTCAGCTCTTTGCTGGGGTAGCTGCTCAGGAGCCCTCGAGGGGCTCAGCAGGCCCCCAGCAAAGGTTGCTTGCCCCCAGCAAAGGCTGCTGGCCCCCCCAGTCAGGACGGCCTGGGCAGGTAGGGCAGAGCTGAGACAAAAGCACGGAGGAGCAAGGGACACATCCAAGAAGGGAAGGCTCTTGAGCCCAAACCTGCCATGTACCTGTGGGATCAGTTCTTGCCCTCCAGATCTCAGCCTACCCTGGAAAACTGCTTGTAACCAAATCCAGACCAAGGAGTCGTCCTGTGCTATATTTAAGAAGTTTCTGGCATGTTTTTGTGGCTTGACTATTAAACTGGTTGGATCACGTGCATAACTTCAGTAATTTAGCATGAATCTATTTACTTTGCTAGTTCTGCATGTCCTCACCTCTGCAGCAACTTTTACCCATTGCTTGTGAAAGGCAACGTCACGCGTATGCTTCTGCTTCAGAAACTAAGCTGGGTTGATTTTTGGTATGGACTTGAGAGATTTGGGTTTCCAACACAGGAGCTCTTTCACATCGTAAAACAAGAAAAAACGTGGAGGTGGCTGACAGAAAGTCTAGCTGACAAAACATAAGAGAGAAATGAAAGGAAAAGAACCAAATGTACCCACAACCAGGGTGTACGCAAATGCCAGGTTTCATCAAGGAATTTTATTAAGGAACAGATTTAGACCCCACAGAATGCAATGGAAAGACTCCTACAGACTTCTGTGGGCTTTTGGTCAGGTTTTAAACCCTTAAACTCTCAGTATCCTGACAGCTCCTCTGCCACATCAAAATGTACTGAAAAATCTATCAGAAGAGTGGAAAATACTTCAAAGGAAGTACGTGCAGAAC
The DNA here is from genome assembly GCF_026419915.1 of Harpia harpyja. Lineage (NCBI taxonomy): Eukaryota > Metazoa > Chordata > Aves > Accipitriformes > Accipitridae > Harpia > Harpia harpyja. Next base: position 1,604,216 of record NC_068947.1, read on the forward strand.
CCCATAGGAAAATGTGTGTTATAAATGTGAATGCTCAATTTGATTTACTCCTCTCTTTGATATTAGAAATATACTGTAGCTGAAAACAGCCGTCAGCATACTCAAATATGGAAAAAACACCATTAGTTGTCTCCTTGTCCTTGAGCTGCTAGTATATATCGCATTAGGGATTTCTGCTAGTCATACAGGTAGGGATTCACTATCCTCTTTGCGCATGAGCTGGAAAATAAAAAGCCATTAAGCTGGTTTGCTTTCCTTTCTCCTAAAGAAAGGGGGCTTAATTTAGAAGGTCAGGCATCCACTAGATCGGAAGAAAAAGCTGTAATACAGAGATTAATTTCAGAGGTCAGCTTCCTCTACCTTAGGGACTTATTAAAGCACTTAAATATGGAAGATCTCCTAGGTCATTTGCATTGTTTGGACGTGTTCTCATGGCTTTTAATAAAGGCTGTGGCATTCCTCACTAGCTGTGCACAGGAAGCTCTAAGGCACACAGCAGGTTACACACGAAACAGACTCTGTGGAAATGGAAAGTATGATGGAAGAGATTCCTACCATCATATAAACAAACATAAAAACTTTCCAGAAAGTCAGTAAAACAGTGCACTATATTGAAGAGACATCCATCTTTCACATTTTTACAAATAAATACTAAAGAAATGGGAGAATCTTGTGTGCAAACAGTATGGTCTCTACCACAGGAAAACACTTTTGAATGAAGGTATCAGAGAAAGCTGTTGGAATGAACATCTCTCTTCTTTGGAAAGCTATCCTGTAAGAAGAGATTAAAGGCATGTGTGCATATAGCCCAGCAAGATGAAGGATGGGAGGCAATATGCGTGCTATTCGTGGAGCCATGAGGGAGGGAAAAGAACTGCTTAAAGTCCCATTGGCAGAGGGGTGGATAAGTTCTGTGTGGGAATTGGGAGCCTGCAGCTCTCCTGCTCTGGAACAGCCTTGCAATGGCAATGCTAAAACCTGACTGGTTTTCAGGTGCAATTCCATTGAGTTAGCAGGAAGCTCTTTGGTGGGACTGACGGACACAGATGATCTCCTCTACCCCAGTGTTCAAAACATGGAAGAATTCATCCGGGCTTGCAAAACTACCTGGGCTTCACAGAATGACTTGAGTAAGTTTTCCCCATCCCTCTTCTGAAATGTCATCCCTCAAATCCATGTTGTGCCGCAAGTCGAAGACCGCTGCATGTGAACATTGCCAATTTAAATTATTTTTTCACTGATTTCAGTATTTTTCATGTTATGTGCTCGGAGATATTCATTGTGGCAAAATCTAATAGGCACTGGAAGTCTATGATCTGGGATAATATGTCCAGTCTGTATGAAAGCTCATATTTATCTATACAGCTGTTATATGTGGTGCTAAATAATAGTAATTTTGAAAAGAATTAAATTTACAAGTATTTCCCAAAGATAACTATACCCTCCAGTAATTCAAAACTGTCAGATAACTTTTAGGTGCTGCTACAATACAAAGTAGCAATAGGGATTCATTGCTGTAATTCCTGATTTCCTTAAAAAACATAATATATGAGTCTTACTAAAGTTCTTGACTATTTTGGAGGGAAAAGTATCAATTCCATCAGTAAGGCAGATATTTCATTTCAAAGTTTCACGACTTGCCAAAAATCTTTCTTCACTTCTCTAAATAAAAAGAATTATTTAAATTTCGTGGCAGAGTTATGCAACACAAAACATGTTAGGAATCGCTGACATTGTTGGGAGGGGCAATATATGTTGAACGCTCCTGTCAGTTGATCAAAGCCTCTGCAACATTTCTAAGATACCAGAGGTCCTCTTGAAGAGTAGCTGGTTTCTGTGCATCATGCAAGTAAATCATTGAGGCTTTCAATGAAAACCTTTGAGAAACTCCATACAAAAGGAGGAAAAAGTAGTGATAAGGCAAATGTATACAGCATAAGGTCTTTCAACGAGGAGATCCTTGTTCTCATCAATAGCCAAATGCTGTTGTGATACAAAGAGCTAAGAACAATGACAATAAGCATGAAATAAAACAATCTGAGCAACTTAAAACATGTGCAAATTGGAAAGGAGATTAAGGCTGCCTGAACAGCACCCTACCTTCAACTCCACAGGTCTCAAGAAGGCTCAGCAAGACCCAAATTTTCAGACAAATGAATCACGATGAGATTTTGGGAACTTTGTAACTAGATTGGTGACTCCGAGGCTTGCTGCACCACAGGCTTCCTGTACATGGAAGGCACAGAGGAATGTTTTGTTTCTGAAACGGGCCTGGCCAGAGGGCAGCACACAGAGACATGCATATATATGTACAGATATACCCATATGCATGTATAATATATATGCATACATATATGTATAGCCTGCTATAGCCTGGGCAACCTGACTACAGTGAGAGAAATCAAAGGCTTGGTTTCAGAATTGCTTGCACCTTGGCAACAGGTACAGGTTAAATTGATTAGTAATCATTAGCAAGGTTTCTGAACTGTCTTGCAAAACCTAAACTAAATTGTTTTCAGTAATGGCTTATGCCAAGATAAGCATGTTTTGCAAACCCATTGCTGATGTCCGGTTGCACCCCAAATTGCTCATCTCCACAGAGTGCTCCTGTCATGGTAAGTATCACTTGGAGAAGTTGAATGCCTCATTCTGTTACAAAATCTTCTTTTCCTCCTTTCCATAGAGGATATATGAGGCCTTTTGGGTTTCTATCAACAGCTCATTGGTACCACAGGAGACTAATAATCTCTCTCAAGTAGTTTGAAGCGGAGAAGAATTTTCCTTCCTTTGATAGAGCCTGTAGCCTTAATTTTCAAAGCTGCTGGTGTGACTTTTTTTTCAAAGTAGGCAAACTAGTTGTTAGAATTATGATTTATTTTTTTCCTGGTCAAACTGGAAGCAAGCAAGAACTTTAAAAAAATCTTTTAAGAAAGTTTTTTTTCAAGTATACCCAGCTCAGTTGTTAAGATTTGCAAGGTTTGGCTGGACAAAGCAGGAGTCTTCACTCATCCTCAGGTTTATCAGATGGAGTGTCTGTGCATGAGAAATGCTCTAAACTCCCTCTCTAATGGCCACAGAGGTGCAAAATGGCTTATTCACTCTGTGTCTTCAAAATATTTGTACTTCAGAGAATTCGAGAAAAGGCTCTATGTAAATAATTCATGGGAGGATAATTAAAAGTGCAGTTCTTCCCTTCTATGAAAATACTGAGAGATATCAATTTTTAAAGAAAAACTTTGTGTAAATAGGCATAGCACTGAATGAAGTGGTGGGTACACATTGCAAACCAAACGGAATGGGGATGGTTCTGCAGACCGAATACCTAGCCCTGAAATCCCTTTCAGGCTTCCTAAATAAGAAGCAGAGCATTCAATGGGGAGTGCAGTTATTTTGAAAGTAGGATTTAATGCATAACTTCCAAGCAATCACTTTTTGAAACTGTATCTTGAATATTCAAAGGCATTTTTCTCTGCAGAGCAGCTTTTAACAGGATTGGTATGCTAGACACACTTCGTGTTGTCCTTATCTTTATTTAAACAAATTCCCAGACTTGGTGCTCTGAAGTATCAAACTAAAATCTCCTGAGCTGAGCCATGCCACAAAAAGAGCTGTTTGTACATACAAATAGCATCAATTGTAGCAAGCACAACAGAAAACATAGCCTGCTAGTAAATATGTTCAACTATAAAGTACAAATTTTTCGCTAAGGGGCTCTACATCTAGGAATGTGCTGTCCAAAGAGTTGAGTGTAATTAACATTAACTAAAGAAATAAATCCTGTAAAGAAAATCAATTTGATAATGTGCTCGTATTTGGAAAAAAAAAAAAGGAGACAACCATTTTGAATATAATTAGATCCCATTCAGCAATATGGTCACTAATTAATAAGCTATACATTGACGTGACAAGGAGCCATAGAATGATTTCTGGAGCACTTGGCAACATCTTGAAACTCCAGTGAGCCAAATGGGGAATTATTTAGGTGCTTAGCTCTAGGCTCCTTTGGTTAAAAGCTTAAGGAAAAGAATATTGGACATATACAGATCAACACTGTAAGTAGGAGACTGGAGAGCTTAAACTCAAATTTTAGCTAAAAAATCCTCTACCATTACAATTTAAATTTACCATAATTAATTTTAAAATTACATTTTATGTTTTAAAGGCAATAAAAAGCAGGTTCCTTTCCAAGACTTCTTTTGACCATCATACCATCAATAGGAAATAGCACAGCTAACAGCAACTGATACAAGATAGCTTGAATTCTAGATTTTGTTTTCCGTAGTGACTAAAACATACAGACTTTGTTCCACAACCTGATATTAGTGGAAAAACTCCCATTGGTTTCAGTGCATTTTGGAACTACCTCATAGTAACTTTTGTCCCTTTTTTTGTTAAAACTGAATCAGAGTGATGCTTGTGATTGCCTATGAGTGATGCTGGTTGGATCATGTATTCCTATATGTGGAGGAATACTGGGTCACACAGTTGCAGAGTTCAGACCCACATCTGCTTTCTAGAGAGAAGGGAAAAGAGAAGAATAAAAGGCAAGGCAAGGCAGGTTGACTGAAAGTACAACTAAATGCTTGCTTTAAGCCAGTGGTTATAGATATTAGGTCTGCAGATCAGTGATACACTGTCACCGTAATAACCAGAGTGGACTATAAAATGTATGTAGTTGGTTCTGTGTATCTGGTAGTCTGCAAGACAGCTTGAGTGTTAAAAGTCATTTGTTGGTCCTGTAGCTTCAGAGACAGTGGACTAAATACATGAAAATGTATTTGCAGTTTACCAACTTGGACTTAACAACAGGTATTTCACCTGCTTTTCTGGATAGAAATGGTGACACAGATCTGGAAAGTGCACTTTAGACCACCCGGCATGTGAACTCATCAGAGACCAAGATTGTCGGGCAGTTTGGGACATTTAAAGAAAGAAAAATGTATAGTGAGAGTAAAGCTAGCCAGGGCTAGCCAGGTGTTATTGCAAATGATATTATGAATCATTAAACCATAATGGCATATGAAAATCTTTGATGATGGCAATGAATCCACCAAAAAAAGGCATTAAATTATTTTAGCCTTGCAGCGTCCTTTAGGGTTTTATCACGAAGCCTTGTTTCATCTTCTTTTTTCTCCAATTGCCAGGATGAGATAAAAAATGAATCTTCCCTTTATGTACCCTGGAAAAAGCTGAACCTCCTTGTCTGACACATACAATACATTTTATGGCTCATAGTTGTTGTAGAAGGAGCAAATTATTACCATATTTAAGCAGATGTCAGCAGCTATTATGCTGTGAAGATTCTCCTGGAAATGCTGGATGAGCTGTTTAATGCTTTCTAGGAAGAAGACAATTATGCAAGTTACACAACAATGAAGGCACCAAAAATAGTTTTGTTTCAGATTCAAATGTTAATGTTCAGTTGTTTACTAAATTCCAACCAGAATAGGGGCCTTGCTGTGCTATGTGTTGTACAAATAACTAGCAAGTAACAGCCTTTGACTGAAAGAGTTCAGTAGGATGAAAAAAGGAACTTCTTTTTTCACCTTCTAATACAGAAAAAATGGAGTCACTATATGGAGTGATCAAACCTGCGTAAGAAGTGTGTAACAAAGTTAAGGGTGGAATTTGAGTCTTGGATTTTAACCATGAGGCTGTCCTCATTCTTTGAACTGAGAAACTGAATGGTGCAAAATTGAAGAAGTCTCTCTAAAATGGTTGTGGGGTTTTTGTTGTTTTTTTTTTTAAGTTGGCACAGAAATCTTCTTTTTCTTCTTTTTCTTCTTCTTCTTAATAATAATAATAAAAAAAATTAAAAAGAACTTGGCAAAACCTAATATTTTAACATCAATAAATTAAAAGAAAAAAATTTACAAAATTCAACAGCAAAATTAACATCAAGAAGCATATGCAAAAGTCATTCTTTGGACTGTTTCAGACATACTCATTTGTCTACAGTTTGGGTATTTAAGTGACTATGTTACAGTAGAATGCTGGGGGAAAAAAAGCAGTTTATTTTTCATACAAACCAATAAAACTTTTGGAATAATTTGATTCACACGTAGTCATAGGAACACCTTAATGTGGTTAGCATGCTAGAAATAGAAGATGCAGTTCTTGTTTCCACAGAGGCCAGTGGGTGGTTTTCCCATTGGCTTCAGAGGCAGCAGCATTGAGCAGTAGATTATTGCAGAAGATGAAGAAAAGCAAGATGCTGCTTTACTAGAACAAAATGTTTGTTTTGTGCCAATGCCAATGCCAATGCTGCTACTATATTGATCTAAACCTAATTATATCCCCTACAGCCTGATTAAAATTTAACTTAAAAATTAAATAGCACATAGGCAAACTCTTCCAACACAGTAGAGTCAACAGATTCATCACAGGGGATCCTGCTGCTTTGGCTATCGACTACTTGAAACTACTTTTCTACTCTCCACTATGGCCATGTTCCCCCCAGCAAAAAACACCTGAACAACAATAACAAAACCCCAAAATCCACCTTTCTTTGCATCACATTCTTCCTGATGATGACTGATTTTCCTTGGGAGTCTGTTGTTCTGTACTGCCCAGCATGTAGCATGAGTCAAAAACCTTCAACATTGGAGCTGACTGTAGATCAGTGGATTTATAGAAGCAGCAATCTATCAAAAAAATTTCCTTTTCTGAGGTCCTAGGCATTAAAGCCATGACATTTTAGTGCAGTGCTCTGAGTCAGAGTTAGCTGTCATGCCAGAAACAAGAAAAACTAATGACTCGTCAGAGAAAGTCTATGACATATCTGTATGCTCCCCTCTGTAGATAAGGTAAGAGCTGCGAAATGAGGCAGACCTTGGCTCATGTAGTGTATATTCTAAACTAAACTTCACACAAAGTATTATTTTACTGCTGGGGACACAAGGCACACATGTAGTAAGACTTCTGTACTACAACATTGCTGTTGCAGTCAATGATGTTTGACATAAGCTGCCATATGCAACCCCAAGTTTGTTGTCGTCCCTGTGCACTGCTGTTGTAAGCTGGCAAACCCAGTCTTCTCATCTCCCGAATAAATAGCACGCCTCCAAGCCACACAGGCCTTCAGCTGTACACAGGGATGCTGTATCCTAGGAATTTTCTCATCAGTTCAGAAAAACGCCACCTAACCTGTCTCCCATTCATGTGGACTTTTAAAGACTCTCTCCCCTGTTACTAACCGGCGTTGGAGCACAGCAGGCAGGCCAGCAGCCTTTGTGTTTGTCTCAGCCCAAAGTGGATCTCTCCTCTGTATGGACAGAGCATGTGGAAGGGAGAATTTCCAGAGACAGCTTTATGAGCATCTTTTTCTGTCTGACAGATGAGGTTTAGTTTGTGACTTGACTTTGGAGACCCTAGGTGCTTTTGAGTCCCCAGGTCACAGCGCGTATTGCAGCTCTGTACAAGCAACGAGAGGGCAGAGACTCAGGAATGTGCTGGCTGTGGTTTTGCCCCTCTGCACCCCAGCTCTGCTTCTTTGCACCTTCGTTTCTGCAGAAATCAAACCTGGACAGGCCTGGGAGCTGGTGAGTGCTCCAATTTTATATATAGTGTTGGTGATCAAGGGAGATGAATCCCACAGTGTGACTCTGCATATTACCATAGAAATCACTTCAGTATATTCTGGTGCTAAAGATGTTGTTTACCTGGACTTTAGTAAAGCCTTTGACACCATTTCCAACAGCATTCTCCTGGAGAAATGGGCTGCTCATGGCTTGGATGGGCATACTCTTCGCTGGGTAAAAAACTGGCTGGGTGGACGAGCCCAGAGAGTGGTGGTGAATGGAGTTAAATCCAGTTGGCGGCCGGTCACAAGTGGTGTTCCCCAGGGCTCACTACTGGGTCCAGTTCTGTTTAATACCTTTATGAACGATCTGGACAAGGGGATTGAGTGCACCCTCAGTAAGTTTGCAGATGACACCAAGATGGGCAGGAGTTTTGATCTGCTCGAGGGTAGGAAGGCTCTGCAGAGGGGTCTGGACAGGCTGGATTGGTGTGCTGAGGCCAGTTGTATGAGGTTCAACAGGGCCAAGTGCCGGGTCCTGCACTTGGGTCACAACAACCCCGTGCAGCGCTACAGGCTTGGGGAAGAGTGGCTGGAAAGCTGCCCGGCAGAGAAAGACCTGGGGGTGCTGGTTGACAGCCGGCTGAATATGAGCCTTAGGTCTTAAAAAAACAGTCTTTCCAGGAAGTTTGTTAAAGTCAGTTTGATTTCCCTTTTACATTACCATGAAGTTTAACCAAAGAGGTTTCCATAGTGTTCTTTTAAATTGTTTCCAATTTCCTCAAAACTAATGCTGCATTTGCTGCCAAGAAAAGCGGACTCATTTTTGCCAAATGCTAATACTCTGGATTAAGAGAAGATCCCACTGTTTGCTCTACCTCTTTTGAAATGCCTGCAGTCCCCAAATCCATTTGACAAAAAAACTCCTGTATCAAGTATTTTATTTCTTTATTATAGAATGGTAAAGAATAATAGTAGAGAACAGTTAGAGAAGTAAAATCTGTGTTTGAAGTCTCCTTTGAAAGTATGATATGCAGCAGCAGAGCGCTTCTGTATGTTACAATGGAGCATGGTTCAACACCAGCATACTCTGTTTTCTGCACAGCTGAAAGCATTTTCTAACATATTTACTTTCTGACTTACCCAATGCATATCATCAGACAGCATTAAGGGCATTGTTATGTAACAGCCTTAAGTCAAGATCACTAATTCAACAACCTACCTCTAACTCAGTCATTTGTCTCATTTACAGTTACTCATTTTCACTTACTCGTTAAGTGAACTTAGCTCTCACTTACTCATTACATTCACTCATTTTCAGCATGATTTCACTGATTTCATTTCTTACGTATGTGTCCTGACTGCGTTGGCAGCTCAAGATGGTGGTTCAGAAAGTGTCTGTGTTCATCTTAAGAACATTCTTTCTCCATAAATTCAATATTGCAGTTCACTTAGTCAATACCTAGGTGATTTTAAATCCCCCCCCTTGATCAATGTGCTGGCCTTTTTATAGACTCCTTAGTTAATTTTTTTTTTTTTTCCCCAGGAGGTGTAAAGCAACAGCTAACTCTTCTCTCTGCTTTGTTTATTCTTAGTGTCAGTGCGGGTAAGCTGTATGTCATCCAAAGAAATGCTTTCAAGGTACCCTAAACAACCGTCAAAGAAATATTTTGCTGTAAATGCAGTTTGCAAACTCTATTCCAGCTCATTAGGTTTGTGCCTACATTACCTGAAAATACAAGCTATTTCAAAATCTAGAAATAATCATGTTTCCAAAATCTGTATATACACAGTAAATATGTAGGAGAACTAAATGTTTTAGGTTTCAGATATATTCAGGGAATCTCAGTCCACAGACAGACAATAACCCCACCAGATTATAAGAAAATATGAGGGAAGTTGTATGAGGTACAAAAATCCCAAAGATGCTGCTAGAGGAGAGTGAGTTTCTCTCACTGAATCTGTAACACGCTCCATGACAAAGTCCAAGATGCCTAGTGAGACTTTTGACTCATATGTTCAGCTGTCAGCCAGACCTTTGCCTTGAGCCAGCTTTTTTTTGAGGAGATTGGCAAGATTTAATAAGCTGTGCACACTTTGCATTGCCTTCCAACAGTCCTTTCATGGGATGCGCTCACCAAGCGCCGGCTGCCTCCAGTGACTGCCAGTCTCCCAGGGAGGCTGGTGTTACTGGCAGAAAACTCTTCAATGGGACAGGCGGTTTTATGCGAGTTAAAGGAAGGTTCACAGCATGGTTTCCTCTTGTTTTTGCAGCCACACTGCATCACACTACCATTTTTTCACCACTAATTCTTTTTGGTTGATTGCTAAGGGAGAAGGATACATTTGCAGATGACATTAGCTTGAGGATCACTTTTTTCCTTGGGAATCCAGAACAGGTTGATGACACAGTCCTCTCTGATGATTTTCTTAGATAAGAAATAAGGCTTATTGCGCTGGTTTCTGAACAAGACAAAATTAAGCAGCTTAATTGCCTAACACACTGCCAATAACTTCAGAATATAATCTCCTCTGTGTTAATTTACACAAATATGATATAGTTGACCAAGGATGAAATATCAAATCCTCATGAAGGGTCATGATGCCGCTGTTTAAGTGATACGCATACTTTTATAGGATCAGGTATTACTAAACATTAAGGCTTAGTTAGACCTTTTTTGACAAGTCACAGGAACAGGATTTGGACAAGGTCTATTGTCTCTTTACCTTGTTTACTAATTAGACATTCCTTAACACACACTAATTTTTGCCCGTTGATGTCACACTGTTAAGCACAGTGCTTGGACTGTATCAGTCGCCTTTTTTTTTTTTTTTTGACTAATTTAACCTCTCCATCTTCAATTTTGGATTACTAACAAAACAATTGAAACATCTTCAGCTGGCTTCTGTTAGTTTGGAGAGCTTCAAACACAAGCCTTGCAGATGTTGTGAATGGATAAGTATGAAACACTGATTTTCTTTTTTTTCAAGCAGCCTTTTGACATTGCTGAATCAGAAATGAGATTTTATTGTCCCAGCTGGGATGGATAAGGTCACTCAGCCATTACTTGTTGCCACAGTAATCTAAGACCTCTCTTAAAGAAGACAGAAAAGAAGCTTGGTCCAAACTATTGTAAAGTTGTTGGGACTATTACCCTATTTTATTGATGCACAGAAGAGATAATCTCCTTGTTACTTCTTTTTCTAGTTAAGGTTAGATCTGAAGTGAGACCCATTCTTCTAAAAATGTTCCCAAGTCTATACATTTGTTCCCAAAGGTATCCAAAGATACATTTGATATCTGCTTTTTTTCTTCAGTTAGGTAGTAAGGATTGGGATCTTTGAACTGACTATTTATTCATATATATTTCCCATAGAACTTCATATTTCCTAGATTTGTAATTTCTAGTAAGCTTATTTCTGTCATTTTTATTTATTGGACCATTTAGACCTTGGCAGGAGGGCAGGTGTATGACAGGATTGAATGTGCTGAGATATATTTCAATCATGATAGAAATAGTGTGTCAAGTTGGAATGGGATAATGAACATCTTTGGCCAAGAAGTTGCCCAGTCTGGACCTAGTTTTGGGTCCCCAGACCTTCCACTTGTCACGAGAGCCACGTGGCACTGTCAGCCAGAAACAGCTTTTACAGCTAGACTCATATCTCGTCTTCAGCAGTAGCTCCTCAGCACAGTCGTTTATGACATCCTAATTCTCCACTTCCCATAAGAGTCACCTCTGACATTCAATGCACCCTTTACAGAAAGTTCAGCTGCCTGCTTGCCTTTTTTTTTTTTTTTTTTAATTAGCCACAATAATGGGGAGAATATAGAGATTGCTTTTCAGACTTTTGCTGCCCACCTGGTTCTGAGAGTGAAATGGGAGGTGTTGATTTAGCAAGTGTAGTCCCACACAGTTGGGGTCCAGGCTTCTTTCTCTGTAAACCACACAAAAAATTGGTGGTTTTTTGTGAGGGGTTTTTGTGAATAATCCCTTGCATTGTATGGGCAGGGAGACCGGAGGCCAGAAGGGCTCAGGGGAGGCTACCCTCCATTGGAATTTGATGCCTTCATTGTTCTGTCCAAGCCAGAGTCTTTTGACCTCGGGGCACAGTAAAAATCTCCATTATTCATTCAGGCTTTTGCTCTGGAGCGTTCACTGTGGAGAGAGTAGTGGACTCTGTGGTTTCGGTGAAGTCGTTCAACCTTCTTTAATTTTTCATACATATGTATAAAGCACACACATTGCATGAAAGCATTTATACCCTGGCAATACCATACAAATAAATGCTGAGGATGTGAAGGGTGAAAATGGGTTTGATTTTATCCCCATTTGCACAATTCAGAGCAACACAGCTCGGTACACGATTTAAAAACACTTAATTAGCATATAGGGTGGCATTGCTAACTTTTGCTGCAAGGGATGCATTCCTACTCTTCTTTCTGTGTTAAGAGACGTTGCCTCTGACAAGGGTAGCCAGGGAGAGCATAGTTCCACACGCACTGTGCAAAAGACCCGTCTGAAATTTTTCTGCTCCTTTTGCTTGTGATGCCTTAAAAAAAAACAGGTTCCTTGTGCAGCTGTTCATACTTGGGTGACGGATCGAGGGGCATCTTGCAGCTCCTCGCACAGTGAGGGCAGATTTCAGCCCACGAAAGATGGAGCTGCCAGCGCAGTATGTCAGCAAACAGTATCGGTTGCTTTATGGCACTGTGGTCAGGGTGAGAATGGATGTTATGATATGCTGGCGAGTCAACAGTTTGAAGTGAGGCGGTCTCAGAACATCCAGTAACCATAACAGAAGAAGTTAAAAAAAAGTGGATATTGGGAATTTTTTCATCTAATCATATCTGCAACACCCAATTCGCTAGGTATTTGACCGGGACAGAATGTAGATTTGTATTTCTAACAGGCTTAAGTCTGGATGACACTGAAGTTTTCAGTCTGCAGCTTTGAGTCTACATCTCAGCACTCCCACTCCTTGGACTTCTTTCTTCCTCTGCCTCCCTGCCTCTCATAAGCATACACACACACACAAATGTGTGCATGCAGAGCTAGACGCTCTGTGAATTTAAGTCTTTTTTTTTTTTTTTTTTTTTCAGATTCCTTCATATGATGTTATTAAACTAGAAAAGCGTCTATGGTAAGATTTGTGCTGTTTTGCTCCATTTTTGTGTTTGTATAAAGGGGCTAATGGAAACTGCACTGAATGCTGGAAGGAAGAATGCATTCTGTTGTATTATAGCAAGTAGTTAAAGGCCACCTGTGGGCTTACAACAGCTGGAATGAGTAGAAAACGCTATTAAAATTGGTGCTTTATATAATTCATGAAAGTTACCTCTGTGACATCTGACAGATTTACCTCCTTCAGGACCAGCTCTGCTGTGTTTCATATTAGTGACCTTAGTCCATAGTACCCCACTGAAGACCACAGAGACAATTCCTAGATGGAAGTATTGCTGAAGCAGGCAAAAACCAGTCTGTCCCTGTACTGACAAATTTAAATTTTTAGGGACGTGGTATGCTGAGGCTGTTCATGCTTTTTGTAGGTTCATGAAATAATCTAAAATTAATAAATGGAGCCGTTAATCAATAGCTACTGCAGTGACTTTGCAGGCAGTGCATCACTTCAGCAAACACATTTTCTAACAGTAGGAGTTCATAGAAGGCATTATCAGGGAAACCAACCAGCAAGGAGTTTGAATAGTCTAATCTTGAGGTAACAAAAGCATGAATAACCATTTCAGGCTCTGGATCAGATACAGCTGGCTGCAGAATGGTGATATTCTTTAAGCGCACCCAACAGGATTTGGACTGAACCCAGGAAATAAACCAAAACCCTAGGCAAATTACTATTAAAATACAGACAACATCAAAGGCAGTAGCAAGGAAATAAAAAGATCGAAAGAAATGTTTTGGTGCAAGGATAATTTATTTTCATTTTATCAACCTTTGTGCGTAAGAAGATTTTGTAGTTTCCAGGAGTGCACATTTGACAGCCATGATTATGTTAATATCAAAACAGCAATCCATGTTTTTCTTGTCCATTGATCCTAATTTCCTTCTGTTAGTTGAACAATTAGATGTTTCTACATTACTGAGTCCAGGTTTTCTTTTGTTTTTTTTTCTTTTTCCTCCTTCTCAGAAGCCCTCTTGACATTAGGGGAAGGGAGACATGTTCTCCCTCTCCTCCCACCTAAGTTAGAAGGCAACCAGAAAAGTAGAAAGACAAAATTTATTTTGGCTGTTACCAAGACAGAAAAGATAAGTGACTTCATTAAAAATTTTTGTCTGGAGAGAAATACAGATGGTTAAAAGGAGACTTGCCTGTTAGTATAACAGTTCTTAAAAGATGCTTGATACAGTGCCCCTTGAAGTTGATCACACCACATGATCTTAACTACAAGCAAGTACAATCCAAACAGATCAGCCCCAAATTTGAAGGCCCAGCTCTTCCATATATCCCTGGAAAATTTTCACTGACAGAGAGTCCCATGAGTTGAGATTCACCCAAAGATGATCAGACATCCCACCATGCTGAGACCAGGGCTGGCAAAAAAAGGAGAACAAAGTTTGACAGACCAAATGACCGAAGTAGCTACAAATATAAAGTCAAAAATATGAAGATAGGATCATAAATGATGAAAAAAATCAGTTTAAGATGTATGAGGCACACTCGGATACTGAAGTTAAAAGCAAAGTGTCTAATCACTGTTAAGCCTACTTTTGTGCTCTAACGGAATCTAAGGCTGTGACCGGATGGATTTTTCATATCCACTAATTATTAGCTGCAACTTTTAAAGAAAACTGACCAAAAGATGATAGACTAGATGACTAGTGACTGCATGTCTGTAGAAAGGAATTACAGGTTTTAATAATGGACAGAATAGCTTCAAAGTAGTTTTGATTAAACCAAACACATGAGCACTCAGGTCTTTTTCCTGGGCAGGTGATTGTACATTTCATGTACAAACACAACTTCCCTGTGTAGTTGAGGCAGCAGAACATCCTGCTCCCACTTTGCAAAAACTGTAAAGATGAAATCTGAGGTCCGTGGTAATCAGCGGCAAAATTCCCACTGTCTTAAAAAGGACCAAATCTCACTCCATGTTGTTGAATTTACATTGGTCACTGTGGTAATTATGAAAGAACTTAAAGCTATAAAAGCTGTGTAAAGTTTTGCCAGCTCCCTGGTTTGTAATGAAGCCTGTACGCACGTTTGTAGGGACAGACTTAGGCTCAATGACCGTTGAGCTGCAGGTGCCTTTGGGTGCCATTCCCGAGGTTTCTCCAGTCCTCCCATCAGCAGGCAGGTAGCACCATGAGGGAATTTTGTGGGAAAGGTTTAATCTTGGCGCACAGAGCTCCAGACCAAGGGCCAGGGACAGTGCGGTGTATCGCTGGCTCTACTGCTGAGCAGCATTTAGGGAGATGGAAACGTGTCGTGTTCCTGGGATCCCACTTCTCCCTCTTTCCACACTACCTGTGTCCTGTCCTCTGAATTTAGTGTAACAGCTCTTCAAGGTGTGAGCCACCTTCCTTTAAGTCTCTGTCCAGTTCCTGGCACAAGTGAGACTCAGATAGTCATGTAATCCTTTAATTGCCACTGCGAAACAAATAATTTGTAAGATAAACCCGCTATCAGTATAAGCAGTCCAGTAAGCTGTAACACTCTCTTTCCTGAAAAAGGCAGTTCAGTAATGCATTGAAAGGTTCTTATGTGCCAAGCTCCAGCTTTGTTACATATCCACACAGAAGAACCTAATTAAGGGCTTTATACAAAAGAGATGAATAATTTTTCACTAAGTTAGGGCAAGTGCAGTATCAGTTATAATTGGGGAAATCCGCATGAAGATATCTCCAGTTACCTATCGTCAAAGATACCAACATCAAAGTTTTTGTTACAAAAACACCTATTTTGTATTTTCACTTAAATACACATTGGGGGTTTTGCTAAATGCTGACTGTCAGAACAAAGGGTCAAAGCTTAGTGCACATGCATAAATATGCTACTCTAATACCTTTTATTTATTTTGGTATGCAGCTACCTTCTTCCATGTGTCTCACATCTGCTGCTCAACAAAACTAATAAATAAGTGTCAAAGCAAAACAGGGAATCCCCTTTCTTCACGCTGCTGCCAGTACGCCCTAATCTAACTTCTAGTGAGGAAATAGGAAGGCTCTTTTATTGGTTTTGTGTTGGAGTTTTTTGAGCAGAGGAAAATGCTGACTTCATTAGCATGTGTTTACTGGCACCAGAGTTAAGTTCTGGAAACTGTCATCCATATCATCACTTAAGTCCATATCCTAAGAGAATTTTAGCTTTAGATGTTTCTGAAAAATAGAGATTAAGCCCCTTCCATTTTTTCCATGGGAGGCAATAGGCACGATGCAGAAGGAGACAAACTCCTCATCCTGTTAAGAGTCTACGCCCCCCAAAAGTAAAACGAGGTCTTGGAACCCACTGTCTAACAAGAAGTCCCATTGCTTGCAAATCAGGCAAGTGCTTCGTGCTAAAACAGATTAGCTAAATCTCCACGGTGAACTATGCTATGTAACTTCCCGTGACACACCAACAAAGGGCATTTCTGTGAAGAAACACTGACTTGACAGGAGGTTAGACAAATCCCCTCCAACTTCTATCTTTGGCATTCCAAACAAAAGGGAGTTTTTAGAGAAAAATTGAAAAAAAAGACCCCACAATCATACAGAGCTCCAACCAGATGCAAATCTTTACCATAACTGACCTGGTGCAACGGAGCTTTTGTAATTTACAGAGGTGAAGCCCAGCACAAAGGGTGGAGCTCAGAGGGACGATCGCCTGAACGCCAGCACTGGTCAGGGCCCGTTGTGCAAACCTGTCTTTGCTTTGGACAGCTATCCCTTCCGTTTTGCGGGGCAGTATTTCCAAAACACTCTGCTCCTTCAAAGTTACAGTACAAGTAGGTTTTTCCAATGTAATTATTCCTTAGCCTTGCTTTGATGATTCAGAGGAAACAGACGTATCCTGGCAGATTTTATTCCTAGCAGATACTTGGATATCTCTTAAACATGCTTATATCTACCAAAGCTTCCAGGCTGTGCCCACCAAATACGCTCTCCCGCCTGGGGGGTAAGGGTGTTAGCCTGAATTCTAGATATCCCTATGGTGTTAGCTCAGGTGGCTCCACATTACCCTAATTTCCTATCTTTAACTACTACAGAGTACTGTCGGGCAGCAGGGGCTGGGCCAAGGGCAAGCTCAGACAGTTCACAAGAAAAATATGCTCCTGAGACCCATCCTTCCCCAGCCCCATCTGTGCCACTGACCTGAAATTCCAAATTACAGATGTGAAGTATACGAAAAAGAAAAGATATCTTGTTGTTTATAAAGCTACTGATTAAAGGATTTCCTTCTCTTAATTAGAAAATAAATAAATATTTGAACTGAACAGATGCAAACAACTACCCTCAAACTGATTCATTTTGGCTAATCAATTCCACACAGAAAATAAATTCATGCAAATCTAAGTCTTCACATGAACACATTTCTTCAGTGACATGCTCATGAGGTCATTTGTTTCAGATTAACTAATCAGGCAGTTCTAGCAGCAGCATACTTGCCAACATTAACCTCTTTAATCAACAGTTCACTTGCTTCATGGAGGAAAGCTATCCTCCACATGATTGCTATTTTCTGATTAAGAATATGCTGAAGATGTTGAATATAGGCTACAGAAGGGTTTTAAGAAGGGCTGGTGTTTGTTCTGCCCAGCGGAGCATGCAGGAAGGCTTCCCTTATACCCTGAAATACTGTGCTTTTGTCTAGTAAGTCTGTGCCAACAAAGCACAGGCAATGTAATTTCTAGTGCACGAATACTCGGAAAATAGATGATCAAGGACCAGAAAGGAAACCTTAGAATGTGGGCATTTGCTCCTTTGCATTGGAAAGTCGTGAAGACAAAAATTAATATGTCTTTATCGATATAGGAGAGAAATTGAAGTCTCTTAATTTATTTGTGTAATGACATCCACTGATCTAGTAGGCTGAACCATCCAGACATTTTGTGTGTTCACCGCATCCTTGAAATTTTAGAGATTTCATGGGTGGAGACATTCAAAATAGTAGTGAGAAAAGAGGCTTGAAGTCAGAAGTCCAACTTTTCCCACTGAAGTCAGCGGTGAGGCTGCTATCAGCTTCAACACAGCAGCCTCAGACTTTTGCTGATGCTCAGAAAGCACAAATAACCTCTAAGATGTCACTTTTCAGCCAAGCCAATCGTATGACAAAGAGTTTCATTATTACGGGCAAGACCTCATCCTACAGTAAAAATTCTCACAGCCTCTTTTTATACCTCTGGGCTTCAGCGCGTGTGCTGATTGCATCCGCAGCACATCCCCAGCTGAAAGGTGTTTGGTCCCCCCCAGCCTGCCCCCCACACGCCGCTGTCCCCCGGGGTGAGGCGGCCCGGGAGGGATGCCGTGTTTGTTGAGCAGGGTGCCGGGGAGAAGCAGCCCAGCAATTTATACACGACCTGCCCCCGTTTCCCTCGTCTGGTAGAGGAGACCTGTTTGGAAGTCAGAGGCTGCTTTCTTTAACCAGTTCCAATGTGTGGGAGCCGATCATCAGTGCATGGGGGCTGTTTTGGTCTTGTTTCGTTGTGTGGGGTCTTTAAATTTAAGCACTGAGAGGTTTAGCGTGAGTTGAACTCTTCATTTTCAGAGCTGCTACAGGATGAGTTGTAAAAGCAGCCCTCAGAGAAAGAGTTTATAATTGTACTGCATAGTTTTGAGCTCAACTTTTAATTCAGTATGCAAACAAACCTGATTAAAGAGGATATTCAAAGAGGAAAAAGCATAACTTTCTTTTAATTTTCATTGCCTTGACATTTGCAGCTCAAACACTTTCCATAGTGTGTCATGAAAAATGATAACTGTGTGTATAGCCTTCAATGCAAAATACGTGCTTTCATTTAGCCCTGATCCCAATTACCTGGTCTGTAACACCACGTAATTGGCAGGTATTCCCTGCACATTCAGCCACTCAGTCCTTCGGGAGAAGGTGAGAAAGTAAGTCTTTAAAAACATCTTTCAAAATCTAACGTCTTATACTTGTCTTACACTTGCTTCACTATTCATTTTCTATGAAATTCAAAAAGAAAATTCAGAAAGCTCCTGGGATGCAGTGGATTAATAACTGGAGGACTCCATTACCAGGAGGAACAAAAAGGGGAGAAATCCAATGGATTATTACCCACGTGTATGCAAAAGTTAAAAGTCAGAAGACTGCAATATAAACCTTGTAACTGGACACTTTCTTAAAACTGCCTAAAAAAAAAAAAAAACAAACAAAACCCCATAATGTTGTCTCTAAGTGTTAAAATCTGATTTACAGGTGAACCAGGGTGATGGCAATTCTTGTTAAAAGGGATTCAGGTATCCTTAATATTTATGTTACTGTAGTAACTGGAGGCTGCAGTAAGGGTTTAGTCTTCCATTGCTTTAAACACTCCTCTAAAAAACAAGCAAGCAAAAAATAGCCTGTGCTCCAGAGAGTGTGTGTGTGCTTTTTAGGGCTGTAAACATAGATGGAACAGATGATAAGATGGAATGGAAAAAGGGAGAATGAAAAGGGGAAAAGTGAGGGTTAAATACAGAAAAATGAACATACGACTAAAATTGATTGCATCAATAGTTTCAGCTCACCTCACGCTGCATTCTTTAGTCTTTCATTTCCTGGTTTATGAAGGAAAAGGAAATAATGAGAATGCAATGAATAATGCATATTCATATGTCAGCCTGAGAGTACAGACTAGCGCTTTTGCTAATTTGTAATTTAACAATATTCTGTGGAATGAACAATGAAATTCTCTTAGTCAGGAGTCTGGCTCTGAGTCATTATGAGAGACGCAAGCTCACAAGTCAGCTTTCTCTTCAATTTTTAGGAAAGTCCTCCTGCTCCCAGACATTAGATGCTCTAGTACTTGGCAATTAAGAACACTGCTGAGCTTTCACAGAAGTCACTTCCTGATTATTTCTTGGCTTTTGTTGGCAGATTTGTTCGCGCAGAAGAGTTCTTAATGGGAGGCTGCGATGAACTGCCCGTTTAGGAGAGATCATAATGAACAAAGGGAAAATGTGCAGGTAAACAACAGCATTAATAAGAGGCAAGCCTGTTATGCAAATAAGTTTTAATTAAAAAGTTTCCATTTCTTTCAAAATTGGATACAACTTCAGAACCATTTTTAATATTTAATTTCCTATTTTTTGTCTCAGTGCAATAACTGGACTGTAAGTGGATTTTTTTCTTTTTAATTTACTTTTAATCTCCCTTTCTCCAGTGTGAGACAAAGTAAGAAAAATTCAGTGTAAGAGAATTTCATCACAATTTAAAATAAAAACATGAAATATTTTTTCAAATTCTAATGCTGAAGATCTTCAATATAAAAAAAAAAAAAAAGACAACCCACATTCTTCCAGCAAAACATGTTGTTGAAACCTAGTTTTTCAACAAATTCTTCGTCTTGGCAGAATCAGTGAGCTCTAATCAATCTCCACAATCCAGAATACGAAGTACCAGGCTCTCCTGATTAAACAGCGGTGTTGGGAAGACTTACACAAGTGGGAATGGCCTATGTAAATACATATAGTCAAAGAAGAATCGGGCAAGGAGCTGGGGGGGGCAGGACCTTGGGATGTTTGTAATCCACCCCAGACCTGGCTTCTAATATGAACTCCTGTGCTCACTGCTTGAGGCCTCTAACATAGAAAAATGTGTGGGGATCATAAAAGCGATCAGCTGGAGAGCATGTCCCAAAGTGCTTTGTGCCTCCCTTTGATCCCATACCCGATACAGATTAGCTGGACTCAAGGTCTGGCACCTTGATTTTCAGAGAAGAACATCCAGGATAAAATCTTCAGCTAGCAGAAGTCATCACAGCTCCACTGATTTGTTTTGATTCATGCCTGCAAAGGATCTGGCTCTTAAGTGTTAGGAAAGGTAGTCTAAGAATGTAATACCAATAATTTGTATTGACAGGCTTTTAAATGGCAATACTCAAAACAAGAGCACATGTGGTTACTACAAAATAGTTGTTTTCAGTGTCTTGGTGCTAACAGGGGAACTCTGTTATTGCAAATGCACAGGCCTTTCGTAATACATCACACAATTCATGGGGAAGCACCGTTCCTGAGCTACTGCACCTCAACCTGATATAATTTTCTCAGTCCACAGAAGATTGTTCCCTGGATCCCAAGATTTCCACTGCTAGATGGGTGCTTTCTCTTTTTATCTGTGAAAATAGTACCTATGATTTGTAAGCTGCTGTTCAGTTTCCAAAAAATCCATACTGTAATGCATGCGCAGAGTTTCGCAGCGGCAGTGGCGTTATCCTGATGATCTCCAAGAGGGAGCTCGTATGTCTTGTGAGACAGACTGATACCTGGCAAGAGCCGTGCTGAGCTTTCCTGCCTCTTGGCCTTGTGAAAGGATCCTTGGGCCCAAAGCTTCCTTCCATTTTTCCACCGGCATTAGCTATAGATTACATAGCTTCCTACAATCCCCACCACGTCGCACGTATTTTTAGGTCCAAGGCATGCCCTGGAAGGAAAAATGATGCTTTCCCTTCCCATAAAACTCCCGTTCTACTCCTTTACTGAAGGTTTCTGATGGAGCTGTGACTGAAATGGTACCAACTGGTACCAAACCAGCCATTCAAAGACAGGGACTGAGACGGATGCTCACCTCCCTGCCTGGCTGAGTCACAGCCCCTGCCGCTCGAGTTCCAGCCCTTTCTTCCCTCCACCCTGGAAATGCTTCCCTGGAAAGAAGAGGGCGTTGAGGGTTAATGCTTGAGGAATGTAGGACCGGGATTAATGCTTGTGGCAATTAGTTAGTCAGTGGAGCTGCCCGAGCACACCAATTTTCCCCAGGCTTGACACAACCGGTACTTAGGCATACAGGGAATTTTACCTACCTGGAAGTTCTCCTTTGACCTGAATAGGACTCCAAACTTCAATAATGTTGGTCACCTTATATAAGAACTTGAAGCTTCTAACCCTAAAGCAGTAAAATCAACTGCATTTACACAACCTTACTTTGAAATACAACCCTGAAATGTAGCAGGAATAAACCAAGTAGAAGACAACCTCACTTTGAGCTGGAGAGAAGTCAGCCCCCCTAATCCCTCACTGCCGACCTGATTGCCATGCAATGGTATGTCCCTCATGACGTGCGTAATCTGCTACAAATGATGATCTTGCAACACGTACAAAGAGCATTTCTGGAATGTTAACACACATAGAACTTATAATATCCATTTTATACCTCCTTCATGTAAAAGTAAACTGTACTTAAGGGCATTATACATGCTTGCTATGTAATTACATTAATCAGAGGGAGCTGCTTCTCTGCATTCCCCTGCTGTTGCCATGGCAGCATCCCCATGTTTGCAAAGTGCAGGGCACCCGTTCTTAATTATACTTACAAAGCAGCTACATTTCAAAGGAATACAATAAATACAAAGTTAAAGTGAGGATGCTGCACGGAAGTGATAGGAACAAACCCATTTTTATCACGTCTCTGTCTCGTGCACACATCACACCTGTTACTACAGCGTTTGTCCTAATTCCCAGCTTCCTTTTGTGCATTTATGGAAAACTCCAGATTTTTGTCTGCCAGACAATGCAGTCTCTGTTGCAGGCCCCAGAGTTCCCTCTGCTTCTAAGCTGGGAGCTGATCATTATGAAACCAAAGCATTTTAGAGAGATCTTTCTGTTTGCACTGATGAAAATATGGCAGCTGGGAGTGCCTTCTTATTTGCCAATAACCGATGTAAGCGCCATCGCTGCGCTCCATTCCCACCAGTGCCCCAGTCACCCACCCAGCAGATGCCCAGGGAGCTGCCTCCCTGCTGGAGTCACCCGTCCCAGTGCCACCGTGTCGGTTTCGGTGACGGCGAAGGCCTCACCACAGTCGGTCTGAGATGCCAACGTGACACGGATCAAGCAGAACTTTTCCTATACTAATTCCAGAACCAATTTCCTATAGCACGCACGAACCACCGGCTCGGTGCAGCACACGCCACCAGCACGGTCCTTGCTTCCTTGCGGATGAATAACATGGAAACTGCAGCCGACATGGAAATTTACATTTTTACCCCTATAAAGAAATAAGGGATTCCCTCATTCTGAAATTAATGTTCTCCCTGAAGTCGAACAGAGCTTATACAGATGCTGGATTGAAGATATGAATTATGTATTTTCTGGGGGTGGAATGTCATGCAATTTTAGTGTTATTCAAGCCACAGAGATCCATCGGGGGAGAAGTAATTAGAATATTTCAGAGCCCCAGATTTACATTTCTTAAGCTCGTGAGTGAAATGAAATTGGCTGCCTCCAATTTACATGTCTGCAATCACACCATGAAAAACCTGTCAGATCTCAGCTTTTGGATCTGAAGCCTCCGGGGGAAAACCAGGTGTTCTGGCAAATGATGGTGTTGCTGTGGTGTCACTAATTCTGAAATAAATCTGTGCTGAGGAGTAGGGGGCACTGCGTTACTGCACGTACTTGAGCAGGGGAGGTAAAAGCCATTGGGTCTGACTTACAGGGCAGAAGACCTATTTTCCAGCTTATTTATTTCTATTCTTAGTTTCTTTTCTCGTGTGTATTTATTTTTCACCTTGTGCATGGGAAACGGTGGTGTTCTCACCTGGATGTATGCTCTCAGCCATAGAAAAGGGAAGCAATTCTGCCTTCTTAATGAACCGTGCTCTGACTTAATTATCTGGGTGAGCAACGTGGCCTGGACATGGCTGGCGTATAAGTACACGTGGGCAGTAATGTTGCTTTTATTTTAAAAGGGAAAATCATTCTACAATTTGGCCTGTGAGCTGTAGCCAGATTCTTTCTGGGTTTCTCTCTGTTTGTTCTGTCCAGGTAGCTGCCGTGGCTGCCTTAAAATTGCAGTGACTTCTAGATATGCTTTCAGTCTCATTTGACTCTAGCCTGCCAAGTCGGGTTGCAGAAGCCTTCGGGTTGCCCTGGCCGGAGCTCTGGAGTGGGCAGGAGGGCACGGGATCATTGCAAGGCAGGAGTTAGTTGTTTCTTGTACCACATGCCGATTCCCAGCGCTGGGCTCTGCAGATGCATTTGCTTTGCTTACTCTGCCAGCAGAATAAGAATAATGCCAGAGTGGTTTGGACTACTAACCTGGGAGATTTTCTTTTGCTCTACCTTGTGCGGGCTCACATTTCCAGAGCTTTTGGTCTGCGATAGTCTCCCCACAGATTTGAGAAATGCACTGCTGGAAGCAGAAACTACGTGTTTAAGGCTGATATGTGTATATGTATAGATGTGTATGTACATGTATACGTGAAGCCCGTCCTGCCACCGCCCTTATGTAGAACACAGATGTTACATAATGCTTCCAGCCGGGAACAGAGAAGCAGGGATATGACTAAGCAACAGAGCGTGACTTATGAATAACAAATTGTGCATATTCCCAAAGATATTTCTCTAGCCGATCTCCGAGGAAAGAAATCTTCAAAATGTATACATTTGAGAAATCTCCCGTCTCCTAGAGGACTACGAGGAGATACTGGAGGACAAGGAGCAAACAGAAAAGTAGACAGAATTTATTCCATATATTTACATTGCTCCTTGTAGATTACTCACATGCCTCGGCCAATGACTTCATGTGTTGATTCAGATGATTAATATGTGGGTCAAGAGTTTTCACCCACTGCGCAGCGATGAGCGCGGTGCGATTGAACTCCAGTTTGTGGCTGAAGGCAGAAAGCAAACCCCTCGCAGGCACCGGAGGGCAGTTTGAGGCAGATTAAAACCCAGCAGGGTGAGATCTAGGAAATTCGCTCTCCTCCTTCAATTTGACCAGAAACCTGCATACAGACACCTGCAGCTTTGTCACCTTGTGGTGTTAAAAACCCTTTCGCCTTGCCTCTTTGGGTTGTCAGTACCTCCTGTATGAACTAGCATCTGAAGAGGCCTCTGAAGATACCAATTTGCACAGCAAGGGCCCTGTAAAGTGGCAGCATCAGCAAGGCAGGCACTTCTAAATTCTTCGAGCCAGATCCTCGCCTGGAAGAAATCGGCAGAGCTCCAGTGCCACCAATAAAGCCGTGCCAACTGACTCCTGCTGGGGCTCTCGGCCTCAGATTTCCTGGAGAAAAAAAATCTAATTGATGATAAAATAAGAGAAGAGGAGGGAAAGCTTTTAAAAGCCTGAAAGATGATTTGGAGACAGAAAAGGAAGGGCCAGGGGCAAAGAAACAAGGGCGCATTTGAAATGATTCAATAAGCAAATGGGGAAAAAGATGAAAGACATATCACAGATAATGAGGGGAGGGTGATTATTTTCTGTCTCCTCTCTGAATCCACATTTTGTCAAAGCAATCATGGCTTTCCCATGGAGACAATATGACGGCCTGATCCAAGAAGCCGTGATTTAGATAAGCCATCTGCTTGCAATAGCATCCTCTCAGCCCTGGCACCCTTGCTTGTCTTAGAGCTGATCGGGTGATTATCTGCTGAATTTCTAAAATGCTCCCCTTGGAGCGGGTGTGCCTACACAAGCACCGCAGGACAAAAGGGAGCGCTGAGCTCCAGCTCTCCTTTGCTGGTCAAACAAAGCTGAGTCAGTACAAAGCGCTCTGCGGTTTATTGCTGGCCTGGCTTAGCAAGGGGAAGCACCCCGGGAAGGATGCCGTGAAAGGTTGGCTCCAGAGCACAGCCACTCTTTGGACCGAGCTCTTAAAGTCATGTTCTTCTCAAAGGCACAACGAGGCCAAGCCTTTCTGCCGACCTTTTCAGACGCTCACCAGTAGTGCTGCTCTTTATTCCCGCTCAGGTCAGCCCCCTCCGCTGTACTGGCTCGCTCTGCCATTCCCCTCGCTTGTTCCCCAGGATGACACTGCGCGATCTCATTTAGGCTTGCTAACAAGGACTGATTCTTTATCTTTTCTCTCTCCCTTTTGCTCTCTTCTCCCCTCTTCTTTTAATCCCAAGGTTTGCTTCAGTCTGCCCATTTCATAGTTGCCCATGATCTTACTTCCCTCCATGCAGTGGAGCTCCCCTTGATGAGGATGGGCTCTTGCTTCCTGCGGGCAGGAATTTGGATCCCTGAGGGACAGAAAGCTTGGCATAGTTCAAGGCTCCAGCCAGTCCAATATGATGCTGATCTGGACAGGCAGGGCAGGGTAACTGCTGATGATGATTTTGTGGCTGACTGCAATCTGGGCTGGACAGGTTTTGACCAAACAAATTGGCTGTCTGTAACAGATGCACTTAAAGTTAAGTTCATTCAATTGATGAATTTTTATCATGTGGATACAACTTTGATCTTCATGTTAAGCTTGAATGTAAAAAAAAGCTAATAACCTACCCCAAGAAAATTAAATGAACACCTGTAGTTTGCCCAGGAACAGTTCAAAGGTGTACCAAGGCTAAAGTATTTGAGGTCCACCATCGAGGGGGAAAGGATGCATGTTTGGGCAGGCTACTGAAATCTTTAGTTCCGAAAGAGCTACTACCTAATTTGGAAGGACTTCAAATATCTGGAGGATGAGCTCTGTGTGTATTTAGCATCCAATTATCCAAAGAACTAAGACGAGTGCACACCATAAATCTTTCCTCAGTGATATTTGTGTCAGAACTGATGATAAGGCAGCAGCATAGAGATGACAATTCGGACAACTCTCCTTTTTTATGCTTCATTTCATACCTTAGACCAACTCTCCAAGCTTCCCTGCAGCTGTCAGCTCTGGCTAGATTTATTCACCAGCAATAAAGATTCCAGGCATTCCTGGGAACTCGCCTAAACATTTACACTGACATGTTCCCCTTTTCCCACCCTCATCTCTGCCCATGTCCCCTCTTCCCTAGTTCCATTTCTCTGCAACTTCTCCCATCCATAGGTAGGGAAGTGACTCCTCTTTCCTCCCATCAAACAATTCTGAATGTGGCCACTCTGAGAGTCAGCAGTGGTGAAAACGTGCAGACAGCAGTGTTTTTTCCTTGGGATTGATTTATTTCATAGAATCACAGAATAGTTTGGGTTGGAAGGGACCTTTAGAGGTCATCTAGTCCAACCCCCCTGCCATGAGCAAGGACATTTTCAACTCGATCAGGTTGCTCAGAGCCCCATCCAACCTGACAGTGAATGTTTCCAGGGATGGGGCATCGACCACCTCTCTGGGGAACCTGGGCCAGGGTTTCACCATTCTCATCGTAAAAAATTTCTTCTTTATATCTAGTCTGAATCTGCCCTCTTTCAGTTTAAAACCACTACCCTTTGTCCTATCACTACACTCCCTGTTAAAGAGTCCCTCTCCAGCTTTCTTGTGGGCCCCCTTTGGGTACTGGTAGGCTGCTGTAAGGTCTCCCCGGAGCCTTCTCTTCTCCAGGCTGAACAACCCAACTCTCTCAGCCTTTCCTACAGGAGAGGTGTTCCTCCCTCTGATCATTTTCGTGTCCCTGCTTTGGACCCGCTCCAACAGGTCCATGTCTCTCCTGTGCTGAGGACCCCAGAGCTGGACGCAGGACTGCCGGTGGGGTCTTTCTCAAGGCGTAGTTGTACTGTGTGGCAGATAACACAGATAACATAGCTAAGACCAAGCATAGCTAATACCAACTGAACAAGCTCCAGAAGTAGCACAGCAGTGTTAGCCTAGCTCTGCTCACAAGAAATAAACCTGAAGCACTGAACTGGTTCCTCTGTGCCGCTCTGTATTGTATTGATCAACTTCAGGGGCTCTGAACAGACCACTCCTGCTTGGCATAGGGAAGTGCTTCCCACCTAGGGAGGGATTTCAAGTAGTTCATCATATTCTGAACTGAGAAATGGGAGGGAATTTCTATGCAGCCATATGCAGGAGCTCTACTGAAGAGACACAGCCTGCAACACTCCAGTTTCTCTCCTATATGGAATTTGTTTCCTCTTGCTTCCAACATCTAACTGTACATGAAGGTAGCCTCTCGCAGTCTAGTGCCTCTTCGGCCGTTGTTAAAAAAATTAGAGAGGTCATCATCAAACACTCCAGATAGCTGTTCATGTAGCAAATGGTCCCATTTATTGCGATCTATGTCAATGGGTTTTAGCAAGGACAGTTGGCCTTTTGGCAACTAACAAGAGTTGTAGCTTTTCTTCTATTGAATTTTTGCCTTTTTGGTGAAAAAAAAAGAGCATTTTCTAGATCTTGTACGTTCTGCTGAATGCACTAATTTTTTATGACCTTTCTGTGCATAAGCATTCTTGTTTAGCCTATGTCTTATACTTTGAAGAGTCACTTTAATGAAGAACTACACGTGT
Organism: Harpia harpyja; assembly: GCF_026419915.1. Lineage (NCBI taxonomy): Eukaryota > Metazoa > Chordata > Aves > Accipitriformes > Accipitridae > Harpia > Harpia harpyja. The sequence goes on from NC_068947.1 coordinate 1,632,045, forward strand.
GAATGTTTTTCTTTAGTTTCATGAAAGCCAGCACTGTAACTCATTGCTAGTTTTAAGGCAGGTTGTACAACTTAAGGTGTTTGCTTTCATAGAGTAAACAGGCACTTCTGGTTCTGCTGTTTAGTTTGGTCCCAGAGTATTATCAGCCATCTCCAGCATGATATTTACAGAAAAGGAATGCAAACTCTCATCCAGCTCAAGTGATTTTTATGGTCCAGTGAGTAACAAGATATTAGTCACCAGAAGGTCTTTTGACCTAATTTGGTTTTACCTTCTTTTCTACTAATAAATATGTTCTTCTGGTTATGAACTGCCCACTTTTTATGCAGGAAAAGTCACCTTCCTGGAAAAATCTGCCAAATGCAAGTCTCTTTCAGATTGCTGCCTTCAAAGTTAAGACAAATTAATGGTGTATTAACTCAGACACAAAGTTTTCAAAACCACAAGCAACAACCACCCTAAAGCCATTCCTCTGACCTTTCAGCAGGTACAGGAGTACGGAAGCAAGGGCTGTGTACACACCGGCCACAGGAAGCGCTTGAACTCCTGCACCCTTAATCCCCGGATTTGGGATCTCCAGGCTGTTTATAGGAATCACCTCAGATCTCTTCCAGCTGAGCCACAAAGAGGGCCATCTGGCTCAGACAGCCCTGGCTGTTGGAGGAACAGCGCAATGGTTTTGCAATATGAGCAGAACGTAAAGAGAGACAGGTTGCAAATTCCTTGGAACTGGCACAGGGGAAGACCTTTTCACTTGTGAGGCAGTGTTGAACAGGTTACTTGCACAACCTGAACTTCTCCCAGGACCTCTGCTGAAGCAAGGGTCCAGTCTGGAAGCAGCATCCTGCCACATTGCCAGATGGGCACAAGTAAGGCAGCCAAAAGACCAGAGAAAAATGGATGCTTATGGGGAAGTCACAGAAAGGGAGTTTGTCACAACCGAAGGATGTAGACAGCTTTTAAGAAGTTTGTAGACTGCAGTGGTGAGACATAATTATACGTTGTCTGCATCCAAACAGGGAACTAGAGTTAAGACCTTGGCAACAGAAAAGCAGGTTTTTATAGTGTGAATCACCAACAGACATCTACTGTTGTTTGCAAAAGCAGGTTCATTACCCTCTGTGGACAGCACTGTGTCTTGTCACAAGAAGAGGCTGGGATGGGATACCTTACCGCCCAAGTTGGCATATTATCTTTGCGGAGACCATATTCAGCTCTGTGCTGCTACTCAGCATGAACAAAGCCATCAGAATCTTCCTCAAAACGAGCAGAAAAATGCCTGAAACTTCTCAGCTCCAAAAGCTCAGCTCTGCAGCCTCTGCAGTACAACAGAATATTGTTGAGGGCTTCTAACTATGCACTGTAAGAAAAATGGTGGAATTAGTCTGTTGGCAATGGGTAGTGCCTGATCCGCCAGTTTCACGGTCAGCTGCTATTGATGGCTAATATAAGCTGCTCTCCTGCTGCAGTGATAGTACATTCTAATAAAACTGTACGCTTTGCTGCTGAAACACACCTTTGTGTATTTTTATGTTTTATTAGGAACCATGGGATTAAATTAGGTATGGTGCAAGCATTTTATCCTGTCAGCTTTGCTGACAGAGATGTGAGATGTGTGACTTCATTGGGCACAGATGCTCTTCCTAGAGAATCTCAGTTCTGCCCTAGCTGTTAATCCTGCCACTTCTCCTCTCCTTTTTTGATATGTGTATGTTTAGTTGCATATGAGGATTTTGCAACAGTGACTGTTAGGATAGTTTTTAGTATCTATCAGCACTCGCTATATTCTGAAGCCTTCTTTTATGTGTACAGCAAGAGAGCCCCTGCCAAAAGCGCCTAATGAAGGAGACAAGAACTTTCTTTTGAGCACAAGTTTAATGGTGTTTCAGGGACCAATGCAGACAGGTTACATAGACTTGCTATCTGCAGCGCTCATCAAGGAGGGAATACGGAGGTTTTCAGAATTGTCTGGAGATTAAAGATGCTGCATTTGAATGCCTGGAAAGAGCCCAGTTTCTTAAGGGTTGTTGACTTTCAATTTCTGAGAATCCAGACTTAACCAAGATGTTCAAAATGGGTCCCAATGAGCAGAAGAATCCAAGCACTAACGTCTCTTTCATCAGTTTGAGCTATATATGTTATCTTGCTATTGTATCCTACCCACTCTTTGAGCCTTTTCTGGCTCCCACTGCTAAAGAGACTGCAGCAAGCATTTCCTGCTCTGCTTTTATTTAATAGAATCCATCATTTTCAAAAAGAAAGAGGTTTAATCTAATAAAGTGCTTAAGCTTGCGCATACCTGAGAACATACAAGTAATTCTGTTGAAGTCAAGGAGGAATAGCACATACTTAAAGTCAATACAGAGTGAAATCTTTTGCTAGATCAGGCCTCACAAGGGCTGCTGATGAGATGACAAGGGCTAGGAGATGACTGGTATTGCTCAGACACATCCTACCACTGCCTGTGCAGTAGTAGTGCAGCAGCTGGAGCTGCTGTGGCTGGGCAGTTCTCTCTAAATGGAGATTAAGCACGTAAAGTTAAGGCAACGAAGGATTTGTGCCAATATGCAGACTGACTTGGAGGTAGGAATAACCTTAAAGATCCCTAGCTTTGATATACTGAAACTCATGCTTGTTTATGCCTTAGACTGACTCCACGGGAGGGATAAGACACTCCAGGACTGATGCTGCAGTATTGCCCGTAGCCTGAAAGCAGGAATCCCTCTGTGGCACCTTCGTTCCCTCCACGGTGCAGGGCAGGGGAAGCACGTCCAGAGGGCTCGCTGCTAAGGTGCTGAGGGTCTTGGCACCTAAAATAGGGTTCAGAAGACACTGGAGACACCAGAGTTTCCAGAATTACATGCTTCAGTGCCTATATTCTTTATGGATGGATCCAGCCCTAATGTAACTGCCTGTTGGCTTTTTGCTGTAAAGCCACGTGTGCGTTTCAGTCCTCACCTGTAATGACCGCTGCCAAAGCAAGGCAATAATTCAATCTCTGCGTCAAGTCTCTCACTGCTGAGCCCACCAAGAGACGTGGCAGCTGTGATTTTTGCAGTTTGTGCTGTGCTAGAGACTGAGCTGCACTTGCTGGCTGGCAGGTAAAAACTGGTTTTGCTTGTGGTGAACCTGAGTTAGTTTAAAGAGATGACTAATTCATGTAAGTTTCTATTGTCCACTACCCCATCCTCTTAGATACCCAGTCACCTCATAACTATGCAGTTAGTTACTTTTGCCTTCCCAAACCAGCTCAGATGATACACACTTCTAAGCAGTGGGATCACTTATTAAATGATGCAAATCCCCCAACCCTTAATGGGTGATAGCCTAGAAAAAAACAACCTTACTGATAACAGTACACTGCGACCTTTCTTTATTTTTCGCTGTGAAAGCTGCTGTTTGGGGAGTCGGGCATGCCTCCCTGAAGACCCAGAGGAGTTGGAGCTTCCTCGCCAGGGCTGGGACTGCAGAGGTGCCCTGAGAACACGCTGCGGCTGCGTGGGCGTAGCAGTCCCCAGACTGGTGGTAAAGTATTATGATTGTAGTCACTGGCAAAGGGGAGGGCAAACAAACAAGAAGAAATTCAAAGAGAAACATCAAACCACTGTAAGCAACCTGAATTATGCAGGAGTCATAGAGGGAAGACCAAGACAGTTGGATAGGAAAATTACTGAAATATGTATAGCAACATCTGTCTTCTGTCTGTATCAGACTTGAGGCAGAGCTGGGAAACCTGTTTTGATGACATGCTGGGTGAAACAAACCCATTCCCTGTCCCTCAAAGAAAATGAATATGGAAAAAAACGCTGCTCACTCTGTCTCCTGTTCTGCCGCAGTAACCCTTTCAGACTTGCCTGTACATTTTTGCAGGTCTTACAAATTCAGAGGAGGCAGCACCAGCCCCACCAGCAGCGCTGACTCAGCTGGACCGGGAGCTGAGACAGCCAGCTCGTAGTTGCCAAGGAGCAGGCAGCCGGGTGCCGAAAAAAGGGGAAGCCACTCTCCTGTCGCCGTGAAATATTTCCGACCCAGGGCGAGCACCAAAGCCCCGAGCTGAAACAGTGGCCGGCGAGCAAGGGAACGGATGAGACGTACTGTGAGTGCCAGAAACTGCGTGGCCACAGGGATGCTGCCATCCCAGCTCCGGGCTTGGCAGAGCTCGGTTAGAAAATGTCCCTGTTCGGTCCAGCCGTTGCAGCTCCGAAGCACAGAAATTGCTCTGGGAGAGCAAAGAGGTGGTGCCTGCTCTGCCTCTCCCATTTTTTTGTGTAAAATTCATGAAGGAAAGGCTGTAGCAGTGCCTCCTCCTCAACTGGTTCTGCTTTTCTCTTTAGCAACAAGCCACCCGTAAGCTGAAGTGCGAGGTTTGGTCCCCCGAAGGGAGCTATGTCAGACCTTCAAAGGACACGTGGGGGGCACACGGGCATCCCACAGGCACCTCTGTGCTGTGCTCAGTACCACCGGTAAAGGTGCCAGGAAGCAAAACACTGTCTGGATTTCATTACTGGAGACAGAGATACAGAGCAACATATATAAGCTAACAGTCCAGTTGTCCAGGACAGTGTCATTACCATCAACAAATTATGATTTTTAAAAGATACTTTATAAAGGGCTGGATTGAACATCTTTTGAGCATTTTGACAAAAATGTGAGAAGATTTGGTGTCCTTCCTTGTTTTTTTAATGTTTTGCTTTTTTTTAATGAATTTTATAAATCTCATTCAATTTTTCTGCCTGAAGTACGTTAGTTTCTATGGAAACATGGCAGTCCTTTACGTGCATGGTGTTTTCTGACATCCATATGTGGAGTATAAAGGCAAGTTATGTCACTGTTGTGAAATGTAGGCATTTATGTGATGCCTATCATGGCTCTATGTGCCAGAGAGAGGATACCTTTAGACTGTTATATAATAGATGCAAAAGTCCAGATACAGGGAGGCAGCAACAAGCTGAGCTGTGGAATTTAACACACTCAATACATTGATAGCCACGCTGAAGAAAAATGTGGGATTCGCTTAATATTTTGATTTTGCATATTTGGTGCAACTACGCCTGTCTTCACTATGTAGAGCAACACTGAAACCTCAGGAATTAATTACCAGAGAGCCTAAAGATGTAACTCATCCTTCCTATGGCAACATCCAGTACTACCAAAGGAAAGATAAAGAAAACAATCATGCTGTTTCTTCCTTCATGAAAAAGAGAAAATTATATTGTGACACAATGTGTAAATAACAGAACCAAAGCCATTGGCTCTCTGAGTATCATCTCATTCAGTAACATAAAACAAGCTCCCAGTGAGTGGCACTTGTTTCATATGTTGTAATCAGGCTTTTACTAATCTACATTTCCTATCTTCTGAAGGGTTACTGAAATCGTCCCTATCTGAAGTACGTTTTACAAAGCAGTGCTGTGGCAGTCTAGGATACTTAGAGAACAAAATTATTACTGCACTTTGGGTGTGCTATAGAGCTAGAGTGCACCCACACAAATCCTTTGGCTGCTATGTCTGAAAACTGCAGTTTAGGAGGTAGCACTCTGCTCATTGAGATTACCGTAATGTTGCTTCTTACGCATCTTTTACTTTTGATTCTTAATATTCAGAACCATAGTTTGACAATTTGTTATCATTTCTACCATTAATTTCCTCTATCAAGACATGGAAATCAGCTTCCTTGAATATACCTCTGCAATGCAAATTAAACTGCAACGGGAATATTAACCTCTGATGTACAAATCAGGTGGCGTTACACGTATTACCACAATACCAACAACCAGCAAAAACCTGTAGCACTATGACAGGAAGGATGAATTAAACCTGGCAAGCAACTGAAACCAGGCAGAGTTATTTGCTAAGAAGATATAACAATATCAGTAATGTTATCAGTTATTATGGACAACACAAAGAAAAAAATACTTTCTCAGACTCCTCCAGTTGATGCATGGGATTCTGCATCCTCTTTCTTTTTGAAAAAAATATGTAGATTTCAAATGTATTTGATGAATCCTGCCTCACAGGAAGAAGTCGTATTTTCTCCAAGAAGAACACTGCTAGGAGTGACGTAAGTTTCTCTGTTATCCACATTTCCCTGTCAGACCACCTTCAAGTGCCCTTCTAGTGGATCTAGTAAGGGCTGCCAACTCTGGCAGGAGCTCAAGGTGAGGAGAGACGATTGTCCTGATGGCACACGGCAGGGCAGCTCAGCGGCTCCCGGTGCATTTGCCCCGTCCCCGGCAGGGCAGAGCGGAGGGGAGCGGAGGTCCTGGTTAGCCACGTTAGACGACATGGTCAGCATTGGGCTCCCAGATGGTTTGACAGCATCAGAACCACTTGAATTGCAAGGACGTTTTGCCATATATTAACACCTTTTTGTAATCTGCAGCTCCAGCTTACTTTTTGCCATGTCTGAATTGGGTGTGCTTTAATCCCCAAATTCTCAGCGTAAGACTAAGGAAGCCCACTCTACAGGCAGGCCCTTGTTATTTCAGGTCAAAGTTAATGGAAAATAAAAATCTGTTGGCACAGTGGCGAATTAATTCAAACGGTCGAAAATGTGGGATCATGGCACTAACAGGAACAAGGCTGTTGTTACTTTTTCCCAGCTCTTGACTTCATTGGGAAACCAGTGACCCCCAAGATAAGGTAGGCTGTGCTGGTTCTGGTAGGTGGGCATTGAGCTGAAGGAGCATTTCTACCCAATGTGATCTGGCATTACCCACTAGCCATGAGAGCATGGGCACCTGAGCTGCGGCCACCTTGCTGGCAGCCCAGAGGGTCCCGTTCCCTCCCCGTTCAGAGTCTGGGAACAGCCCAGTACGACTCGTAATGGAGACAAACACATGAGCCACTGGGAAGAACAGTACTGTAAATGCCTGCAAAAGCCTTGGTGAGTTTAGGTTGCCCTCACTTTGCCCTGAACCTACCCATTAGGCCAGTCCTCAGTGACTTGTCAGACTTAACATCGCTCTTCCACAAGCCGTGTCTGGGTCCCTGGGGGTTACCATCAAGTGAAGGTTGCTGGGGCTCTGCCTTGCCATGGCCGCAGGGAAGAATACGGTGGAGAAGCCTTTATATTGTATCTATACTGTCTGACAATGCATCTACAGTGGGGTGATCCCACTCTAAATTATTTTTAGGTTGAGAAGCTATTTTTGAAGGGAAATGCTAAAATACCTGTCCTGAAGCAGGGAAATCTGGCCTCGAAGTATGGGATGGGCAGTACTGTGGGATAAAGCTATTGCTGAATGCAGGATTTATTTTGGCAATGCTTGGTACACTAAGCCCGGTATCACAGCTTCAACCTCACCTTTTTTTTGTTCTTTCTCTTGTCCTCCCAAGGAGAGCTGTCTGTCATTGGCAAGAATGTCAGATGGGTCAACTGGGAAGCAAACAGCCTGGTAAAAGAGGAACGAGAAATGTGGAGTGAAGGGAACTGCTGAATATTTAACTCAGCGTTGGCTCTGGGAACTGTTCCAGACCTCAGCTACACCATGCTGTGTCAGTGATGGAGACGGCAGACCCACCGACCATCACTCCGAGCTGCTCCTCGCAGGATTGCCTTTCATTTCCAGCCCAGAAAATTGACAGCTCAGAAATTTCCTAGGAAAGGGTGAGGGTTTCTCAACACATTTTTCTGAATGAATTTCATAAAATGCCGCACGTAACATTATCAGGTGTTCCCTAATATCCCCGTGGGAGGAGGGTGGATTGGATCTGTGTGTGTAACACAGTGGGTTATCCCTCAGGCTGCTGCTGTTAACACTCAGTGGTTATGGCTATTGAAAATGGATCGTGCCTCTGTCAGACCTGAGGAAAGTTGACTCCATTTAGCTTATGTTTATTCAACTATCTGTAAATCGGTCCTTTTCACTTTATTGTCTTTTAAAGGTAGCTATGAATTTCTCCTCTCAGAGCTTTCTTCTGTCACTTACCACTGTAACATATGAAAGTGCTTCATGCAAAATCTATAGCAACAGCAAATTCCCTGGTGGACTTCAGGGGGTGTCTCATGCATGTTATAAAGCCAGACCTCTGGCTGAGAAAGCTACTTCGACTGGTGATTTTGCTCTGTTTCATGCTGGGAGAAGTGAAAGGAGCTGAGGACTAAATGGGGCATTCTATTCATTAGCACCGCAACTGGAGCAGAGGTTTTCCCTTGGAGGACAGCTTCCTAACGTCAGGCTCAGCTCCCAGCGCTTGGACGTTGCTCCAGCAGCAAATGCTCTTCCACGAGACTGGGGCTTTTCCCACATTACCCCTCTGGCCCTCTCACCCCTCACCATTCCCCAGCCGTCATCACAAATTGTGGCATAGCTGGGGACTGACACGTTCATCAACTGATTTGAAAACTGAAGCCAAGGCATCTTCCCGGTGCTGGACGCTGACCGAGGCTGGAGCCAGGCTGGAGAGCTCATGGCACGAGGAGAGTGGCCGGCCAGGCTCCAGCTGGAGGAAGCCTCTGGGTCGGCTTCGGCTTCAGCAAGTCAAGCAAGACAAATTCCATGGCCAAGAGCTTGTTAAGATTACCAGCAAAGAGGAGATTCAAGAAGGCGTTTTTGCAAACTTATTCAACCTTATCACCCACTCCCTGTGGGGAACCAGACAGAAGCCCAGGGCCTTGCACCAGTTGGCCAAGTGAAGGCCTGATGCCCTCGACAGAAACTGGGAACAAAGCTTTGCTCTTTAAAGACATCTCTTTCTGACCAGCATCACCTGAATCTTGTCTGGGCTCAGCTTCAGCCAATTGTTCTTTTGCCATTTTAATAGGTTTAGTGACATCAGATGATATCTCTATATTTCTATACCTCTATATCTCTATCTCTATATAATCACCAGATTTTTTTTTTAATATATATACACACACCTATATATCATCACCATCATCCCTGAGCGCTACAGCATGCTGTCGTTTCTTTCCTAAGGGGTTCCTGTAGCTTTTGATGAGAAGACAGGATACTATGAATATTTTTAGGACTTTAACTCTGAGTATAGCTGCTTTTCACTGGCTTTTTTGCCCCAAAGGATCTGTTCCAGAGGGTATAGCTCAAATGTTTTTCTCAGAGTTTTGCAGGTGTGCTGGAAGCAATCATCTCAGACAGAGCCAGCATGGCACAGGATAAATTGAAGCAGGGGTCTTCCTTTCTCACTCCTTTTGTATTACACTAATATTTAACAATAATTTATCAACAAGCTTGCGCGGACCGACATTTTCTTGGAAATGTGATTGTTTTACAGTATCCTTTCAGAGCAGGGAATCATCATCATCATCATCAGCAGCAGTACCTCCGAGAAGGCAAGTGTCATGCCCATCATGCAGAAAGAAGCGGCAGGCAGCAGCGGGGGAAGGTTGTGCCCCAACCATCACAAACCCCTTTTTCTTCCAAATGGGTGAGGTTTGCAGGGTCATGTTCCGACAGATGCCCAAGCTGCTGTGCAAGCAGATGGGCATAAATGAGAAACAGCCTGCCCTGCCTGTGCCTCTCGCAACAGACCTTCTCCAAGAAGAGTCCTTACCAGCCCATGCTGCAAAAGGGGGAAAGAAGATAAGAGCGATCCAGCACCCAGAAGCCGCCAGCTGCAAATGACATTTTGTACTGATTCAGCCAAATACCGCTAACAGGATTTCAACTATGGGATAAGATACTTTACTAAAAAGTAGAATTTTGGTGATAGAACTAATATTTATGCAAGCAGTTATTTATTGTTTTCAAAAGGCAGCAATCCATGCTTTTTCTCTGTTGGACAACTGTATTTTAGTTTTAAGAAATGCAAAATATTATGAAAGCATCAATTTCTAGTGCTTTGTGGTATGTGGGAATTGTTGTCAACTTGTCAGCGTGAACCTGAACGCTTTTCTCAAGAAATTTGAAAAATCAAAGAGACTGGACTTTACCACCACATTCTGTGGGAATATGATGCCTGGTTTCTAGCAAGTGTATGCCTTCAGGTGACTTTATTTTCAACTATTTTTATTTTCCAACTCGTGCGAAGGCCAAAATATATGAGAATAAAAGTCTCACTCTATGTGACTAGAATTTCTTCTAGTCATAATAATAAATGTAAAAACCCGGCATTTGTAGCAGAGAGTCAATAAGCAATACTCAAAGATGCCCAACACCCACAACCCACCTAAAGAGAAAATAGCATCTAAATCAGTATTTTCATCAAAATAGCCTTGACTTTTCTTCAGTTCTATTTGACTGCACTTCAAACCAAAAATGCTAGCTGTTAAGATTACTCTATATGCCGCAGTCTCTGCGTAGGAGTTGGATCCTTTTGCAGTCTCCAGCATGAGCCTCTTTCAAGCGAGAGGTCAATATTTCCACCGTGCTTTGCACATGCCGTCCGCTTACTCTTTCACATATCAGTGCCCATTGTGATACCGAATTATCCAAATGTCTGCTTATGGTTCGGCTGGTTAGAAATCAATTTACTGCAGTGAACACATATATCCATACAGTCTTGCCTATGCTTGTTATCCTCCTGAAGCCCCTCAGTAGCTGCAACTTCTCCTTTCCCCGCTTCACGGGAACAAGTCAGGGCGTGAGGGTTACTCACGCTGGCTTTCCACCAGCCCCTGGCAGCCTGCAACCGCTGGTAACTTCTTCCCTGCCCCGCTTTCTGCAGGGCAAATCTTTTGGCTCCCTGCTGCCTTCTGATCTCCGGCTTGGAAGAAAAAACTCGTCACGGAGTGGAGCGCAAGGCGTGGATTCTGCACAGCTCTAACCTAAGCTACCAGGTCTGAGCGCTTTTAGGGAAGCTTCTTACCAAGACGCTGTGCTCCTTGAGGCGCGGCGACCTTATGTCCATCCTACTCTAAATCTAAGTAACACCAAAATAAACAGCCGCACATCCACGCTGTGCTCATTAATACACTGTAGATTTATTTCAGATTATAAATTATGCATGCTATGCTATGAGAAAAATTCCAAGTATGGAGCATGTACACTGTCCCTAGCCCTATCAGGGGCTTTTACCCCCGACAGGGGGGTAAAAAACCTGGCTTTTACCATGGCATAGGAAGCATCTTAATAAGACAATAGAGAAGGGTAAAGAAAGAAGGGCAATGTCATGAAAAGTGTACATTTATACAGGAAAACAAGCGCTGTGCATCACACTGTATATGAAATATGGATGAAATACTAGAATAACTCCATTTAATATAGTGCTGTTCAGACAAACACAGGTACTCAAGGTATTTAAAACACAAAAATGCTCTCAAGACCCTGTTCTAATGCCTGTACGTGTCAAGCAAGACAGTCCGGGCAGGCAGCTGAGATCCAGGACTGAGGGGGACGCAGGGCATTGTTGTGGAAGAGTATGAACATGTAGTTAAAGCTTAGCATCTTGCTCCGTGTAACTTTTCCCCGAAAAACCAACTCATTTTCCAGCACAGCTAGGCCAGAGCGATGGACGGTGGTCTTGGGCGGGCATATTCCAACAAATGAGCAGAGCCTTATAAAAATGCGTCCCTGCAATGAGACTTTAAGCCGGGGAAATCCTTCCCGTGACTACGCCAGACCTCCGCGCTCCGTCCCGGCTCTGGTCTCCCCAGAGCTGGTCTGCCAAGGTCTCTGGACCCCGGCTGGAGGGACGCCGTGGCCGTGCCTGCGGACCCCAACTATGCGCAGGAGCCGGAGGAACCTGGCGATTATCTCCGTCCTCCGCAATCACCTCAGTAGGACGCGGAAAGTACCGTCTCCTGCGAGGGGAACTTTGTTAGGTACGAGTAATTACTTACCCTGAAACTAGGGCAGGAAAGTTAGCCTAACTGCGCTTGAACCGCGCGTGGTACTTCAAATACCCGACTGTTTAAAATGTCTTGAGATTTGCGCTGACCAGCGCTAGCTAGAAATTCAATTTTATGTTTTCACCGACTGCCGCGCTATTGCTCTTGTTCTTAATCCCTTGCGGGCAAAAAGCCCTTGCGGATCAGCATTTTATTACATTAATTTTGCACAGCCTGCTGTTCCAAGGGCCAGTGGTCGCCGAGCAGCCGGCGTCCCTCTGTCTTTGGTGGCAGAGGACAGGGTGCCGGGGCAGGCGCAGGGACGTAAGGAGGATTTACCTGCTGATGTCTCGGCTCCTTCTGGCCACAGAGCACCTTACATTTCCCCGAGGGTGCGATCCGCCTCGTCCGAGGCCGGCTGGCTGTGAGCCCGAGCCGGTCTCTCTGCGGTCAACGAAGAAAGAGGGACATTCAGAGGGCAATTTAACTTCACCTGTCTTAAATGCTATTTCCAGACAACGAGTCATTCCCCAAAGGACCATTTCTTTCCCTGCTGACCACAGGAGGTGTCTGAGGGGCCACCCATCCACCCTCTGTGCCTTTAGAAGTGCTAAAAATCCTGCAGGCCATCAGAGAAAGGTCTGTCGGTAAAGAAAATAATGAGATCTCTTACTTCGAATCAAGCTGAGGTCTTACAAACTTGATTCACACATGAAACCAGAGCCTATATTCAGCCAATAGCTTTTGGATCCTCGATTAAAGTATGGTAAGATTGCAGGAGAAGGGCACTGAAAGATAGCGTTTTGTAATGCTAAAGGGATGTATTAGATGCTGTAGAAATGTTGACATAGTCTGGTAATGTAATTTTCTATATGCTAAGTAATTACAGAGGTGGATCTTTTTGTAACTTACACCTGCTGAGAGATATAAATGTACCTGTGTGGAAGCGGGGTTGTCTGTAATTTTGTTCGTGTCCTTGGGTTTCCTGGTACCTCGCAGACATTTCACTGATAATATGCCCCATTAGACCCATATCATTCCTCACTGAACTATATCATAGTCATTGTATTTACATAGAAGAATCAGGATATAATATTTCTGCCTGAATAAATAAATAACAAATGCATGCAGAGCACACAGTTTTGATGAATGGGACCCTAAAGAGCTATGTTACTGACTGTAGCACTTCAGTTGTAATTTTCTTTGTTTTCCACGTTAAGTGTTTCAAAAAGGACATCCTAATAAGAGGATATAACTCCTCCAGAGATTCCCTGAGTAAGTTGTGACACACACATTTGCACAATACTGCGCTCATACATCTGAAGAATCAGAGATGCTCCCTGTGTCCAGACTAGCAAACAAATTACTGAAAAATGTGTCCTGTTAATCTTTTGCAAATCACCACTAATCTTCTTCCCACTGTTTTTGAATACTCTCTCCTTCAGATTCCTCTGTGCCCTGTTGTTAACTATTTGATCAAGCAAATGTAATTCTGTCTGGTCATCACAGCTACTTCTTCCTACTTCAAAGAAGTGCCTGCATATTCTTCAGGAAAATTATTTTCCACTATTTCATAGAGTGCTTTATTTTTCTTTAATGAGTGGGTGAATAGAACGTTCTGTACCAGCATGTAAAAGCCACAGACTGCAGAGGTTTGCTTGCTGTTTTAGCAAAGAATAAAAACGTTTAATAAGGGGTTTGTTTTTCACATTTTCCTGAGATAAGAATACAGATTGTCAAACTGTAGTTTCAGGATAGGTAGAATAAAAGCTAGTCTTTATCCTTTTGTTTCTTTGTAAAAGTGTACAAAAATAGTACATGGCCACACCTAAAAAAATTCTAGGACCTGAAACTTCCTTAAAAGTGCTATTTCTTGTTCCTTAAAGAAATCTGATATTATTTTTGCTTATGAGACAGTATACGTATGGATGTTTAAGAAATGGAAACCAGTCCGTGTGTGATGTTTGAGAGAATGCGTTCCTTCTGCATAGCACTCAGTGACAGGGAAACAAATTGCAAACACGCCTATAGCTGCTGAATTGCCTCTTGGGTTACACAAAGAAAAAATACTGTAAGATGAAGTATCAGTGTCCTACACCGTGAATAAGTATCAGAACATAAAGCATGCGGTCTATTCTTAAAAACAGTGGCAGCAATCCAGCAGCACAGCTATGCATGCTCAAAGTTATATATGTGAGTATTTCTTGTGATTTACAACAAGCGTACGCTTAAGTGTTTTTCCAGATCGGGGCCATAACCTCTGCTCATTCCTATTGCAAATTAAGTCAGGTAGGAAGGAGAGAAAATTGTTATTTGAAGCTGACAGACAATGTGGCTGCACTTTGGGAATGGAATGTAAGTTTAAATAGGAAGCAGTGAGAGGAGATAAGAGAACACAGGTGCGTTGTATGTTACCTGGCAATGAAAGCCCTCTGTGATACGAGAATAGAGAATTCATTTGGAAAGGGTGAAAATATCTCAATGGGCATGTACTGAACAGTAGCAAAAAATTCCTAACTTTTCGTCACAAATAATCCTGAAGTTCCTTGTACATTTAACTGATGAAAATTGGACATCTCCGAATTGGAATCTGGCCGTGACAGAATAGTTTAATACAAGCCTGTGTAAAATAACATTACATCTTTGGAAAAAGAGAAGATTGGGCTGAGATCCATCTTCTACTGAGAGCGGGTCTTTCAGCATTGCCTTCCTCTGGGCCAAAACCTCTCCTCGGATTTCAGGTTCCGCGTGAAGGACCGCAGCCGCCGGCGGGCGGCAGCCCCCCAACCCGCGGGAGCGCACGGAGCACCCCATCCTTGCCCATCTGCAGCCGCAGCCTGGGTGCAGGAGAGCCCACCCTGGGCGAGCATCCCCGAAATGAGCTGATTTTGTCCCCCGGGTGGGCGCGTAGGTGGATGTGCCCGCAGCAGCCATCTACGGTCTGTTTTGCAGGTTTCTCTTTGCTCTGGTAGTCTCCTCCCAGGGAAGGTATTAAAGCGAAGTACATGTGGAGACGCCGGGGAACGGACCGCATCAGGCTGACAAAATGGAATCGCATTATCCCCAAATTTACCAACAGTAAATTCCCTTTGGCTTCTTTGGGGCATCCGGAGAGGGACAGCTACAGACTGTCTTTGGAGATTTCACTGCCGTGAGCGGAATGGTTCATTAATCATACTGTGGAGTCTTTTTTAGCAAATCTGAGGCATGTACAGTGCTACTGAAAAGGTCATGCTGTTTAATGTAGGATAAATAAATGTGATCTTATTTTTGTAAGAGTCAATCATATTTCAGTGTTGTTAAGGCAAAGACTGTGTCAAATGCCAGCATCTTTAATAAGCAGGTTTGTTTATTGTTTTATATATTTCACAGAGATCAGGGAATGACTTTGCTTGGAAGAAAAGTACCAATAATATGTCAAAACAATATGAATGTCTTTCTCAGATTTACCAGGTTTTCCTATTCCAAGTGACTGAGTTTATAAAAAACAAAGCGAAGAAATCAATAAGAGGGTGCTTGACGATACGAAGTCTAGGACAGAGGAAAAATACCCAAAGTGCAGAAGCAGCAATACAGCTTGGCAATAAGGTAAATATATATTTATTTACAGAGTCCATTATGTTATATATTATGATATTATACAGTGAGTTGAAATGTGCATAACAGGTAACCAAAAAGGGAGAATTTATTAATACATTTATGAATCCATTCCTTATTCTCTTTCAAAAATCTAACTGCATGACTGAATATTTAAGGCGGACTATTCAAGGCGCTTGTGGTACAAACTTTTTAATAAGGTATTAAAATACTTGATTCAGAATGCCCAGCCTAATTATCAGACCAGTCAGCTCAATATACCAGCTACAAATTGCTTTTGATTGTAAGTTGCCAAAATAAACAACTCCGGAAAACCAGAACAGATGCTCTCTGGGCTAAACAATCTGGGTCATTTTTGTAATTACGCGTTTGCATGAGAACCAAATCACTCTGTAGAATAAAATATTTTTCGGACTGTGTTCTTTGCTAGTCATTAAGCCAAGTGACCCAAATGGCTTGTTGGCCGCCTTGTTCTACAGTATTCACTTCAGCGAACTCCTTAATCATTCAGTTAACCTGTAAAAGATAAAAAGGGCAAACAAAGCCTATGTGGTTAGCCTGCATGTAACATGAATAATGGGGATTATTTTTAAGAAACCAGGAAGCTTAATGCTCACCTCAACAAGTTAGATAATGCTCATCTAAAAATTTTGTGAGAGCTGGTTTCTCTCAAAATCCACCAAAGGAAAGTAAATAATGTATGTGAAAAATTAAACTGTCCAACAAGCAAAAGCACATTCAAAAAAGACTCTACTGCTTGGACTATTTTTCCTCCCGCAAGCATACGAATAAGATGGGTGACCACAAATTTCCCAGATCTGCTATGCATAAATCAGTCTGTATTTTGGTCTGTATGTGTAAACCCCACCATAAGATGGGTAAGTAAGGTAGCAGTGTGCCTTGGACTAACCAGCAGTAACTCTACGTTCCCACAAAGTACCTCTGATATTCTGAAATCTGATGGGTAGGGGCAGGAGGGTGGTGGAGAGAGAATGAAAAGGAGACGTGTAAAGAGACAATATACAGCTGTAGGAGATATGACAAACCTCTAAACACAGGGAGGCTTGATATTCACATGAGTTTCTCCTTGTGATTGCAGTCTAAGAAAACGTTTTCCAAATGTTAAAATATAAGGCCATTCCTGCAGCAACATGTTATTTAATTGCTAAAAGGGTGTAATGTTCTGCTGCTTTCCACCAAAAACGTTATGTGCTTTGCCCCCATGAGACACACTCAGACATTCATTCTCTTGTTGAAGTGCTTGCTTTCATGTTTAGTCAATATGACATTTAAAAATATATTCAGATGTTGCGGGTGTTTAGTTTGAAATAGTTTTCAAAAAGATCAGTATTCAGAAAGTAGCAACTATATGCACTATTTCATCTGGAAATACTGGGAAATGTGGATACTGTAAAATTTGGCCATTTCTACAAAAGTAAGTTTCCTGACGTGAACACTTAAATACAAAAACTTCAGTTTGTTTTGTAGAAGTTATAATAACTTGAGAGTTCAGAGAAATAAAATGGTTTAAATTATATATATTATATGTAAGCAAAATTTCAAAATTAAGAGAAATGTACAGTCAATGTTTCATTCTACAATATCTCTCTCTCTTTTTTTTCTTTGTCTCACACTCCTTGCCCTGCCTGTGACTGCCGTAAGTGAAGAAATCAAAACTAAAAGAGGAGGAGGAAGACTTTCCCTTACTTCCCACTGGAAAAAAGTTCTCAGGTGAGAACCAGAAAAAAGTCAACTGCTATTTTAGGTTTTTAGCTTATTCTTCTTCTTAGTGATGGAAAAATAATATATTTGAAGATTTAAAATGTTGCTTTTATTTATGCAAAGAGTCCTACTTTTCACTCACATTTCCAGCTGGGGAGGGGAGGTGGGGAGAATGAGGAGACATAAATATTTGCCTTTATTTCAACGTAAAAATGTCAAACATTATAAAAATATTTTCCTGATTCTTCTAGAAGCGATATTTCCCCACAGAACGCTGATATCACAACCTTTTTTGAAATATTCTCATTTAAGATGCCAGACCTCTCAGCTAACACTTTTAACGACTTTAAAAGCGTTAGCTTTCATACATAACATTCACTGAATTACCACCCTCCAGGATTACATCCACCGAAGACTCTGGGGACTTGAAATGAGATTAAGATGCAAGTTAAACACTTAAGAGCAGTAGCATGGTCCTGAAGCTCCGGGTTGGTTTAGTTTGTGGCTCCTGCCAGCATGACGGTCCCCGTATTTCTGGTCCAAAAAAAGGTCTGAAGTCAGTTTACGGTGGGGATTTAAACTGGGCTCGCGCTGGAGCGGTCATGCTGGAAAGCCCTTCCCTTTCTCCCGCCTGACCTTCAGAGGAAGCAAAAAAAAACCCCAAACCAAACACATAATCAACTAATAGAGTCCACCCCCACTAACCTAACGACCTCCGCGTGCTCAAGGTGAGCATCCTCAGTGGCGAAAGAAACGGGCTCTGTGCCCCCACGACCTGAGATGCAGGGGGGACCCCGGGAGCTCTTGTTGGGCTCCCCCCGTCTAATTCGGCACCCCACGTAGCAAGAAATCCCCGTGCATCCCTCTGTGCCCGCAGCGTGGCCAGGCTGTGGACCCCATCCAGACCGATGCGCGGGACCGTCCTGCAGACCGGGCTGGTTCTTCAGCGAGTGGCGCTTACAGCAGGACAGCCCTGCTGCTGATTTGATTTCTTTCAGTAAAGCAGCTCCAGTCATCTTTCCTCTTTCTGCTTATTATTTAATTTGTCAGACTCAGTGGCAGAATCAAGGCTTGCTAGGAAAGGAGTCTCTGTCCGATCTCTTCTGTTAGTTTAGTCCTAAAACAAATTTAAATAAGACTTTTAATGATGTAAAAGGCCTCTGTTAGACATACATTAAAAGCTATGAAGAACTGCCTCCACCACAAACACAAATCAGAGTGTGAAGTATTTTATGAGCTCAGTCAGTTTTAGGTCTGTGTGAAAATACAGCTTTATTCTTGGTGAACTAAGCAGCATAAATAACCAAACTAATTCTTCAGGGAGAAGTCTGAAGGTGCAAGCGGAAGAAGCCTGAGAAAAGAAAAGCCACTCAAATATGGGGTATGTCTGTTTGACATCATCTCTATCTACAGTACTTATGTGTACCTATACATCTCATTAATTTCCTTTAGATCATGTGATATGCAGGAGTAACTTTGATTTAATCAAGCTTCAGGTTAAAACATGTATACATGAGTACATATACATGAGGAGACTTCATAATTGCTGACCCTAGACGTAGTATTTTAGTCTCCATACGAAATATATGGGGAAGGTTTTTGGCCTATTTCAGTCAAGTTACATCATGTAAAGATGTAAGTCTGTGAACCAAGAATGAAGGCAATATGGATGACCTCCTTAAACTAGGTACGCTTCATACACCCAGGAAAGTTCTCCTGTTGTTCTGGGGATAACTGGCAATTTTGGATGCCCAAAGTATGCGGCTCCATACAGTGCTCTCCTGACTTCTGCTCAAGCACACGTGTGTCCAGCGTTACTTTTGTTGCTTTGTCACAGTAGCCTCTGGGTTTGTGTGCTTATGCACATAGAGTATGGACTCCATCTACCCAGCCTTAGATTTGCTGAGAAATTAAACGTCTGGGTCTGAATTATTCACTACTGGGTCATTTTACAGTCTGTTGAAAGACACGGTTATTTCCAGAGGGCAATTCCTCTTGCTCTAAGATAGATCTTTAAGACAAATCATCCTCTACAAATGCCCACTTCTCTTAACCGGGCTTTGAAGGTGATCAGCTCAGACTGAGATGTCTAAAAGTTTGCTTACTTAAGCCTAAGCAAGCTGAATCCCTCTCAGAGCCTGTACATGGAGGCACACAAGGTTTGTTTGTCGGTTCTTGCCTGTATCTGATCAGGAGGTCGTAAAACAATGTCACGTGCTGCGTACAGCTGTAAAGATTGCTGTGAACTGCACTGTTCGGCATGCTGTGTTTCTTAAGGTTTGCATTTTATAGACTGATTGCTGAAGTCAGATAATTCTTTTGGAAACTAACACTCCCCCCCTTCCCCATCCCCCAAGACTCATGTTCTGAATGATTTTTCATGACAAAGCTTCCAATTTTCTGTGAAAATTTTCAAATTCATTAAAAAATATTTGTGTGATAATTACAAGAATATCAATCCTAAATAAGGTAAGTGATATGTTAGAGCTGGAATAATATTAATATTAAAAAACCCTCCAACATCTGAACCTTTTGGTGGAAAATAGATCCCTGTGATCAATAGGGAAAATACATCCCTATGATCAACCAGAATTTGTAATGATTATTTTAGTTTCCATTGATGTTTTTAATTGCCTTTTAGGTTTTAAATTAACATATGAATGCTTTTGTAATTAAAAAAATACCTAACTAACTGTGCTACGAAAAGCATAGGAGAGACCCAAACCTTTGTAGATGGTCATTCTAATAACATTTTATTAGCATGTTTTTAACACTCACTCATTTTTGACAAGTTTACTATGAAGTCTGTGTTATACCATTGCATCGGCCACGGGATGATTCCCATCACTAAGCTAAATGCTATAAAACCATCTTTAAATACAACGGTAAGCTTAACATAGTGGGAAGATGTCATAGTCTCTGATTGGGAAGCTCATTTTATGGAGTAATTCAGGACAGGGGAGCCGAGCTCAGGAATAACCTCGGGACTGCTGCTTCCCTGCCAGATGGAAAACCTCAGGGGCGAGAGGTTTGGACCCGGGGGAAGGATGAGGCCCCTTTGACAGCCCATCCACCCCACACCGACCGCATCAGCCTCGGAGGGGATTACAGCTCCTGCCCTCCCGCCGGAGGAAAGGCTGTTGCGGCAGTAAATGGAGGAAGAAATACCAAGGCTGCGTTTGTGCGCAACGGGAAGGCAACCAGCGACGTTCGGAGCCCGCCGCAGCTCCCCAGGGCCGGCCAGCAGCCAGGCGGAGCGGGCGATCCCAGCAGGCGCAGGCGTATGCATATATACAACATGCATATATACGACACACGTATACATACCAACGCAGACGGACGCGCAGATCGGCACGGACTGAGATGCTCCGCGCTCGTGCAAACATGGAGAGCACCAACAGGCTCATCCTGTTCCTCCCTTCTGGCTGACCTGGATGAAAGCTCATCAGGGGAAAATTTCTATACGTAGGGATCGCTCCTGCAGTCAGATGTACACAAACACACAGGCACAAGAAGACACTCGCGCGCACTATGGAACCCCCCAGTAATGGGCCTTAGGTAACCAGTGCACCCAGCAGCTGGTCCCTGGCTCCCCTGGTTGCCCAGTTGCCCCATGCCCAGACGCACACACATGTGCAAACTGGCTTTTCTGGTAGCTGGTCCAGATTTAGCACTTGGCAGTAGTCGACTCCCAGACGCCACTGTCTCTCCAGTAACCAACTTGGGCACCCTGGCCCCTCCAGTAGCCAAAGCACAGACTCTCAGGTCTCCCCAGTATCCAACTCAGACCCATGGCTGCTCCTATACTTGGCTCCCAAGTCTTTATCTGGTTCACTGGCTAGTCCATCTTGATGTTCGTTAGCAATCACGCGGTGAGACACACAGCCTCATGTGCTCTACTTGTGGCAGCGCAGACACGTGGTCCTTCTGACCCACGGTCCTGCTCCAGCTGCTGGGACTCGGACCCCCCTGTACACGCACTTGCACACAGAACAGAGAGCCCCTCACCCGGGGAAATGGTCACAAATGGCGTTTAACAAGGAGAAAGGACAGGACAGACTGCACCGACCAGCCCCTGCTGATCTCCAACTGGCCCCATTAATTCCTTTTCTCTCTACGTTCCCATGTTTGTTCCTCCCCAAACCACGACCCCTCCCTTTCCCGCCTTCGGTTCCTCCCCTGAACATCCCATAACAAGTCTTGCACCATCCCCAAATGTTCTTGCCCTGAACCCCACGAGTGCCACCCCACCACAGGCAGCGCCCACCTCGGTCTGTAAGAGGCTCTGGAGAGCCTCTCCCTTGCCCCAGGGTGATGGGTGTCCCCCAGCCGCGGGGCTGGACATGTCCCCTGACAGCCTGGGCCGAGGGGGGGGGACACTCAGGGCACCTTCCTCTGGCGAGGCCACTGCCCGTGTGCCTCTGCGCTCCTTCATGTGTGGGGAGACAGGCCTTTGATCATGTAAGCCAACAAACCCAGACCAAATTAATTCCAGAGAAATGAAACTGTTGGGAGGAACTCTCCAAAGCAGCAGGAAGCGCTGGCACTGTGGACCCGCTTCTCTAGGCTTGGGTTAATGCAGACGCATGAGCTAGAGTAAGGGTGGTGGAGAAGTTCCTTCCACTCTTTTTCCTCATATATTTCTTTTTCTTCTTTCCTCATTTTTAATTCTGCTTTTGCATTTCCCAAACCTGCATTTTTTTCCTTCCTTGCTGTTGCTGCCCTTCAAAACCAACGCAATCAAGGCTAGCTCTTGGACTTCAGTGTGACCGAACGCAGACACTGCAAACCCGAGTACCACGTGCACCTCAGGGACACACGGTTTCTCTTGGTACCCAGTCGTGTCCACAAAATGACTTGACAGTAGTGAGACGCTAAGGATTTTAAAAGCTGCGATACCTGGTACCAAACCCGAAGTTTAAATCTGGCAGTGGACACAGGCATTTGTGGGTTTCATTAGCTCAAAGCATCTCTGGTCTGGTCCCTGGCTGCAAACTTACCTGCAGCTGGAGGGCATTGGTTGTGCCACTGGAGCCTCTCTTCTGGTGTATTTTTGTTCGAAAGGAATCCAGTTTTTGTGCTCAGAGACCTGTATCCAATAAGAGTCAGTGCACGGTAAGGTGGAACAACTGAGAAACTCACTTCAACGATGATAGAAACGTGACTGTAGAGGTACCTTTGATCAGATGAAATTAAACCAGGAGTCGGTCTCTAATTTTAAGTAGAAAAAAAAACAGAGCGAGAGAGAGCATGGCATTTGGCACTCAGGAGCACACTTAATGCATTCCTAATGTTAGAGTCAGTCCAAAGAAAATATGAAATGTGTATAGTGTGTGGAACCTACCCCCGGCTCCAAAGGGTGAGCACACCGACACACTGCACTACCCGCTAACAGACGTACCCTGTGCAAGGCAGAGCCAGCCAAACCTGCCTGGAGCCAAGCATCCTCAGAAGCATGCACGCTTTTTGGTTTTGGGAGATCTAGTAGGTTCATGCCAAATGACTCTGAGACTGGACTAACATGGATGATTAGAGGACACAACCTGGAAATGAGCTGTGGAGTTAAGTTATTTGATAGCATAGTGGTACCTGATGGAGTCAGTACTCTCTGGAAAAAAAAAAAGATTCCCTTTTCACCTACATATAAAAGCTCATTTCTGTTGGAAAGCTAGTCCTAGTATAGAATTTACTATACTATTTTTTTTTACTGTGAAAGTAGACGTATTTAATCTTGTGTATTCATTAGGCAACTATTACAGCAATTTTAGTGCAATTACAGTTAGCGATGGATTCCATATTAGTTTTTAAAGAAGGAATGGTATTTGTAAAAGTAGCATATTTAGGCTCCCTGAAGTAACTGAAAAGTCATAGACCATGCCTGTTATGAAGGCATGCAGGAAAGTTAATCAAATAAAGGTGGAATGTAAGTATGCCTAAACTGCAGGTTGATAAACGCCATATGGGTGCCCTTACACAGGAATAAAACGGCTTTCATTTTCTGTAGCTTAATTCTGTTTAAATTGCTGCAAACTCCAGCTTCTTTATTCTGAGTGAAAACACATGTCCAAGGAGTTTAACATGCTTGAACTTATGCCTGTTAACTTCACCACTTGATTATCCATAACTTTCCCAAGTCTCCCCACCCAAACTTGCCATTAAAACAAGTTATTGCTCCTACTTATATGCAAAGCACCTAAGCAAGCATAGCAGCGTGCTCCATGCCAGCTGCCCGTCAGCCCTGTGGAGCTCTTCTAATGGGGGCTTTCCCCCATGTCTGCATGTGGTTTAAGAGGTTAAACTTCCAAAGACAGAAAGGGAACTAATTGAAAGAATTCAAAGAAATCTGGCCCCTTTCTATGCACCTTTTCTGAATTTGTCCCAAGGGCACTGGACCCGCTTCTTTCTCTTACATGAAAAAGATGCAAGAATGGCGACGTACATCAGAAAAGACTGTGGCAGACTAAAGCTGATGTCAAGCCTTAGTGAGAGCTCTGCTTTCTGGCCCTCACCTCTACCAAAGTCCTCAGGAAGACGAGCTACAAGTTGTTCTGTTGCACCTTACCTACAAAATGCCCTTCAACATTCAGAGGAGAAATACTTCTTGATACACTGCTTCTGGTTTAATTTTAATGTTTAGCATTGTATCATATTTCTTACCATTTAAAAATATGGGAAGTAATAAAAAAAAGAAAGAAAGAAAGAAAAGAACAGCAATAAACGCAAACTGATTCATAGCTGAGGTGCCAGCCTATTGCCCAAACTGTCTGGCATGCATTTGATGTACGGGATGATGAGAAAAATCTCATAACAGCTATTTCATTTGTGCGCTCCTAAATAGGGCGAGAATATTCAGAGGCTGTGCATCACCACTAAATAATTCACTCATTGCAGGTCTTGTTCTACGGAGCATGAAGGTAATACCTCCTTGATCTATTCTGGTGGCGGCTGACATCAGCCGTGGTTCCCGCCTGTGGCAGGAATGCCGCTGGCACCACACAAACCACTTCCAAGGCGGGAGCCAGGCGGCCTCCCTCTTCCTATATGGATGCTAATTTAACCGCCCAGGAACCAGCCTGCTCAAAGGCTACTACTAGTAGCTGTTTATGCAGGCATCCAGCCCAGGGATCAGCTCAGGCCATTACCGCCTGCGTGTCCCCCGGGATCCCATCCGCCGCCGCTGCCGACCCCGCGTGCGGACAACTGGGCTCTGGGAGACTGCGGTGGTGGAAGGGTGGGCGGTGAGGCTGGTGGGAGAGCATGTGCCAGGAGAAGACGGGGACAGCGGGGCTAGAGACAATATTCGGTGTCACCCCCCTGATGCCTGTCCAGCCTGGATGTGAGCAGTGATACGTACAGCAAGGATTTCACAGTGCCTTTCAGCGACAGCTTAGAAAACAATTGAGAAGCGAACGATAAAATCCATACCCCTCTCTCTCTGCTTGCTCCACAGCTCCATATTTTCTTTGTCTTTAAGGAAGTTTTACATTTGCTGTGTAACGTAGAGGGGAAAAAACCCAAACCTCTCTCCTTGGGATGGAAAAGCCTAAGCTCCATGGATACTGTTGCTATAATACATCTCCATAACTCTGCAGCTGGACTCTAGGTTCCCTATGAAAACAGAGCTTTGATGAGAAAATCTGACTTTTTTGGAAGCTCTAGAATTATATCAAGAAACTTATAGAATATTAGAATTATATTAAGAATTATAGAATGTTAGAATTATATCAAGAAAAGCACAGAGCAGCTTCACTTTTGCTAAATAATCCCCTAGGTTTCATTACTAAACCTTGCATCTCATAGTAAGTTTAGATTACTTATCAAGAACATATAAAACCTCTTAAACTGTGCCAGGGTGTTGTGGGTGACCTCAAATTCAACTTCTAAGGAAAAGCAAATATGCGGGGAACTTGTGCAAGAAAGCAAGCACCCACTTTCTGAACATTTTGTAATCAAGGGCCTGGGAGAGAAGGCAAAAAAATGTAAAAAAGAGGGGGGAGCTGAGGCAGAGCATGAAGAGTTAAAAATATTTGCCGTGATACCAAATATTTGGAAAAAGTAAAGACTTGTGAGAGTTCAAAAGTGCTGCACATCTCACTTCTTTATTTTTAGGTTTCTTTACACTTCTGAGGATCTGGAAAACTTACTTATAAAAGCTAAGACTACTTGAAAACTACTCTAGCTCATGACACTGGTCGAACAGATACACTTCATTCATGAGGGAATCAGAATTTTAGGGGGGCCCTATGTGACCACCTCTGAATTTCACCCCGAGTAGAGGCAACTGCACGCGTCTCCCTCCTGGCTCCCGGTCCTCCCAGCAAAGACCTCCTCGGCGAGAGCGGGTGCTGCTGCGTGCTGTCCCCCGCCGATGGACGCCAGCTTTCCGTTGGGTTCCTCGCCCTACCAAATCCCGCCAGGTGAAACTCCGGGGAGTGTGGTGGGACAGTCTTTTGGGAACGTCTCTGGGAGTTAGAGGCTTGCTTTCTGAAATGTCCAAAAGGCAAAAGAGCCTCGCCGTTACGAGGCTGGGGGCCAGGACTTCGAGCCGCCAGCTGTGTGCGCCCCACAGGTTGCTCAGCCTTTGTGCGCTGTATTTTCCACCTCGTCAAGAAGAGGATTATAAATCTTTCAGAGGAACCTTATACATTTTCTTGTATTAATACTCGTACTGCCTGCGACCCCTGAATGAGAGATGCTATATAAATATGAAGGCAGAGACAGGTGGTTACATCAAACACCAGGACAAATAGAGTGGAAAAGATTTTAAAGGCTAATCCCAAATAGGCACATGTGCGTGCACGCGGGAAAAGACGACCTCAGCTTGCTCGAGACGTGGATGTAATTCTCGAGAGTTGGTGGGAATTAACAGAGTTACCAGTATGAATACCACAAAGCAATAAAGGCTGGAAACAGTTAAATGAGTCTGCCTGCTCCGTTCTGTGGCAGAAACATAAACTACATGCTCTCTGCATTCAAATGTCACATTAAAAGATTTGGTGCATACATTGGGATACGTAGTTACAGAAAAATACTTCTAGAGTTCAGGAATGTTAATTCACTGGTTAATCCTTCCCCAACATAGCATTTAAAAAAAATTAACCTTCCCCCAGTACCAACTTCCTATTGAATATGTGATTGGCAAATGCTAATTTTATGAAATTTTTAACTCTTGTAAACTACTATGAGTGCCTTGAACAGGGTGCAAATGTATGCAATCCTTTTTTACAGTCTGACATAATTTTCCCTGATGCTTTGACTTCCTCCAAGCAGCCACTTGACTACAAATTATAACACACTTGACTTTTCATATATAAAGGGTAAATAGCTTGAGATATTTTGAAGCTTTATTCAAAGTGTGAGCAGTGCACACACTGGATTAATATCAGTGGAAAACTAATCTTGGAAAAAATCTGGTGTTTCCTTATCATAAATGTTCTCTTTCCTCTTTTTACTCTCTGAAAACAAAATAAGATAGTAATACATAACATTATGGTTATAGCACAGTATTTGCACGGTGTTTCGATATGTGTTTTTCCGTTGCAGTTCTTACTTTAGAAAGAGCTGATGTGACTGACAGAGACTTCTGACGCATTATGATGAAACGAACTAATTGACTTTTAGGAGAAAAAGAGCAGAACAATTTATCCTAGCAATATATATCTTTTTCTGGGCAGAAAGGTCATGATGACAAAGTAACAAAATTGAAAAATGATACAACTTTCAAAGACATGAAAAAAACCCCATTGCTCTTCTCTTTGACAAGCTTGTGACAAAGATGAGACTAAAACAAACCTCCAGATGCTCGATATTAATAGGCAGTGATGAACGATGAGGTTCCTGCTCTCTCCTCACGTGCAAGGCTGTCCTGGGGAAAAGCAACGCTACTGAAGTCGATACGCTGAATTCCATCTTCCATACAGTTAATACTCACTTGCTCGGTGCTTTGAAGTTAATGGAGTTATTCTGGAGTTAATTGGGTTTAACTCAGAGGAAAATTGGACCCACTAGAATGAGCATTAACACAAAAGGCTTTGGAAGCAGGCCTGCATTGCTGGTCAGAGAGATTAACAGCGCAGAGGGAAAGGACCTCTTAGAAAAAAAGAAAGAAGGGCAGGAGCGTGATGCAGAGGGAACTTGCCCACTCTTTTGAACCGACAGCTGTACCACACGCTATGATGGGGAGGCACTCAGCACCGCTCTCCACCGGCTCCAACCAAGTATCTCCTCGGTTCTTCATCGCAAAAGTGACGTGTATGAGGTAGGGTGAGCAAAAGAGAACTATCTAAGTGGTTAGCACAGGTCTGAGCAGATGTGGGATAATGGTTACGGAGATCAGAACTAGTTAGTCATAATTGATGCCTCAAATTTATACATGCAACTGTGCTAAAAAAAAATAGATCCAGAAAATAGTTTTAACTGCATGTTGTTTAAAAAACTCTCTCCAAGTTAAAAGATGTCATCAATTCTAGCTTCTCATAGTAACATTGGATCAGTTGGGCACAATAATTTTTATGGTCTCAAACGAAGAATGATGCCACCAGCTATACCCTAAATTCCTTCCATGGCTACTGTGTCCATTTGCATAGTAATTGCATTTACAGTACGGTACACAAGCCCATATAAAATGCCCCAAACAAAATTCATCCCTAAGACTTTTATATCCTTCAAATACACACATATTAACCAGCAAGGTTTTCTCTTTCACATAGTGACTCATTTCCTTCTTCAGTGAATGATCACTGTGTAACCCGTTGAGTTTCTCCATGATTATTAGCAGCTATAAGAAAGGTGTCTTGCACTAACAGCAAGACAGGTGCCATGGAAATTGGGATACATTCATGTCACTTTATACATTTGTGAAGAATTTAGCCTGTAATTACTGGAGATGGTGGTGGTAATTTTCTGTAGAGTGCAGAAGGACGCGTCAGATGTAAAACCTGCTCAACGTTCTCCCCTGTTGAGCTGTTACTTTTTCTCTCCTGGACTGAAAGGAAAAAACGGGTGACTGGTAATTTTTCAAACACATCACATTGACTTCATCTTAGATTCATTGCTAGCGCTGCCAGCAGGGAGTACATCTCCTCTTGGTACGAACTATGGACAATGGCCATACTTTTGGTTGTCTGAGGCATACTGCATGCTCTTGCTTAGCAAATACTGCTGCTGGCTGCCAAAGCTCTTTCATCAAAACAAAGATGCATCATGGGCATTCAGGCCACGTTGACCATTCAAGTCATCCTAAAATTACCTCTGAGGGCTGGAGAAGCACTTGTGCCTCCTTCTCTACAGACTTGGGGTGTGAAATTACACAGGCAGCTTTCCTCTTCTCTGACACCTGAGTGTAACTGCTAATGTGCTACAGCTGCAGACTGGGTCTAAGTACCTGCAGTGTGAAGGTCACAGAGAGTGGGTAGATATAAAACAAAGAAGGTTGAGTGGGCAAGCAAGGACTAAAAAGGGTTTTGTCCCTCCCAGCATCACCAGCTGGCACAGTGTGTCACCCGTGTCAAATGAGCAGGTCTGGTCAGGTGGCTGTGGAGCTTCTGTAGGTAGGCTGCACATGGTCCTGAGATGTTACCTTCAGATAAGGGCTTCAGTGAGGGGTTCTAGCTGTGGAATTGTCCTGCTTTCAGCTGGGAAAGAGTTAATTTTCTTTCTAGTAGCTGGTATAGTGTTATGTTTTGGATTTAGGATGAGAAGAATGTTGATAACAGACTGATGTTTTCAGTTGTTGCCAAGTTGTGTTTAGACTAAGAAGTCAAGGATTTTTCAGCTTCTCATGCCCAGCCAGCAAGAAGGCTGGAGGGGCACAAGAAGTCGGGAGGGGACACAGCCAGGGCAGCTGACCCGAACCGGCCAAAGGGGTATTCCGTACCATGTGATGTCATGCCCAGTATATAAACTGGGGGAGTTGGCTGGGAGGGATCGCTGCTCGGGCACTAACTGGGCATCGGTTGGCGAGTGGTGAGCAATTGCATTGTGCATCACTTGTTTTGTATATTCCAATTCTTTTATTATTATTATTATTTTTATTTTATTATTGTTGTTATTATCATTATTATTTTCTTCCTTTCTGTCCTATTAAACTGTTCTTATCTCAAGATAAAGAGTTTTACCTTTTTTTTTTCCGATTCTCTCCCCCATCCCACTGGGCTGGGGAGGGGTGAGAAAGTGGCTGCCTGGTGCTCAGTTGCTGGCTGGGGTTAAACCACGACAGGAATCATCGTGGATCTTTCATTGCTACTGGGTTTTCCAGTAGTCAAGATTGATAGAAAAATATTTTTTATCTGGGGATTGTAGGAGACCGAGTCCATGGCTTCCATATGCCGACTTGGTTCTGAGCATTGTTGACTTCCAGAGTGGACAGATGCAATCCAGTCAACTTAGAAATAACCTCATCTCTGGAGAGGAAAATGTAAGATTCAGGCTGGTTCAAGAGACAGCAGCTGACCTGCAAAGAAAGGGAAAGTGTACAAGTAAATCATCGTGGTGCCTCCAGACTCTGACCTGACCTTCAGCACTCCCAATAGACTCATTCCACACTATTTGCAAGATGACTTATTTCTAAAAAGCCATATGACCACATTTGCACAATAGGAATTCAGATCAGTGTAATGCATTATGCAAGCTCTGATACAAACCTGCGCGCAGATGCAAGGCAGGTCTTAAATGTGATGCAGTTCCATTTTGGGTATGCATCCACATAGACTGTAGCAGTGTAAACATTAATGTGCACCTATGCTACATACCTGCAGCTGAAAAGCCGTTTGAACGAATCTGGATCGCTAGTGCAAAGTCCTCCAACGTTGTTCATCATCCTGACAGGCAAGCTCTCTCCGGGACTCCCTCCTTCGGGAGACTGGGAGGGCCACAGATATTGATGCCCTCTGGCTAAAATGCAGGACTCCTCTCTATCATTGCTTTCCCACTGTAACAACTTTAATAATAATAATTAAACTAGATGAATTATGTGCCTTTGCCTCCTACCCGTGTTGAGCAAGAAGAGAACCAAAGATCAATATTAATTAGATTATGTAGTAGACTCATTTAATTCTCTAAAATGCTCAGAATACTACAGAGAAGAGCACAATGGAAATGCCTCGGAAGATTAGATTAGATAGGTGCGATACCCGGCTGTCACTGGGATTAATAGAGTTTTTAAAGTTGGGATGGTTAGAGGAATCTGAAATGAGTCCGTGGCTTGCATTTTTGCTGAGCAATTATTCAAACAGCGATTGAGAGCTTTGCCAAAGTTTCCGATCTGTGACTCCTATTTCCTGACTTCCCAGCGCTCATCTTTGCCAACTACAGAAACAAAAGCTTCAGGAGATCGCAGGGCTGGGGCAGCGCTCGCGGTTAACGTTAGACTGTCTGGGTGGGAGGATGGCCAGCTTTCAGGTGGGACTTTGAGGCCGTGAAGCTAGAGGGAGCTAATGAATGAGAGAAAATGGTTTTATCTGTGGTGCGGTATTGACTATTTGTCCTCGTTCTCCTGCTTTGTCAAGCAGAGGTGTGTAGGGTGCCTTGTGGGAAAGTAAGCTGTTGTGACACTTCTAGTTGATTATAAACCATTTCCTTGAGACCGTGCTCCTCAGGTCACCTCCAGGGCACCCCGGGGTTCTCTGGGACTTACGACAGCTCCAGGACGTCCTGGATTGTTGGTTGTCAAAGTATAGGGATGGGGCGACCAGCTGGAGACTGCCCAGCCCCGGCTTCACCGCTGCGGGGAACGGCTGCTGCCCGCTCTAGTCTGACATTGATGCTCAAGCCAGAGTACAGCAGAGCATGAACCTAGAGCTGGAAAGCAACGCCAGAGCCCGTGGTAGGAGTGTAGGCTTTGTCCTTATGTCCCCAGCAGTAAATCTATCGGGGTCTTGGAATATTTCCAGGCATGAGAATGCTTGTGCTACCAAACTGCTCAAATGTTCCCCGGCACAGCTTTGGGCTGCGCCAGCTGATACCTCCCAAACAAGTCCCAAGCGCTGCTTGGGTGTTAGCGTGGCCAGGAACCATTCAAAATACGCCGGCTGCATGCAGCCGCTTGGTTTTGGAGGTAAAGGCTATTTAATGCTATGGACATGAGCCGTTCTGTAGTAGTTGGGACCAGTGCTAGAGAATGAGCCGGGCATGTTTAATTCAGCAGAGTTCAATTCATTAGCTCTAGTCCACCAAGGAGCAAGAAAAATAACAACAAAAAAGCTTTTGTTTAGCACTTGATCTGGGTATGTTTTGTGAGAAGCTTTCTTGCTTCTCTAACGAATTAAAGTTATTTTGACTCCTTCTCTGTGGCTTAATTCCTGCTGAGTCACTTTAGGTATTTCAAAGCCACCCTGTCCAATCTAACTGCCTTCTTAAAATCATTTTCTTCTAAAACCTGTCCATGTTTTGGATCTCTTGGCTTTGATGATAATATATTTTCTCCTTTATTTCTTCCCAATTTCAATACTCTTCCATATCTTCCCACTTCACTGCTTTCTCACTCTTTCTAACCCTCCCCACCCTTAATTTCAGCTGTACCCGCAGACTGATCCGTACGTAATTTGCTTTCGTTTCCTCTTACGCTCCTTGTTTTTCCCAATTTCTTGTAATATTTTCTTCTAATTATTGTATTGCTTCCTGTAGCGCATTCCCTGTCATTCCGCTTCACTCCTTTTATAATGCCACCTTTTCACCTTGTTCCATCATTTCTTTCTATACTGTTACTTTCCTTCATTAATACAATTCTTTGACACTAGAAAAGTTCCCTCCCTTGCAAAAATATTCCTCACACATCCCTCTAATAAAACAATGTTCTCATCCTTGTTTCTTATGCTTTAGCCAGGTCCAGCTCTAAACAGCAGTACTAAAGGAACTTTAATAACATGGTGGTATAGCAAAGTCCAAACTGTGGCCCTGCTGTGGTATCTGAACACTACGTATTTAGGTAAGTCTAACACATACTCTGGTTAATGCTGATCTGCAGGCGTCCTTTTGATTTGGCCGTCAGCCTCCCTGCATTCCCTTTGATTTCAGTGTGACACCATATGGATGGACCTTTAGGTCTATGCACAGTCCCAGTACAGCTCCAGGGAGAACGTGGGGACCAGGAGGCACAGCTTGTAGGAGTAGGACCTTCAGTCACGAATTTCTCAAGCTGTAAACACGAAGCTTCATGCAAATGTATGAAATCTCAAATAACTTCTAATCACAGCAATATCAGGGCACATCAGGACGTATTTAATTGTAACATAGATACACTGCTTTATACCAGGAATATTTGAAAATATGTGTCTTTTTTCCTTTTCCCGTGAAATACATTTGAAAGTAGTACGTGCTTCTCAAGGCTGGGGAATTCGGGACTATTTCCATTACAATAGCTTTTAGAGAAAGTTGTCAGGTCTGAGAAATAAAGCAAACCTGTCAAGTTTCCCTGGTCATTAGGAGCCAAATTGCTCCTGCCCACTTCATCCACAAAAGCTGGCTGATACAAAGTCTTGCGGCACTGGAAGATTGATATTCTCTTTAATTTATTCGGAACAAATACTGTCCATGCGGGATAGAGCCTGTACAGCGCGAACAAAGAACACGCTACCTTTAAGGGGCCATGTCTGACTTGGAAGACATATGGCAATGCTTCCTGAAGTCAGAAATAAAATGTAATACTTGTAATATGGCATGTAATACTTTCTGTACTCCACCAAATTACCAGGGAGACAGATTGTGCTTTTCTGAGTATACTGACAAATGTCCCTTCTCATTATGGTTTTGCCCTTTTTATATTACCATATCATTATTCTTTTTCTTTTGTACTCCAGTGCGCAATTTACATGACTACATTCTTCAGCAATTCTAGAATGTTGTTTTATTTTCAGGATTGCTTAGAAAATGGTCAGATATTTATTATTCTTTCGATAATACGAATTCATCAGTAAAAATATATACCTCGAGGGGAGCCACCCATTGCATTTAGCCAAGCCACCCAACCATTCCAAAGGTAATAAAATGGCATTTATAACCAGGAGTAAACTGTGACATTTCTTTCTAATGAGATTTCAGGGCTGAGTCTTGTTGGCAGCCATTTTACATTTGTGATGCTAATAATGAGTGGGAACCTGATGTTAATAATTAGTAGCTGTTTTCCTTTATAATCTTTTTCTAATAATTTTAGCACAGAAGCACACTTCCCTCGGGTTCCTTGTTGTTTCAAGTGGGGCATTTGTGTCGCGGTAGCATAAATGCAGCCTTAGCCTAGCACAGTAGCTGAACAAACAAACAGCCTCCTCGAGCTCGTGCCTAAAAAAAGAAAATGAGAAGGCCTACATCATACCACCTATGTGTATTTATTTTCATGAAGGAACAGAAAACTGTTCTTTTGAGATGGCAGCTTCCCCCACACCTCCAACCGGGTGGCTAACACTCCCGAAAAGCCCTCTGCGTCTGCAGGGATGCATCCACC
Source organism: Harpia harpyja (assembly GCF_026419915.1). NCBI lineage: Eukaryota > Metazoa > Chordata > Aves > Accipitriformes > Accipitridae > Harpia > Harpia harpyja. The sequence goes on from NC_068947.1 coordinate 1,665,527, forward strand.
GCCCCTCTGCCGCCGGCTTGCACCTTCCCCATGGAAGCATGGCTCTTTCCTCATGGAAGCATGGCTCTTTCCCCATGGCAGCATCGCTCTTTCCCCATGGCATCACTGCTTTTTCCCCATGGCATCACCGCTCTTTCCCTATGGCAGCATTACTCTTTCCCCCATGGCAGCACCATTCTTTCTGCACAGCAGCATCACTCTTTCCCCATGGCATCGCCGCTCTTTCCCCCATGGCAGCATTGCTTTTTCCCCATGGCAGCATCGCTCTTTCCCCACGGTGTCATCGCATCGCAGTGAAGCTGCACCAGGAGCCTCAGCTGGGAGCAACCATGGGATGCAGAAAGACAAGAGCGCATCACATGCCAGGGATTCCTGTTCTTTTCAGCAACAAAATGAACCAGCCACTTGACTCCCTATGGAAGGAAATGAGAAATGGATACAATTTGGTGCAGAGAAGAGCTATGATCAGAGGAAAGATAATTCCCCTCACTGCAAGAAAGGCTGGGAGAAATTCTTTGGCAGGCATCAATGCAGGAGGACATGTCAGACGGTCGGCGTGGTCCCTCCCGATCTTCAAAATCTATTGAGCCTTTGCACGTCCCCCAAACCTGGGGAAGGAGGAGGTCTCAGCAGGCAATTACTTGAGTCCACTGTTTAAGAGAGGCAGTGGGACTCAAATCGTGCATGGAGCGGTTTCTTCCTTTATTTTAAATGAAGAAACCTAATTAAAATGATAGGAATTTCCTGGGGAAATTCTCAGCCTGTTCATTTTTTAAGAGCCTTTGTGTTACAAAAGGTGTTTGAAGTCCTTGAATTTTTACCCTTTAGCCACCTTTAATCTAATTTCTAATCTCTTAATAGCCTTAATTGAGTTCTGAGTACTTTAAATTATTCAACATCTTTGGGGGATTATGATTTCTATTTCTGATTATACAAAAACAATATCAATTGCACCCCCCCCCCCCCCATATTTATGTCAAATTAAACCATCGGGGATGGAAGGCATATACTTTAAGGGCAAGATATTTGCTTTTGAAATACTATTTTAAAAGCCTCGTGCTTTCAGGCAGGTTGAAGGAGATGAGTGGCGAGAAATGAGGAAACAGCAAGATCTCAGCGCAGGCCCCAAATCAATCGAGCGTCATTGTCTTTTTTGGCCTCTTCGCCGTATGGGTACGTGGTGCCAGGGACAACCGGTCGGTACGGTGTGCCCCTCTGAATTGGCTTGGGTCTCCAACTCCATCTAAGCCCCTTTGCTCCTCTGAACTTTCCACTTCTCCTTGGACGATGCCTGCCCTGGCAGGGACAGCAATCCTTGCATGGACGAGGCATCCGCCCAGACACCGCTCCGAAGGGAAAAAGACTCCGGGGAACAGAGCCCTGCCAGGCAAGGAAGGAACCCAGCGTCTTTACTCAAGGAGAGCAGCAACTCGCTTTACATGTTGTCCCAAGCTGTGGAATAAAATAGTCTCTAGTAACGTGGGTACAGCATCCGAAGCAGACATTTTTAGCATGAGCTAATACTGATGGAAGAGCTCGATTCTTATCAAATAAAGCCTCCCTTGTAAAAATCAGGAATTTATTTCGTATCAAAACACAAGCAAAATAAAAAACCCCAAATACTTGAAGAATGTATTAGCTTTTTCACTTTGTTTGTTGTGGTTTTTAATGCAACTGGGTTTATTAGACCTCAGCTTTAGTTACTGTTAGTTTACCTGCACTTGTTTTCATCTTCCTTCCTCTCGAAGAATCTGCTTTAATATCCAGCACCAGAAACAACATCTTTTGAGAGCGAAATTCCTTTCCCTAACTTCAGGGCAAGATTTCAACTTGTCACTGCTGAGCATCTTGTATGTTTTCTAGCAACCCTAGCAGAAAGCCCATGAAGTTTTCTGGGGAACCCACAGTTATGCTTGTACCCATCCCTGGTACCCACTGTAGAGTCTGGCTTCATATACATAAAACAAATGCCCACTCAATGTACCAGTGTTAGAAATTGGATCTAATTCTGCCACCATTATTCAGGCTGACCAGTGCTCTCCTTCGGGAGTCGTCCTATTGATTCAATAGGCACAAAAAGCATATTATTAGACATAGTTGAACTATTTACTGGTATTCTTTACAACTGGTACAGCTGTAGCAGCTACGATTGCCAGTCGAACTCTAGGGAGTTTTGGTTTTGACAATGTACCGTGACAGAAAGGCAACGTCTTCTGTCAGCTTGCAGGCTGAGGGGCTGATCCAGGAGGGGTGTGTGCCCAAACTTACCTGCTGGGGCTGTCCATCCATGTCCATGGATGTTCGGAGAATGGATATTTAAGCAGATCTACAGTCTATACTCCTGGTTCAGGCTTGTACTTCAGCTGTAAACTCATTCCTGTTCTTTTTATTTTTCTTTCAACGTTGAATTTTACTGTGTACTTGCTTTTACATTTACTGCCTAATAAATTGAGACTTTCCTAACGAGGACATGTATATTTAGATGCATTTTTTTAAACACGGTAATTTTTAATGTGCTATATGGACCAGAGTAATTATAAAAGATGAGTTAGGACATAATTCTGCAGTTCAGCATCTCTGCAGAAGCCTGTCCCATATGCTTTACATAAAAGGCCTGACTCATGCAGGTGTGACGGCAAGGTGAGGGCCACTAAACTGAAAGATGAAAACAGCCAAAAGACTTTGGTTAAGGCATTTTGGCTGAGACACTTTAGTTAAAGAAGGTCAGCATGAAAAGTCATTCAGCCCTCCTTTTGACTTCTTACCCTAGAAAGAGAGAACAATAATAAAATCGGGCAGCAATAAATTTAGAGCAAATTAAAAAAAAATACTTTTATGTAGCACATGTCCTGACTATAGAATTCATTGCTGTAATAGGTCATGAAGTTAAATACCATGGCTGGATAATTTTATCATCACTCATAATGAGCCAAATCCTCCCCACCACGGCCAAGCCAACACTCTTCAGTGAGACTGAAACAAGAACCGAGTAAAAAAGAACAGTGGGATTTCCCCCCGTATTTATGAGACGGCTATGCTCTATAAGAAGAACAATAAAGGTAATGAGATCCCATGCTCAACACATCATCTGTTTACTGAAGTGGGGGAGTAAGCTCCCTTTTACCGTTCCATAATTTGCTAGAAGCACTATAAAGGGGCTTTAAAAGTAATAGATACTGACCACTGGGACGGTACTGGGTCACGGACGCTTTACTGAAAAGCTCGCTTTAGCTACAAATTACCCTGGCAAGCTATAGGGATCCCAGGGCATGCCCTAATTATGAACTACAGGACGTCATATGTCCGTACTGGGAACTTACTTCCCCTCTCCTCACCCATGAGGAACTTTTCAGCACAATGAGAATTACACAATGGTGTTATAAATTATATGCCGAGTTTCAGTCTGATCTTGGGTATTTACTTCTAAACCTTTCAAACTACTGGTTTCTAATTGAAATTATGACACGCTCTTTCAACAACAATAACCCAGTACCTAAGGATCCTGCATACCTTTCAAACCTTTCATAAGGAAAAAAGTCAGCCTTAATTCGCAAGCGAGGTTTATGGCTTCTGTGGCTTTAGGTAGCACAACCTCTTTAGAAGCGGACTGCCTCGTCAGTGTGCTGGCAGGAGCGTGACATGGGAGACACACGTCTAGAGCCAAACTGGAGGGAAGTTACGGTGCGTAAGCCCCAGTTTTCAGTAAAAAGAAGGTTCTTCTCAAGGATAAATACGACTCTTAAAGTGAGGGTCGAGTCTAACTAACGCTGCTAGGGAGACTCTTCCCGGGTCTCCGAGGAGAGGTGTTACCGACCCTACGAGAGCCATTCCGGCCCACGTACCGAAACGGGATTGCTTCTCTTGCTGCCCATGCCACGCGAAGGGGATGCCTTCGCCGCTGCCGCTCTGAGGCTGAGGGAATCCTCTTTTTTCCTGGCGTACGGACACGAAATGTCAGCGTCAGCAGCCGGCGTTCGGCAGCCGACACCATCAGAGGGAACATCTCGATGGCCGTCGCCTCAGCCTTGGCAGGGGACGCAGGGCGAAGGCAAAGGCAGGCAAAGCTGGCCAACTCGCTGGCAGGAAAAAAACCCTCTTTAGCGGCATTTATCCTCTGACTGGGGCTCGGGGGGGGGACACACGGGGACCCCCACCTCCTGGGAAGGGTGCCCGCACAGCACCCACGGCCCTCCTCGGAGGAACCGCTCTGCGCTCCGCAGGGAATCCTACAAAGGGACACTGGGGCACGGGGAGGGGGGGCTGTGGGAATTGCCCCCCCCCCCCGGGGGGAACCTCCAGGACGATGGAGCCTGGGGGACGGGGACACACGGACGACACGCAGCGAGGAGAATTCGAGCAGCCCCAGCCCGCGGGACGGTGGATTTTCAGCACCTGCAGCCCCCCCCCCCCCCCCCCCCGCTCCCCGGTTCTGCGCCCTCGGGGCGCGGGCGGGCAGGCAAAGACAAACGAGGTGCGGCTCCCCATCGGAGCTGCCGTTGTACGGTGGGGAGGTGAAAAAAAACAACGATAAAAAAGAAAAAAAAATTAAAAAAAAGATTTACCTTTCCCACCCACGCAGCGATGCTTTTTTCCAAGGGAAAAAAAAAAAACCAAAAACCCAAAAAACCAAACAAAACCCCAAACGGTGCCGCTGGCTGCGCTCCCCCCCGCCCCCGGCGGCGGCAGCAGGTGCTCGGCGCTGCCGCCCCCCCCCGCCCCTCCAACCGCGGCAGCTCCCGACTCATCCCGGCCCCCCCCCCCGCCCCCCGGTGTCCCTTCCCATTTCACTCGGAGATATTTTCGGGTGGCGGGCGCCGCCTCGTCATTTCCGCCAGGAGAAAAAAAAAAAAAAAAAAAAGAAAAAAAAAGGCACCGGCGGCGGGGAGAACGGCGGGAGCCGGCGGGCAGAGGCGAGCCGCGACCCCCCCCCCACCCCCCCCCCCCTCCCCGCGTCTCCCCTCAGCTTCGCCCGCTCGCTGCCCGGGGACCGGCCCTCTCCGCGGGGGCGGGAGGCGTCGGAGCCGCCTCCTCCTCCTCCTCCCCCCCCCTTCCTCCCTCCTCCCTCCTCCTCCTCCTCCTCGCCTGAGCCGGCAACATGAACTGAAAATCCCCGGAGAGGCACAGAGGCGGCGGAGCGGAGCGGGGAGCGGCGGCAAGCCGGGGATTTAGCGGCTTCTCTCTTCCCGCCGCCGCCGCCGCCAGACGCGCTCCGCGCCGCCCCTCACAGCTTCGCCCGGAGACCGGCGGCCGCCCGAGCCCCCCCCCCCCCCCCCCCCCCCGGCTTTGAGCCCCCCTCATGGCCCTCATCATGGAGCCCGTCAGTAAGTGGTCGCCGAGCCAAGTCGTCGACTGGATGAAAGGTGAGGAGCGGCCCCCCCCCCCCCCAGCAAATCCATCCCCTCAGGTGCGGAGGGCTCCGCGGTTCCCCCCCCCCCCCCCAAGACGTTTTGGCTGAGGGGTGGGAGGTGGGAGGGAGGCCGGGGGGGCTGGGGCGGGGGCGGCTGGAGACCCCCGGTGGCCCATAAAGCCGGGGGGGGGGGGGGTCCGCTCCCCCCCCCCCCGGTCCCGCTGCCTCCGGCCGGGCCGAAGGCACCCACGCGTGGGGGGGGGGGGGCCGTCCCCCTCCGCAGGGCCGGCGGTTAGAGATCCGTGATTTACATCGGCCCGGTGAGAGCCGGGGGGGGGGACACACACACACACACAGGGGGGTGACCGAGGTGCCCGGGGGCCGCTGCTCCGCTCCCTCACCTGTCCGCCCCGAAATAAAGTCTGCCGAGGATAAAATTGTGGACTTTTCTGGGAACGGTTTTCCGTTATTCCGCGCGCACCGGCAGGGCTTTCGCACTGTAATTTTTTTGGGGGGAAAAAAAAAAAAAAAAAGGTCTTTTTGTGGCGCGGTTTGGATTGGGTGGGTTGGTGTTTTTTTTTTTTTTTTGTTGTTATTACCTTTAAGTTAGGCTGCAGCTGTGTTTGGAATAAATCACCATCTAGTATTATATATCTTTTTGTGAAGATAGGATGACCGGATGGGTACAACTTTTGAACAACTGCTACATTGTGGGAGTTCTTTATAACATGCTGTGTGCTACTAATGTGACAGTTTCATCATCCTTAAAATTTCAGGCATATAGCATATGTTTTCAGTTATTCGATCCTGGCATTTATAGCTGTCGAGTTATAATTATATTCGGTAACATACATAGTTTTGCTGTTTCTGAAGTGTTCTCAATCCATAGAATAATAACAACAACAACAAACAAATAAGGTGATACTTTCTATCCTAAGAAATTAGTAAATATTAGTGAAAAACTTGAAGGAGCTACAGATGGTCAGTATCAAAAGCAAACCCTTTTCAACTTAGGAATGTTTTATTACAGCTATTTAGCTTCCAACATTTTTACTTCTGGAAAACAAAAAAAAAAAAAAAAAAAAAAGGTTGTGTAGGAGTTTTTTCAAATCAACATCTGAGATACCTCCCCCATATTTTGAGAATGCGGAAAAAATAATGAATTTGCAGATAGTGCATTTTTAGAACTTCAAAAATTTAATGCATCAAATACTTTTCATGAATGACAGGTGAAGTACATTGCATACTCTGCTTTTGTATTGCATCAATATAAAATCAGTTCTTTAAAAACAACAGGCTGACTAAATGATAACGTTAAAAATTGTGAGGCTGGATAAAGGCTTGTGGTTAGAAACCTGTGACTAACACACAGAGCTGTAGATCTGTTTTTAAAAATGATTATGTGAACTTCACAAAAAAAGCAGTCATTGCAATCGTGCCTACTTTTTGGATTATGAAGCTTGCTTTTTAGTGTTTAACCTGTTTATTTTGGTGCCAGCGCTCAACTGTTTCTCTGGAGTACTTTCATTTTTACTGAGCAAACACAGATACGTTGCTTCAAGCTTTCATTTCTTCATTTTGTATTCTGAATTGCAGATGAACCTTCATTTAGAGTGAGGTGCAAAGAGAGAAAGCACCTGCCTTTGACTAGCACTGTTAGAGGAAAACCACCTAGATGGCCGCTATAGTTGCAGAAGTTGAGCCTGGAAATGAGTGTGACCAGCAGCCGTGGGCAGGTCTGGTCCTGTCTGACGGATCACACCTTGCCGAGTTTGGAGGAAGGACGGTAGTGGACCGGGGCAAGCCGTCTTGGCTGCAACAACTTCGTTTTCCTCACTTAGCATTTTTAGTGTCGCAAACGTTGTTCCTGAAATCCGGGTGGCAAAATGTTCTGCTGCCGCTTTAAATGCGTTGCCTCCAACAAATTACGTTTCTGAAAGTCTCAAAAATAGCTTATTTGTGTTTTAAGAGGTACCCAAGGCAGCTCAATGAGGAAGATGTGAACGTGTCATGAGAACTTTGGGGTGAGTGCATTAGTGGTCATTGCATTAGTGGCAGCCAGGTCTGGTTTGCATAAATGACATTAAACTTCAAGATGCGAGAATATTTTGCTGACTTACAGGGGTTATTTTACAGAATTATGAATGTCCAACTCTGTTTTAACCTCTTCCTTGAAGTAGTAAGTGCCCTGCTATGTAATATGCCTGCTCAGGGCACCTCTGTAAAGAGCATTCTTCAAAATAGATTTCAATGTTCAAAGCAAAATCTTTCCTGAAAAAGGAAAATCCTACTGTTTAACATTGTTTACAGTTATCTGAAAGTAAGGGGAAATGAAACACTTTAGATTTTATTGCTCTCAGTGTTTTTGTGATGGTCTTGCTGGTATGACCTGAACGTTTGCAATAAAAGGCCCCGTCTGGAATTCTTTATTTAGGCAAAAGAGCCATTCCCTCAGTGGCGGTTTGTTCAGGGCAGCGATAAAGCATTGGGCCTCATATTAAAAGATGTGAGAAATGAAGACAGGGAAAGTATTCCTGCTGAAAAGTGTCAGATGAAAGTGCTGAGCTCTGGGCTGGATGGCTGCACAGGGAGCAGGCTCAAGCCCGTGGGTATTCATGGAATAAATACAGTCTCTCCGATGCCTTCTCATTTTTTAATTCCTTGACATACACGGTTGCTATATGGATTCTTTAATAGCCTATGGACTCTAACGCTGCTGCACCTGGAACTGGTTACGCAAATAAGCGACTACCTAAATGCTGACCCGTGAAAATGTGCGCGATAAGAAGTTGCGGACCAAAGCGCCAGTTAAAACTTTGCAAGTGAAAAGGACAAAACGAGCGGAGCCTGTGTCAGCATTTGAGTTTTTGTGTGGTTTAGAATGAACCCACCGACAGAAGATAAACTGTCACAGAGCTGGAAAAAGAGCAGATGGATTAGCTCATCTCTCCCACAGGATGGCATATTGTATGTGGAGGATAGAATGAATATTTAAATTGATTCAAACTGTGTATTATTTTGCTTTTCATATAGTTAGTACTAATTTTAAAGGCCCTGCATGGATCAGTGAGCTGAAACTGTGTCAATCACCTCCTCTGCCTCCCCTTCGGAGGACATGTGTGGATTCCGCTGCCGCATTGCAAGCCTTTAACACGTTGCATAGGCGAGCGCCGTCGAACGTCATGGCTTTCACTGACTCGGGAGGGGAACGTGTCAGATGTGTTTCAGATTTCTGAGGTGCTGAGAAAACTCAAAGACAGGCAATTACTTTCCAAACATCAGGATGTTTTTAACCGAGTCTTGTAATTTAACTTCTTTTGTCTGGGGTTATTTGTAATGGCTGTAGTTTGATAAGGACTTGCTGCTTTTAACAATGTTCTAGTTTTCATTCAGTACCAATCTCTCAATGACAGAATCTGCTCAAAAAGGCAATCCACCTGGAAAAATCGATATCACTTTATCTAACAAAGCTTAAATATTTATTTTTTGTTTGCTGAATGACAGCTCGCAGAGCTTATACTAAGCTCATACAGCTTAAACTGTTGTAATGGTAGTCATACTCAAGAAGCTGACATCTGAGGCATGGAGTTGCTCTAAAGGCCTCTAAAGCTAAGGAATGGGGGCTTTTTACCTCTATAAAGTCCACCCTACGAGCGTTTAGAAGGATGTAAATATTTAGAAGGACTGGGGGAAGAGAAGGAGAAACATGAACATGCTAGCAAAGCGAAAACAGAGTGCAAAAGTTCCCCGTTGGGATAATTGAATATTACATGGATTTAAGAACTGAGTTTCTGTCTGCTCTTTGCGTACAAAAGTTCCTGTCCATTTTCAGTCATGTGTGTGTTCGCACGGAGTCGTCATGGGCTGCCGACAACCGTGTTCCGCTTGGCGTAACGGGAATTGCGTGTTACTCGTCAAGAAAATGCAAGAGTTTGTGGGAATGCTCTGAAATGAAAGGCTCTAATACTTAATGATTTAAAAAAAAAATGTTGCCATGGGGATCCTCTTGCTCCTGTGCCTGCATGTGCAGAGCCCTCGGACGTCTGTGGTGACACCCGGGTCCTGCCGCAGTTCCTGAACCATTAGGGAGCGACAGGGGAGCTCATCAGTGAAGGCACTGAGTTAAAGGTGCTTTCTTACACTACTTCCCTTCATGTTGCTTTTAGTAGGGCCCTTAACAGATGTGACTGTTAAAAATAGTACGGAAAAGGCTGAGTTGTCTCAGGGAAACAAAAGCTGGATATTTAAGAGTATGAAAAATGCTTGGATTCTGAAACTTTAGTTCCTTGTGAAGCTAGCGTAGATGACTGATGAGCTGCAGATCAGTCATCGACTTGAATAGTCATTGCTAAGTGCCATATGTGGAATAGATCAGGTGTTCTACAATTTGTCAGCATTAAAACTTCTTTTTTTCCTCCCAAGAAAAGCAAACTGAAATTTTGCAGTATTGGAGGGTACATGTAGCGCTCCATTAGTTGAAGTGATGCTATTAAATGGAGTTACGATTTCTACTGTAATGCCTAGCAAGAAAAGCTGTGGAAAAGCTGTAGAAAAATATGAAATAGTGCCACAGTTGGAACTCAATTTCGATGAACTCCTGAACTTTTAAATTTATAGATAGTTACTCCATTTGTAAGAAAGCACTAAGAATTTCAGTAAGACAAGTTGAGGGTCTTTTTGGAGAGGGGAGTTTGTACGAAGACAGATAGTCAAGAGTCAAACTGTGCTTTCCCAAACTTTAGTTTTAAGGACTCTGGCTTTAAAACTGTAGTGAAGGCAGCACTGGAAGATCTCTCTCTTTGGCTTGTTTATTCTTCCTGTGGATCTCTCGCTTTTTGCTTGCCCTTCTGACACCAGGAGTTTCAGCAGTATCGATGGCCACCACATCAGTCACAGTGATGGGTTTTAGAGCATCTTGGTTTGTGATTAGAAAACCTCTCCTGCCATTGTTTTATCAGCAGAAAATGAAACTGCAGTTGCAACTGGGATGTGTCAAAGCCTAACAGCCCCGGTGTTGCCATAGCAAAGGCAATGTTACATAAGCAGCCACTCTGCAAATAGTTCATGCGGCCAAATTTTAAGTATAACTTGAGAATTCATTTCTAAATTAATGATCTTTTCGGGAGGGAGCTTTCCTAGATGAGGTGATTTCGCTTGCTACCAAAATGAATGTGCTAGTTGTGGAGCTCTTTTAACGCTGCCCATTTACACCTTTATTTTGTTTGAACATATTGTTCTGTTTCCGAAACATCTGTTAGTTTAAATATGGCCTCACAATATGTTTTCTCAAGTGGTTTTTTCCAACAGTTCAGCGAAGCTCTATGTTCTGATCTTATTCCGATTTATTTGCACACTGCAGTATTGAACCAAGAAATTTACAGATGCCTTTTCTGGTTCATGGGTGTCAAGAATTTTGCAAGGCAGCGATATAAACCAGATCGCTTTTCAGATGAGAGTTTTGAAATAGATATACAGATGTATTTTTAGAATCTTTGCAAGTAGTTGTCTTTTAGCGCTCTGGCAATAATAAACCAGGCAGTTTTATCTCCTAAAAACCAAATTGGCAAATGGTCTAGCCTTTCTGTCTGACCCTCAGACACGTAGATAACCGTTTAATCTCGGTAAAGTTACTGTAGCATTTGACTGTAGCGTATTTCTCAGAGTCCAGTAGTAATATTTGTAACTGATTTCCAGAGGAATAGGGAAAAGCTGTTTCCTGAGAGAATTCTTTGTATGTAGGCTTGCATTCAAAGGTATGCAACCAGGAGAAAGAGAAAGCTCGTTCCTCAGGCTTCCTTGCTATGTAGATGCTGGTTTGTTGTTTGGTTGGGTTTTTTTTTCAAGAAGTTACCATTTCCTCATCAAGTCATAGGGTAACTGTATCAATGATCACCTGTAGCAAAAGCACTTGCCTTTAGCAGGATAACTTAGCCTTACATTTCTAGATCCAAATAAAACAAAACTCTGCTGCTATCACGCTTACTGCTTAAATAATTTACTTAATGAAACCTTTAGACCTTCAGTTTAGAAGGTGAATAGTTATCAAGACAAATGCTGTAAGATAAGGGTTCCCAAATACCTTACTAAAAAAATTCCAATTCTGGAAGGGCTGTGTCGTGAAACTATGAAATGCCACGTTTTCTTCATTTGTCTCTTCCAGCTTTTCAAACGCATCCACTTTTCCAAAAAGGTGAAGTAAGGAGCTGGAGATGAGTTGTATTTTTCAAGAAGAAAAATTTTGGCGGCCCAATATTAGGCCCATGTTGGAGTCAAAACGCAGAGGAAAGCAACTGCCACGTGAACCTACGTGCAGCACTGTGCAGGGAGCTTAATTTCTTCTTGTGGGACAGTTGGACCTTGCAGGACATTTGCTCTTAAATTTAAAACAGCTGACTGTCCAAGAGCAAGCATCTGCTGCTCCTTGTAATGCTCCTTTCCTGCAATTGAAGGGTGAGGGGCTGGAAAACACAGGTCCGTTGGTCTGCTGCACCCAAGATCTGGAACGCTACAGGAGGATCCCCTCATATACACGTTTTGCCCTCACAGTGTGTGGGGCTTAGCAGATGGCTGGTAGATGAAATGAATTTTTCCTTGAGGTTTCGAGTGCAGGCATTTCTCTTATGCAAAGGGACTTCAGTATATCAAGTCATTTTAAAGCACTGGAGGCTTGAAAATCTAGCCCTTTTTGTTCTGCTTATCTGCCAAATAATATTATCTTTGAGAAAATAGCTGTGAGTGTGATCTTGTAGGGTGCTTGGCAGTTTATCCTTTCCAGTTCAGCCTTTAAGTAGAAATTTAGGGCGCTTGGTACCTCAGATGAAGTGCCTAGAACAGTAATTTCAAAGTGTTTGGCCTTACATGATTAACATCTGCTACAGTACCATATGGTGGGAATTTCCAAGTAAACTGTTAATTAATATATGAGTGTACCAGAGTAAGCCGTAATTAAACTATATTCAGCTGAAGTGTATTATTTTAATATAGTGGGACGCAAAGTGCTGTACTTTTGTATTATACCTTTTCTGTTGTGTGAAGAAGAGGGTAAAAAGTTGATGAGAAATAATCGAGCCTTTAAATTAAAGGTTCAAGTAGCTTTTTTTTAATAAATGGTTTAAGCCGTGCATCAGCATCAAACATCCATTGATTTAGGTGGAACAGGGTCTTTGTTTGGTAATGCTGAATTTTGGACTGTGAATGCTGTGGAGACTCCTCTGCTAGGCTTTTACTGGTGTCCGCTGTTGGGTGGTCAGTGGTTGTCCAGCAAGCAGATAAGCCATTGTCACATAACTTCAGATACCGCTGATGGGGCCGTGCCTGTGCCGCTTGGTCTAGTACCACCGATGGAACGAAATCTTCTGAGCGAGCTGGCCAAAATGGTCTGGAGGAGTGTTGGGGTGGGAGCTAAGGATGTGCACGAGTGGGCGTAACGCCGGGACCTCCTCCTTGGCCCTCTTGTATTTGGAAGGGTGAATATGCCCATGGATACTGCTGAGCAGCTGGCTGGGTCACCTCTGAAGGGCTCTTGCCTCCCACAGAGGATGATTGTCAGCCATGTAGAAGTTTATAATATTACTGTTTTTGTTGAAGTGTAGCATTTATTTTTGGTTTGGCCAGATCCACCAGTCGCCAATAGCTACAGCTATAAATGACCTATTTTAAAATAGATACTTCTTCCCCGGCCTCCCTTCCTTCTGTCTTTCCTTTCTCTCCCGATAATCGTCACGTCAATAAGGAGGTGAAGAAAACCTTCCTCTGCGTAATGAGGCCAGATAAATACAGGTGGGACATGCCAGTGTTGTCTGAAAATTCACTAGATGGCATTCTTCCCTCTGAGTCAACACTGAAACCCTTCATGGGAATAACAAGAGACCTTAGTGTTTCTACTGAGATGTCAACCTGAAATCTTGACCAGGTGTAGTTACTGAAGGATCGCTGGCGTTCTTCATAATAGTGGGAGAGTTAACTCTAGCACCCTGATTAAATTCCATGTTAATAATTAAAATATTTGTAACTGGATTCCCCCTCATTGATATCCATTACTGACATGTGCCTGCCTTACTTTCTTTACTTGCTTTGTAGTTCTGTTGGTTGCTTTCACACAGTTAATATTTTGATTTGCAAGGTGCAGTGCCCTTCTTGTCCTTGTTTTGTTTCAGATTTTCAAGAAATATTGGTGGAGGGACCTGTTGAATGCAAAGTAGAAGTTGCTTTCTGAAAAAATAGCTTACGTTGTGTACAGTCAACTATTGTGAATCTACACTTGTACCTCTTTGTGTACACCTTTTAAATACCAAACAAATAACAATTTTCTTCCTTACTAGTCTGATTGAAGCGTGACTGAAGTATGGGGTGAAATATCCCAAAAGTACCTTCTTGAGTGTTTGGCATTGGTTGACTTCTGGCTGGCTTGTTTATTGTTGCTTCGTTGTCATGGACAGAACCGTGTGCCCTTCGTCTCCGTTTCTCTTCAGAGGTCAAGCATGGCTCTTTTTGATAGGCTTTAATTTATTACAGCTAATATGAAAAGAAATACAAATCTGTTAGTGTGTTTTTATTTTTGTAGTCTGCTTCTACTCGTTTCTAAAACTTTCTGTAAGTGGACGGTGATGAAGGAGTCATTAGTGCCTTTCAGAGAGGTGTTTATTGCCCTTTTCAAATATCGTGGTCTTCAAATATTTTCAGATAAAACTAACTGCATGTTAGTTTAACCTAGACCGTGGAGGCTTATTGCTTCTTAAATTTCTCTTTGTGTTACTTAGTAAAGTCTTGAGTGTTGTGCCCCACAAGTCCTCTTGAAAATACCTGTGATCGGTAATTTCACTGTTGGGTACTGGACTTCAAAATCAGGTGTAGTTTTCATTACTTTAGCCGTTATTTCATTGTATGTTTTAAACCATATGGCTCTTAGCCGTTTAATGCAGTCTGTGGTCAAAAGCCTATTTCTGGAGGCCTGATAATTGAGTCCAAGAGGACAGTGCAGTGTGAATAGTTTGTCATGCTCTGCGTGTGGATTTGAGAGAGAGACGTTCAGCATGGAAGCGTAATCATTGCACATAAGAAATTTCCATATAAGTGTCAATCTGAATGTTTGAAGGAGGGAGGACAGTTTATCATTAGAAAAATAAGAAAGTGAGGTATATGACAGGACTCCCTGAGAGCAAATAAACTCATTTTTTAAAAGGACTGGATATTTCATAGCCTTCAAAGGATTGTTTTAAATGTCTGCTTTAGCAAATAACATTACTGGCATAACATTTGAATGCCTGCATGAGTTATGATGAAGCTACCCTTAGCAACTATAAAAAGTAAAATGGTGCATATGCAGTCATGAAGCTTCTGTATTCCTAACATTAGCATGTTTCATTGTGTGGTTTGGTTTGGTTTTTTTTTTTTTTTTTCTTTTAAATGAAGGATTTGGTGTTCCTGGTAACTACCTTGGCTTGAACAAGACAGCTGAAGAGTTGTGGCAAAGCTGATGAAGGAGCGCTAGCCATCTCCCTGATGAAAAAGTCAGTATTTGAAAATGGTCTTACCAGCCTGCCAACCCAAGGTCTTGGGAAAAACAAAACACTTGGTGCAAGACAAAAAAAAATCACTTTTCTATGAAAATATACCCCATGTACTATGTAGTATTCGCTAGTTGAATAAAAGGTGAAATTTGTTGCGGCAGGCTAAAGGTAATTTCTTTTCAGTTACTAAAAGTTTACAAAGTTAGTTTACAAGGAGCTCACTGATTCTTTGCTTGTGCTGTCTTGGTTGATAAACCCCTTTTCTGTTACTCTTTTGGACATCATCTAGTTTCTCTCTTCCATCCTAACCGCTGTCCCTCAGCTCACTATAAGCCACACTGAACTATTCAATTATGAACTGGAGGTAACTAAAGCTAATGAGAGATGAACGAGTAAACCTGAACAGACTGGACAATTAGTGACTGCCTCTGGTGGTGTTATCAGATCACAGGGTTTTATCCCTGTTCCTGCGACCGTTGCTTTCTGAAGCAGGGTGCAGTGCTGTGCTGGAGGTGGCTGCCTGGGCGGCCGAATGCTGGGGCTTGTGGGACGGGGGCTTGAGGCTGCAGGATACCGGGTCCTGCACGTTCTTCACCGCCCCAGAGCTGCGCAAATTCCTGCTTGGAGGAGCGAGTGCTCTGTGTAACAGAATAACTGAAAATGTAACTTTGATACCTGACGTGTTCCTTCAAAAAAACCCAAACGTTAACGAAAGATTTGTTTTCTAGTTGAAGGTAGAGCTGAATAGCAACTTTGCTGCCCAGTCCCTTGTAAAAAAAAAAAAAAAATTAAAAGACCCTTACTTTAGAAATTGTTTGTTTTTCAGTTGATAATGTATTGCAGGCTGTGTTGAGAATCCAAAGGAAAAATGAACATGTTCATAACCCTTCAATTGCATATGTATGAAATTAATTCAACTAACAGGCAGAATTAAATAACATCTAGGAATTGTAAATCGTCTTGTCATTTCATTAGATTTCCTCACTTTGTATCTGTTCAGTAATGTGGTCTACTTCTCACAAGGTAATTGACTTGTATTTATCTTAAGAATTAAAACTGTAAATCTTAAGCCTGTACCCTCTCGTTTAATGCTCTCAAATACTGTCAGGCATTTCCTGCAGAATACTGTTTTGATAAATCTTACTAAATCAAAATTCACCTCAAGAAAGAATTAAAATGAGACCTCTGAAGGAAAAGATTGATGTGTGTTGGGATGTAGTTTCAATCGATGATAAAATTGTTTCTAAAATTACAAATTTATCTAATTTACTTTTCATAAAATCTTGGAAAGTGTTATGGCAGCTTACAAAGTTGTAGCTCAAAGTTTTTGAGTTCAAAGCATCTCGGTAATGTCAAATGTTATGACTGTACTCCTTAGAAAGAAAATGGCTTCCAGATTACAGAAATTTAAAAATGAGCAAATAGATGGAAATAGCTTTTTAGAGGCATGATTAGGTATTTAAATCTCAACAGGTCATGTGTTTTTGTTTACTGCTTACTATTTTCTGTCACAGTGGAACAGCACAAAATGATAAATTGTAAATGGTTTAATGGTAAAAATCAGCCATCAGTGTTGAGAAAAATAAATCCGTGTAGCTCCTCTAGAAGAATGCACCCTTCTTGCATGTAATCGAGCACCATAAGAACAATTGACTTGAATGAACTTTTGATGAGTTCTTAAATGTGCTCCTTTTAAAGTTATTATCGTATGACAGATGGGGAGTAAACTAGCTAGGAGTTCAGAGAGGTCAGATAAGGCCAGCTATAAAGAGTTGTCTGCCTGTTGGTTTTTTTTGTTTTTGTTTTTTTTAACCTTTTTTCCCCCTTCCCTTAATGACTTTTTGCTGTGGCATATGTGACTATTTAAGTTTGGTCTGTGTGCTCTAATTCAATTGCTCTGTTTAGTCAGATGAATATTTTTTTTGTTTTGAATTTTAGCTTTTGTTTTTAGCATTAAATGTGCATATTTAATTAGAATATGTTATTAAAGATTAGATTCTCACAATGGGATGTGTGCCAGCTCTTGAAATGAAGTCATGGTTGTCAGGAGATAGTAAATAATAAGCTTAGTAAGGTTTAAAAGATGTGTCTTGCAAAACATTAGCCCCTGTAATGAGTGCAAAGTGGCAACAGCACATAAATATCAATTATTTTTCTCCAGTGGATCTGTTTGAATATGTTTCTTAATTTGAATTAAATTTTCTTTTGCCAGTTTAATGAAACAAGCAAGAAGGGATGTTTGTCTTTTGAGAAACCACAGTTTCCCATCCCAGAACAATGACTTGTTTTGAACTGAAGGGGAACAATTCGACATTCATACAGTATCTTGTAATCTCTGTTCCCAAAGCCACATTGAAAATAAGAAACTGCTGTCCAGTGAATCCCCAGTTAGCTGCAAGGGGGAATCTTGGATTCCCAGCTTTGCTTTCGCGGCTATCTGTATTTTGTTCTTCATTTTATCGAGAATCTCGTAATACTCCTGGGAGCAAGGGCTTGCAGCGTAAGGTTCCCTGTGCTTTGCTGGTGTGTGTGGGTGTGTGCGCGCGCGCCCACGGTGGCATTGGCAAGAACAGGATTTGGAGACAAGGATGGGTCTGTCTCCATCCTAATTTGATCAGACAAAACTGTCTGCAATCATGCCCTGAAAGATTAAGAGCAGCTTTTGATGACTGTGGTTTTAAATTCAGGCATCTAATTTCTGTCTGTAAGTGCGTGAGTCTCTCGGTGGGCCTGGGCAGAGTTAATTCCTCTGCTAATAATCTGTGCAGTGGGTTTTTCATTGATGTTTCTGATGTGGGAGAAGAAGGAGCTGGCATAGCCCTTCTTCGGGGTGTACCCCTAGCCCAAAGCAAGGGGGGAAGTGGGAACAGTATGTTGGGATAAAAACGTGTGATGGGGAAAGCAGAGTAATTTAAGTGGAGAGGAGGAAAAAGGTGTGATATGCATACGCACATGTTCTCGGTCACTTCTGTTTTACGTTAAATTCTTTTTTCATTTTTTAAGTTAGATTTGAAACATTTTTGAAATTACACCTGTAAAATAAGAGTATGACTCGGGAGCCATGTGGTATGAGATATAACCCTGGGAAAGAGAAATTGCCTTTACTAATGAGCAAATATTTCACTTGGATTATTAAAAGGAAAACGAAACCAAAGCAGTAATGAAGAAAATTCCCAGTATTTAGTAATGCGGGGATGCTCACCAAGTAACCAAAACCTGTGGTATCTGATGCTAAAACGAAGTAGGTATTATGCAAAGTAACAGCATATCGTACCAAGCTGCTAAAAGCACCGTTTTTGGCTAGTGCACAAAACTTGGGTACTTAATACTGGAAGGCCTTAAAAATCCTACATTTCATTTTGTAAGAAACTCTTCTCCTGCGTGTCTGAACAAAATTACAGAAAGTGGTTCTTTATACCGCTGAATTTTTTCCCATGTGCTGCTGGACCCTCTGTATTGTTCACTTTACTGGGGAGTTACCAGTATTTCACCAGCAGGTGAAGAGGCTGCTCGTCACCCACTGCATCGCCAGTCCTCCAGCTCCTCCTCGTTCCAGGGCAGGGAGAAGGTTAAATGCCTTGTGTCATCTCTGCCTTAAGTGCACTGAAGCATTTCTAACTGACTGGCTGCTTTTTTTAATGAAAGAAATTTGTCTTCTAACAGCTTTATATGCCCAGCTAATTAAAACCACTCCATTATATTACTCTCCATATATCCTGTTTGGTAGGGAGAAATTGCTTGCTCTTTCACAGATTCATTTCTTGTTGATGTTGGTTTTGTAGGATGCTGCTGTCTTGGACTTGTATAACTTAGAAATAATAAGCCATTAAGGCATTTTATATATTGGAAAATACAAAGATTTGTTAATCATTGGCACAGAAAACATTTTCAGTCTTGTTTAGCATCATAAGCTACAGTTTGTTCTGTATGTGTAAATGCCTCAGCTTTATGGCAAGACTAAGTTGAGAGACATTTAGTTTGATACCTGAAGCTTGGGAATGTGTTTTAAATATAGAAATCGTTGCAACACGGTATGCCTGTGCTAGCAACCTTATTAAAAACCATCAGGCAGAAAACACACCTTTTTTTAGTGAAGAGGTAGGATTGTCTGTACTTCCTTAGGCACTTGCTGTCGGTTGATGTCCTTCAGATTGTTTGAAGCCTTGTACGTTTTGCCAGTGGTCTCCTCGTTGCAGCACTTTGATTTCTTCCATACAGATCTGAGTGTGCACAGGCGGGACGTGAAGATTGCCGTGCCGCCTGTCACTCCCCATTTGAGACCTGGAGGTCTGAGGAACTTCACCCAGCTGGGAAGCCGGATCGGCTGTTGAGATGGAGCCACCTTCTAAACAAATCACGCGTACCCTGCTTTTCCTCCTATCTTGTTGTCGTGCCAAAAGCTGTGGGGTGGACTGAGGATTAACAACCCTGTTAACTTTTGTCCCAGCTGTCAAGCAGTCCCTTAACAAATTCTTCGGTGGTCATGTTGGTGCGGATTCTGTAGCACACTGAAAAGAGAAGAAGCCATTATTAGTGGCTTAAAATTTCACAGATGAGGTTTCTATTCAGTATATTTTTGCTGAGCCTGTTGACTGAACAAGTTGGGTTCTTTCTGCAAATACAAGAGCCTTAAAAGTGAAGACCGACCACCCCCGCCTCCCCAAAAAGAAGGGATGGAGAGGGGCTTGAGTAGGCACCTTTATTAATCCCTAAGTAGAGAATCATTGACCAAGGATGTTACAGCCTGAATGGCACGACAGAAAAGGTGAAGTGAATTATTGCGGAGGTTATTTGGAGGGAGGGATCTGGTAACCAAATGATAATTGCGCGCACTTCTGGCTGAGCAGCAGAAGCCATCACAATTTGCCATCTGGTTGGCCATTATTCTGACTGAATATGGGAGGGGAGAGAGTGTTTGTAATTCATAACGTGGTATTTTGGGAGAGGCTTGGTGCCGGAAACCAATTGGATGGGTGCCTCTTGTGTTAGGCTCTGTAAAATGTAGGCCCTGTATAACCTAGTTTGTCATATGCAAAAAGAGAGAGGCAATGTATGAATAGAAGGAGAAAGAAGAGTACTGCAAGTTTTTTGTTTTGTACAGATTATCCGATTAAATGATTCTGAGCAATAGAAAACCCTTTTGTGTAAAATTCCTGCCTGCTATAAACTATAGGTCTGCTTTGATCTCGCACAGTGCTTATCACTGTTACCATGATAAGCGAGATGCTACAAAACAAATTTGTGCTGATGAAAAATAAACAAATGCAACACCAAAACTGATATTGGAAGCTCCTTGAAGCTTGAGAAATATCAGAGCTTTGACCAAATACTGATATATGGCATTGCTGTGGATATGGCGGGCTGGATCTGCATCCCGTTTGTTACAAGGGCGGGGGGGCTTTGGTACATATTGCTCAGTCAGTTACCAATTATGAGTCAGGTCATAAGGATTTTTAAAAGTGCTCTACAGATAAGGTTAATAGATCACCTGGTGAGTCTGTATAGCATGTTCATGTGTTAAAACAAGCTCATAATATCAGTTGAGGTCCTGAAGAGTACTCATTGTTAATAGTCATAGTAAATGCTGACATTCTTGTAAGCTCTAGCTTTTATGTGCGCCAGTATTTGCGATGGCTTTTAAAGGAACATTTTCAGGGGTATTATGGACTTTCTCAAGGAAAATTTGAAATTACATCATCTTACAGTTTGAGACTAAGCCTTCTCTGTTTCTCTTTCTGAGTTTGTGTAAAAGAATTGATGATATTAAAATATCAAGACTGGTAGGAAAAGAAGCATAACGTAGAAACTAGAGAAAACCAAAGTAACTAACGTAACGTGTCTTGAATAAACTATGCACCATTTTTCTTTTTTTATTTCATAATGGCAAAATATTATGGCAACTTCCATGAGCATTTACCGTACGCCAAGGCAGATCACAGGGCAGAGCCGACGGAGACGCTTTTATACTTTTGGCAGAGGGACTAAAAGAAGGTCTTCCTTGGCTCTTGCTTTGGCCCACGCCTGCGCAGTTCCTGGTGTGGGCATCGAGCCGCCGATGGACGCGCGCGGTCAGCCTCTGTGCAGCGGGCTCACCGCCGGTGGCGGCTCTGCGGCCGTGCCGAGGCGTCTCTTACCGTAGCCCCGTGGCTCCCTGCAGCATCCGTGGGCTATTAACGTGCTCACCGGGGGGGAAATTACCTGGCACGCAAGACAAGCCTGCGTCCGAAGAAAGGGCGCTGTAAACTCTCACGGTTAACAAAGAAACGGCTTGCAGGTTGGTTAATCTGTAGAAGGCAAGGGGGGTTTAATACCGTGTTTTTAATTAGAGCTCGATTCCTGAAATCGGTAGCTGCCCATGTACAAAAGTGTGGACTGTGGGGTATGGAGGGAGGTCTGAAAGGCTCCCGGGTAGGTAGGCGTGAGCTGGGCCACCTGGGAAGTCCCGTAAGATGGTCCTACGTGGAGTAACTCCGTGTAACCGGCGCTCAAGTGGCCAGGTCTGTGATGTGCTGATTCTGACTCAAGCAAAATGAAAAAGTAGAATTTATTCATTGCTCTATAGGGAAGCTTTGCAACAATTGACGTTTTTGTCATGTTTTGAACGCTCATTAGCACTTCAGATTAGCTATTAAAGGACATGAAACGTTTAATCACCATGTCTTTTCTTGTTAGCAGTAGTCACTAGTGCAAAGGTTTTTGTAAAGAGAAGATTTGTAATTAAGTGAAAAAATTATACTTTAACAATGTTACTTGGGGTGCAGCAATTTCAAGCGTTGAGATTACTGGCCTAAGCAAACTACATTTTCTTCTCCCTGAAATAATGTTTTTAAACTCTTGATATCTTAAAATAGTAATAAAATAATTCTAAATGTCATGCAGAAGCCCGGAGGGTCCTTTTTTACTGCCTCTAAATGTTTGGGCATTTTTAGCGTTTGGTGCAAAGGTGAATACTTCTGCTCACGATTGAAACTAATGATTTCTCATCTTCTGAAGGTCTGCTGTTTAATGAAATATTATAAGCATGATACAACATTGGTTCTGTAACAGCGACACACTCATTGAATTGCTTGTTTCTTCCCTAGTACGGGTTAGCTATTAAAAAAGCTATTTGGAATAGACTTCTGACTAACTTTAAAAAGGAGGGCGCTCAGTTTTAAATTTATAAGGAAAATTTATAAGCCTCAGAAATCCTCAAAATACTGAAGCACAGTCTTTTATTATGATTTTAGCCTGATATGCAAAAGGTTCCAAATGACAGTAAAATAAAACAGCTAATTTCTTCAGGGGTCCATAATTGTAGGACCTTTTTCTTAAATTGAGATCTGTTCCTCTGAGCAAAATTGGCACTTAATCAAAATAACTTTCATGTGACTATTTGTATTCTAAAAATACAGAATGTGTGAAAGATGAAAAGCAAACACTCATTTTTTAATAGGATATTCCAGGGAACTCTGAAGGGAGTTGCCATGGAAAACATCCGTGAAAGTTTGCCGATCAACCCCAATCCTTCCCTTTTGCGGTTCTGAACCTGCCCCGAGCCGCGGTGGGAGAAGTCTTCACAACGAACGCATGCTGCGAGGATTTCTGCCGGCTCCGCTAACCACGAGCACGTGGGCAGGTCCCTGCCCGCAGCGACGCTCCGAGCAGCGGTCCGATGGGTTTTGGGCAGAGACGGGGGCTGGCCGCTCCACGGTCTTGCCCAGCTGGAACGGGCGCAGCGAGGGACCCGAAGTCCCCGCGCTGCAAGGCACGGCTGGAGGAGGAGGAGGAGGAGGAGGAGCGGTGGGGTTGTAGGTGGGAATTGGGGACGGGAGAGAGAGGTGACTCTTGCGGCTGTTGTTCCCGCTTGCATTGCTGAGTTGGGACGGGGCTGAGACGCGCTTCTTTCTCCTTGCCTCGGCCACCCCCGGGGGAAGGCAGTGGACCCCAGGTGATGACTGCTGCAGTCAAAGGTCTTGGGAAGGACTGGAATGCAGGAAAATAGACTTTTGTTTCCTGTAAACGCTGAACGGCAAAGTTTTCTTTCAGAAGTAACTGTGAAAACCTGACCAAGAAAAACAATACCTTGTTAGGTTTTTCCTGCATGCCAGCGGGGTAAATTTTCCTGTTGGCATTTAGAGGATGCTGAGTAATGAGGATTGGGTTTGCAGAAGAAAATCATCTCCTCTTCTCTGGAGCTTAGCTTCTTTCATACAGCGAGGGAAAAAAGAACCTCTCTGCAGGCCCAGCTGAAGTGTAACCTTGGTGGTAAGCAGTGGGGAAGGTGAAATTGAAGAGCAAGATGCAAACAAAAAAAGGTCAGTTGTTACTAGAACTAAATATATTTTTGTGGGCTTGACAATCCAGAAAATATTTCTTTGAAAAAGGGAAGAAGCATTGTATATACTTTCCAGCTTGTAGAATCGTGAAAATATGTTTATCCTTGGCAAAGTGTCTTAAAGTCTCAGAAACCGATGTTACAAGCACCTCAGAAAGAGACATGTGGGACTCTGCCTCTTTAAATTTCAGCACAGGGTTTGAGCTGGAGACCTTCTTCCTGCGGGCAGTCTGTTACATTTTGAGGTTGTGCGCAAAGATTAACTCCTTGACACTTGGTTATCAGCTATTGCATGTTCAAAACACTTGCTGATTTGTTGGGGTTTTTTTCCTAATACATAACATGGAAAAGTCTTGAAGACCAAATTCAGAAAAAATGGGAATCCAGTTATTTTACCAGTACTAAAACATTTCTGGGTAAAAACCAAAAATGAAGGAAGAAGTCAATAGGTCTTATGGTTGTATAAAACTGTATTAGAATTAATTTTTGAACACATTCTATATATTAACACTGGCTAATAACATGTGTTTGATGAGAAAGCTTTTTTTTTTTTAAACATCTCCAAATGCTGATGCTTTTGACATTTTCACAATATTCTAAGGTAATGACATTAATTTCTGAGAGAGACTGGAAAGGGCATACTTAGGTCTGACGTTTATACCTTCCATAAAATCAATTAAATTCTTTAGTCTCTGCTTGCTAACAGCTGAAAGGACATGAGTAACTCCTCAGCTTTCTACTAGAACTAAAGCTTCATCACCTAACAAGTTGCGTAAGCTCATGCTTGCATAAAGCGCTAGCGTGATCTGCTCTAGTTTTGGTAGGAGTAGTCACGTGCTTGAAGTTAAAAGCGTGGATGGTCTCAGAACCGAGGCCTGTATTTGAGAACTGCAGTGTAGCTGAGGTACATATGCCTCGGAAACCTTATTCTGGGGATTTTGTGATTTTTTTACTTTTATTTCTGCGGCGTTAATACTGCATTCGTGCTAGCATCCAGCATTCAATTTGCATGTAGTTAGTCCTTCGTTACTCTACTGAGGGTGGTATGGTTTTGGGTTGCCAATAGCTGTGAAAATAATGTAATAACGAATAGTCCTGCAAAAGTACTTGTGTACTGACACTGTTCCTCTGTTTTGTCTGGCATGAAAGATTTACTTTCTGGGAAGCTAAAAAAAGCAGTTGTTGTTTTTTACGTCTGTACCCTCAGAAACTTCTTCTAGTTGTTCTCATCCAAGGTGTTTTTAAAACAGTACTTTCTCATTGCTTTTGTTTAATTGCTTTTAATTGTTTTAAAATGTTTGGGCATTTTTTTCTTCAAGATGGGAATAGGCCTTCTAGAGATGATTTAGGAAGTACTGTTGCTACCAACTGTCTTAATTAGCAAGTTTAAATTTATATCTGACTTAGTAAAATTCTTTCAAAACTCAGAAATGTTAGGATCTAATGATTTAAGTTGGGCTGTGAAAGCCTCTAATCCTCTGCGTCCAAATTAGCCTTCCTCATCCTATGTGCAGAAAGGAGGGGAGAGACATTTTGGGATGGAGTTCAATAGCATCAGGCCAAACGTTGAAAGATTGTTTGCACAGCTGTGTCTAAGCAGTGACCAAACTGTTAAACAACCTAGTGGGGGGAAAATGAATAGAAACTCCTGTTGGCCAGAGGACTGAGTTTCCTGGACAGTGCTCAGGACGTTATGAAGTCATTGCACATGCTGGGTCAGGGCTTTTACCCGTATTTTCCCCTTGCTCCTGGGAATAATTCATGCTTCGCTTTTTTTCATAATAATATAATTGGCTTAAAGCATCTGAACAAAATTCTGTATTGATGAATGATGCATTGTAGCGTACTTACCTATAACTTCAATTAGGGAACCTTTCCTGGCCAGTAAACAGTTTCACTGATGTGAGAGGAGACAGTGCCTGTATATCTGTCTTGCTTCCTTGCAAATTGTAGATTATGAAACTGGACTACTGAGCAGTAATTTAATCAGTGGCATCAGAAGAGCATTAAGCTGCATTAAACGTTGGGTCACCATCAATGTCAGATGAGTATTAAATTATGGCTTGCAACTTAGCAATACTGATGCAAAAGGCAGTGCTTAGGTTCTTGGCAAGCATATAACAGTTTATTATGGAACAGATGCTTCGGAGCTTAACATATGACTGAAGTGTCAAGTTGTGTCAGAGGAGATGGGCCCAACACTAACGTGGTGCTCTGACTTCGTGAGACATGTTAGCGAATCACTCCCTACCTGAACGATGTGGGTTAAAAGTGTTTCATTAATAGGATCTCCTGTTGAATGCTTGGAAGTCAAAGCTCTGCTCCGTCTGCTGAAGACTGGCTTATAATGCGAATAGGTTATAATAAAATTCTCTCTACAAATGGTGGAGATGCAGTTCTCCTGATAAGGAGGGAGGATCCCTACAGCCTGCTCAGAGTTTGAATTTTTATGCAAAAGAAACATCATTTTCTTTCTGGTTCTGGCGCACCATAATATTGCCAGCCTTATATTTGGAGGATGACTTTGATACCTCTATTGCTGGTCACAGATTTTTCCAAGTAACAGCAGTAAGGTGAAACTAGTAACGCTCTTCCTGGGTGGCTTCGCTGGTGTTAGCAGCAGCTCTCGTGCAGCAGCTAAATCCTCGAGGCTTCTGTCAGTCTGCTGTACGGCTCCTGCCACTTAGGAAAGCTGCGTGCTGCAGGAGATGCTGACCTCGGAGCTATGCAGGGAGAGAGAGGAGGATGAGAAATGGATGCTAGAATAAAATGGTTTCCCCGTTCCTGTTTAGGTGCAAAGAAAGTGAGGAGATAAAGAGAGGGAGTGGGTCTGGCTGGTAGAGTAACAGATGTGCGGAGGAAATTTTTTGCTGGTGGTGGTGCTGGGAAAGGAATAAATGAGAGTGACGTTGATATAGGTAAAGCTTACCTGGTCTTTATGCAGCCTCTAGCTTGGTGGTAAGATGGGTTCTCCAAGTGGGAATCCTAGCAAGATTTCCCTGCCCATCTGCTGGAGATGGCGGTTAGGATTCTCGCCAAAGTCTTGCCCGTGGTTGAGATGTGGTTACAATCAGATAAGAAAGAGTTGGCCACATAGTCTTTAGGGCACAATGTCACGGCAGGATATTTTAAGCCATGTTAGAGGTTTTCATTTAGTAAGGGTTGCATCACTGGTGCTCAGACGTTGGCAGCCAAGTTCCTGCTGCTGTGCCGAAGCCATAGGACCCCTGTTTTGTGGCAGGGGGCTGCAGGTGGGAATGCTGCAGTTTCAGCAGGACAGCAGAGCAGGAGGCAGTGGTCTTCGTGGGGGGGTCCTATCACCCGGCTGCAGGACAGGCCGACCGAGGTGATGGGGCAGCGTGTTGCAAAACCACTCCAGTCAAAAGTCTCCAGAATCTCCTTCCACCCATAATTTTCACCCTAAAATTTGGTGTTCATTTGCTTGTTAAAAAGTACTGTCCCAGAAATCCGCGTGTCCTATATTGTTATAGTGTAACTTTTCTTTTCAAAAATATACCGACAACTTGTTGAAATTTTAATACTAAGCTATTAATATTAAAGCTTCAGAAATTTTTTCAGTTTTTCACTTTCTCCCTATTACAGTTGTGAAACTGGCCGTTATGCAGAGAACCAGCTCTGAAGGGGACTTCAGCGGAGCACAACCTGTCATGAGCAGGGGAATTGCACCTTATCTTTAGGCATTAGTATTGCTATTTCCTATCTACCAGTGCTTAACTTCATGCATGCTTTATTATTAAAAGCCCAGTTATTTCTGAAATAGTTCAAGTCAGCGAAGAGATTCTAAAAGAACTGAAGAGTGTTAAGGTATTACTGTTTCTTAACGGGAGGCTGAAATAATACATAAGCGCTAAGATGCATGTGATGCAGTGCAGGATCAGAATAGAGCTGATAAATACGTGTTTAACAGACTGGTTGGCATTTGGGAATGGTAGTGGAAATGATGCATTTGATACCTCAGAGCAAGTACTTGGAAATAAAGATGTCCTCTGTCTTTCAAAAAAACCCACTCTTGAAGTCTCACTCAGGTTCAGAAAGTTTATTTTTAATGAGACCAAAGGAGTTTGTGGCAGATAACAAGGAGTCTTTTCCTTCAGTCGTTAGCGACAAGGAGGAAGGCATGCAAAGTCAGCCAGAATTGCTGTGATCAAAATAGTAATTATTATTAATTCATTCAGGTTTTACAACTACTTTAAATGGCATCTAACCTTATGTTTCAGGTACACTTTTAAGAATAAATATGGAATAAGGAATCACTCATACAGTAAGAAAATTAGTACATAAAACAAGTGCTGTTAAACTGTGCAGAGTGAAAATTCAGACATTTTCTTGTACTTTTTGGTTTTGGGTTTTTTTTCAGCTTTTGATTAGGTCTGGATGAGGTGCTAACCAAAATACTTACTATTTTTGTATGGATACACCCTCTCCATCACTTTTCAATATAAAGTAAACAATGCTTAAATGGGCAGGAGATGATGGAGCAAGACCAAGAAGTATACTGCCGTTGGCTATATACAGCTGGCACAGAAAGTGTTAAACAGCATTTACCTCCTGGCGATGTCTTGTGGAAATGGGCAGGAATACCCACAATTGGGACACTTTATCCCATGCTGACTGATACAAGTATTTAGTTCTACCAGCCAGGGATACTGCAGAATAAAGGGTGAAGATCACACAAAGGAAACCCAAGCTCAAAATTAATTCAGTGGTAAAATTTTATATGTATTTTTTTTTTCCTTTTATCTGATAAGCTATGACAACAATATACTAGAGCTTGTGGAACTGCAGCCTCAGTTAAATCTCAGCTCTGGTTTAGATTGCCATGCCTTCCACGTGGCTCGGGGCAAGGCTGTTTGTAAGTACAGGTAAGCAAAACACCCGAGAGCATCACTTTACCTTGTGCTGCCTTCTGAAGGGCTCTGTACGAGCAGAGCTCTCACTGGCAGTGCGTTTTCTGTGATGTTTCTGGCCTCTTTCTACCTGAATTGCTTGGGAAGCTGAGCGTGGTGCGCATCTTCCTCCTACCCATAGACGGTTCTCAGCGTTGCCTACAACAGTGGCAAAGAGTGGGCAGTTCAGGTTTTTCTTTGGGTTTGCCAGCATTAGGCCTCTGAAATGGTTAAGTAAATGTGCATACATGTGTGCATTATAAAACGTTAGTAGCGCTAAACTGCAGCATTTTGCACAAACGTATATATAGTACGTAATGCTAATACTTAATGGAGTACCTCATCCTCTTTTGGGGAAAGACCTTCAGGGACAGGTTTCATACCATTAATTTAGTGCTGTGCAGTTAATAGTTAAAAACAAATTGTTACGAATTTTCTGTGACACGTGTGCACATTATTTTCCATGCGAACATTCATTTCTCTTTCCTGGGGATATAACATTGACGAGACTTGCAAGAGACTAGTATGTCGCTGTAGATTACTTCAATCTTTGAAGGGTCTAATTCCTAGTTACTGCTTTTTGCTCGTATCGATAGATTGTATGAGCGAGTGATGATGCAAAATGAGAAACTAGCTAAAGTGTAACATAGGTTGTCTCTTCAACAGATGTTTTTTTAAATTTTTATGTATTTACAACTTGCGCAAAGCTGACAACATTATTTTAAAAAGTATATTGCCAAAGAAAATAAAAAACTAACAAATGTATTTTGCCATGATCCAGTTGTGTGGGTTGCACTCCCACTTTACAGGCTTATGGTTCATATTGTAAATTCTACATTATGGAATGTGTTCTTCTCTTCTAATGAGCGAGAGGGAGAGCGGGGAAGAGCAGGCATGTAAAGTTGTCCTTGCATGTACTTTTATGTAAGGCACTCTACTTTGAATGCAGTTTGAAGCAGATTGTCTTAGCCAAGAAGCTTAAAACTGAAATGTTTTCGACTTCTTAACATACACTGGATCTGTGCATATCAGAATGTAATAAAGCTGTTCTTGTAGGACTGTTTGTAAAGTTATTTGAACGTATTCTGTCCAATTACGGGTGATGTCATTAGGGATCTCTCTTAATTCTGAAATCCTTCCTGAGAGAAGACAGATAGAGTCAGTGAACACTGGATGATTTTGCTGGTATTAGAAGGAAAATAAAATGTAGGGGAAGGAAGAATAATTTGCAGCATGGATGGAAGTCATCGTATAAGCACTCCCAAGCAAGCCTAGCATCTTGGCCACTATTGCTCCAGAGAGAGGTTCAATGTAAGTGTAGCAAAACTGAGGAACTGCTCCTGTTGCAAAATGAACTGCATTGCTTTTAACCATGCTGCTGGGCTGCATGAAATCCATAGACCCTGTGTGATGGCATCACCGAATAAATCTTGAAGCCTTATCTGAACCATTAACAGATTTCTCCAGTGGTGGGAGACAGTGTTAAAGTACTGAGGTAAAGGAAAACTTTAACAACTGTTGTATTATTTCTTTGGGGACACGATGTTCCTGCTCGCACCGAAAGGATGCCTTCTGACATAATAAATTCCTGGCAGCAAAGCTGGTTTTCGTGGTGAAGAACTATAATAAAGACTGTGGCAGAGCTTATTTGACTATTTTGCGTAATAGCATGTATTAGCCCATGTGAGGGATGGGGAAGAGGAGGGCCCTTCTTGTGACAACAGTGTATTTAACGTGGCTGCTCTGGACCATGCTGTAAAAATGCAAACATGGAAAGGCATTTGAAAGAACAACCAGTACTTATTTACTTACTTGGTTAATGTCAGGGGTGTGTTTGGCTTACGTAAACATCTTCTGACTGTCTTACATATTATACTTGTTTTTTCCCCTTAATATATGATTCATTTATATTTTGCAGAGGGGTGGGATGGTTACTGAGACATCATATGTGAAGTGATGGAAGTGATGAATATTAGAAGTATAGCTTTCCCTTTCTTCTTCAAGACACTCCTACACATATCAAAGTATTTGACCAGTGATTTTAAGTTACAGATGTTTCTTTGTCATGTGGAGGGGGATGTACAGCTTTTTCTGCCCACAACTCTAAAACCATCCCAAATCTCACACTGTGCTGAATTGTGTGAACTTCTGCTAAAGAGAACTTCGAGCCTGGGAATTGCATGGGCGTTGCGAGAAGGAGGAATGAACGGGAGGGAGTTCACTCAGAGTTTGAAGAAACTTTCCCTCCTGCCTGCCTGCTGTAGGCTTGGACATTCGATGGCTTTGCACTTCCTATAGTCATATATGCTAGTGTGAAGCGCAGCTGCAAATAATCATGGGAGACAGTGAAAAGCTATGGAAAATTAATACTTTCATATCTGAAGTCCCGAGGGAGTGTTTCAGCCTTATAGCCCCTTCTAAACTGTTGAAGAAGCCAATACCACGCCTATTTAGACAAAGCCTCCCATCCTTAGGGGATATGGTGGTTGCGTTTCAATGCTTACAGTCATATTTGGGAATCTGGTAATTTGTCACTGCTGTGCGGTGCAAAATTGTTGGGAAGGCAGGTGCCACGCATTAATGCAGTTGCAGTCGGAAATGCGGAGCCGTCGCCCCGGGGCTGGGGCAGATGGAGGGCTGTTTGCTTCGGGCGGACTGCGCCCTCGCTAGCCCTTTCCAGCTCTGGCACTGTTCTGCCAGTGGTGTGTTGAACCTGGTGGTACTCACTTCAGCTTGTTTTAATATCAGTAGTACTCACTGCTTACTTGAGAGATGTGTTGGAGAAGTAATAAAGCCACACGCTGTTGTTAGATGGACAGTTGTTCTCCCCATGTAAACCAGTGGTGTTGCCTTTTTGTTTGCAGGCACCAGAATATTATATGTTTGGCAGTAAACTGGTTTTTAATCTTGTAAAGTTACTTTGTGCTAGTACAAAGCTAAACCTCTAGAAACTCTAAAGTCAGAAGGACACTGCTGGGAAAACATTTTTGTTGTGCTCATTCATAAATGGCTTTATATTTTAGGGGGAACCAATTAGTAATAACGTTACTCCTTATAGTCTGATGTGTGGTAGCAAGTTCTTAGGAAACGTCAAATCCCTACAGTGGTAGTGGTGCAGACAGGTGTTGTACAAGGAATCATTTTAGAGGAGAAAAATGGTAGCATTTGAAACTTAAAAAAATTATCTGATGAAACACAAATCAAATAGCTGTTAGTTAATGGTATTTAGAACCCTAATTTTATAATGTTGATTGAAAAATGCCTATATGCTAAGATAGTTGCAATGTATACTAGTTTACATACGATAATTGGAGAAGAAATGTAGTACTTTGAGGAAGAAGTTAAATATTGATTGGACCCAAGAAGACTTCCCTTTCCTGAGGTACTCTGCAAACTGGAGTACATGTGAAAAATGGAAGGAGAATGATTGTGAAAGTGTGAAAACTGCAAAGTGAAACAGAGTAGAAATAAAAGTAGCTGTTGAGGGATCTGCCTTTATTAGCTAGCCAGCTTGAATTTCATGGAGAAAGAGAAGTTTATCAAGCGTCTTGGGTCCGGGTCATGTCTCCTTGTGTATTACTTTATACAGTCTCTAGCATCATGGGGCCCTGAATAAGACTAGACTGGCTGGATTCTTGTGTATCATAAAAATGTATTATTACATGTAAAGTGACAATGCCACTTTCTCCTCTTGCTTTTTGCAAAGCTTTGATGGTACATTCCATGTCCTCAAAGCTGCTTCAAAAATCGTGAGGGCATAGATTTAAGTAGGAAAAAAATTGAGACAATAATGGCATGTTGTCTTTGAAATTTTGGGAGAGTATTTCATTCAGTGTTTATACTCTTACAATCTTGATTATGCTTGGACAACTTATTGGAGAACTTCTGGTTTTAGCAGAATACAATATTTCAGCAGACATACCCCCCCCCTGCACACCTTAGCCTATCTGGTCTTCGTTCAGAATACGAGTAGGTTTCCTTGGGGGGGGGGGGGGGGGGGAAGAAAAACAAACAAACAAAAAAGGCAAAAAAAAAAAAAGCATTACAGTTCACATACTTCCAGTTCGTCTCTAGATGCCTCCCAAATTGTGCTGAATTTCTAACCCCAGGCTTAAAATCTGTCATTTTATGCATAGAATTATGAGAGTCAACGTGCACTTTCTCATCCCATCCCCATTGTGGCTGCCCTAGGCCTCTGCAGCTGGGTGTAGCAGTATTTATCAGGAGTAAATGGATGCATTCCTTTGATTAGCTTCATTTGAGGGATTCCTCATACTTAATGATGCTGTGGGTTGTTTGGCTCCTCTCCCTTCCACTAGCAAAGAGATTTCCGCTGCCATTATCAGCCACACTAACTTTTCAGCACACGTCAGCATTTCTCGTGTGCAAAGGCCACAGCTGTAGTTGAACAATGTGGTCGTTGTAATCCAATAATGGGAATCCTAAATATAACAATAATTATAACCTCTTACACTGAGAACAATATTGATAATCAGGGATACTAATCCTTGAATTTCATAGAAAGAGCTCGACACTGGTTGTCGCAGTGTTATCCGCGTTTTAAGATTTCAAATACTTTGCAAAACTTCTATGTGCTTGTGTAAAGATTTGGCTTTGCTATACAGTTGGGCATAATGGAAACAAAAAGCACCCAGAGAAATATGAATGATTACATTTATCAACAGCTAAACAGAACACTTTGGATATTATTCTTGTAATTAACAAGTGTAACTTGCCATAATAAGGCCTGATTATAAGTAGTCTAACAGCAAGGACTGATTTTATTGAAAATAAGTCCTATTAGAAACTGCACCCAGTTCGGTCTTGTGTATCTTTAAATCATGCTTGTAGTTAGTCTGCCTGTACACTTTCTGTCTCTCTGTCTCCTTTTTAAAATTTCATTTTCTTTTTTCAAGAAAACCCTTGTAAAATTTGGTCAGTGTGAAATTCTTCGTAAAGTAGAGCTGTTGATGAGCCACGTATGATCCACTCAGTCTTGATGATTCTGCAATTTTCTGATGAACACAATTGCCATTTATTGCCAACATGGTCATACGATTGATATATCCAGGTCTTGTGAGAGTTCACGATCATGAAAAGAGGGTGTATCCGCAGGCACGGAAACAGCAGAGACTTCAGAGTTGGATTCCTCGAACAGGGTTTGTTTTTTAATTACAGAATTCGTAGTGACTTGAGACAGTACTTCTTTCACCTCAAACTTCTGTCTCAACCCGCCGCTGTCGCAAATGCACTCCTTGACTCCCAAGTTCTCACCTCGCATAATGCCATCTCCTCGTTCACTGGTGGCTTTTCCTTTGACCGACCACAGGCCTTTCTCCTGGCGAGGACCTTAAAAAGAACAAACAGAGCAATGTGCAAGGTCTACAATATACTTCTATTTCAGTTCCTCGTTCTGCACATCTCTTCAGGAGCCCAGGGCGATCCCTTCCTTAATTACCTCACTGCTGTACACAGTACCTCTGGTCTAGTAGCCGGGGTCTCGGCGTTTGTAATACCTTCAGGAGAGGCTGCATTGGGTAACGTTGCTGCTTCTCGTGTTCACATCTCCTGTCTTCCGAGTTCTTCGTTCTACAAACTTAACGTGCTTTGCTGGAGGTAGTAGTATGTATCCAGTGGATATAAAGTGGGGGTTGTTACGTATTGTGTTTCTCTTTCATTGTCTAAAAATGTAGTTCTCAGTTAGCAGTACCTATCAGCTAATGTTTTGACTACGAACAGTTGAAGGTTCCTAGAAAAAAATACATCTACCCTAAACTGCACATGGAAAGCATGTAATCTTATGCTATATTCTATGAATACGCATGTTATGCTTGAAGGAGTAATTATTTGGATCTTCTCACTCATTTAAAATATTTGTTTATAATGCTTTTGGAATTTTCTTTGACTCGGATATATACGGGGCGGGGGGAGGAGTGACAGAGGGAGAATAATTCCATAGAGTGAAGGACAAATATGTTTTGCAGTTAGAGGGATTTTGCCTGAAATTGCAGATAACGAGTGCACAAAGTGGTTGTCCTGCTCTTTTGGAAATACTGCTGTAATCCAGGCATTTGGCAATTCTTTTTTTCATTAATCCTGTACCCATTCATAAATCCAGAGCCTGCAATTAATTTTTTTTTTTTCCCCCCAGTTTCAAGTATGTTGCAATTTTTTCCCAATCTGTAGCGAAAGCTGCTTCTGGTGTTTCTTTCGCCACCCTACCCGCGGTGTTCCTCTGGGATGGGGCGTTACTTTTTTTGCAGCCATCCTGTCCACAGTAGGCATTTGCCATCTACTGCACTTAAAACATTCTGTTCTTCGCTCTGTCTTTTGGCACCGATAACCATGACATCTGCTTGTCACATATGAAGCCCAGAAGGTGCTGAAGACCCCGAAGCAGTGAGCATCCCTTACGTGAGCATCCCTTACGTGGGCAGAGGAGAATTTTCTTTGCCTCTCAGGTGGGGAAGCGGCTGGCTTGGCTCGCTCCCGGTTTCAGACTGAGGGGCATGGAGAGTTTCCAAATGCCATCTCCCACGTACAGATTGCGGGGAAAGCTGGCCTTTCCTAGTCTCCCCCCTCGTGCTCCGCTTCTCCGAGGGAGGAGGCGTGAGCGTGTACCCCAAACAGGAGCGGCTGTGGCGGGGAGCGTTGCCCGCTCTGGGCTGCCTGCGGTGTCTGTGCCCAGGAGCAGCTCTCTGGCTGGGGTGGAAGCGAGGAGGAAGTTTTCTGGTTGGTTGTCTTGCTCTTTGGCATGAGCAAAGCTTGTATTTTTATATAATTAAAGTGAATAGGCTGGTAGTTTACCAGCTCTGGATTAATAAAGCCTAGGGCAAATGCGTAAGTCATAGCACAATGTTTTAACTACCAGGAACTCGGTTGAACATTTAAGTTTGAAATATACGTAGACTCATGTGCAGTTTCAAAGGTGGTCAGTCCTTAAGAACAGTTGGCTTAAATTTAATGCATATTTAATGGTGAGCACGGAGAAAACAACCATGATTTTTTTCCTGAACATTGAACGTTTTAGTGGTCCTTTCCATCATGGTAGGTCAGGTAAAAATGTTGCAAATAATAGTTTACAATCTGAAAAGGTATTGGATAGTGCTACATAAATGCACAGCTTATATTAAACTGTAGTTTAAATTTTTTTTTTAGTGACTTTTTAAGTTCTGTGCTACGGTCCGTTGCTTGAATTTGTATTTGTTAAGGCATAAAACTGAGGGAGCTCCGGGAGGGCGTACTCTTTCTGTTCAGACTGAAAGATGAATTTGTTTGCCTGATATTTAAAGAAAAAGAAAAGCCCCAAACCTGTCATTTGTTTTTTAAGCAAGCTGTGTGTCTTCCCCTGTTGTGCAGAATTACTCCATGTATTGTGTGTATGGTTTTGCTTTTCAGTAAATGCTGGGCTTACAGAAAAAGGACTTGCCAAGGGAAGTTGTCAGTTTGCATCCTCATTCTAATTTACCAGGGTAGCATAAAAATATACTTCCTTGTCAAAGTTTCAGGTATGGTAGTTAAACCTGTAATGTTCATCTTTCCCTTAACCCCAAACTGAAAAGAGGACCGATAAGGATGCAAACTCTGTTATTTTCACTGTAGTTTTCCAATGTTAAGGAAAAACTATTTTGCCACCAATTTGGGGAAGAATATTCTACCTAGTTCCCACTATTTTTAGAACTGTATCTCCTCATGTATATCTGAGCAGCTGAACTACAAATTTTAGTTCCAATCTAGCTGTAGAGAAAGTATTTTAATACTTCGTAGTCTCTTGGAGGTGGGAGGAAAGACCGAACTGCTTGCAGAGGAGGAGCAGACTGTGGGATCAGGACCTCAGGATATGTTTCATGGAGAGGGTCATTTGAGTTTGAATTACCACAGATGTGCAGAACCTGTTCTGACACTGAATTACAGGGCGGTTTGTCGGTTCGCTTGTTTCAAAAGATAACCTGTTACACACATCAAAATAAGACCAATACCTCAGAGAGATCATGAAGTGTGCACTTGTGTTATTAGTTAGGAGATTGCAAGCACAGAAGACTGCTCTGGAGGGTAGCGCTTCTTATTCCAGAAAATCATATGAGTAAAAAAAAGAAATTAAACATTTCTCAATCAGTTGCTACTGGGCCATTGTAGTAAAAGGAATTCATTGCATAAACCCCCACCCGATTTCACATCTGTGAGCCGTTAAAAATTGTTAATGATTTGATGAACTCTGATTTGGCCCACACAAGGTAGAACTCCATGACAGAGTAGGGGAAAAAAACCCAGCTCCAGTATGTTCTACTTGCAAGAGAAACTTATCTAGAGAAGTGTTTTTTTAATGTTAAAAGCACTGACCCTTCTGAGCAGTTTCTTTTGGAGGAGCTTTCTTTACTTTTGCTGCTGTTTATTTGTTTAGTCCCACAGACGAGGTAGAGCTTGCTTTAAACTTAATGAAAAGAGTTGCTCCTTTTCTGTTAATGCACAAAATAGTCCATCTGTGTACATAACACCTCAGGGGCGTGCCGGCTGACAAAGAAGTGCAATGTATTAACTTAATGTCTTAAATGCTCTTCTAGGCCCCAGTCAAACTGGCCAGGTAGTGAGCGTATAGTGGGATCCAGACAGCATTGCCAGACTTTGTGCTTGATAAGCTCAGGTGGAAAGCATGTGGGGCAGGGGAGTTGATAAACTCAGGTGGAAAACATTCAGGGTAGGGGAGTTGATAAACTCAGGTGGAAAGCATGTGGGGCAGGGGAGTTGATAAGCTCAGGTGGAAAACATTCAGGGTAGGGGAGTGCTGCTTGAGTAGTTAGTGTCCTTGGAGGTCTGTGTTGTTTCTGGAGCACAAGATGAGGAATCTTTCAAGAAAAAAGAAAGAAAAAAGAAAAAATACATTATATAGTGTTTCCTTTAAAGAGTACGTCTAAAAGGAAGAGGAGTACCATCACACGGTTCTACTTTAAGGTCTGTAATTATTGGAACATCTGTGCCTTTACATATACTCAAAAAAAATCTTGGGGTTTTTTTGGGTGAGGAGCAGAGTTGTTGATGTGTATTGACGTCTCAAAACCCGTTTGATACACTGTGGGGCCTTATGCACCCAGAATATAATAACGAACCTGATTTTTGGGCAGAGGCCGCTGTTCTTGAAATATTCAGGACCGCTAGGTGCTTGGCAACCTTAATCGCACCCAAGGCCAGGAGCAGGGAATAATAGTACATCAAACCGAGTTATTTGCTGGGATTCCTGCGGTACGTGGGCTGTGTGACATCCTCTGATATGAGGGCACCTGGGGGTAGAAGCAGAGCAGACCTTGATGGCTAGGAAAATTTACTGCTACGTTGAGGCTGGGTGGAGGCTGGACTTGCAGGAGTATTGTGAAAGACAGAGTGCTCTTAAGAGAGCTGTGCTTTCCCCCTGAGCTTCCAGGGTGTTTCCATGCACCCCAGGCACCTGATGTTCTTTGGTACAACTTCTCCTGTCCCAAGTTAAACGGCGTTATCAGCCAGGAACGCCCGTTCCCTGCATTCCCCTCCCGTTGATGGGAGCGCAGCAGCAGCTGGCCGGCGGCTGGCGAGCAGGGCTGTCTGCTGTGGCTCTGGGGACAAAAGGTGTGGGTGAGGAATGCTGGCAGCCTTTTTTATTATTATTATTATTTCCTGTCTATGTATCTGTGCACAGTTTTGTTTACAAAAAGAATTGCTGCTCTTTTAATTAAGAAATAGAATGACATAAATCAATTACTTTAAAAGGTTGCTCTGTTTGGGGAATGAGGGCAAGTAATTGTGGCAAGCTATACTGAAAATGTCACGCGATCTATGGTTAAATTATTTTGTTCTTTCCGGGCTGTAGTTTTTATGAAATTGGTGAGTCAGGCAATTGTCAGTAATATTTTTGTTGTCTTAAATTTTTTTCTTACCCTATATGAACTACGTGCATCCATCTAGATTACATCTGAATGACAAAAATACATAGATAGCAGGAGGAGGAAGAGTAATGGCTTTATTTAGAATTAACTGTCAGTAAGTGTTTATTAAATGCATCTGTCATGTCTTATTCTGGATTTGTGTTCCTAGTCTCTTAGCCGGCAATTCATTTTTTTGATACCTGATGACGCCAAATATTTTAATGTTATTATTCTCATTCAGCAGTCTATGTAAGCAGTGTGGGACTTAAGTTCAGGAATATCAGAAGTACTTACTGCCTTCTTTTTTAGTCATTTAGCAAAAGCACATCTATGGCCTATTTTTAATACCTTTTTAGATGAAATGTTTTATGTATTGTCAAGAATATTCAATTTCTTTCAAAAAATAAATGCCATTATGCATGGGACTCTGCTTGTAAAACAGTTTGTGCAATTAATATATCAGATTGAAAATTTGGGCTAAGAAGGGCTTTGGGAGAAAATATGTACAAATATGGATAAATCAAGAAGGCTCACGTCAGATAGTTCAAGATAATGGTATCTTGTGTGTGTGTGTGAACAAGTAAAGTGGATTCAAGAAGATTTGAGAAAAATTATTTCCTTTCGCAACCTAAATTTAAATGTCTAAACGAGTTCTTATAGCACTGGGACTTGGAAATGGCCTTACTTTCAGGTGTCAGGCACAGAAGAATACCTGATTTTTATTGCTGCTTGTCTGTTTGCTAATAATGATGAGCATTGCCTAGCATGTAAGAGAGAGACAGCAGTATTTGGATGAATTGAGGGCTCCCATTGAAATGCCTTGGGAGCATGCAGGACTTGTGCTCTTTGACGTGTTCTGAAGCAATGGCGTCTAAGAAAGAGAGAAATTGAGATCTTCCCCTTGTACATCGCACTGACTGTGCATGTATTGTGTTGTTTTACCGTGAAACGTTACTTTTGGTTAAGAAGCAGTTGTAAGGCCAAAGGCAGAGTATTCATTATTTAAGTACAAAGGGAGAAAATATCAAAAATACAGTGAGGCACCCCACAAAGCAGCAGGCTGTGTTGTTTTGAGCTTAGAGTGTTCCTGTCTTCTTTTCCATGCATATGTGTGGCAACCAAATCATATTATGGAT
The DNA here is from genome assembly GCF_026419915.1 of Harpia harpyja. NCBI lineage: Eukaryota > Metazoa > Chordata > Aves > Accipitriformes > Accipitridae > Harpia > Harpia harpyja. The sequence goes on from NC_068947.1 coordinate 1,704,636, forward strand.
CAGTCTTGGTGGTTCTGATCGTTCAATTTCCCCTACTGTAGGGGAATGGAACTTAGCAGAATAAAAGCTTTAGTAGATCGTTGCTTTCACTGAAAGTTTAACCATTTGTGTTTTCTTTGTTGGAGGATTAGGGCAAAATTTTTAGCTCCTCACAAGCCGGTCAAGCACGTCTGAGAACCAGGCTGTGTGGCAAGGTGCGATACATGATCGATCCTGATCATCATTTTTGTTCTCTGTTCATATGTTGTAATAGAGTATATGATTGATTTGAGAAACTGGTTAGGAAGGGAAATTAATGGAAGGCATAGCTCCAAATGCTCGATTAACCTAGACCTTTAAGTGGCTTTGTTTCAGAGGCAAGAAATCAGGCGACAGGCTCTGGGAGGACGTGGTTGGGGGCTGCTGGAACTGGGGACCTGCTCCTGTGTCTTGGTCCTGGAGTATTGGATTTACAGCGTGTTTGCATGTGGCTTAGTTTTGGTGTGTAAATTCTGGAAGTTGAAGGCGTGTGAAGATTGTGCCGGTGTGTTGTAGCAGGAGCAGAGTGGGGGTGACGCTTGCCCAAGGGCCAAGCTGGGAACAGCAGGCTGGCCTGGCACTGGGGCATCCCTGCCTGCGGTACCAACGTGTTCCTCCTGTGAGTCCCTTTGGAGGTGGGGCTACACCCTAAAAGGGGTGAATGAGAACCAATAATGCAACAAAAACAGTTTTAGAGAAGCTTTATGCTATAAGCTGGGGCTCTTAGGAGACAGCTGGGGCTCAGAGTCAGATCGATCTTTTTGCCTCCATGTATCTTCAGATTTTGCAGACATTTGCATTAGCAAGTGAAAATGTTCTCACTTCCTTGCAACCTAACGAGCAGATGTCTTCAACATTAGGGATTGTTTGAAGACAACCATCAGAAAGGTGGTAGCTCTCAAGAAGCAGCTAAATTAATGCATTGAGGTTTTTGTCAAATCCTGTTACTCGGTAGCAGTCATGTTGATCCATCAGAAGGTGTTCAGCCACAAATTTTAGATGGACCACCAAATACCCGAGAGTCTTCCTTATCCCCTTGGCACAGGGATGCACACGCTGCAGAGCTTCCTCGTACCGGTCTGGCCCTCTTAGGCAAAGGTTGATGGGGAAAGAGGTGCATGACGGATTATCTCATGTTCTGCAGGGCTATTTGCTCCAGGCAACACCACAGAGTCAGCTGCATGTCATTAGAGCGATAATCAAACTGAATAGCTAGAATAGGGGTGGCCCCTGAAGCAGGACCTGGTCCTGTGCAACCCTGCACTCATCCATGTCCTGAGCACTTCTAGGATCTTTTATGGCACAACGGGCCTGTTTCTGCTCCCCGACTACTCTGTTCTGGGGAGCGCACCCAGGTCTTGATTTTAGTGGCTTTTCATGCTCAGTGAGCACTTACTTGTGTGCCGTGAGTGACTCCATACAGTTTCTGACCTGAGGTACACTGAGCTGGATCTGCTGCTGCAGTCGGGGCCCACTTTATGCATTTGCAGTGCTACCGCCTTGTTCTCTAGAGCTCCTTGCGGCTTGTTTTAGGGGCTGGCACGTCTGCGAACTTTCGGGTGGCGCAGCAGCCTATGAACCCTCTTGGAGTAGGAGAGACGCTGCGATGTGGCACTGCCGTTTTGTGTGTCGCTGCGTGGGGCACTGTGGGCAAGTGTCCCATGAAGAGACGGGTCCCTAGCTGAGGGCTTCTCCATCAGCGCCGCCTCGTCATGCAACCTACCGTGGCAGAGGTACGCTGGGAGCGAGGTTAAGAGGCACAGATAGCTAGTTGCTCCTGGATGTATGGCATTTAGCATATTCACGCTCATTATTCCCTTAGAATTTGTCTCTGGCACAAATGCTTTCCCTTGTTTCCAGTCTCTTACCGTGCTGTAATAATTAACAGCATATGTCGATATGCTGCACCCAGAGAAGGATGCAAGTCTTCCTCCCTCCCGTTGTTTCCTCCTCTCCTCTCCCCTCCCAGATGTCATGGAGGCATTGCTAACGTACCTGTTATGAGAGGCTGCCAGGCAGGCATTCGTAGCACAGTGCACTACAAGAATTCGGGGCTCTCTTTGGGGTTCAGGAACGGTTGGTGTCGTCCACAGGTGGAAAAGCCATGGCTGCCATAGCTCTCCAAATCTTAAGATTTCTGGGTAGCATTAAATTTTTTGTGATGTTGAAATACTTCTCTTAAAGATAGGGCAAGTATCCTCTGTTGGCTTGATTTTTGGTTCCAGCCCATTTTTACTTCCTGTGGCAGTACAAAACATTGCTAACATTTGTCTTCCCTTCTTCTGTCCTGTTTCTGCAGGTCTTGATGATTGCCTGCAGCAATATATAAAGAACTTTGAAAGAGAGAAGATTAGTGGCGACCAGCTACTACGCATTACTCATCAAGAACTGGAAGATCTTGGAGTCACACGAATTGGCCATCAGGAACTTATCTTGGAAGCAGTAGACTTGCTCTGCGCGCTGGTAAACTTCTTGGGGCAAAACAGGGTGTGTGGGGGGGAGTGAACAGTGTTTGCATACTCACAGTTTGTGTATTCAAATTTCCAGTCCTAAAGACTAAGTAGTTCAAGAAACTCCTGACATGTGATAGATGAACAATTTAGAATTTTAAACCAGAGGCAAGATAAAGAGCAATATCTACTGATAGGATGGTGCTTGTGAAATAAATTGGTATCAGAGAATTAAGGCTTGCATATCTGTCTTTATAGAAGAAAAGTTTATCTTTTCTATCTTCACAAAAGAACTAGAGTGGGTTTGGTTTGGAATGTAAAACAGTTATATATGTGAATGCAGTAATTGAGTGCCGGTTGCCCTTTACAAGCAAAATGTCCTGATACTAACCATGTCATTTTTCACTGATCCTTTCATGCAAATTATGTTTTAGATGATTATTCAAGCTTGCTGAAACATAGCTGCTTGTATTTCAGAGTAGAAAGGATAAAATACTGAAATAATTCTTATGTGTAAATAATACATACATCTTTGATGGCGCATACAGAGGGATTTGGTAATGGTCCTTTCAGTCAGGTCGCGTCATGCATAACTGGGATTATCCCCTCGGTGAGGGGTGTGGTGCTGACTTCACCCTTTTTACGAACTTTTTGTGCGTGCCTGTAAAGATTAGCGATAGATTGGGCACACTGTCTGCATTCTCCACTGTAGGAAGGATTGTGAACAGTTCTGCTAAGATGTACTTGACTGCCTAAAGTGGTGTTTTGTGGATTTTTAATGCATACTACTTTTCCAGGCCTCAGAAGCAGCTTTAAGCAAGCTGAATCCCAGTAGAGGCAATCAAAGATGGTACGCTGAAAGGCTCTTCAGAAAGGCTTGTGGATTCTCAGTATGCAGCAGTTTTTCTGAATATCGTGTTGTTGCATCTTTGGGAGATAGATGTGAGGGGTAACGAAGAGAAGACTGCGAAAAAAAATGAAAAATGCAGAAGAAAAAGTTAAAAAAGTGGAGAAAAGCTTTTCCATACAGGAAGACATTTGGTTTTAAACACATCTTAGATTCTCTTCTTTAGAGTAGTATTTCTAATAATGTTGCAAAGTGGTTCAGTGCAATAAGTTAACTCATCTATTTGTTTTCTAAATAATGGCAAGGATGCCATCCTAAAAAAAAAAATGCTACACGTATAGAAGGGAACATAGTTATTCACAAAGTACTTTTCTCATCAGACAGTGCAAAAGGAAACAAGAAAGTAAATACTTTAATTAAGTGAGACAAAATCTAAGTAAGGGTGAACTCTGATGACAAGCAAACAGGGAGACAGATTGCGGCTCTTTCAAAAGTAACCTATTTTCACAGAAAAAAACCTTGTTTATTAGCTGAAATTTCTTTTTTTCATGGGTATGTAATTACAGATGTTATCTTTAGACAAACAAACACAACTTGTCTTTGTAGCTCCCTTATCTTAGGCAAAAGTGTATGGAACTAAGTTGAATATAAAATAAGGAATTTGTAGCGAAGGCTAACGCTGCATCCTTAATTCATGCAGCAAGTCTCTACCTTCCTGGTCCTTGTTGCACATACAGTGTTGTCTGCTTTTCTGAGTTCGTCTTAAAGAAAACTTCATCACTGAAACACAATAGTATGCCTTCAGATCACGGCTTCTAATTTAAGCTGAGGTTTTTGCAGTCTCACAATTGGCTCCTCATGGCTCCTCAGGGATACAAAATGTGATTGTTATATTGATTTTAGTGGACTTAATTTGAATTTATTGTTCACCAATCAGATAAACCTCTTAGGAAATTTAATTCAGAGACAATCCTTTTGGCTCTACTGGTCCTAGACTTACGGGCTTTCCTTTTTTTATTGCATCAGTAAGTATCTGCCCTGGTTAGTGCTTGCCCATTCTTCCAATTAGCCTCTAATGTTGACTGTATTGTTTAGGAGAACTTTAAGCCTGTGACTGTCTAATGTAGGATAACTGCTAGTGCAGGTAGTCGCTGTGCAAGGTTTTTTTAATGAAAATTAGCTGATTATTTTTTCTGTTTCACTGGAGTTTGCCAGAGGTTTCATGATAGAATTTGGCATGAGTTACAAATGTATGATCCAACTGAGTTAACATCTATTTGGATGCTGGAGATGATGTATGGCATGATGGGGTAGGAATAGTGATGTTAATTTTGCCTTGCAAGCATAATCTCTGATTGATTTTAAACTAATCATTAAAAACCAAAAGGATTGTCACTTCTGATTCTCCTCCCTGTTCTCTCCGAGTTAGTGAGTGACCACCTAAACAGTTTTTGGCACTGAGGAGGACAGAACCAGCTCCCGCTGTTCATTCCTGGTCTCACTCTGCAGGGGAGAGTTTCGAAGACAGAGTTGCCATCAATGAGAAAAGCTTCTGCGATGTTGATAGCTGATGTGTTTTAAGAGCTGCTTTCTTCCTGCCCCCCTTCCCAGCATTTTTTGGGGGTAAACTTCTACTCGCAGTTTCTGCCCTGTCAGCTGTGGATACGGCAAATGGCAAACCAGCTGCTTGTGTTGCATGCCTGTAGTTCACAGGGCAACATTTTCTTCTTGGAGGAAAGTGAAAAGCCTGAACAAGCATATTTGGCTGGTATGGGGAGGGCGTGGGACCTCCCTAACCCAGGTGGAGGCTATTGAACAGTGCTAAGTAGACAAGCTGCTTGCTGCAATAATAGTTGGGAACCAGTTATGATTGATAGCACTATTTAAAGGATGTTCTTCGTTGATTTTTGACAGAAGGTGGGTGGGTGGCTATGGTCTCTCACAGTATTCCCCTCCTGTCATAAGCACTTGCAACGAATGGATCCTCCAGTGTTTGTTAGCTGATCAGAGAACAAATGGTGGCCTGTGCTATCCATCCTAGTAGAGTCTCGGCTGCCAGCCTGGCATACTGTGCTCTTGACAGGAGAGCAAGCATCCTGGGGGTGAGATTCACAGGTTTTCTTTTCCTACGGTGCTTCTGAGAAAGAGGAGTAAAGATTTTGCCCAGCTGCTACTGCCGTTTCGGGTCACGCTTGCTGATGACGGTGGGGGTGTACGTACCGCATACCATCACTGAAGCTGAACGTGCTCCGGGAGAGAGCAGGCAATGTAACTAATGTGGTTTGTCTCTTCCCTCTCAGTCTGTGAAGGTGGGAGCATGTTCAACAGATTATCTTGCCTCGGTGCAGTTTTGTGTGTTATAAAATCCGTATGTCAGAAAGGGCAAGATGAATGAAATGTTCTCTGTGCTTAAAAGAAAGAAGTAGTGAGGTCTGTGATGGCATTTTGTCGCTGCGAAGAGTTTGTTGCCTGGTTTTTCGATCGGTCCTTGAGAAACCACCATGACAGATATATGCCTGTAGAGTTGTTCTATTTCCAGCAAGGTATGACTCTTGTCCTTCCCTTTCTGTTCACACTAGAACATGAAACTGAGATCGCACTGGTGGCACCAACAGGTAGATTCCTGCTTGATGTGGATGTGCATGTTTAGTCATACTGACAAAATGTCAATTATTTTTTTGAGATCTCAAAACTGGTTGAAAAATGGTAAACTAAGAAGCTGCATGTCCAGCTCTAGAGATACAGGAGAAACTGTACTGAGTTAGGTACCATGGTATTTTTGCTCCAGGCTACTCCCACATAATAAAACATACGCTTGTTCATCAGTTATAAAAATTACCACCCAGATCTAGCCTCTGCATGAACCTTTTCAGTATGTGTGGGGTGGTAAAGCTAGTCTAAAGCTGCTTTACATTTCATCAGTGAAAAAACAACAGTGTAGCAGACCTTCATCCACACCTAAAATGCGGTGAGCCTTGTTTCCTCATTGGTTACTTTAAGAACTGGATGTGAATGAACAATGGCAACAGAAAGTAAATTGAGGGAAGATGGAGGTGATGCTTAGGAAAAGAAAAATGCATAGTGAAAAACAGATTACTTAGATAATGCGATCAGATCACTGTGTCAGTCTTCAGGTTTGGAGCGTGTCTGGAGGTCTTGTAGCTCCTGAAGTACCTAACTGTGCTGCAGAAAGCAAAGAAATGCACGTAATTCTTTTTCCATCATCTGTTCGTCAGGAGATGGAATTTCATTTATCAAAACTGGGTATGACCGTATTTTGCTGAGTGTCTATGGACTCTAAATTTTATGTCTCCTTGGTATAATATTTTTCCCAGAAAATGCTACCCTTTGCCTCACTGCCTGGAGAATACAAAGACTGAAGGCTGCACAGCCAAAGATTTCTTCTTCCATCTTTAAGAAAATAATGTAGTTTACCTGACATAGCACCACAATGCCTTGATGCATGAGAATTTTTTTTGCTTTACTTCTCCAAAACACGATGTACATTTTGTTTGCATGAAGATTAAATTAGTTTTTTTTGATTTTGAACATTTTCAAATATTTTTTAAAAGGAGACCTTAAAGTAGGAATTATTTTGTTCTGGGAAGATAAGAAAATTTAGAATACTTCACAAATAACATTTGGATGCTTTAAAATTTTCCTGAAACAAAGAACTTATTAAAGTCCATGTGAAATTGCAGAATACTTCTTCAGGGAATCTACATTTGTGTAGAATAGAGTTTGGTTAAAAAACAAAACAGTTTTTGCTTCATACAGCATACTGGTTTCATGCTAGTTATTTAAATCTGCTATGGGTACACAGGAATTTATTATACACTATGTATTTGAATCTGTAAATCTAGAAGATTGCAGCAGATGAAATAGCATTATTATTTGGCAGAGAAAACATTGGTGTGCACTAACAGCATGAAAATTACTTATCATTTACCACTAACACAAAACATTTATATGCAAATGAATGTAAAAAATAGACCTACTTTACCCATGAATGATTTGATTCCTCTTAAGAGTTATGCCTTTTATCTTAATTTCATCTTCTTGCCATTTCTCACACAGAAATCCTTTCCTTTGCCCTTATCACTAGTCAGATCTTAAAACTACTTTTGTCAGTAATAGTGAATATTAGACTTAATCACGGTAGTGCTAAATGAGGAAGGCTTCATTTTGGAATGGAGATTTGTACGTGGTGGAGTTGGGATTTATTGTTAATATTCTGCATGCTCATAGCAGAAAAATTACTTACCCTTTTTACTATTGCCCTTTGCAAGTTAAAGTTCTGCTTATTTATCATCTGCTTTCCTGTCTTCAGCCTGAGCTAACTTAACTGCAGAGAAGGAAATCCTGAAGTCCATCACCAGATCAATAAAGCTAAGGAGTTAAAGCGTTTCTGATAGCTCATATAGATTGCATTGAAAATGTCTGTTGCTGCTGTTAGTAGATCTTTTACACAGAACTGCAGTAAACCCTCTGGTATGCCAAGGGCAGTAAATATGTCTGTATGCAAAGGGTGAATGTCCTTCCTCTCACCTGCCTCAAGAATCAGTTATGGATCCTAAATACTTTTCTTAGTTGCTTTTTACTTTGGGCCGTTCGGAGTTTTGGGCAAGTACGAAATACATGCCCGGGTACACAGTCATAGCATGGTTTGGGTTGGAAGGGGCCTTTAAAGGTCCAACCCACTAGTTAAAAGCAGAGTGGATAAAAGGGGCTGTTACAATGTGAAATGTTTTAAAGAGGTAGTGAGTGTGTTCATAACAATCTACTTACTTCCTTTTGGGTTTTTTTTTTTTTTTTTTTTTTTTTTAAACTGCTGGGTAGTTGTTTAAGACTTTGTGAAATGCATGTAACTGAATATGTAACTGATAGTTTGAATTCTGGAGAAACAAGAGCACTTGGCTGGCTAGGGACAAAATTTTATGAGAAGGCAGAAAAGCAAAACATTAATGAGCACTTGGTCTTGCAGAGTCTGCTGGTTGAATAAGAGTAAGAAGAATAGTTTAGTTAATTGCTCTATTAGTGCTACAAAGCATGACCAGGGCTTGGCTTTTTGATGCGTTGCTTGCTTGTGCTGTAGAAAAAGAAGGGCATTTTTCAGGAAAGGGGATGATGATGATGATGACTATGAATCTTTCCCGGGTTTTGCAGGGTTATAAGTATCATGCACCTGAGGTTTTTTTCTGACTGTAAACATTTAGGGCAAATATTTATACTCTTTGAGACCATTTGTCTTTTAATCAGTATATGTTTAATAATTGCAGTAAATGATAAGTGTCATGTGAGCTATCTGGCTTTTTCTCCTTATCTGCTTATTCTGTGTTTATGAAACAGATGTGTAAGGATCATGTGTTGTGCACTTCTAAATTACCCCATATGTCAGTGCTATTTGAAAGAAAGATAACCTTAGAGTTGGCATTTCGTGGCACTGGAAGAAGGGCCGTTAGAAATACATGTCGTAGGCAGATCTGATGAGGTATAAAGTTACATAAAGCACCTTGCATATGACAGGCTGTGTTCTGTTGCTTGCAACTTTGGGATGGTAAGCTATCTGCCTCATACTTTGTGGGATGTGATCAGCCAGTGTTTTGGAGAATGAGGTTCAGGTGCATTTTGTTCCTTGTTTTTAAAAACAACTTTGGACACAAAGACTGGAATTTTTCTTGGTGAATTCTTGCTCCCCCCCCCAAATTTTGAGGTGTGGTTTTGAAATCGCTGCCACATGCCGTGGTATCCGTGTGATGCCGTTTTGATCGTTCATTTAAAAATTTACCCAGGCTTCCTGAGAACTGAGGGCTGTCATGAACTTTACTGTTTCCAGGTTGCTTGTTTAAAAGCAATAAATAATACATACAGAAATTATGCTCAAGGATTAAATATGGAAGATGAAAGCACTGAAAAATAGCGAGGAGCAGAATTAAGCTTGCCTGAGGTTATCCTAAGTCCGTTTCTTAGCAGTCATATGCTATTCTTACCTAAACCTCCTGCATTCAGTCTGTGAATACGTAGAAAAAGACTTTTGAAAAAGTTGCATTAGAGAGAAAACTTGAGTTCACCCCTGTGATTGTTATCCATATTACTGAGAGATACCAGGCATAACTGAGAAGTTACATTTCTTTACACGTAATTTATTATACACTGCACACAATTTATTACACAGTACAGCTATCTAGACTATAGTGTTTGTCTTTTCAAAAGGTTGCCATTTTTTCCTTCTTTTAAAAATAATGTTTGTGTGTTTGAGGACAAACATTTGCCAAAGGAAAAAAACCTTTATGTTCTGTAGTTTATTCAGTCATGGTTGCCTTCTCCAGAGGGGCAGCAGAAATTAATCAATGTAAGCACTGTTATCTGCTCTGCCTGCCTGGAGAAACTGTTTTTATTTTCCTTTTTGCCCCCAAGCACCAGTGTTACAGTAGTATCTTCAGTTCCCATCTTGTGTCTCTTTGGTAAGAGTTAGCACTGGTTGCTGCATGCCTTTTGCTCCACGTGGTTTCTAGCAGCTTTCTGGGCTGAAGAGAAGCAGCAATTCTTTAGGGAGGTAGGCGGAGGGGCCATATGCTCATTTCTCTATCTTGGATTATTGTAGGAGTCAAATGATGTCATTGAACTTGATGTGGCCTTTGTGCTTAGAGATGTAGAGGCATTTGTGGCTGCACAAGAGCTGTGATGAAGGCATCTGTTCTAAGGGGTTTCTGGATTTGTTAATGGGACTGTGGCTATGTCTGTATTGCATATTGAGGTGTGTTTAGATCCAGACTTCTTTTGGTGGCTGAGCTTGGCTTTTTTAGTTAGCTGAGATGTCTTTGCATTTGCAACGGGCAGCATAAAAATACCCTAACCTAAAGGTCTCAGCAGCTTCTAGACACCCTGTCTGAGCCCGCAGAGACAGTTAGCACTATATGAGTTAGGAACACTTTACTTTTTAACCTGTGCTAGCAGTGTGATGTGCCTTTCCCTGCCAGCAAGCGTTAAGTGAATTTAACACAGGAAAGAGATTAAATGAGCTTTGATTTTTTTTTTTTTTTTTTTTTTTTTTAAATTGAGGGGAGGTGGGGGAACAACTGATGAACATTGATCAAGCTAATCCAAGAAAATTTCACTTTACTTCCAAAGTTTGGTTACTGAACTCTCTTCCTACCCTGTGGTGCTGGTGTAAGGGTGGGCTGGCAGAGGGTCTAGGTTGGCTTTCCTCACCAAAAAAAAGCAAAACTCATCAGTGATGATTAGAGCTGCTGCTTGTCAGTGTGTGAAGAAAAGAGCTACAATTCATCACTCACACTGTCATGTGAAGCCACAGAAAAGTAATTAGCAGGTAAAATGTCTATTAATAGCTCCCACCACCTTTAGTTCAAACACCTGCTGAGAAGCTATTACTCTGTGTAGCTTAGCTTCATCAAGTTCTTGTTCTGTGATTGCCAGAAGTGACTGCATTAGAGCCATTTCTGTTGAGGCGGGGTGTCTCTGAAGAGACTCTTGCTCCATGGCCTCTTGTTGAGAAAGCAGATGCGTAGACTTGCTTCACTTCTCGTAATCTCTACAAGCATGCAGAGATTTCATTGTGGTTCTTTTAGAGACTGTGAATTTATTTTGGCTAATGAAAGCATAACTTGTGTTAGCGCCGGCTAAATGCAGAGTAGGGGAAAACAAAGAATTGTCTCCTTTGCCTGCAATTATCTTCTTACGGTGCTTGAAAATAAACGCAGTGCATTTCTAAGAAAACCGTATTGTTAATAGTATATTATCGCATATAAAGTATGATTAAACTTGGCGGTTATTATTTGAGCAAGCTTTTTTCCAGTATTAGAACGTGCAACTCTTTGTTCGTTTTTAATGTGGGCCAGAAATATTAGTGATAAACAAAGTGGGGATTTTGTTAGCTTGGCTGCTGTTTTAGGATCCTTCTACTTGAAGGCTTCAATAAACACAGTTGCCCAAAAATATGTTCTGCCTGAAATTTATCTCTGTATTTTCCATCCCTGGCTTTATCTGTCTCCTATTACAGGTGGAGGCTTTACCAAAATCAGTGTCATTCCTCATGTAGGACTGAATTTTTTTATTATGGAGCTTAAGTGTTACAGTTGTCCCTCAGTTTTTTATGTTAAAGGACACACACACATTTGGTGAATATGTGTGAAAATAAACTTTGTATCTGTTAACGCTGTCTCTTCCTTTCCACATATCTGACGGTGAAAAAAGACATCTGAAAAAGAGTGCATCTGTAGGTGGCTGTCACTTGAAATGTTAACCAGAGGCCCCCAAGCTTTTATCGGAGCTGATTTTCTAAAGAAGCACATCCGTAAATGCAGCCTATTTTCCTGCCATAGAATAAATTTTTGAGTATCGTTTTGCTGGGTCCGCAGCGTTCAATATTGCAGGTTTTCTTTTTGCTGGTGCTTCACTTTCTGGTGGGACTGGAGCCCCGCACGTCGCCTGCCGGGGTTCCCGCTGTGGTGGGCACGGCACACCAGTGCAGACTGGTCCCAACGCCCGCCTCTCTAAGCGGGTGAGGTACAGACAAGGTGACGAAGCGAGGGATGGAGGAAGAGAGCGGGATGAAATAATTTGGGGTTATCGAGGAGGAGCGTTGGGATCCAATGGTCTCCCGGGCTCCTTCCCCGTGCCCCCCCCGCTGCCTCAGTTTACCTCACATGGTTTGAAGGCGAAGCACGGTATTTGGATAATCTCCCTCGGCTTCTTAAGAACAGCCCCTTGAATTACCAAATACAGCGTTTCGGCGCATCAGAAGGAAGGAAACCCTGCGAGGAGCCCCTGTGGCCAGCCTGTGGTTTGCGGTCGTTCCCCCCGTGTTTGGGGGAGGCGAGCGCCGTGTTGTGTGCGGGCCGTGGGGCTCGCTTGTGGTGGGGCTTTGGTTTGGCTGATCTGTAAGACGTTTTGTGTGATGTGTCTTTCATCCAGAATATCTTTCATTTGTTTTTTTCCCCCGTTAATTTTGCCAAAATGAGCTAGATGCTCAAGAAGCAGGACGCAGTAAGAACAAATCTGTTGGTTCTTTTTCCAACTTACTCCTACCCACTCCTTGATCTCCATCGTGCTGTCTCAGCCACAGCAACCGCAGGAAACCGCAGCAAAAAACAAATTTATTTTTATCTGATGTTTATCTCTTTAATTTGGACTGATTTAGTAAGTTATTAGTTAGGAGCCGTTTGGCTGCATAATAAAGTATGTTTTACTTTTCCATCCCCGTTTATTTTTTTCATCTTGTAATTTTTTATTTATAACCTAACTCTATCTGTAGTATAATTGCTATCGAATATTTACATGGTGGAAAAGTCGCTGCCCAGACATACAATTTGTCTAATTGGGAACGGAACATGGTGGCAGAGGATGGCGCCTGTGCAAAAACTGCAGCTGAGAAACATGCCCACAAAGCCTTCCTTGCCCAAAACATGGATGGTCACAGAAGTTAAAGTAGCGGTTTTTAAAGTGCAACCTTAGTGTATGGTCACTTCTCTTTTAAGCCGATCCCCAAAGTGCATCCTCTCCTGCGGAAAGGTGGCTGTTGTTTTAGCAGCTCCTTCACAACGTGTTTTTGGTTTTCAAGCGCGAAGAGGGGCCGGCTGGCCGGCGGCAGGCAAGCTGTGTGCTGAAGTCTCTCCTTTCTGTGATGCTCTCCCATTTGCTTGGGAGTGGATGTTATGGGAGGGCTGGGGGCTCACCAGGGCTAGCTTCAGTGTAATGTTCCTGCAGTCCCTGTGTAATTAAAGAGGAGATTAAGTTCATTTAGTAGGTGGTTTGGATTAGGAGCATGACAAGTGCTGTAAATAACCACCCCCTGCCCCAGCCATTTCCTATAGAAAAAAGACTGAGGTAAATAGCTTCAGTGGTATTATGTTAGCATTGGCAAATACATCCTGCATTCAGCTGTGTGGCCCCCAACATAAGAAGGACGTGGACCTGTTGGAGCAAGTCCAGAGGAATGCCGTGAAGGGCTGGAGCACCTCTCCTACGAAAATAGGCTGAGAGAGTTGGGTTCAGCCTGGAGAAGAGAAGGCTCCGGGGAGACCTTAAGCAGCCTTCCAGTTTACAAGGGCATTTAGTGATAGGACCGGGGTAATGGCTTTAACTGAAAGAGGGGAGATTTAGATTAGATGTAAGGAAGAAGTTCTTCACTGTGAGGGTGGTGAGGCACTGGAGCAGGTTGCCCAGAGAAGCTGTGGCTGCCCCATCGCTGGCAGTGTTCAAGGCCAGGTTGGATGGGGCTTGGAGCAACCTGGTCTAGGGGAAGGTGTCCCTGCCCATGGCAGCGGGGTTGGAACGAGATGATCTTTAAGGTCCCTTCCAACCCAAACCGTTCTATGATTCTATCCCTTCTCCCATCTCCTCCTTGTGGACGTGTTAGCATGGGGACCAAACCGGGGGCCTGGGAGGAGAGCTGGTGAGGACAGGGTGTGTCGTTAGGAAGTAGATTTTTCTGTATGCAGCTTTCTGCATCCTACTCTGTCATCATTTGTGGTAGGAAAGTAAGTAGCCCTTTCCATCGTCAACTGAACAAGTTGTGAGCACCCCGTGTTAGAACCCTGTGATGTGGTTAAGGTGAGGAGCCCCTTCAGAAGCCCCATCTTTCTCTTACAGGAATAATAAGCTCAAGTCTATGCAATTGCTTGGTCCTTTACAAAGGCAAAAGAAGATCTCTTTTGAAATAACTCATTCTTTGCATTTGTGGGGAAAACAAATCTATTACAGAAATAACAAATCACTGATGGTACTATATTATATTGTAATTGAACATTAAATTAGGGCATTCTCCAGTGTTGTTTCAGCAACACTTGTATACTTGAAGGATTTTCAAGTACTATTTGTTAATATTTCTGCATAATTATTTCTATCTGCTGCACAGCTGAGGAATGCAATTTAAGTTTAAGGGATTGACTCTTAAATGGAAGCAAAGTTTACAACTTGACTTTAGAAGGGCAACTTAGACATTGAGCAGAGTAGCACTGTGTTCTCTGGTCTGTGATTCTGGTGGTCCTTTACTGCTAACAAGAATAAAAATAACGTAACGAACATGCTTCCTCCACTGAAACCAACAAAAGAATTTGGTGTCACACTGTGTCCATACTGCATACTTCCGCTAGTTGCAAGCCCTCTTGCCTAACGTGATCTTAGGAATCGGTGTGAGTACGGACACGAGGGACTGATCCCTAACCGTCAGATCTACCGAGAGAACCATCTGATCTACTGAGAGTGATGCACTGCTTTGAAAATCAATCTTCCAGACTAGGTTTTTTCTTCATTTTGAGATTTTTTTTCTCAGTGCACTTAAAACCAGCTAGAAGATCACTCATAATTTTTCTCTTCTTTTGTTCTATTTTTATACACTTCAGAAACAGAACATGCCATACATTTAAAAACTAATGAGTGGGTGTATTTCTACCTTAATTATTAGGAATGGTTAAGTTTTGAAGCAGAAGAACAGTCTTGCTGTTCTCGGTACTTCATGTTCAGCTGCAAAGCTAACTTTCTTTTCTTTGTCTTTTTTTCGATGCAGAACTATGGTTTGGAAACAGAAAATCTAAAAACCCTTTCTCACAAACTGAATGCATCTGCCAAAAATCTGCAGAACTTCATCACTGGGAGGAGGAGGAGTGGTCACTATGATGGAAGGACCAGCCGCAAATTACCGAATGATTTTCTGACATCGGTAGTGGATCTGATTGGAGCAGCTAAAAGTCTGCTGGCTTGGTTGGACAGGTAAAATCTCCCAAATGTGTCACAGGTAACCAGATCATGCACACACACAAACCCCAACTTCTTTAGAAAATGTAACATAGACGTGGAAATGGAAGCAGAATTCATTTACAAATTCTGAGTGGATATTTGTAGCAATTTTTTCTTATTAAGTCAGCATGCAATTCAGATAGCATTTCAGTACAATATTTCTAAATGCACTGCAACCCTACACATATCTGGAAATACAATATAGCAACAGCATGACATCATAAGCTTATATATGTATTTTATTATTAATATGGAACAACACTTTGACCTGCATAACTCGGGTTCATTGCTCTGATAGTATCAAATTCACAAAACTGTGATCATACTTTTCATTATATAGGTGTCAGTGTATACTTCCAGTGTGTGTGTGTCTAAACATCCATGTTGTGTTTTAGTTTTTTTAAATGTCAGTGAAATACCTCTGAAACTGTAGATGGAATTGGAACTATCTTATACTTTTACCTCTATTACCTAGGAATTGTGTGGGACCAGGACTTAAGTGCTCTGCTTTACTATATGTGTAGTGACATTTATAAAATGCATCACAGTGCTTTTTTTAATCAGCAAAAATAAAATGCTTATCTTGATTTAAAGGCATATCTTATTTTGTATCCAGCAGCTGAAGTTTTGTTCAGAGCATGATCTTTGTGTAATTCTTAAAATCCAACAGAATTATTTGGATTTACTGCTGTGGGTTTTGTTGTGTTTCATTTTCCTGAGGAAAACTGGCTTTTGTCCCATAAATGATTTCCATATGAAAGGTTTAGGTGAGGCATCAATCTTTTCCATTTCTTAGGCTGAACTGCAAACTCTTTCTTTTGTTCAGCAGATTGCAGCTACCACTGCTGCTTCTTTTCTCCTCCCTTTCTAGGCTTTCCCCAAGTTTCAAAACCGGCCTACCTAAAGTTGGGCTCCTGAATTTCTATTTAGATGTTTAACATTTGATGCTCACAGAAGCAATACAATCTCATGGAAAGAGTTTAGTATTAAGACTTGAAAAATGGGGAATATATTTTTAGCTCTGCCTCTAGCCTATTGTTGTTACTTGGAAGACCTGTAGGCTTCACTTTTTCTCCCTGCGAATCATTTTTGGCAGAGAACAGCATATCATTCTGGGCTTTAAAACAGAAGGAGCAGTAGAAAACCATGTTCTTTTGCATAGGCAGATCAGTGTTCACCACTTCTTTCTATTTGGAAATAACCTTGATTGTTTTCTCATCGGAATTGTGGCTAATGGATAAAGACTGTTAGTTACAAAGATGAATTTTTTTTTTTTTTTCCCATAAAATAGTCTGGTATTAAAAAGTAAACTTTCACATATATATACGTTTAAAACATTGAAAAACAATGTGTTTTTGGCATCTCAATATGAATTTAGTGTTTGAACTTCAGGAAGAAAGTAGTTGTTGATGCTAGGAAACATCTGCATCTGAGCACTAATGTGTCACTGTAGTACTGTGCACTGCACCCAAATTATGGACTTTTAGTATTAAAAGACAAATTCAGTATGTAAAATTTGTTTGTAGCTCAGAAGTGTGTTGAGAATTACCTCTTAGTAAAATTATGTTTACAAAGGCAGCTATATTGTATTTGTCAGAGGTAATTCTGTTAGCAGGTTTTAGTGTTGGTAGGGGAAGATATCTCAAATAACGTCTAAAAACATGCATATCAATTCTACTCCCAGTAAAGTGCAAGAGTCATTTTGCATTTATCTGAAATGACAGCTGATCAGACCCAGGAGTTCCAAGAAGTTAAAAATGAGGGCAGCCATGGTGGTAGCCCACTTTAGCAATGCTATCTTTAGTATCCAAATAAGGCTTCCTAGAAGTGATATTTCAATTTCGTACAGATTTCTGGGAAGGTCCTTTTGAAGATCTGTGTAGCTTAAACACCTGGTTCTGGCAAATCTTTTCTGTAAGATTTGAAGACTTTTCTGATTTATGGGCATGTGGGTGTTTTGGTTAGGTTTGTTCTTCCTTCGTTGTGAAGCCCCCAGATTAGTATGAAGGCAGGCCAATGACTGCATTTTTCTCAGGAAGTGGGAACACCTGGAGATCAATAGGATTCTGCTTATTGTATTCCTCCTAAAAAGCTCTTGGGGCCACTAGGGGGAGATAGAAAGATTTTAAAAATAAAGTATTTAAAGTCAGGAACATGGATTTAATTTTATTCTGCACAGTTGTTACTATTAAATCTGGGCCCCAAATCTTAGGTTTTGGTTGGTTTCTAACACCAGTTCCATCTCTGGGGTGTGAGAGAGGGGAGAACAAACCATTAGGAGGAATAAAGTGGCTATTAGGGTTATCCACCCCATTGTAACAGCCATACTAGGCTGCCCCTATGCAGTGTTTTTTAGGTCGCGTCTGGAAAAAGCAGCTAGCAGCAGCTCCAGTTTGCATAGAAATGCAATGATGTGTTTTTCATGTGTAGG
This sequence comes from Harpia harpyja, assembly GCF_026419915.1. Taxonomy (NCBI): domain Eukaryota; kingdom Metazoa; phylum Chordata; class Aves; order Accipitriformes; family Accipitridae; genus Harpia; species Harpia harpyja. Next base: position 1,722,139 of record NC_068947.1, read on the forward strand.
GAATGGTGAAGACTCCATACAACTTGTGCTTCACTTGCTGCTCTAGCGAGCTCTCTTTTTACGATGTTTCTGTAGGACACTTACAATCTATAAGGATCTCGTTAGGCCAGGCACAATTATCAAAAGGAGTGCGAGAGCTGTGATTTGCTGAGTTACTTTCACTGTGGCTCTTGTAGTGCCACTGCACAGGGCCGATCCAAGGATGCTCTTTGTTCCAGGTCTCTGCCTGGAGCAGTCCTACTTCCAGATGTATGTCAGAGATTTGAGTTTTACTGAAAATTAGGGTAACTTTTATTGCCAGGCTTTAAAAGTCTTCTGGTTTAGTTTAATTCAGGAACTGGAAAACTTAGTAGAGAATTCTAGCTGTTTTCAAAAGAGGTTGGCTGATGATTTTGAGGAGCATGAAATAGCTCTCCAATAATGTCCTGTAAAGAAACTGTCATCACACTAATAGATTATGTCCTTAAACTTTTTAGACTTATTCTAACTTTCTGTTGCTTTCTCAGCCCACAAAATCTATCCTTTCTTCCAGAAGACTTCAAAAAAATGTTTTAGCTTCATAATGTTTTATTTTATACTCTTTCCCTAATCTTCAAATTCTTCTAAGCCAATTTGCTGATGAGATTGGTGCTTTATTGAAAAACTATGAGAGTAATTTGTGAAAGTATGGTGCATTTCCACTTGACACTCTTAGGCTGATGGAAAACCACACTTTAGGCTATAGCAACAAACTACTTACCTGATGTTCAAAGCAACTTGACATCAGAATGTCTCCGGTTATACTTTTCAGGAATTAAAGAATGATATATACAGTCATCTAGGTGTTCTAGACTTCCAGTTAGATCATTGGTGTTCTTTTCAGTCTTTATTCCTGTAATTCATTAAAGTTGTATTCTTTGGAATAGTAATATATGCCATCTTTCTGAATCCTCCTTCTTCTCTGATGTGTCAGATTCCTGGAAATTCTTCTGCCTTTTATAGGCCTCAAGCAATCCATCCTGGGGAGGAATTTTTAAAAATGTATAATTAAAGCAGGATTACTGTTGTGAGTTCACTACTGTGGATCCACAGCATGAATGCCTTGCAATTTTGTGGCATAAAGCTATCTCTAACCTCATAAAAGTATTTTTTTCTGTACAGTAGTATGTCTAGTAATATCTGCACATTTAATTGAAATTGAAATTAGGCATATTTATTTCTGTTAATCCCAGGTAAAGTTTTGTCCTTACAACACACATTTACAGTCCACCTGAAAACCACTTTGTAAAAGTGCTGCTCTTTGTGTGGATGTGTTAGTGTTCACTGCCTCTCTGAGATTTCTGAATTAAATATACATAATCCATCCGTGGCTTTCTTGATCTAAAAGCACCATGAACAACTAAAGGATGTTGAAAATCAAACTACTGTTTTAATCCTTAACAAAATTTTACCATGTTACTGGTGAAAACGTCTTCAGTGACACCAGTGAAAACTTCCCTGTTTTGTCCAGAGGCAAATATGAACTGAAAAGCAATGATATCGTAGGGATCCCAGAAAATTCTTCTGAGCTCCAAGTTTAGAGCATTTAGCAATACTTATAAGTAACTTTCTCTCTGGTTAAGACACAGCCAGCTCTTGTACTGTACTCGCATCTCATTCTTTTCTACTAAGTTGCTGCTATCTATTGATACTGAAATTGTGATGAGTCCTGAGTGAAGGGTGCTCGAATTCATCCAATACTTTTTCTCCCAGAACTTAACAAGCCATCTGACAGACAGACAGAAGGTTGTATTTTCATCAGAAGTTGGCAGACCACTGAGTGTTGAGTTTGTCTCCTAATGAGTCAGAGGCTGCTGCAAAGTGAAGGCAGCCTTGGGAGCAAAAGCATCTTCTACAAACCCTTCAAGCACCCCGTTTTCCCCCTTCAAGTCCCACAGTACCTCATATGTTTTTCTTCTGTGGGACAGCTAGATTTAACAGGTAGAGCTCATTACTGTAGTCTTACGTGGGAAGAACTGTAATGCTCTTTGTGGAAGAGGAAGGATCCTGAGGGAACCTGACCTGGGGCGACATTTGGTGGCAGCTACGTGATCTCTGTCTCTTCCCATCTTGTCTCCTTGCTCTGCCAGCACACAGCTTGTTCGCATCCCTTGCTTCTGCTGGTGCTGTCTTCCCTGTTGCTCTTGGTTTGATATGTTGTCTTCATTCACCTCCACCACACTTCTGTCGTCTTTGCCAACCAAACACCCTGGAAATCTGTATTTCCTGCTGACTGCACTAAGCAAGAAAAATTTCTTAGTTGTGCTTCTGGGCTTCTTGCTTCTGCCTGCTCTGTAGTGCTTGGGCCGTATTATCTGAAGCCAGGACTCCTCATACCATATATCTTGTGCAACATCAAGAAGAATGTTTTGGATCTTAGCAAATAGTAACAATATCTGTATAAACTATAAATGTGGATTTAGAGACTATGAGTGAGGAAGGGATGGTTGTTCTTAGGGCTTTAATTGAGTCTTCATTAAAGACACAACTAAGATGATGCGGTAGTTTATTTCTCAATTAAGGATTTAAGAAAATATAATCAACTTCCCATGAGATAACTACTACAAAATTTTGCGTCTGTTGTTGTGTCACAGATTTTAATGGTCGTGAATTAGGATTTGTCAGGGAACACTGGATTTTTTTTTTTTAGTGTGCTGTTTAACTTGGCCATCTGTGTGGGCAGTGATTCAATATGTCTTTCACAGCAACTCTCCTGTTTTTCACCCTACTACTACCCCCTTTTTGGAAATAAAAACCTTAAACTGCTCCTGCAGATTACACTGAAGTCTAAGTAGTAGGAACAAAGAGATCTTGTGGAGATAGATTTTTGTATTCAAGCATTTCAGTGCTGTGGCCAGAAAAAAGCTAGCAGGCTGACAAATGTGCACCGGTCTGATTAATTTACCACTGCTGTCTGGATACATGAACAAAATGGAACAAGGAGATGAACAAAAAGCCCAACTGTAAACAGAAATTGTTGGTCATAGCAAAGATATGGGTCAAATGCTGACAGTAGCAACAAAATGTAAGATTTCAGAGTAAAAGGTCTTTCTGGCAAGTCTAGGTCTGCTTTTAGGGCCATTCACAGTGGTGGGGTGTAATCGTTTGACTTCTACCCCCAGGTGGGCAAGTCATTTTGGCATGGGCTTAAACGTGCTAATTTTCTGCGAAGCACTTATATGTATACATAATTCCTATTAAGCAAGGCTAAAATCTGCGCCTAAAGTTAAGGACATTGGAGTGCTTCAGTGGTTAAGTCCGGACAGCAGAACAGGACCTCCGAGACTCGCTGTGGGCTATGTAAACTATTTTGGTGATGTTCTGTTGTCTCTGGAGAAGTGCAGCCTGCGATGATGTAAACACTCTTTGTTTATGAATGAACAATTCTAGGTGTTCAGTTTCAGCGCACCCTTTAAGCCCGCTTTGTCTGAAAGCGCTCTGGTAGCAGAATGCATTCCCCACTCAGAAATGGATCTCCCCCTTTTCACCGTGGTGACATACACAATGCATACATTTTCTTCCACTGTAGGTAAAATGTGTCCAGCTGGATTTCTTTGTCTCGTTGTTTTCGGTGAATAAGCCTTGGTGATGTTTATGGTGTGACTATTTTGTAGTTTTAAGTAAAGAGGAGCATTCATTGGGAAAATTATGCTTGAATGTTTGCAGGCCCATAACTTCTTTCTTACAAAGAAAGTGTTACTGGTTTAGAGTCTCCTTTATAAGAGACTTCATGCAGTCCTGTTAGCTGTGCTTGGTTATTGCTTGTCCTGACAGGGTAAGTGTGGTTTGCACACAAGATGGTGGGGGAAAACAAATGAAAACCCGAACAAAAAGAAAGCAAAGAGTTTAGTGATTCTTTACTCGCCACACAAATAATGCACTTTCTGTCAATTGGTTTTCAGTCTTAAACCTGTAAATCTTATGTTTCCTTTATGCATTTCCCTTTATGCTTGTTTGAATGGTATGCCAAACCTGTCAGTAAGTGCTGCCTAAGAATGCTATGGTACTTAAGCGCATTGTGCTACTGGAACAGCTGTAAATGTTTAACAGAGCACTCATTTAAAGAATTCCTTTATCCAGTGTGAATTTTACTGCATTCCTACCTGATTCTACCTAAAGCAGTTCCATTAGAAATACAAATAAAATGTTTGTTTCATGAAAGCCTAAAAATATGAATCTTAGATGGATTTGGCACAAATATATATGCAACGATATTGTACATTCAGATTTTTATTTGAGCTTAATGTGTTACTTTTGAAGACTGAGTTATGTTACTGATTTGGTTACCGCTCTAAAAAATTTTGGACTATTATGTTTAATCAAACTGCTCTGAGGATGTTTTCCCTTGTTAGGATGCTAAAATAAGTATGGCATTGGTTTTAAACCCCTCACAATTTCTATTGTTATAAAATAGCTCAGTACTACAAGTAGTGGTGAAATATGATTAACTTTTATTTGGAGGCAATGCTTTTACTAACAGCAATCTGTATTTGTTCAAATTACAGCTTTTTAAAGTGAAATAGTTATTTCTATGTATCATTTTCCCCTAACCAAATGTTATGTGAAGCAGACAGATGAGGAGGTTAAAGCATATGAGGCCAAAATGTTGATGGTGTAGAAATACCGAGTGTATGCATCTCTTTCACAATACCCATCTTTTTTTAATTGTTCAGAAAGGATTTTCCTTCACGTGCAATCAGTAGCTGTGAGTATTAATAGCTGTTGAGTTGTATTATTTCTTAATTCTGTGTGGAAATTAGCTGTGCTGTATTGAGGTAGCTGGTTTTTCTGCCAATCCTTAAGGGTGGCTTAATTAACTAATGTTAGATAATACAGGTTTTTTGCATTCTGAAAGATGCTGATACTGCTAAAGACTTTTGTTAGATTTCAATTCATAAAAGTGTATACAGACATGCATGTGTGTTACAGCCTGCATTACACATGTATAAACAAATTTGTGTTTCAGAGCTGTTTTATTATTTATCTCAAACACTGGTTTAAATAACATGAAAAGAACCGGTAGCTCTGTCATACCAGGTGTTAGGGACACCTTATTTCCTATAGATTAGGGTCTTGAAGTTGATTGACTTTAATGTTACAGTAGGTGCTTACTTTTTTTTTTAAGTTTTGGGGGTTTTTTTCCCCTGTGAATGAGGTATTTAGAAGCTCTTCTCATTGGTATCTGTGTCTAATAAGGTGCAGGCTCACAATGTGGGTTTGCACAGTGGAAAAATTAAGAGGCTCCCGCTTTTCCAGCTGATCACAAAACATGTATGAACTTAATTATCCTTGAAACCTATTACCCACCCATTTGTGAAAGTGGTTTGAAAATGGCTAATGGCTTCAAATGTTGGAAAGGAGAAGGCAGGAGAAAAGAGGAGAACAAGGGCAAAACCACCCTGCACGTGTGTGCAGGAGCATTGATGTGATTGCTTGAATCTCCTTTCCTGAAGATATCAGGTGTAGAAGGGGTAGACAAAGAATGGAAAGGAGGAACCGGGAGAGGTCTGGGAGAGGAAACAAATGGAAAGGGCACATGGTCGGGTAGGGGCACTGTGGGGCTCAAAGGTGTTTTCATGTGGGTGTTGCAAAGGAAGAGAATCACAGGGAGGTTTCGAAGGAAGAATAAATAAATTACAGGAGAAACTGAGTAGAAAAGGTTCCACGAATAGGGAAATGTATGTTGGAAAAGGTCTTGGAAATGACTGACAGAGGGGTGAGACAATGGGACAGAGTTCACTGTCACAGCAGCAAGTGGGGCAACATGTGGCCCCAGTCCAAGGCAGTTTTTCAGTTCTTGTTTAGCTTAAAGAGCACTGAATTGGACAGCACACGTGTTGAAAATTGCAGTTGTTCTCGGGGACTTTTCTTAACTGGAGCCGTAGGAGGTACCTGAGACTTCAAGGTCTAAGGGACTGTGAAGGATGTGGCTTTGAAAGAAAAGAGTAGAAATTGGAAGCTGATAGAAATGGCTTAGCCAGGTCAAGGAAATAATTTTTTAAAAGTAGAGAGAAGTGGTCTAACTAAGGAATTCCTTTTACTTGGTCTGTGTCTGATGCCTTGAGAAGGGAAGTGTTTTAGCAGCCAATTGAAAAGTTACAGTGCATGTAGGTTTTATTTGCATTTATACATATTGTTTCATCTGTTCACAATCAATAATATTGAGCTTTATTAAAATTACAATCAGTGGATATATTATCAATGAAGAGGGTTTTTGTCAGATTGGTGTTTCCCACTGTCTTTTATGAAATCCAGTCAGTGATCCTGCAATGAACTTTCTGTTGATATTTTGGTTGAAACTGCTGGCATGTTGTTATACTAAGTCTTGCTGGACTTTTCACTGTTGAAATTGAGGCTTGGGATGTAATACCAAAATACATTTCCTTTGGTAGTAAATATTTAAAGAAGCCTTTACCATTTCCCCCGCTGCTTATGCAGTAGTGGCTGTATAATTGTGCCTGCAGATTGCCTCCAGGGAAGTGGTCTGAACTGGGGAGAGGGAGGAAAGGGAATTGCAATTTTACTGGTCCAATTTGCAGCAATACCCCAGAGAGTCATCGGCAGAAACTGATGTGAGGGAGTCGGTTCATAAGCTACAGAGAGCTACAGAGGAGGCAGCTCGAGGACCCTTTAGGTATTCTGCAGGAGCCAAGTCCATATAACATGGACCTGTCTCCTTATCTTTCCAAGTTGTGAAGCACTTTTCAAAATATTACATATTAGCTATTGATTTTTAGTAGTCTTCTCCCTCCTGCTGGCACGCTTGCTGCCTGCTTCACATGCTGTTTTCAGTAAATCTTCACTGTGTAAACTTCAATGTAACAAAAATGAGTAACGTCTCAGTCCCTTTGCCTGTTCTTCAATGCCAACAAAGTTTATTTGGGGCATTTCTAACGATCTTCACTAAGAGCAATGAGGTAAAAATGTCATTATTTTCCTTGTGAACCGTGAAACCAAACTAAATTGTAAAAGTATGAGGGAAGATGATGCGGTATTAGGAGCCAAAGCCTACCATGCGATTTTGTTTAGAGAAATGCTGGAGGCTTTCAAATGTCAGATAGATTCCAGTTGTGTAATTTGAGGATCAAATTGTATTAACATCTGTACTTAAAGTAAAATAATACCATTTGCTGGCTTGCTTCCATTCATCTTCAATAAAAGTGAGTTCATAAATGAACATGACCTTTTTAAATCAAGGTTTCAGGTAGATTTCAGAGCCCCAACAGTTACAATTTTGAAACGAAAAATATCAGTGGTTTTGTACATCTTAGCTAATGTACTGTTTTAAACACAATTATGGTTCATAACCAAGCAGTTCAGTTACCTTTTATCCTTCAATATGCTCACACGTCTCCTGAACTTCAGTAATAATCTGTACGTGTGTCCGTGGGTAGGCCTGCTGTAGTGTGTACCTACTGTACAGTTGCCATATACTGCATAAAACTTGAATTGTGATTATATGTCTGTGTCAAATAGCTTTTATAAGGCACCTTTTGGAACTTAACCCACATGCTGTCTGCTAAGTCCTCACTCTCTTGTTGCTTTTATGTTTCTTAAACTCTGCCTAGCTTCCAATTTCTGTACTTTTTATTTTAAAGAGAATGTACTGCTTTTCTCCCTGGAAAATATGGGCAGAAAGTATGTGTTGTTGTATGATGTATTACATCAAATTAAAGCTGCTAGACTTGAGTATGCACCTCAAAGTTCATTCTATCTTATGAGCCATCAGGGCTGGACTGGGAGCCCTGGAGAAGAAAGAGGGCATTAGAAGAAGCAGGAGAGGAGTTCACATGGGTTTATTAATGGACAGTTCCAAATCTGCCTGCACTAAAATTTCAGTAATTCTGCATATGGAAAAGAAATTTAGAAACCTGTTAAGAACCAGTAGAACTGTATTTGTCGTTCTCATTTGGACATGCTTATAGTAGAGTTCTTTGTAGTGGAAACCTGTCTCTAGGCTTAAATGAGGAAGGCATAATACTGATCAGTGCTGTAAAACTCTTAAAGGTATATGGGATTATGTATGCTCTAAGAAGTGATGAAAGAAGGCAGTTGGGGAAGGGACTAAGTCACCCAGCTTAATTTAAAGGCAACCACACCTAAAAGTATTGTTTAGAGATCTTGATCTATTGTTAGTTTATTCAGATATTACAATCCTTGTGGTTCTAACACAGACTTGTAGTACAGAAATCAGATGACTGCCAGCCTCACTAACCAAATACATTTTAGCCTCTAGAAAGCAGGCAAGCCTCTAGGTAGGCAAGCATTTTAAACATCGTAACCTGAAATTTTAAGGTATAGGATACGTGTAGGTGACTTCTCTAAATGCTGCATTGCACTTTTCATTTCACTAAGCACTTCTGATTGTAGCACAGTGTGGGGGGATGTTAGGTTGTGCCTCCAGATTAGCCTCTGCAGCTGCTTCTGAGCGTTGATGCATCTCTGGCTCTAAATGCTATTCTCCCCTTTGGATAAAGATTTTGCTTCTTTTGAGTCCCCCTAGTACATTTACCAGATATTAGATCAGGTCCCAAGAATCCCAGTGAACCAGCCAAATGCTTTTCTGATCTGATTCACATCTGGACACCATTCATATCACAGGTGGAAGCGGTGCCTCTGGTTGCCTTTATGAGGGTATTCCCAAACAGATGCAGAAGGCAAGGTGGGTTTTTTCTGGGGGAGTAAAGGCAGTCCAGAAGTAAACTGGAAGGCTATGAGAAATAATGCTTTTATAAATGGAATTTCTTAAAGAGGAACTTAAAAACTGCAAAACCAAGGAGAGATGAACATTTTCCATGGATATGTATCCTGTATTTTACAATTTAGTAGTACATTTTGGGTATGCTGTGTGATTTTAATATCTCTAGAAACAATGTGTATTAAGTGCATTGTGCACCAGTGAAGAAAGTGGGCATATGCTAGTGCTATTCAACATTTTTTTTTCTTCTTTTTTTTTTTTTTTTTTTAGATCGCCTTTTGCTGCAGTCACAGATTACTCAGTAACAAGAAATAATGTCATACAGCTCTGTCTGGAACTGACAACAATAGTACAACAGGTATGAGACCATCTGCTTAGCAATTTATTTTTTCCTGAACTGTAAATGGCCATTACCTTGTTCACACAATTTTGTGTTGCTCTGTCTATATCATTGTCTAACAAAAATAAGGGAATACAAGTACTTAGTAAATGCTTTATAAAAATTCTGCTTCCTGGTTTTGTAATACTAGTTTGGGTTGTGCTGTGTATATGCCTCTGCATATCTCAGTAGTAGGATTCATCTTGGGTTCTGCAGTCTAATATCATCACTATAAATTTGTGAAATCTACTTGATAATTTGCATATTTAATTTCTTATGCTTTGTCTTTAATTTTTAATTAACTGTCTGGTTCAAAAGGTCTGTATATATTGGACTTTAGTCATCTGCTCTTTCATACAGTTCATAACAGGTGTCTAGATGATAAGATGACACATGTCCCTATGAGGCTAGAATATTTTGAATACATTTTTGTACATCCTACCCTCAAGAAATCCAGAAGTAGGTACTGAGAAGCGCTTGCTTAACGGGCTTCATTTGGGAGTGCAGTCTGGAGAACCTTCCCCACCCTTCTGTTGCTTCTCTGTGTGTCATTTAGGTCTGTCCCTATCTTTGCCTGTTGTTCTGCTAAAACTGAAGAGTCTCTTTTGCTGTGAGTTCAAACTACTGTTGATATCAAATTCTGTAGAAATAACCTAGGAAGTTAAAGTAGTTCTGTTCAGTTGAACATCCTCATTTACCCTGATGCACACATTTCTGAGACCAGTCTGCTACAGGTGACTGAAGGGCCTTGGTACCATCCTATACCATCAGTTGACCAGGCGCTGCAGCAGTGCCCATCATGCGGAGGGAAGAGGGTCCGGAGAGGGTTCCCTCTCCTGGTGGTTCAGCAACAGCAGAGGGAAGGGACCACTCTGCCAAGCAGAAAGTGGAGGGAGTGTTTGCACTTGAGAAGGTGGAGTGGAGAAAAACGGAGAGAATGGGCTAGGTAGGAGCACCGAGGAGACTTTTTCTGGTTTTCAGAAGCATCACTCCAAACTGAGCAAAGCTAAACTTCTCCTGTGGCTTCTTGGCATGACTTTGTATGATGATACTTTTATAAGAAATGCATTTTCCTCTGACCCTTTCATAAATGTATGCAACACTGATGATTAGTTGGGTTTGCCTCCCACCTGAGTTGGAGAAGAGACGTATTGCTAGTCCCATGTGTTCAAGCTTGGGAAATGAGAGTTTCTCGCTTTTCTATATTATTATTAATAACCATTTTCCCTCAATTATGTGTGGGGTTTTTGATGTGGAAATGGAGCATGGGCTGTTCCCTCCCCACAGGCCACACAGCGAGGGTTCCTGTTTGCTTCCCAGGCCCAAGGGCCGAGGGGTGCCCCACCAGTCCCGTCCTTCAGCCGCCCCGCGCTCCTCACTGGGCTTCTCGCCGCCACCCTGCCCCAAACTGGGACGGAGGTGCCGGCGGTGGTGGCTGTGGAAGAAGAGCCCAGGCCTTCGTTTTCTTGGCTGCCTTTTGCACGACACGGAGGGCATCCCTTCCCCTTGGCCAAACTTCGTTTTCCACAGACGTAGCTGTGCAACACCATCTAGTTTTTCAGCTGGGGGGAAGAGCCACCTGATCCATTTTCATGTGTCCACTGTTCGTGAGAAAGTGGGTAGAATATCAACCGCTGCAGTATTTCCCAGGAATTAGCTCAATATCAGTTCATTTTCTCACAAATTCATCCCTATCCATGATACTGCTAATTCACTATGGTGTAGGTAAATGCTTCTCTATGTACATTTTTCAGTGTGAATGAGAGCAAATGTTACTATTTAATACCTTTGGAGAGCAGCAGTTTTATCTTCGCCAAAACTGACATGATTCCCCAATCAGGAAACAGTTCAGTACATGAATCCATACTTTGAAGTCAAAAGGAGCATTTATGTGCCTAAATTTAAGCATGCTCTGAAATTGAATTGGGCTATAGTCAGAAGAATGATAATGAAAAATTCCATTAGTAAGTAGCCCCAAACACATGTGGTTTGATCTCTACTTAAAACAAGTGCATTCCAACGTAGCATTTCAAAATGTCTTTGCTGAGCTCTTCTTTTATATGATCACTGAACACACTGAAAATCCTCATTGTGCTTTCTTAAGGCTGTAAATTGAATGTTTCAGTATCACCTTATCAGGTGTTTTTTCTGTCGCAGAATCCACTTTCTTTTGTATGCAAAGTACTTTATAGTACTTCCCTAACTTACAATAATTTATAATTTAATTAAAAATTTTTTTTTGTTCGTGAAAGACCTACAGAAAGCAATGTTACAATTGTTCTTGTAACAGTAGCTAACAACAGATTTTTATAAAGCTTAATGGTTTATTAAAAAATATACAGTCTGTACATTTTCTTACACCTTTGACTTTTTTTTTTAAGACATTCATTCAATTTAAAAATAGAACTCCAGTATTCACCTCAGTAACTGAGCACCAGCAGGATTGAAAACTGGTTTTTTTTGTGTTGTTTAAGTTACAGCTGACGTTCAGATTTATTAACCAAAAATGATTCTTTAGTCAAGATGGAGGAAAAGTTAAAATTAAGCTGGCTTGCTTGAATTATTTTGCACATTTTGAGGCTAATTGTAATGTCAGTGTTTCTTCATAGAATTAAGTGTTGTTGGGTTCCTCCCCCGCCCCATTATCAGTGCTAAATGGATAATGAAGAAAAAAAATGACAGAATTATGTCTCTCTAAGTATGAAGTCTAAGAAAATCTATTGAGTGTCTGCGCTTTAACCTTTAAAGAATTAGAAAAGTTGGAGTTATAATACCTACTTAGAGACAGACGTTGGAATAAAATGCAGAATGGCACATAATTTGTTTTAACCGTTTCATTTTCTATATGTGTTGCACATTGCCCAGGACCCAACTAACAGGCCAGCGTGCAGTGGATGGATATTTGCCAGCGGAAGCAGGTCCCTCAGAGCACTGCAAGTTGTTATTGTAACCTGCTTTGCATTCGTGCTAATCATCGGCTTCTATGCAGCTGTTTTATTTTGGCTTAAGGATTCCTCCCCCCCCGGCCCCCCTTTAGGACTTTAGGATATTGTTTCATAGGCACTTCCTGCAGGTTTTCACTCGTAATACCATCCTCCTGGCTGATGGCTTATTTAATTCAGGGCTTCCATTCTTGTTTCATTTTTATAATCATCTCTTCCCTTGCAGCAGAACACTGGAGGAGAAAAAAAAAAGGATTTAAATAACAACCAAATCCATGGACTATCATGATTTTTGCTACCATTCCCTTGCACTCTCTGCCTTTCTCTCCTACGCCTATCTGCCTCCCCACAGGAATCGGAGGCTGAGCGTTATCTATCTGTACTCTCTGTTTATACTGCAATAAGTAAAAAAGGCCTGTTCTTTCTCGATGGTACAAGATAGGTGTTAAAGGGATATGGGTGTACAGGTTGAGGGGGGGAGGGGGTGTGAGATTGTTTTGGGTTGTGCTTTTTTCCCTTTTGGTTCATTCATTAATTTAGATTTATGTTGACAGAATTGTTCCAGTCACAAATATATAAGGAAGAACATGAGTGACTCCTTGTCTTTATGGCGTTCGTGAAAATCTTGCTGTTGACTTAGTTGGGGTGTTCGGCTTCAGAGGGTGCCAGGGACTGGTCCTTTTGAGTGTGCTTGTTTTGATTTAGAAAGGTAGCAGTAGCTACAACGATAACTGTAAGGAATAGAAGATTTATTGCTTTCTTAGGAAATCTGTAGGTAGCTTTTATTATCATTCTCAATGCTTTTATTCCTCAGGAACCCATTAAGGTTTCACTAAAGAAGTTTTCTTCTTTAGAATTAAAACCCCGGAAATCTTGGGAATATCTGAAAAGTCTAATTTTATATTGACTTTGTAAGTTATCAGACATTTAAAGAAAACTTTACTGCTGAACACCGTAGTTCTTATTATTGCTGTTTAGTAGTGATCATTAGTAGCACTCATCACGTATTTTTTACTTTCCTTAATCAGCTTTCACAATGATTTGCTGTGTTTATTTAGTTTTAAAACCACTGATGTTTATCTCGCAGCTTTAATGTCTTGTGGGATTTACTTAGCAAGATGCTCCAGCAGAAGCATAGCTGTAGGCCTGTAAATACTCCTTTATAAAAGCTTCACTGCAATTACTTCTCTGCCTAAACACCTTTTTGAAGAGGAACTATGTGGTGGAAGCAATTCTGTGTAACAGGGCTGGAGATGGAGAACAGTCACTTGGCTGACATGTATCTGGCTTGCACTGTTGTCACAGAACATACTTCTGACATCATCTGTCTCACACTAACATTTGGAGGTAAACTCAGATTTTTGGATGACACGGGGTGAGAATCTGAGTGATGCAATTTGGGAGGTGGCAGCCAGGGTGGAAGATGGCTGAGAAGGACCAAGACAACCATCCATAAATACTCTATCTGGACTGGATTTTGAGCTAAAAGCCCTAATATAGAGCACATACAGAAGTGCCCTGTGCACTGCCTCAGCTGAGTGATTTGGAGCTTATTCCCTATTTAAAGGCGTTTGAGGTACAAAAAAAGTAAGTGTCCATATACTCTGTGGCCTGATGGACTCAGTTCCAGTGCTAGAGGGGTAACCTTTGTTGGGCTTCTAGCCATTGCTATCTCTCAGATAGAAGATATTGAAAAGGATCACAAATTATTTCTTGAGTAATGCACTATTTTTGTATGACATAGCTATTTGATTATAAAAAATGCAGTAACTTATGTGGATGCATTTCAAATATTAAGTCACACTGAGAAACTAAGTGCAGGCTGGTTTTCTATTTTAAAGGATAAAAAGGGAATTGGCTTTCTTAGCCCCCTGCCCAGACTCAGAATCCAAATGCAATAATATAAAATGGTTCTATTAATTTTGTTAGGACAATATCAAATCTGTGAATAGAGAAGAATAATTAATATCCTTAGTACTATTGTTACAAAGTATCTCTCGTATAATCTTTTCCATCACAATTCCTCACTTCTGCTTTTAAGTCCTAGTTATTAAGGACTTTGAGGACTTGCTAAACATAGCTTCAAAATTTTGGATTTTAGGTCATACCAAGTAGCTAATTACCTCAGGTATCTTTAGCTAATAAACTGGCTTTAATAGTTTAGTAGTGTGAATGTTTGATTAGTTCCTCATTAAAGCTGCTTTGCGCTTCCAGATTGCTGGGATTTTCAAAGCAACATGTGTTTGATGGAAACAGTTATGTATTTAAATTTTAAAGTTTTGAAATTAAATTTTCAACATTATTCCTTCCACCCCAACTTTGTTATCAAATGCTTGCAGGAAAATCTTCGTTAGCCTACTGTGGTAATAATTCCCCCTGTCCCCCCTTTTTTTAATAGAACTACTTCGTGGTGAGGAGGCCATATTCTTGGAATTTAAAATATATATGCATAGTACACTGTTTATACAAAATGCCCCATTTCTGATAAGTGTATGAGTAGGGGGGAAGTGTACAAGTGGGAAGCTGAATAGATGTCATGAAAAGTTAAAACCAGAACAAAAAAAGCCCCCCTTGAAAACAATACCCAAGCAGTATCTGCCTAGAGTACATGGAATCCAAATGGTATTCATGTGAGAGTGTTGTAACTCGTTGCAAGTAATGCTGACAGAAATTTAGACTCGCCTTCTATCCTTCAAGTGCTGCTTTATGCAAGATTTTCTGTTGCATAAGGTTCAAAGCAGTGCTCAGAAGCAGTGGTGTTTCAGGATACGTATTACCCTGTGCAGTTGTTTTCTTCGTGTTTAGAAGTCAATGTATAAGGTAAAATAGAATGTAAAAGATTGTTGGAAATATGAAACTTGTTTTTGTTTACAAGAAGCTCTATCAAAGTAGTTTCAATTTATGCTCTTTAGCAATGTTTTTCTCTTTTTCATAGTAGAGTAGCTTATTTCTCTATAACACACTTATGGAAAATTTCAGATGTAATTTAATGTAAAAAGTGCCTAAGGTGCTTAACATTGATGCCTTTTTCTGATTCTGGTAGTTTATTTCTGCTATTTTATTATATTTCTTTTTCCCTCGAAATGGCTTACTTGTAGATATATTGTTGTCTTTTGATTTAAGTTTTGAAGTCCTTTTCGAAATGGGATTAGGCACAGAATAGCTCAAAGGTTAAAACATCAATAGTAGTCTATAGGGGTATGAACCACTACTAGAAATAATTTGATGCCTCATTAGTTGTCATTGAGATATATGCTGTAAAGAGATTTTTTTTTTTCCCCCTAAACTTGTGTAGTCTGTGATGTGACATTTTCAAAGTAGCTTATGAAGCCACTGCATGCTTTAATAAAAACCCACCCTGTAAAGTCCTGTGAATTTGTTAGCTGTGTTCTCTTTTCCATTCTTAAAGTAGTTTCTTTTCCACATCTATGGAAGAAAAAAAAAAAACCAAAACCAAAAACAAAAAAACCCCAAAAGATTGCTGAGTACATAAGAAGCTTAGTGACCAGAAAGCAAAAATGGGTTGGTGTTGGCTTGTTTGGGTTTTTTTTTTGTTTTGTTTTGTTTGGTTGGTTGTTTTACTTGCAGATAAATGATTGACAGCCTCTGAACATGGGGGAAAATGAAACACAAAGCAGATTAATTTGTGGAAAAGAGAGTAGTGTTTTTGATGGGGCATATGCTGGTAAACCAATGCAGCTGTAAAATTTTTCCAAAAGGAGCCTGAGTGGGTCAAGGTGACGGTGAAAGAGTCAGGAACTGTTGAGTTACTTCATGTACTCATGGAAGCACTTGCAGAAAGTAGCAGAAAGTTGGTGGAAACTGAGATAAAGTGTAGACAGAGGGGAAAAATGTGTTTTAGTGTCTCAATGTTTCCTTTAAATAAAACCTTTTTTTCTTAGACTGACTGTTGTGGGCACTGTGTCAGTGCTTGCTGAGTGGCATCACAGTTTCCATTTGAATAGAGGCAGACAGAGGATATGCCATGCTTCCTGTGTAAATCTTTATAAATGCTAAATTCAATCATTAATGATGATAGATTAAGATTGTGTTGGTCATATCAGGAGAAGTGAAGACTGAGACTCTGCATTTCTTTTACTTTGGAAACTGATTCCCTTTCCAGAGACAGTACAGTCTCTATAAGCAGGTGCAGCAAAGCAAGATTTCACTTCCGTATAGACACTTAAAGAAACGATGTGTTGCTAAGTAGCTAGTAGAAGCCCTAAGCATGAAAAAGTGTAGGGTCAATCTTTATTTCAGGAATATAATGTGAGGTACGTGTGTGTTTGCTTAAATCCATTAAAAATACATTAAGAATTTCAGATGATCCAATATGAAACATCCAAGTCATAGCTGAGCCTGAAATGCCATCCACCTGAATATCATTACTTTTTCTCAAGTTTGATTAATTTTATTTCCTCTTTTGACAGAGTAACCACTTAGGCACTTTATGAAACATGAAACGTTTTGCTGCAATTGTGTTTTATAAACCAGAATTCTTTTTCATGACAGTACTAGAGGAAAAGCAGAAGTGAAAAATTAGGAAGTTATTTACCTCTAAATGGTCTTGGAAGTGACATTGAAAACTTAAGAACTGCACAGCACACCATGCTACAAACTATTTTGCATGTCAGTAATAAAAGATTTAGTTTTGAATGCATGATGCTTATTTTTCTGAATTACAGGTGTGGAAAAAAGGGTGTTTTGACTTTGTTTTTTCTCCTTTGGATGGAACATTTTTACCTCATTTCTAAGCTCTCATCTGTTGATAGTTTCAGTGGATTTTATTTTTACTTGCTGAGAATGTTTCTGCATAGAAAAATCGCCCTAAGAGCTGAAATTCAATTTAGACCATGTAAGCACTTAGATTCTAGCAGGATATGTGAGCAAGTATCAGTGTGATTTTAGTCAGTGCTAAAATGCTTGCTATGGTTTCTGATCTAATGGTATACCAGCTCACTTTAGAAACGGTGTAGCAGGAAGAAGTGTTACTCTCTATATGCAAATTAAGAACTAATATGTGACCAGATCCCAAAGGAAAGCAAGATGATGTCTTTTACAGAAAGGAGGGTAGAAATAATTGGAAATGGAAAATGACTTTGGAAAGATAGAAGAAAAGAGCTTAGTGTACACATTGCATCTCTTAATCCAGTGAGCAATTTTTCCCAGTAGTTGCTTGATCTGTGAGTGATCTGTGTAAGTTGTATTAAATTTTTACATGAAGTATTCTGTTACTATGGTGATAGGTGCCACTCCATGCAGATTGTTTAAATAAAATTAAGGCAATTCTTTGTACTCAGTAAGATGGGTAATTGCTATTAGTTTGTACACAAGGGTTATGAACTTAGAGAATTGCAGGTTCATTAAATATTCAGGGAAAGGCTCTAGACTTTTAGAAGCATTTGTGTAGGTTGCATAGGAAATGTCCTTTTATGTAGCATTTATTTAATAGCTTGCACTGTATTTTTCACAATAGAGATTTTTTTCCTCTTCCCTTAGCATCTTAAATGGCATGTGCTCACCATTCTGTTTTCTCCCATCTCCGTTGGTTCTTACACATGTTTCTGACGGGGGAGGACAGAGTGGGTTGCTACAGAAAGAGATGAGCTTTGGCTTCAGTGTGGAGGGGCAGGGAATAATAATAGAGTGAGGATGCCATAGACCCAGTGGCAAGAAACTGCAGGGATTGAATAATTGTCGCATAAGTGGGAAAGAAAGAAAATATTTCTGAACGGCAGTGGGAAGAAAATCGACAGGATTTGTGTGGGAAGCGAAGAGGAGTTGAAAATGGCACCCAGGTTGTGAGCTTGTGGGACATAAGGTGGTGGAGTTGTTGACAGAGATAGGGAAAGAAGCGGGGAGCAGGGAGGGTTTGGGAAGAAACGTGATTACAGCTTTTCAGCATGCTGCGTTAGGGCTGGTGGCAAATATCCAGAAGGAGATTCTGAGCTGCGAATGTGAACAGAAGGGACGAGAGATCCGTGACTCATCCGCACAGAGATGATAATTAAAGCAGCATGATTTTAGGAGGCTGCTGAGCAATAAGGGAAGAGGTTGCAGAAGAGGGGAGCGTTGCGGATAGAGCTCCCGGGGACTGTGGCAGTCGGCAGGAGGGGGAACAGCCGTGGCAGGAGACTCTTTTGGAGCAGCTCAGTGGGAAGAAAGTCAGGGAAAGCACATAGTTTGGGACATCCGCTTAGAAATACAGTATAGTTTTCTAACAATGGCTGTGTAATTTTAGAAATTCATTTTGTATGGCAGCAGCCAAGGATTACCTATGCAAGCACTGGGTGGTTGTACGGCTTAAGACCTTGCTCGTGCATTTTAGGCAGTGAGACAGGAAAAAGGTATTTCCTCTTCCCCTCTCTCTCTTCCAAACATTGTAATTGTCAGTGTCGCCAAGGCCCACACCTTTTGTGTCCAAAGTCCTGCTAGACCTCCTAAAATCTAAGATGTGGTCAAGCACCTCCGGAAACCTCTGCCTGTGTCATGCTCTTAATTCTTTGCCAGTTGCCAGAGGAGAACGTTACCTGCTTGCCAGCTTCTGTAGCTTTGGGGGCATTTAGGAGTTTTCTGTTTCTTGTTTTTGTGAAGGGAGGTTGGAAGGGAGAGGGTTGAACAGAGCTGTATATCTGCCAATTTGTATCTTATTATCCTAGTAATTACCCAGACATACCTGCAAATCAGAGTCTGAGCAGAGTTCCCTAATATCCTTCAGTTTTCTAATCGTAATGCTCTATAGAACACAGCATTTTGCCATAGCCCGTATTATATTGATCAAGTTCATTTTTTCAAAGCTGTCATTGTTTAATCCTGCCATCAGCTGTATTAGATATATTTTCCATGCATTTTCTAAGTAGTGAAAGGCTAAATTAACTCAACCTATGTTACCCTTGTACCTGTTTGGAAAATATGTACCACTGTCTTGGTCCAAGAAAAGCGATGAAGGGCAATAATAAGTGAAGGTACTATGAAAGCTATAAAACTTTTGCCTTCTTCATGCATTGGCAAAGCTTTAGACTTTGTCATCATTGTTGTAGAGAACTTTTGTGAGAACCTTCAGTGACGACTCCAGCAAACCTCAGTCTTGTGGCTGTCTTGCTGTAGCTGAATTGGGCAGAATTCAAACCAGGTGAACCTTTCTAGAGCCAATGGCATAAATTCCCTACAGCTAGTGACACTTGAACAGGCTCAGAGTGGGCTCCCTGAAGCCAGAACAACTTATTTTGATGGTGCGATGCTGAGGCTGAAGGGACTGGGAGTTATGATCTGAGCATTCTCAAGTTAATTATTTTTTTTATTGTTGCTAAGTAGCAAGACCGACAGACCATCCATTTGACATATACTGGTATTAAAGGATTCAGTTACAGCTTTAATCAATTTGAAAAGCAAAGGGATTTAAAGGATGGCTTGGCTTAATTCCAACCAATGGCTACATTGCTCAAGAGAGATTTTATGCCAAAGGTTTGGCAATGCATGAGAGTCTGAACCCTCTTTTAGCAGTCATGTAATTCATTATTTTTGTTACAAATAGAGAACTGGAGTTACTAACTGGAGTTAGAACATTTTGCGTGACTTCAAAATAATGGTGACAGCAATTCTATCAGACATCTGTTTTTAAGCAGTACATAAAATCTAGCTGTTGCCCTCTTAAAACTAGACATGGAAGATGTGTGGGATTGCTTATGAAAGATGCATTTCCCAGGCAATTTCACTACCACTTTTAAAACTGTGTTCCTAACCTTGCCTACATTTTATCAGCAAAATACTGGTAAAAACAGTGCAATATACACACACACATATGTAAATTGCCTTCATGTAAATTCAGTTGGGCTGCAGAGGAAAACAAATGAAAAAAACAGTGAAGAAGCTGCACCAGAAGCAGCTTGGAAGCTGCCTGGAGAACCAACGCTCTCATGGCAAGCTCTTGTTCTTTGCAAGGTGCACCAGTGGGCTCCAAGTCTGTAGCACCACACAGCCTGCTTTTGAGCAATGCTACTGTCGTATGAATTCACAAAGGACATTTTTGGGCTAACATGTTACCTGAGAATCAGGAGATCTGGTTTTTGTTCCTGACAATGGTGTAACCTGCCTCTGTGTCAGTTTTGCCTAGGAAATTTCCTTGCCTTGGAGGAAAAAATTAATTAGGATGACTAAATATACATGAGTAACTAAGGCGTTCTGCTGAACAAGAAAATACAGTGAAAGAAGTCCATGCTCTCTTTTGAGCACTCTGATCTAAGGATTACTGGAAATGCTGAAATGTTGCTGCTTTGTTGCTGAAAGACCTAATAAACATATTTCTGCAATTCTCCCTTTGTGTATCCCTTAACTATTTGTATGTATATATTGTATTTTCTGAGCTAGCGTAACTTTATTCTGAAGTTAAGTCACGGAGCTGACTGGAACTTCAGGTTGCCAAGAAAAGCGCAGTGCAGCAGCTGCCTAGAATATGTGGCAAAACCAGGAACAGTAATGGTAGTAGTGGTAACGATGGTACGTTTCAAGATTACAGCCTGCAAGTACCCTGAGAGGAGAAGTGTTTGACAAGTAATTGCAATAGGTAATTTGACAGGTTGCCGACTCGGACTTGTAAACCAGATCATATATATGCAAAACCAGAAGTGTTTTCTGCTGAATATTATCCCATAGTTATAGTACTGGAGAACTGCATGAACGTTTTTTCCCTGTGGGATATATGAGCAGTAGGATAAGTTGGCAGGTCTTCTAGATCTCAGTACTTCACATTTTGAGTTGAGATTTAATCAACTCGGCTGCAAAGAAAAGGACTAAAGGATAAGGAAAGTGCTGGTGTAATTAGGTGACCCCATTCTGTGACATACTAAGACAAATGTTTAAAAAGAAGGCAATAATAGTGAGGGGAGAAGAAAAAAATGGAAAAATAAAGCATCATAAACATTGCTTTTGGAAAATAAAATCCACAAATATTTGTATTCTGTATAGGTTGCCTCACATGTGAATTGTTCTAGCAATGTCTGGGGCAGGGTGGGGTGAGATGTATACATTTTGCAGCATTGTCACCAGTCAGTGCTGTCTAATTCAGTGGGTTTAATTTAAATGTCTTCAGTAGTTATTACTTATGATATCATGATAGGATCTTTGCAGTTAAAACTTGTAATTTTTGCAGAAATAATGCAGAATTGTGGTTATGAAGGTCAGAAGTTCTGAAAGAAATATAAGTGATGCCTCTCAGTTGCAGTGTAGCACAGGACTTGCTAGTCTTAAAAATAGGTTTCAAAATTATACTGGGATTGAAAGTGCAGAAAAATCCTCTCCCTGATTGTTGTGGTTTTTTTCTTGCTCTTCTTATCTTCCTCCTTTACTACATTTTTTTTTTTGTTGTTCTTTTTCTTCCAGTTTTGGACCTCATGTTTCCCTTTTTTTTAGGATCTTAGCCTAGTTCCAGCTGTCTCCACAAAGGTCACTTTTGCCATTTTTGATGCCTCCGGCAGAGCTGGAAAGAGTGACCGTGAAAATCTGCTATTAGTAATTAAGTTGTTCCACCATATTCCCCTTTTATGTCTCTTTCTTTGCTGATGATGCTGTCCCATTTTTTTCTCTGAAACTGTTAATGGCCAATATTTGACTACATCTTCAGGGAGTATAAATTAACACAGAACTGCTTTTGTTGCTTTAGTAGCAATCTGCGTTATTAATCTTTTAGAAAATAATGCGCATTTAGAAGATAACCTTATGCTGTTTTAGCTGAAGTTTTGTTTGGTTGGTTAAATGACGATCTTATAGCCTAGCTTTATTTATAGTTTGTCAGTGAATATATGTGTGAAGTTCAGAGAATAAACACGTAAAAGTATAATATTGCCTCCTTGCTGTATCCGTGTATTTCAGTTCAGGGGTAATCACAGTATTGTTTCACTAAGTGAATAGCAAATTTTTAGCTTGTGTAGGAGTAAAGCTTGGTTGCAGATTTTTTGTGTGTTCCTGCTTTTCTAAAATAGAAAAAAGTTCATGTTAAATCTGTTTCTTACCTTAATTGCAATGTTTTGATACTGTGGTTAAACAGATATTTAAGAAGATCTTTCAGGAGTAAGATAGGGGCTTGTAGTCTAGGTATGGAAGGAAGAGATTCTCCAGCTGTGGGTGGTATGCTATTAAGAATACAAATTCATTTCTAATTGCATAGTTAGCGACTCTTTTTATAGTTCTCAAGTGCTTTAAGCTCTTTTAGTTGAAATGAAATGGGTATGAAAAAGCAATAATTGTAAATGGTAAAGGCCCCCAGTAATGAGCATTCAGCTTATCATTCTACCTAAGGGATGTTTGAAGAGGATGGCCACTGTTATCCTCAGCACTTGCTTAAAGATAAAGCACAAAGCAGTGGAGTGACTTTAAAAGTCTAAGGGGAAATAAACTGTTCACTATGAAAGAAAGTGACATACACTTTTCGCTCTTGGGATCACTCAGAAGCAGTCTCAGGCCTCATCTCTAGGGGTGGCTGCTGGAAGTTAAAACGAGCTTGCTGCAATGCAGGGATCAGCTTGGTGACCTTTTCTAGATTTCTTTGAATCCTAGACTTCAGGGCTGCTCTGGGCAATGCCAGCATGGATCTTTGCATTCCTGCACATTTCCCTGAATTCCTGTTTGAATTGTGTTTAGTTGGAGCCATTCATGTATGGATAACGTATGTTTTGGAATTGTTTTTTTACCTAAGCATTGTGTTTGCTCTCCTCCAGTTTTTCTGTCTTTTATGATTTACTGAACTGTTAATTTTTCTCTTGCCTGAATATGAAGATGTAGCACCAACAACCAGCTGTCTGTTATGTGATGAACTCATTTAGCAATTCCTCTTCCCAGACCCTGGATTTGTAGGGAACTGTGTGTTGAGGAGAGGATTTAAGGGTAAGGCCACCTGCCCCTATGCATAGACCGGATGCCTGAGAAGTTTTCCACTTGCTTTACTGTCTTTTGTAGATTCAGAAATACTTTATTTTTTTATATATACTCTGGGTTTGTCAGACGTAAGCATATTTCTTTAGCTTCCTTCATGATTGTGGGGAAGAGTTTCAGTTCAAGGATGTAGCAATGTTTCTCTGATATTCACTGATTTCTTGGTTGTAATAAACGTCTACAGTGTTTAAGAACCCAGAATCCTTCTTCCCTTAGTAGTGAGACTTCTCAAACAATATCCTCTTTAAGCTGAATGTTTAAACTTATAGTAAACTCTTCCTATTACCAGTGAAATAATTATGTCTGATTAAAAGCACTTTTTTTCTTCAATATAAATGTTGCAATCCCTTCCTGCTATTTTTGCAAAATGATTCATAAGAAACCATGCAGAACATAGATGTATCCAGACTGAAAATGTTACATGCCCTCCCACATATAATGATGAAATGTGTGTTTTGCTACTAAGATTGCAAATACTTCATTGATGTCTGCATATAATTAAACGTGTTAGATTTTCTTTCCGGCTGCACTTACTGGCAAATGTTTCCTGAATGCCAACAGCTGTTATTAGGAAAACACTCCCCGATCAACCTGCTGCTTCTGCATAGGTTGCTTTATAAAAAGCTTAAGAACACATTGGTTTTTCTTGCCTGAGTAACACTGGAAGTGTTTCATGGATTAAAAGTTCATTTTTTTTAAAACAGTTGCATATAACAAAGTTGTTTTTCTAATGGGATAAACTGATTTAAAAATGAGACTTAAAACACGAAAACTTAGTCACATTTTTCATGTGAGTTATTAGGTAGGATATAAAGCACCCGTTCTAGACAGAGCTTGCACTAATTACCATAAAGCTACAGCATCTGCTGAACCTAGAAAAGAGTGGTTCTTTCACCAATGTTGGTTGTATTTCACGTGCTTTCTGCCTTACTAATTCCATTTCTCCATATCCACTGAGATTTTGGCCTGTCAGAAAAACTTTCACAGCCCTCAGCGTCCCATCTGTTAGTCTTGCTTATAGAAACTGCCTCACGTGCTACATAAGGTGACAACAATGTGCACGCAGTTCCCAGCAGGCTGTATGTAATAAGACGGTCCAACTCAAGTTTCCCGTGCGTTTTGTATTCCACATTTGTCTTCCCTCCCATTACATGGAGTGTTATAAACAACCAGTGGTTCCCTTTTCTCTTCTTCCTCCTCCCAGGGTTTTCCTCCTCTTCTTTGGCAGGGTGTGCAAACATGTCAGTTCAGCTCAGCTTAGTTTTCTTTCTCAGTTACTTAAGGCTATTGCTGGTACCTCTGTTTTTCAGTGTTACTGCTAGAAGCGGGTCATTTTTGTCCATGGCCAGGGACTGGTGGTTGAAGCCACTTGCCTGGCATACACGTGGCTAGCTGCTATGTGCCAAAAGGATGTAAAGTGGAGGAAGGTCGTTATCTGTCTCAAGGAAGGAAGGAACAAGAACTGGTGAAACATTTACCAGTATTTCCTTTCTGTGGTGGCTTCTCACTTTGATTACATGAATCTTTCCATTCTGTTTGAGGCTCTGAAATCTTTTGTTTCATCCTAAAGACTTGTCAATGCAGTTTAATTCTTTTTAAGGATAAATCTAGGTGAATGATTGGATCAATTAAACCTGCCTTTTCTGCTTTACTTTTTCAGGATTGCACGGTATATGAAACAGAGAATAAAATTCTTCATGTGGTGAGTAGTGCTTGGATTTCTATTAATAAATATATTTCTACAGACTACATAGAATTATAGAGCTGTGTGTTTTGTGCTTTTTCTATGCAGTGCCAGTGTGATAATGAGCTAGTCTGGGTGCGAGTGAGTGAATGTGTAGAATTACTTGTGAATAGGTAATGATGTTATGGAAGCTGAACTCAGCATATGAGAAGCCAGGAACTTTGCAAGGGCTCATGTTTGTCTGGCTCAGGCCCATCTGTTACTTGTAAACCATGGTCAGAAGAATGATTTTGAAAAATGGTCAGTTGTTTTGTTTGGGTTTTTTTTTTTTTTTTTTTTTTTGAAAGAGCTGGTTGCTAGGCTTCTATGAAATCATATATGTTTATGTTAGTGATATAGCTTCATTTATATAGCTTTATTTCTCATAGGAACATGGAGCTAGTCCAGTGGTAGGAAAATTAATGCAATTCTTTCCTTTTGAATTCTCAGCACAGATACAATGGTCTGTTCCCAGAATCTGTGGTGCTATTGATAATAAATAAAGTAGATGAAAGTTATCAGGGCAGCAGAACACAGGAAGAGTTTGAAAGGCCGGTACTTTGGTGGATGGCGAGTCAAAAGCTTGAGTAAACTTTGTCTGAAAATTGCACCCAAGTTTTAGATATTAAATTGCATTTCATGTTGTGGCTGTAGTTTAGTGACTATTAAGTTAATACTTGTTTCTAAAAGTTAGATACGAAGATATTCTTCCTAAGAGCAAGTAGTGAATTGGTTTAATTTATTCACTGTATTTCACGTTTAGGTAGGTTTTGATATCTTACTGTTCTTATTATCGGAGCTTAAGCAAGAAAATACTGCATTTCTTTATTTTAAAAGGTGAGCTTCCTGGTAAATTTTGCTATACTTTTTTATTTTTTTTCCAGTGCTCCCATATCAAATGCTTGGCAAGCTGAATTCTATAAGCTTTTGATGCTTTTATTTCACAGTGATGTGGAATAAAATGTCTCCTTGTATTTTTAAGTTTCACTGACATTTTTCCCCTGTGGGACACAAAGAATTAACAATTTTAGTGAGGCTGACATCATCATCTTTCTAGGCTGATCTCTGCAAGTTTAAGTAATGAAGTTCTTAATTGCATAATCTTGGCAAAAGTTGAAGTACTGTAAGTTTGAAATCATTATATATAGCCTGGTTTTCAATACATGCTTGTTTTCTGCTGTAAGAGCCAAGAGTTCTGACATCTGCTATATACAGTATATATCTTTAACAAATTAGCAAAAAGGATTGTAAAGGGAGCTGGCAGTGTTTAGAGCTGATGAAGCATCAGTTAATATAGTCTTCAACAAAAAATTTTGAGGAAACCGAGAGGGATTCGTTTAAGATATGTGAGTGCGCAAATTTGAGACAGGTTTCAAAAGTTATATTATCTTACATCATTCAGACTTACATAGGCTTATTTCTTTAATCCCTAGTAACTTGATTGTGGTGCCAGGTGGACATATGTATTATTGTGGTGAGCTTAATTAGCTTCTACACTTAGTGCTCAAGCTTGCAAGGTAACATGAACAGAGCATTGAACATTTTACTGAAGCCTAGGATTAAAAACGACTATATGTATTACACCTAACTTGGATCATTTCTGACCATGTTACATTTCAGCTGATGGATGTGATTTCATGGGGCAAAAGCTAACTAAAAGCAATCGAGGAAAGAAATAAATCTGTGATTGAATAATTAAAAGATGGGATTTGAAATCATATTTTGAATATGAAAGGGAGTATTTTACACGTGCAACTGAAAATGTTGATGATAGACTTGGAATTGAAAGCAGTCACAGTTCCCTCTAACCCGTCTCCCTGGAAGACTGAAAAATGTGTTGTGGCTTCAGCCCATTAGACAATCTGGGGAGGAGCAATCTAACAGGTAGATTAAAAAAGAGGGGAGAAGCCTACTGATGTCAAATCTTGAGAGAGTGCGTGGTATTTTTATGCTAGTGTCAAAGAAGAGAGGACGTTAGATACCTTATGAGTTAACAATATTTGAATGCACGAGTACAAACTAGATAAAAGATGTTCTAGAGAGGCATTAAGAATTTAAATCTCCTCTTACAGACTGTGCATCCAGTAAATTTTGAGGTGAATGATAAAAGAAGGTTCTCTCTCTAAAAAAAAAAATAGTAGTAAATTTTGGTAAAGGTGTAGAAAGAATCTTGCCTGAGAAATGCTGAGAGAACTAGGAGAGACTGGGAAGAGAGGACATGTACACAGATATTATAGAGAGAAAAAGTAAATTCTCTCTTCTTAAATTCAAAGACCGAGCTATTGCAAGTCCATTTTCTGAGTACATTTCCCATCTGCAAACTGTGCAACCTCTTGGAGGTAACAGAAGCGGTGACTTGCCAGCTTCGCATCCAGCTGCCTTTGAATCATCAGATACCGACATATAGCTGTGTTTGCTGGGATGACTTGGAGAGGAAATTGAATTCAAAACCGTGGGCTCACCCCGTATGATTTTCACGTACCACATTCTCTTCATAACACAAGGAAACAAGGTTCCTCACAAAAGTGAAAGGCAGTGACTTACAACTAATTAGCAATTCATGCAATTAGCCTAAGGAAATCCTTGTTGCAAGGTATTGTTCCCACTAGGGATTGAAGTCAAATTTTAAGAGATCCTTCTTGCGTAAGTAAAAAAGAACTACAGCTACAGAAGTTAAAATAAATTAAATGACACTTATGTACTCTTATTCTTTAGGACACCAAGACATTTACCACCTTAGGAGCAGATCGTTAGATCCAAGTAGCTGATTTTTGTCCGCATGACCTCTTGGTGGTCCAGTGGTTTAGTCGAGGTTGAACCTGTGTTCTGGGTCGAACATCTCCATTGTTCGCGTGGCTCAAAGTGTTACTTCGGGCTCGCGTGCGGCGGTTCAGGGGCTGGCGCTCTGTGGGCACGCATCTGTGGGGATGCTGCCCCGTTCCCCCTGGAGCAAGCCTACTTCGTGCCAAATCGGGGGGCAAGAGGGTGCGTGGGCACAGGCGGGGGATGTGAGACCACTCTGCAGCTCCCGAAGGGCACACGCGGGTAGCTCCAGAGGTGACCCGTCGCTGAGTCTTCACGCTTTCCTCTAACGCGTGGTGGAGTAGGCAATGTCGCTCAACAAAGGCAAGATCCTCAATTAAATGACCGACTGGTTTGCTTTAATTAGGTAGGGCCAAAAAATAGTTAATGTGCTCATATTCTAATGGCAGTAATTTCTTTTGAAAAGCAAATGAATGCCCTCTTTCTTTCAGAGATGGCAGTGTGGGTGTTCATGTGGAGAGACTGCTGAATCACCTTGTCCAAAGATGGTGTGTCTTAACGGCAATAAACTTATTCAGATGTTAGCTTTTTAGATATCACTGATATGTTTAAGAAATGGTATTCTGTGGAGACAGAGATGTATAGCTTCAGCTTATATTCAAGCAAGAAATATTTAAATATTTGTTTACTCCAAGCAATTTGAGTTTCAAGTGCTATATAAAAGCATTTTGATTGTCACTCACAATATTAGGTTTAGTAGTAAACTAATCTGTGTTATTCAAC
Organism: Harpia harpyja; assembly: GCF_026419915.1. Taxonomy (NCBI): domain Eukaryota; kingdom Metazoa; phylum Chordata; class Aves; order Accipitriformes; family Accipitridae; genus Harpia; species Harpia harpyja. Next base: position 1,750,371 of record NC_068947.1, read on the forward strand.
TAAATGCATAAAGTGTATCTAAAGTAAAAAGGTCTTATGGAAAACTGATGATGAACTTTTAAGAAGAAATTACCTACTTCAACTTGTTTACTTCTTCTAAATGGAGTTGCAAAGCGTGTCTGGGAAAAAAATGTCTCTTCTGTAATTTTCTGCCCTAGAATTGCAGGTGTGTTGAAACAATTATTTTAAAGACTATCTTTCTTAATTTTGTTTTCTTTTTTCCTGTGAATTCGTTCACAGAAATATTTGGTTTCTGTGGAATAAGCAGCATAAAACCACAGGAATAATGTGCTGGGTTTTGCTCATTAAAATGTTGATGGTTCTGAAGTATTCATGAATATAGAAAAACGCTTCATATTTCTGCCACTTCATTTCTCGGTATGTTTTTGCCAGGTTACCTTTTGCTCACTAAGTGATGTAATAAATAAATATTTCAATAATAATAATAATTATAAAAATTTATTAATATAAACTGTAAGTAAATACCACCAGAAAATAATACCAACAGAAGTAGATGGCAATAGCAAATATTAACTTAAGAAGAACATGTTTTAAAATACAGTGGGCCTGAATATGAAAGAATAAGCCATAGGTGTGGTGCTCGCTTCAAAATTGGAAAGTAGTATGCTCTTGCTAGTTTATATTTAGAATCTTTATATTGATTTAACTTGAGATGATAAAACGTATGGAAAACTGGTCAGCTTAAAAAGGTATCAGTTCTGCTTATTTGGGGAGTTATAAGTTAATCGTTGTGAAAGTCTGAATGGAGCTTTAAAATCTTTGAAGAATAATTCATTGATTCCATCCAGCTGTTCAATGCTGTATATGATGGAAATATCTAGTTCAGATTAATCCATGTGAAGCAGTAGAGTATTAAGTGAGAGCAAAGCAAGAAGGGCTAATTATAGAAAGTAGAAGCTGGGCTCCAGTCAGATTAATAATAAGTTTTAACTGTATTTTCTTTTTAGTTTAATTCTATGATAATGTTTTCCTAAGGAATTTCACTTTCTTAAAATTACGCTGCTTTCCTGAAAAAAAAATACAGTTTTATTGAATTGGAAAACCATAGAAAGTAGAACTGCAGAGTGAAGTTACTCTTCAGAAGTTTTTGAAAAACAAATGAGCTATTTAAATTTAAAAAGAGTTTCTAAATTGAAAAAGGAAAGAACAAGTAGTGGATCAGAATGTTCTCTTTTTGCTAAGAGCCTTGCAGAAACCACAGTGATGATAATTCATCCCTGCCCACTATATTTGAATATTTGTGTTACAGAACTATAATCGACTAAAAAAGCGTTGTCAAAGGTATCATTTTTATAGTCTTATTAAAGAAAAAAAAGAAAAAGTAACCACCTTCTTCCCTTCAAGAGTCTATACCTTGCAAATTGGGCCCAGCAAACTTGACTCCAATAGAAGCCTCTCTTTCTGCATCCAAAATAAGATTTAGTTCACTGTTTAAACTTCACGTATATACAAATGGAAGTCCAGGCCCAGTTGGTTCTAAGATTGCTGGAGTTACTGATGTACTGCCTGCAGTAACAAATGTTTTGGACTAAAATTAATTGGTTAATAATTATTTGGTTTGGCTTAAGCTAACTGGTTAGACTTCACCCTGAATGCTCATGTAGCAAGTTGCTTCATCTTGGTCAGTTGTAACTAACCAAGCTTTTTTTTTTTTTTTTTTTGGCAAACAGATTAAACTTAACATTGCCAAGACATTTTCTCCTTACTTTTAGCCCTGAATGTCTGTGTGTCTTACTGGCATCTTATCCCTCATTCAGACGACGTAGGTGAGAGAGTTGATGGGGAGGCTGGTGCTTTTCTTGCCCTCAGCCCTGGGAGTGTGTTTAAGCCAGGATGCTTCAGTATTGCAAATACTTGGCAAGATAGATTTAAGCTTGGTCACTAGCCTGGGTAAAATTAAGGACAGGAGCAAACCCAAGTCTGTCTGCATGACCAGAAATGCTTGGTGACCCTAGAGCTGCCCGAATCGAACAGGTAACAGATGGACGGTTTGAGGAAAGGCCACGGCTTGTGGAGCCCTCTGAAGCTGTAGCCGTGTCCCTGCCTGCTTCCAGTCTGCCGCAGCAGGCAGACCTTTTCCCAGCACAGACTGAAGTAGCCACAGAGAATCGGAACAGACACAAATCTAATTTAGTCACCTTTAGGTCCTCATCCCCCTGGCGGAAAGAAGGAGCGACTGTGGAAAATCTGTTAGATATTGGTAGACTACAGTCCAAAAATACAGGTAGAAACTAAGTATTATCTTTCATCCTTCATGCTCTGGGGCATAAACTAGTTGCCTACTGAGTGAAAGAAAATGTTTCCCCTTGAATTTCTACCAAACAACTAGATGCTGTGCAGTGATATTTTTCATCCTCCTCTGAATCATTTAGCTTTGTACATAAAGACTGTGGTGCAGCTTCAATCTGCAATTATAAGTTTGTCACTGAATAGAGAGGAGAATTTATTACTAAAGTGCAGCGTTGAGTTCTGCAAGAGAGAACTGAAGTCATCGCTGTAAGGCTTATAGAGAGAACAGGGACTGTGAGATAAAAGGAGGAAATGTAATCATCTGTTGATTTCTCTCAGTTAATCTTCTATAACTTGCTTTTTTTTTTTGGCCTGGCCAAATCCTTTTCCTTTGTTCTGATACCTTGCACACTGAAAGCTGAGTGCAGCTTGAGAAAGGCCGAGCATTTTTAATGCCTGCTGATTTTTGTAGGAGCAATTGGATGCTCATCTTTCTGTGTGTCTTACTGTAGCTAGTACTGCATTGCAGCAGGGAATCAACAGTTACAAAAGATAAAGGATCCTGATCTCATTAACAATGTTTTCATGAACAGAAATGTAGTTCTACAAAGTAACAAAAGGTAACTACCATTTGAGAGAAAAGGTGAGTTGTACTGTCATCTGATTTTACTGAAACTAAAACACACGTCTACGATACAGCTTGTGCTGAATAGTTGTGCTGAAAAATAATGTGTTCATAAATTCTTAGGAACAAAATGAGTAGCAAAAGTGCACTGTTTGTATGCTTTTCTTCCACTCAAATTAATTGAGTAGCCTACATGCAAAATATTGTGTCAGTCCATTACTTTCCATCAAATAAAATAATAATTTTAAAACTTTTTATAAATAAATAGTAATAATAATAAAAATGAAATAATAGCCCCCCTGTATTTCTCGCACCTACATAATTTGTCAAATTGGCTTTGCATCTGCCAAGGTGAAAGCTCCAGTGAAGTCTGGGGAGCTTACGGAAAATTCAGTCAAGCTGGAAGTGAAGTAACGTCGGACATAACTAGGTTTAGGTAGGGTTGTTGCTTGAATGAGTATGGAATGAACCTAATGGGCCACAGTGTGACCTGTTTAGGAAGAGGAGCGTAGAGAAGTCAAAGATGGTTTACTTGGGAACTTTCTAAATACAACAGCATGTTGCCTCTTAATTTAAGTTTGTTCCTGTGCCATGTGGCAGCATCTTTGCCATGGAAGGTCCTGATCCACTGAATAGGTCCAAGGTCTTTTTCCATAAAGAGGCCTAATGGGGAGGAAGCATGCTCCTGGTGAAAAGGCTGTTTTGTCTGTATGCTGATTTATGCTGATTGGTATATTAAAAAGCCTTGGCCAATGAAGTCAACAGCAGTAATCTGGGCAGGAACTGGACGGTAACTACGTTCAGAGCCACTGGTTAAACTCTGTTGTAAACTGACATGGCTGTACCCTATGGATGTGTTCCAGAGCCATGCAAGCTCCCAGATGCTCCTGGGGCTGAATTTCCCTCCTCTTCCTCCTCCTCCCATCCTCCACAGACACACGCACACACACACCAAAAACCCCAATCCACAAACCATGAACGAGATGTTTCTGAGAGTAAAAGCAAGGAAAAATGCATGATTTTGCCTGTGTCAGCCTCTGGACGTGTTTCCAGTGAGAGCCCGTGTACCCTCTCTGCAGTGGGGAGGGGGTGCCTGCTGTGTACGAGTGAGCCCCTTGCTGTCCTGGCTGTGGGCAAGCACAGAGTTCATGAAAATTTGCCTTTCACGCAAGCCCAATAGACACTTGATCGTACTTACAGTCCAACCCTTTAACCAAGGAGTATTTAACCAAAATTATTTAAATGTATAATAGTTAAGGGAAGCTTCTAAGTTTCCATAAGTATTCTAACAGAAACAGGCTGCTTATACTTTCAGAAGAAAACTAAAGGAGTTCTTAGATATTTTCTCGTAGCAGCTGAAAGTTTTGGATGGTTGGGCAGAATCCAGGCCCATCTTCTAAAACAATTGCTTTTTGTTACCAAAGTCTTGAAATTATGCTGGAACAGGAAAACTGAACTAAAATGCATAGTATTCTGAAACTAGATTAGGAGTTTAATTAAAAACAAATTAGCTAGTCATTCCTTGGAAGTCCAAGCTATGTGAATATGCTGGTTTGCTATGTAATAGCAGTGAGTGTTAAATTCAAAATCCTCCTACAGCAAACATCCTTTCCCCTGCAAAGTTCTCATAAGCAAAGCAAAACATGTTTTAATGAAATGAGTTTGCTGGACAGAACTATTCCATAATTACTAAGCAGACGATATTGTGATTAGGTTTCATTATCCGGAGTGACTGTTTCTTGAGAAACTCTCATAAAGGGTGCAGTTAGTTCATGGCATGTTGTCTTACTGAATCACTCAGGTCCGCTAGCGCTCTAATAGAAGAAAAAGAGCTAATTCTGTTGGTCAGAAACTGAGAGAAATATTTCAAGAGCTTTTGTTTTCACTTTTCTGTACCTTCTGTTTTCTTTTGCTGGTTCCAGTCACCTCTGATACTAATATATGGTAATAAACCTGATAACATTTAATGGAGCTTTAAAAGTTCTTTGTCTTCAACTTTCGTCTTTGCCCTGGAGAGATCTGGGTGCTCATGAAGTGGAAAAGATTTTGTAATAACGCAGCAGAGTTTTGCCCCTAAGTACCATTTTTCTAGGAAGACAGTTATGTATGCATCCCCGCATGCTGAATGAGTGTTTACGTTTTGGAAAGGTCATTGAATTTGAAGCCTTAATCTGAAAGAGCATCCTCTAATCGTAGGGTCTTCTCTAGGGACTTTGCTGCCGCTCATTTATTGCGCTTAGAATGGGCACGTTAACGTTCTGTTGGATGGCAGTATGAATCTCTAAGATGGAAAGAAAGCTGCAAGACCCAAGAGACAATCATCTTTTAGAAATGCATAGAAGCATATGGCAGATTTTTTTATTGTAGTAACTTGGTGATTTTGGCATTCCGTATTCCCAGAGCTCCTCTTGGGGAATATTCACACCACTTTGTTTCAGGATTACCACCAATATAACCATACTGGAATGCTGATCTCCATAGGCTTAGTGTATAGAGTGTCTGTACCCCTCTCACGGAGAGACAGAGGGAGAGCGGCTGCTCCAGGGAGCTATTTAATGCATCTCAGCTTAGGTTTCTGTTCCATGCCACATCCTGGACTTGCCTCACTCCTCCCTTTTCCCCATCATCCGTCAAGGCAGCCGAGGACTTTTTTTAATGAGGAGCCACGTCTGTGACCTTGAAATGGCATACTTCGTGTTAGGTGGTAGGAGAACTCCTTTTCTGTGTGTTTTGGCATCTCTCTGCAATGCAACAGAAAAAAATCATACATTAATTCATTGTAAATAGAAGTTTCTCTGAACCTGCTAAGGACCCCATAAATATAGTAGTTTTAGAAGAGATTAATAGGAAGAATAGGTGGGTGAATACAAGTCTAAAGATATATGAAAAATTCGGTTTTCATCACCAGAGAATGATTTATAATGTAGGTCTCTTCACTTTGCGTGTGGAGAGCTGAGTGTTCTGTAGTTTTCTAACAGTAATTTTTCAGTAATTGTCAGTGCAGTTACAAGAGAGGTGAAAATATGAATAACATGCCAGCATTGTATTAAATATCCCAATCAAACAGGAAATCTAAGCTTTCATTTTTATTATGGAATTTTATATCATTTTTACCTTTTAAAAATGTCAGTTCAAAGCAACGTTCTTGTATCCAAAAAGCTGTAAAGAACTAATTTTGCAATAAAGTTCACTTTTTCACTTTTTTACTTATTCCTAATTCAGGTAAAGCACAAAACATTCTTAACCCCATTTTATATATTTCTTGGCTTCCTTTTTTCAGTAATGATTCTGCATCATGAAATGCAGATAAAGTGGAAGGGGGGGGGGTGTCTATGCTTGAAGGTAATACTATCTCTGGAAGAAAGTCATGTTGGTAATAAAAATTTTGTTACATTTTACATTTGATTCTGATTTGTTTATTTATTCTGAAACGTTATTGTTCAATAAAATAAGGCATTTATGTACAAACCTAAACTTCCAACTGTTTGTAAATAATTTAAAGATGAGAAGATCCCAGTGTAATGCTCTGTAACAGGATTGAGCTTTCACTGTCACTGGATATTTTTTTTTTGCTTTTATCACTTAAGTTTTTTTACTTTCCTTTTTACATAAGATATTTGTAGTTTGGCATTTGGATTCAAAACGGTGATTTGGCAAGGTGGTTATATCCAGTTTTATATTATTTTTGCATAGCATTGTTGTAGAAATTTTTTACTTTAAGAAGTATGCTTTGCAATCTTGGAAGAGTGGTTGGTGCAGCAGTCATGTGCAGTTGTGTTTCAGTCGTTTGAGGAGACTGGTTAGTTTTCATCTTTTGAGTTTAAGAGCAGTTAAGCTGGTTCTTAATTGGTTTTGGAGGTACCTACAGTTTTGGGACCAGAAGAATGTCCTAATCCCTGAATTTGCTGACAAAACACGTGTTTGGAAACCTGAACTGGGAAATCAGTTTTAGTTGCTGAAAGGAGACTTCACAGAAAACACTGAAACTCTCAAAAATCACTTGCTGAGAGAGAATGATAGGAAAAAATTGCAGCTTCCCTGCTTCTGAGAAGAGGGTGTTCAGGGAGTGAGAGATGAGGAGATACACAGTACCCGTTTGACAGTCTCAGCCTTTTTGGAAGCTTTTTTATTTCTGTCTTGGTGTGAAGAGGCTGCCAAGGATAACAGGTTTAAGAATTAGCCCGTCGTGAAGCGGTTATTTATTGTAATCTTCATGCCTGCAATAGTAAATCATGCTTGGCAGCAGTAGAACATGAGAAACGCAGTCCAAAGTCAATTAGCTTGTTTTATTAGTATAGGATAAACTTCAGAGTTAATGGGAGTTACCCATCATCGTTAAGAGTCTCATTTTCATCTGTGCCGAACATCTGCACATTCAGTGGAAATTAGTGAGGTTTGGGGACGCTTAATGCCTTCGCAGAGAGCGGGGTGGGAGCTCACCACGCGCTGCCTGCGCGCCCGAGCACCGCTCGGGGCAGGGCACCGAACCCCCGGAGGGCACGGGAGCAGCTCCTCCAGCCCCTCTCTCTACTCGGATGCAAAGGCATTTGCTTCTTGTTCTTCCCTGCTCCGACACTGTGTCAGTTCGGGGTCATCACAGAAAACGGATTTTGGATCGTGCTGCTGACTGAGGCCTTTTTCCCCTCCTCCTTCATTCCCTCTGCCTTGTAGATTCAGCTGTGTGATTTAATATGTACTTTAAAAACACAATGGTTTAAATTGTAGGTTGATATGCAAATAGCAATGGTATGCTTATTGTGACATTTCTTTTTCTTTTTTTTTTTTTTCTTTCCTAGTGTAAAACTCTCTCTGGCGTCTGTGATCACATTATCTCGCTCTCTTCTGATCCGCTGGTTTCCCAGTCTGCCCACCTTGAAGTGATCCAGCTTACAAACATCAAGCCAAGTGAAGGGCTGGTAAGAAGTACGCAGTTAATCAAACCCATCATCCAGGATGAGAAAGTGATTTTTTTCTAAAATAAGTTTTATATATGGAAAGCAATGGGACGTTTTTAGCCTTTTCTATTTTAAAGTCTGAAAATAGTTTGATTTCTCATGCTAGTTTGGTTTCTCATACGGCTGGGCCAACAGGAAAGTATTTTGTAAGGCTGACCGATGTACGCGAAGAGTTTAGTGAACAAGGAGAAATGAGCGAGAAGTTCTTGCCATTTATACCATCTTCTGAAAAATGGTTCAGGTTGTTCTAGGATCTTGAAGTCTGAAGGGATTTAAATTACTAAGATCAACTCAACCAAGAAGTTTGCGTGGGCTTATGCACAAAACCTGTCAAATTCTGGAATATGCTTCATAGTATCTCTGGGATATAAAGCCATTTTCTAAGTTATTCAAGGGCTCTACAGCACTGCTGAGAAGTAGCTTATTGAATTTTATTGCAAGAACTCTGCATGCTTGATCAGGTCCTTGTAAAGGCTCAGTGCAGCCATCCAGTGTTTGTTGTTCAAGAGTTGACCATTGATCTTTTGTTTAGTCAAGTATCCGACACCCACTGCATGCAAAAAACCAACACTGATAACAATTACAGCTGTAGGACTATACATCACTAGTAATATCTTTTCCCACAATCCCTGGAGGTAGTGGAGGGTGATCAGAACACAGTTAACCATTTTTTTGCCTAATGAAATAGCTTTTGCAACTTCTGCCCAAGTTTATTCTCATTCCATTCTCTTGAATAAGAAGGACGACTGCTGTACTCTTTGCAGCAGGTTTTTGAAGTTGTTTGAATGGTGTAGTTTTGGAGAGTATTTTGGTTTGTGGGTTGGTTGTTGTTGGGGTTTGGGGTTTGGTTTGGTTTTTTGACAAATTTGGTACGCCAAGGTATTTAGGGCAATTATACACTAAATTAATTTTCCATTCTTTTGGAAAATCACAATTAAAATATGAGAAGAACCCCATTTGGATGAGTAAATATTGTCCTATCCTTTTTTTTAGTCTGCTATTTGTTTTCCCTTCCTCCACTGGCTTTCTTTTTTCTCTGAATCCTTTTCAAACTAGTCCTCCAGGATTTCAACTTTTCATGGATTCTCTCCTCCCTCTCTTTCTCCTGTAATTTTAACTCTTCCACCAGCTTGCTACAGTCAACCTTTTGAAATCCTATCTTCTATTGTAATGAAAAAATCTTCTTCCCCTTTCTCTCGATCACCTTTTTTGGAGTTCTGTCCATTTTTATCTGAACTTTTATTTCTTTTCCTTTCTGTCTTGTGACTGTTGGGTTTTTTTCCTCATTTAAGTCTTTGTGTAGGGTTAATCCCCAGTGACAGAAAAATGTTGAGTGGTATTTTTGTAAATAAGAATGTATTTCATGGGTCTGTTCCTGCTGGGTAGCTGATGAGATAGAGAATCTCTTCCCCTTCTGTGCCTCTGTTCTACACCCTGTGTCTGTCTTGTGTGTTTAAACTGGAAGCTCTTGAGGCAGGGCTTTTTCTTTTAATATGTGTTTGTGAACCAACTGAACAGGGTCTTGATGCTGACTGAGGACTACTGTGTCATTGTCATAAAAATAATTACATGTATTTTTAAAAAATGGAAGGTACCAACTGTGCAGGATAGAAGCCTTAGAAGGATACAATGCTATTCTGATATGGTTATATTTTTTCCCCTTCATCCTTGCCTGCATGCCACTATTTTGTTGTCTCTGTATTGTGCTGTCTCGTCTAGATTGTGAGCTCTCCAGAGCAGGAACCAAGGACAATATATTTGCGCCAGAAGGGTGAATATCATACCTTTCAGTTTGTTACAGTGCCAATCGTACTAACAGATCATCTTTGTCAGGTTGCTCTTGGTGCTTTATATGAAAGCTTTGCTTTTGGGTTGTTGGGCTTTGGTTTGGTTGGTTGGTTTTTAAACTAATATCTTTCAATTAAGACACAGTGAATGCGTATCAGTACCTCCCCATTGAGTGCTATGTGTGTCAGTTTAAGAATTGATGGTGGAGCTTGGAGTCGTGAATATCCTCTGCACATCAGGAGCGCTTGGATGAATGTGAAGCTTGATAACTTCTGGACCTTCTCCCAGGATTTGTGCAACGATGGAGGTGGAAAAATGGATTATTGTCAACTTTATTCTAGATTTTTGTCCCACATGACAGTTCTGTGCTGGCTCTACTGACCACTAAATAAAATATTCTATAAAGATGGAAAGACCTCAAGCAGAAAGAAAAGGACAAGGATGGCTGCTAACTGGGAAGATTTTTTTGTCACCTAGAATAAACAAAATATATAACATGTCTCAAATTTAATATCTAAGAAGCTAAAGTAGATCAGGGAGAGTAAAAGGAAAGGAGAAGAGAAGGAAATAAAAAGTTTGGAAAATAATGCTATTTCCCTAAACTTTACTTATATATATGGAATTGAGAAAATGGTTGGAGTTTTTACAACTGAAAACCGATTAGAGCACTATCAGGATGTTTAAATCAGCACAAACAGTTCCTTCACTATGTTTGATCTTTTCTTGTGGAAACGTAAGTATCAGTCAGAAGTAAATATAAGTTGTCAGACTAATACCTTAATGCAGAAAGAACAGGTAAATGTGTTGCAGGGTTTATAATGTCTTATAGGTATTAAAACTAGCTAACACCTATCAGAAAAACAGACTAAATGATCTGGCAAGCAGAAAATGTTATTAGGGTGTGATGTGGGGAAACTCTTGTGTACTGGGTAAAGCAATGTTATGGGTGGATTTTGGTATGGCTTTTTTTTTTTTTCCTTTTTTTTTTTTTTTCCTCTATCCCTGGTCTGTTGCCCAGGTGTGGTTATGTGACTGGCTGCATACACGTGTTCTCCAGTGGGTATTGCTGTGGGAAGAGATACAGCCTGCAGTGGCTGTGAAGTAAGGATGCAAAGGGAGTTGTCAGGGTAGAAAATGATTTTAAAAGTCCTAAAATGGATTAATGTGGTCAGCTTTGCAATCACTAGCATGGTCCCATGTGTAATCACTTTTTTTTTTTTTCTTTCTTTTGAGGACTTGGAAGTTGTTTCATCTGTATCAGTAAGCAGAATTCAATTTTGTGTGTTTTTACACTACTGATGTTCTAGAAAGAGACAAAACTAACTAGCTTAGGTGGTATCTTTTACCAGGAAACAGACTTAAAAATATTACTGCTTGACTGAAAACAGTGAGTGTATTTAGCAAAGAAGCAGAATACTGTATACCTTTTGCTGGACAAAAAGAAGGCAACCAAGTTTTCCTTGGGAAGTTTTTCTTCAAGTCCCTTTCTGTTTTGTCTTTATTTTTAATATAGAACAGAATATTGGAGAACTGTGGCAAGGATTAATCTTGAATTTCAATTTTTTTCCTGTTCTTATTATCATTTTAATCCTAGTCAGTTCAGGTACTGTGATACAATTTCAAGTTGCAGCTATTCACCTAGCTTGCTAGATTCAGAAATGCAAAGGTGAATTCACCAGAACATGAGACTGATTGTTCTGGGTTCCTCTTTGCCTGCTGAAGCAAACACAAAATGAGCCTGTCATGTAAAAAATCACTTGTGAAATACAAGGCATAGATACAGCAGGGTGTGGCAGCTGATTAAAGGTGCACTGCTGACTCCCTGGCTAGAAAGTATTTTCCAGGAATCTAGTTCCTAATATTTCTCCTGTGTTATTTGGTTTAATATACTGGAGGAGCTGGGAAAAAATTATGAACAGGGCTTCGAGAACTCTTTGGGGTTAAAGAAGCTCGTGCAGCTTTGGGGGACTCCATTAAGATGGTGTCACAGTGAAAGAATAAAAATTCAATTAAGTGTATGATAAAATGGAGTTAGTATCTTCTTTTCTTTTCCATCCAGCATGGCATAAAATATGTTAAAAGTACATCAGATTCTGTTTTCATTCTTTAAAAAAAAGAGAAAGAAAAAAAAAGGCACAAGGTCTCCTTTTTAATCCTTAACTGAATAATAGTTCACACCAAGATAAAATGTAATGATTGGTTTGAAATTAGACTTCTACCCATAACTGATCAGGAAAATCTCTGATGCAATTAAGTATGAGTTACCCAAACTTTAATCTAGGCATACATTTATTCTTGATTACTAGGGTGGTTACCTTATGGTTATTTTAGTCACGTTAACTGAATTATCATTCCTTTTATTTGACCTGACTGATTCTTGTAAATTCATAGGGACCATGGCATTATCTTTGGATACCTAAGATGTGTATCTGCCAATTTGTTTCGGTACAAATAGAGAGCACACACACTAATCTCCCCTGTATTTTTGATCGCTAAAAGTACTGTTGATATTGTGCAGCCACAAGGAGGCAGAGGGGAAGACTTGTAAACGTCTGTGATATTCTTATTTCCATTCCCAATCAAACAATATAAGCAAGAAACATCCTCTTCTCTGTGCCTTTTCCCATATATTGCCCACTTAAAAAAAAAAAAAAAAAAAAAAGGAGTGGAGGAATGTCAGTGAAAGGGTAGCTCATCTTTCTGTTGCAAAATGGTAACTCTCCCCATTTAAAAGCTGCTTTGTAAACAGAATTATGTTGGCTCTTGCAAAATTAATGTGCCGTGGTACTAGTGTAACATTAACTTTGTACATGTGGAATAAATATAATCTGGGGGGTTTTTTTGCAGCTCCCCTCTTCCCTCTCTTTCCTAAAGTTTGCAAAATCTCGATTTTAGCCTTTAAAGAAAATTCTGAAGTTCTTTCTCCTCTTTTGCTTTCTTAAAGTCTTTTAAATTTGTAGAAAAGACTAGATTGGATGTGAATTGCACTCCACCACGATAGCATACTTGGATGACTTTACTATCCTTCAGAATAATGCTTCACACAAAACTAAACACTGTGTAACCATTAAGTGTGAGACTTTATCCTCGGCTTTCACCCTGATGTTTTCAGTTGAAAGCAGTAACTTGCTGTCAATAAAAACAAAGACGTGACTTTCTTCAGAAATTGCTCTGTGTGGGGACCTGACTCATAGTTCCTGTCACCATGAAGTCACTGTGATTTCAGCTCACCATGTCGCAGGGTGAATGGTCAGGTCACTTAGATTTTTGGTGGTTTGAGGGTAGGTATGAGTACCAAATAACAGATACCAACATATCTCAGCCTCTTGTGTGACTCATTACCCTGTCTGTAAAATGCGTGTATATTAGTGTTTCCCTACCTCACAGGGGTGTTGTGAGGATAAATGTATAAGAAATTGCCATTCTATATTTGAGATAACAGAGTTAAGCAGGAAACTACATGCATGGAGCCAATCAGTGGAAAAATTGCTGAAGATGCATAGAGGTGTTAGGAGTTGAAGGATGATGCTAGGGGCTTCTATCTGTGTAGTAACGAGCAGATTCTTGCTTTGTTCTCTTCTAGCTGTGGCAGCCCAACATGACAACTGGATTTGATGCTGTTACTGCTATGTATTGTGCAGAGCAAAATAGGAGTGGAGTTTTGAGACCCCTCTCCTCAGAAATTCATAAAGTCCTTTTTTTTTTTTTTTTTTTTACTGAGGATATCCACTTAACAAAGTGGCAGATACTTGCTTGTTCCCACTACCAAAATGTCTGTGAGTTCTGGTCCCAAATTAGATTAGTCCAACCTGATATGTCGTCTTTGCCTTTACCATATTTAGTCACTTGTGAGTGCACTCTGTTCCTCAGCTAGGAACAGACTTCTTTGTGGCACTGGTTAAAAGGAGAAAAAGTAGGTTATGGAGAGAATGTTTACTCAAGCGCTCAGTATTTACCTGCTTTCTGTGAACTGGTCAGGGAAAGGAGATTCCTCAGAAGTTGTTGAATGCTCGGTGTATGCCAATTATCTCTCCTTTTTCCTTCTCTCATTGTCTCAGTGGATGCTGTTAGACTGTTTGAATTATGACTTGATGAAAAAACAGATTTGAGACAGTGTCTCAGACTACCCACGCAGGAACTTCTGACTGTCCATAACCTATCCCTCCTATTCCATATTTTTTTGAAAGAACTGGGATAGCTAACAAAGTTGATGTTTAAGTTTTCATAATAGAGTTTTATAGCTGAACTGTTCACTGAGATGAGTGAGGCTATCAGAAAGTCTTAGAGCCATTTTGCAGGCACACTTCAGAGCGTTGGTTATCAGTTTGAACGTTATGGTTGCAGCATTGCCTACCAGAGACTCCAGATCTTTTAAAGATTTCTGTAGCTTCCAAAGCAAAATGGAAGTATTGATCAGCCTAAGGCAATTTGTAATTCTGGGGTTTTTTGTAATCAGGTGGTGTTACATTTGTAGTTGAAGGAGTGTATTAAAAAAACTGGGGAGTACTTATGGAGATGACTGTGGTAAAAGTTTTCATTTGCTATTGTAAATTAGGACCAGAATCATTTGGGCTGGTGTTCTTGAAGTGTATCAAAAAGCACTTTCCTATCCAGAGACAAATTCCTCATGGCATTTATTAAAAGTCCACAAATCTTAAAAAAAAAAAAGAAAAAAGAAAAGAAAGAAAAAAAGGCTTTTCTTTTAGAGATATGCAAGTTATGTTTAGATGGTGATGGTTTGTGAAACACTTTAAAAATTCTTTCCCATGATGTCTTTTTCTTAGGGTATGTACATTAAATCAACATATGATGGTCTCCATGTAATTACTGGAACAACAGAAAATGTAAGTATTGTTAATACTGTATGTTCAGACCTGGAAGCCTTTTTGACCTTACCTGTGGTTTATGCTTTCCCTTTGCTATAGACTACATTTTGCTTGCAAAAGTGTGCTAGTTGGCTGTTGAGGACCAATAGCATGTTGGACAGCAGAAACGCTTGTGCTTGTTTACCTCAGAATTTAAAGAGTTCTTCTCAGTTGAGGACCAGGAGAATCCGTTTTGATTTGTTCTTGCAAGACACCTACAATGCTGCAGTTGATCAAGACGGGAAGTAGCTGTCTTGGAGTTACCTTGCTCTGTGAATAAAAGATAAATGTCTTTATTATGCATAGGCTGATATGCTGGAGTTTGCTGCAGTATTAGACAAACAGCTTTTATATTTTCTATATGTCAAGCTTTATTTTGTAATAAATAAATGCATGGAAATAAGGACATCCCTTCACAATGGCAAATAACCATGTATTTCTGCATGAACTTCTGAGTAATGCCTACAGAAAGGAACACTTGTTACCGGTGTACTAATGCTCACTGAAGGTATTAAACAGCAAGCAAAACATAATAGACTGCTCTTCAAATGCCTCTGAAATCCAGCCTCCTTTCCTTGTACACCATATTTAGAGAACTGGCTGTCTGTTAGGAAGAGAGCAACTGATCATTTTGGGGGGAAAGGCTTCTATCCATAATCTTCAGTGAAGATGGAACAAGCACTAAACAACACTGAACTGTTCCATAATGGTTTAGGCAATGCCTTTCAAAGATTTTGATGGCATTTTCTTAAAATGAAGCTGTCAAATGTTTGTTTTATCCTGCTACTGTGTCATACTGTGGAAAGTGCAAACTACCTACGTGGTATTTACAGCTGCTGCATCTGATCTGCAGTGAGGTTCTGCTAACATCTCAGTAAAACAGGAATATTGTTTTCACCCCTTCATAGGAGCTGCAATCTGATAGCCTTTCTTCTTTCTGTTTTTTTCTGCTGCAGGCAGGATATCCATGGGTTATACCCAATAGATAATATCTGTTGTAGAACTTGTGTGAATGCCACCTGTCTCAGAGTAAGGAAAACGTAAGGAATTTCAACCTTGAAATCAAAATTCTAGGGAGTCAGACCTACAGGTACAGATACCATCAGTGAAATTAGCAAAACTGAACAAAACCAACAGAACCATAGCTGAGCTTAATCTAGAAAATATATGAAAGAAAGAGGATGGTTTTTACAGTTGACTTTCTCTCAGATTAACAAAGGAGTCATTTCTCTCCATGACTTACTAATATTGGATTTAATTTCCCAGAGGCAAAGATAAAAATAAAATCTTAATGCATTCCCTCAAAACTCTTGTCTTTTGTGATTCATGAATATAATTTAAAGCCACATCAGGAAGCTTCAGTCGTGATGACTCTTCTGCTGTCATTACTGACTCTTTCACTCACTGTAACACCCTGGAGGTGTTCACAGCAGACCGAGAAACTGCAGTCTGCTATCTAGGGAAAAAGCTGTTGTGTGTTAAAGTATTTGTGAAAATGAGTAATGCTTTAGAGAAAGTGAGGCATCTCCTACTTTTAAGCACAGAGTTGCTAGCTGCTTCCTTTAGTAAAAAAAAAAAAAAAAAGTATCATTCTGATAGATAGGAGGAGAAGCATCTAAGCAGCGTGGCCAGAGCAAGTTCATGATGGTGCAGACGTGATCTGACCTGTTGGGTCTTGACATGTTTTGACATGTTTACTCTTTGTGATTCAATTTAACTTCTAGGAGACAGGAAGAATCCAAATTCTCTTCCCTTTGGACAAAATTTTGTGGCCTTTTGCTTCCCAATTCTGCTCCTCCAAGTGAAGCGTTGGCAGACTTTTTGTCTGACACTTTCCTGAAAGATCACAGAGAAGCACTCGTCTTTTTAATAAACACAGTAGCATGGCAGTGCTAGCCACATTAACGTAACAGCAGTTTTTGTAACCGCAGTTCTGCTTTTTCTGTTTGCCATCTGAGCCGTTTGATGTCCAGCTACAAAGCCCGTTAGAGTTTGGATCGTGCTGTTCAGCGTTAGGAGTCATCTCTCCCAGTGCATCAGCCCGGCAGTTCAAAGCAGCTGAGCTCTGAAACTTGAACTGCGAGAGAGCAGAGTTCCTCACAGGTCACTGCCCCGTAAGAGCTTCTCTCTGGTGGTCCTGTAGCGTTAGAGCAACCCGAGGTTTCTGGTTCACGTCTTCTCTCTTTTGTTTGGAAGTAACAAATCTAAAGGGTGTATTGGTCCAGCAAGAGATTACAGCTTTCTTGTTGAGTAGCCCTTTTAGACCATGTCAGAGGGATTCTTTTAATTCACAAAACAAATGTATTCTACAAATAAGGCCATTTTGTAATTTGGTTTTTCAGTAGAAAAAGAGTATTTTCTAAAGTAATAGCATGCAGTGCATCTCTAGCAGGAGTGTAACTTTGAAGGGGGTGTTCCCAGTGTCCCCGCTTACTGTGCACTGGTTGAGTTTGTGGGGTGCCCTTAGATCTCAGGGAAGAGAGGCCTTTCAGAAGAAATAACACCAAAATCTCCACTCTGGGCATGCAGCAAATGTGCTCCAAGGGGTCTAAACTGGTCTTTTAGACAGTGTGGGTATACTGGGGGAATGGGACAAAGACAACATTTAGCCTAAAGGACAAAACTAAATCTATGCTGAAGAATAAGTCCTAAGCAGATTCTTGAATAGCTTGTACGGTATTGATGTGTGAGCCTCAGCGACAGGTACTTCCATCTGCTGTTCAACTCCCTGTTGAACCGAATTGCCAGCTAATGAAGATATAGCTGTCATGTGACACACTTTGTTCCTCCTGGTAGGACTTCATGAACGGATCTTTTGCTTAATGATCAGCATATACATTTAAAAAAAGAAAGAGCTTATCAATTCTCCTCTGTTTTCCTTAAATAGTGATGATAAAAGATACTATTTCTTTGCAGCAAGGTCTGTATTCTTTACTTAGGAGGAAAAAGCAATAAGGAACAAGAACTGCAACCTCTTCGTAAGACCACAGCCTTGAGATGCCTTTATAAATGATTTTTACTTCACCTTGCAGTGTGTTCAAGGCATAATTGCAATGAGTTTTTTTTTAAAGTAGACTTTTCCAATTTGAAGATTCTCAGACCATATTTTACTGGCTTGGCAAACTGCTACACAAACTACCTGTTTTGTCAAGATTTAAGCTGCAAGTGCTGAAGTCAATACAAGAGAAAGTTTGTATTGTAATAAAGTCCTGTAGAGTTCAAGGGTAATGACACAAGATACGCTTGCATTTATGTTTTGAAAGTCTTAGGTGTAACTGCATCTGAGCTAAAATAGCAGTATTACATAGGAGGATTATAAAGATGGTTAGAGGTATGAATGAGTAAGTGTGAGTAGTGAAATGGCAGGCAGAAGACAGATCATTAGAACATAATCACCAGTGTTAAAATTTTTCCCCATGTCACTCAGCCAACACCTTTAATGCTGAAGTAGTGCCAAAAAGTCAAGGCTGCTGTTCTTCATGTAAGTAAAATTACACTTTTACTAGCCCAGCTTGATTTAGGATGTTCTGAGCAATGTCTCCTAGGACTGAGTCATGAGTGACCCTTCTTTCAGCCTCATGTTTCTCTTGGATAGCTTCCATTTAAACACTGTCCTTAACTTAGGCCATGAATTACGTGCAATTGCACTAGAAAGTCATGGCGTAGCTATGGGACGTGTTTTGAACGGGGATGTAGTACATAGGTTATTACAAACAGTCCACATTTCAGGCCTGGAGCATATTCTCTAGATGACCTCTTATCTCACCTGAAAATGAATTTAATTTCATTCCTTTCTGTAAAATTCATAGCAGCATTTTGGAAACCTACTCCTGAGCAGCTTGGGTTTTTTTCAAACTGTCAGTCTCACCTTCTACCTTTAAGTTGATAAAGTGCCTTCATAGGCTGGCAGCCACAGTTATTGAGAGAAAAAATCAAAGTGTTGTCACTATGAAAAGCTGAAGGAACTTATTTTCCTCTAAACATAGAGGTTATTTACCTCAGAAAACAGTTGGTCTACTGTAAATATAGAAGACAGAAGAAGGGAAAGTTTTGGGGGGGATGTCACTTTATGGGGGACGGTTTGGGCTTTTTGTTTGGATTTTTGTTGTTGTTGAGGTGTTTTATTGAGGCAAAATCAAAGAACAAAACTACTTTGCTTTTTGAAATGTGATTTTTTGTAGGATTTTGATGCTGGTTGCATTTCTTTCACCCTAATAATGATCAGAAACTAAGTTACCATGTAACTTACATGATCTTTGTAGCTGGTACCTAACCTAATCCTCTCTCCTTGTGTACTCTTTGAAGAACAGTAATTTACTGAAGTTCTCTGCAACATAGTGAAACATTGTAGAATAAAAAGGCAATCTTGTGATATTTTTTTATGAGGAGTTGCCAGTTAGTCTTGATAGGTTAAAAATTCAGTCAAAGATTGGCTTTCAGGGCTTAAGAGATGTCAGGCAGTTTAAAGCACTGTTTTGGCAGAATGAAATTAAAACGAAATCCTTAGGACTCGGTTACACTTTAATAAAAAAATATTTATACCTTTCTTAACATTTGATTGTATTGTGCACAATAGTACAGATTATTTTTCTCCAACAACAATGAATTGATTTATTAAATATTACTTTAATTCTTTATTTCACAGTAGAATGTCATTATCGGTCTAACCTGATTTACATAGCTTAGCAATCATACTGCTGAAAGAGAGATGATGACCAGTAAGAACTGTATTCTTTATCATCTCTTTTATTTTAAATTCAGTCACCTGCAGATCGGTGCAAGAAAATCCATGCTGGGGATGAAGTGATTCAAGTTAACCACCAAACTGTGGTATGTATAACTATGTTCTGTGTCAATTGGAGAAAGAGGTGTCATGGCACATCAGCATGTGTAGAGAAGAAATGTGTAGAAAAATGTGTTTTTATAAATCATTATTTGTTCTAACATCTAAATTTTCCTTTTCTCTTTTGAAACCACACAGTTCTTAAGTTAAGCCCCGATCCTCTGAGTATCACTGGAGGTATCAAGTTAGGCTAAATAGCTGTGGCTTGGGAGATATGTTAGGGTGGTTTCTGCTTACCCACGCTCTGTTAATAAACAGTTGGGTTTCGTGTAATGGAAGGTTTCGGTCGAAGGGATGCAGGGAGTTGGAAATGTGCCCTTGTGGGTTTAAGATCAAGATTACTTCTGGAAGCTGGAAAACGTACTACTTTCCAAATCTACTGGAATGTGTAGAACATGGTTTTCGAGAACAAAAGCATGTAAAATTCCCATAGTGTGCCTAGGGTGCTTAGCTTAATTTAAATACAGATTTTTAAACTTGGAAAGTTAAGATGAAACAAATCTTTCGGATGTGATAAGCAAGAAAACTAATACCATGCAAATTGCTCTTCGTGTGAACAGATGCGTGTTGGTTCCTGGTGATTTTATTTAGGATTGGTGAACTGTTAAAATAAAATTACCTTTTCTAAGGTAAGGCTTCGTAACAGAAAAGAGCAGACTGTCAGTATAGAAAGCAACTATTCTTTTTCCAAAGTATAAGGTTTCTTAAGAGTAGTGAAAGTCAATATATGATATTAATTACATGTGTCCTTGCAAGCAATTTAAGTGACAAAAAAATATCCTAGATCACCATTATTAATATAGAAGATGTTTGTTAAAAGTGTGTTTTGTCATTCCCCATGGGGTTCCGCTTCTAGGTTTAGGCCATTGTACATCATGTCAGCTCCTCTGCACAAATTAGTGCAATATTTCAGTTTACCCTCCAGCTAAGTTTGATATCAAATATATGGTACATATGTGGAACTTAACTGATGAGAAGCTATCTTTTGAGCTATGCAATGTAATTTGATAAATCTGAGCAGCTTAGGGTGGATTTTAATACTTTTTTTGGCCATATAGATTCTTAATAAGTACTGTATCCCATGATTACTTACATGTACAGTTGATGACTAATTTCTTTATATTTCTGCACTAAGAAAGCTCATGACATCACTTTAATATGAAAAACATTTTAGAACATTATTATATTGGCTATCAAAATGTATACACGTTTGAAGAAGCACATCAAGCATTTGATCCTTATGCTAGCTAGTTTTTCCAGCAAATTCTGATGGTGCTATATAGCAAAGTTGTCTTGTCAACTTGAAAATTTCCAATCAACTAGGTGTTTATTCTAGTTTTCTTGGCACATTTACACTGCATTTATTTGATGGAAAGATCAGATTCTTACTCCTAACGCCAATAATAAAAACATTTTGACAAGCCTTAAGATGAGCTTTCTTACCTAGTTGGATGGAATTTCGAATGTGGGATTGGAGTGTTTTGGCTCTTGCATTAGTGAAGCTAGGTATTTTGAGATGTACAGAAAAAAGAGTTGATTGTAGCTCTAGGAAAAAGGACCACAGGGAGCTAAGACAAACTTAATTTAATTTTCCAACAGTAACGTTTGGTGTAGAGGATATGTATAGTAGTAGACTAAATCACACATTTACATATGCCCTTGCTTTGTTGTATCAACAATATAATTAAAATAATTGACATCGTTGATATTGTATACAAGTAACTTCCTTGTATTTTAGTGTCGCTTTCCCACAGTGAGTGTCAGCTGGCATTCTCTTAGAGATGTGATAGCACCTCCCAAGTTACTTTTACAAAGGTGCACTTCATTCACTTTCCAATTTATAGAGCCCAAATTCTTGATGTTTTCTATAGATGTTGCAGTATTATTTTAATCCTTTTATTTCTTTTGGCAAGAGTCTAAGTCAGTCCTTTTGTACTCTGGCCCCTGTCATAATGAATTTACTGTCCAGTTCTAGGAATCTTTTTTTCTGGGGAGAAGAAATATTATTCCTTACAGTGATTCTTACTTCAGAGATAAATAATTCTGAAGATACTACATTTTGTCTTTTCTGCTTATAGCATTTTTTTACACTTCATATACTGCTCATCAGTTGAAAAACAGATCCTATGTTTTCAGCTTGCTCCTTGTAACTGATCATACATTATCACTCGTAGTTACTATAGAAATAACTATGACTAAATTTTTTAAAGATTTCACTAGAGCTGTAGGGAAGTATTGTTCACATGTAACTTAGGTGATGTCTTGTACTTGGAGAATCAAAATCTAAAAAAAAAAAAATCTAACTTTAAATTTATTTTAGAGATAAAACTTTTTTTCTGTATTTTCTTCAGTTATTTCAGTGTATTCCATTTGTCGAAGTGAAGTTAACACCTGGCTTTCAGTACTTTATATTCCAAAGAATGAATATAAATATGGGGGAGAGAAGTTCCATGCAATTATTTTAAAAATCCAACTTGTTAGCTAACTTTTTTACAAGAATCACTTTTTAATAATTATGAAAAGGCTGTTCTTTCAGAAAGCCCACTGGCTTTCAGATAAGCAGCATGACAAAGTAGGAGAATAGCTAAGTGACTTACACTGATTTTTATTATACATGTCCTAATACTGGGTGTCAAATAGTTTTAAATTCTCTATTGACATCCTCTCTTTGCTTGTAGTGATGCTTAATCTTCATACTATTTTGTTTGGCAGTGAAATCAAAGGATTTAGAGTGATTACCCTGATCTTTTGCGATGTTGATAGAAAACATGCATAACAGGATGTATTCCACTTGTTGCTGGCAGGATGTCTGGAATGTTAAATATCTTCTGAATTTTTAAAATAAAAAAATAATAAGATTAGGCCTAAAGTCAGTGAAAAGTTAATGTTCAGAAAATTGTCCTTTAAATTGTGGTTTATTGAGGTTAGATAGCTATGTGAATCTTCTGTGTAAGTTTTGCCTTACAGAATAGAATTTTTTTTTAAACAGCTGTGTAACTAAGAGGCATGACTCCCCCATTAAAATTCAGAGGATTTAGGCACTGTCTTCTCTTTACACTTCACTGTAAATTCCATCCTTAATCTCCTCTAAAAGCCTGTCTGTCTAAAATATTTCCAGTGTAAACAAACAAAAAAGTCATTAAGGCAATTCAGAATTTGCACTGTACTGCAGTACTCATGTTTCTGCCCATATATAATTCAAGAGTGTATTTTGCCTCGAGATAGTCCTCCTTTTAACCAACTGAAAGTGCAGAAAACAATATTATTGCTTACATGAATTATTACTGTTCTCTTTCTGGTTACATCAGTGATAAAGCAGTAGAGAAATACTCCAAGCAGAAAACAGGGAGGTATAGACTCAGGATGGTGTAGGATTCTTGAATAACAGGCTGTTCTTGTATCATCTCCTGTGCATAGTTTCTTTATTTTGGAGGCATTTTTGGCACATTGCATATACTTCTAATACAAGTATGATGTAGATTATGGATTTAATACAAATATGATATGACACGTGATAGACATGTGGATTCCCAAAATTTGTGTTTGTTGGCTAAAACTCATCAGAATGAATGTAAATATAGATGACGGGAAAAAATGTGTTTAATTTGGCAAAATAGGTGAAGACGGTCAGTTACCCATCTGTTTCATGTAGAAGCTGGTATGTTTAATGTCTTTAACACCTATAAGTTGCTATTGAAATTGGATTTTTTGGAATCATGTAGTGTATAGATAACACGTAGCTTTTATATGGCGTGTTCCTTAGTGTGGAAACTCCTGTGGGCTCTTGTGGGCCAAGCCAAGTCCACAGAATTGAGTTGCTGGAATTCTTTTTGTATTTACAGTACAAAAACTTGGAAAGGATTTTGCTAAAATTCCTCTGAAACATTTACAAGATCATACCTTGCTTTTCTGCAAGGGTAAACGCTTAAGAAAGGTATGATACCTTTCTAGATCCTTACCCTAATTTAATCTTTGTTTAGAAAAAGTAAGGAACAGGTTTTTAAGATTCACTGTACAATTAGTGGGAAGAGTTCAACTTCAACAGAACCTCCCAGGGTTTGTGGGGAGCTGGGAAATACCAGCTGATAGGAAATGCTGAACTTGGGGTGCATATGAATCTGGAGCGTATGCATCCAAAATGGAGTTTGCAGTAGGTGTCGTCTTATTTGGGGAAAAACAAAACAAACCACCTTTAAGTAGAAAAATGGCATTGCCAGCATTTCTGTTTATTCAGTTCTTCTGCACTGTTTAGCAGGATCTGTTTCAGATCCAAGCTAGGGTTTTTTTGAACACAGATATTTCATTTAAGGCCTTATTAACTTGGCTTTGAAGGAAATGGTATTCCTAAAGAGATTCAGCGGGGAAGTGGGCTGGAGGAGTATAAGGGAGGGGACAGCAGTGTCAGTCCAAGATTTTGCCATTAGATGTTTGACACCTTATACAACAACTTCCACTAACAACATCTTTCATTTAAAATAATATTTTTATTCTCTTATGATGCTTGACTTGAACAACAAAACAGTGCAGCAAGATTGTAAAAGTTCAAAAGAAATATGCCTGTGCTCAGCTTCCTTCTGTTGCTGTCCTGGATGTGCTTTTATGGAAGAGCAGATAGAGTAATAGCTCCCAAATCATGATTTTAATCCTCTCCAAATCCTTGGGCTCCCTCTGTTTATAATGGTTTGGTAAATGTTAACACAAATATTTAAAGGTAGGTGGGATTTACATCTAAAAGCTTTTTAGGTCTATTCAGAAATGTTAATGGAAGTCTTTATGGCAGTAACCTAGTTCTCTGCAGGGCTCTGTCCTGAGCTCTCTGTAGTTTGTCAGGATATGAGGACCGTACTTCGATTTTGGCAAATGTAGTCTGTCCTCCAAATGCCCTCTCAAAATTTCAGTTTAATTCTTTATTCTTTCTTTTCAATCTCCATAAGTATTGTGTAATACTGATAAAGGAGCTAAATTGTCGTGATCCTCTCAAAATAAAAAAATCTTTTTGTGAATTTGCAATTCCCTTTAACATGGAATTTGTGTTGAGATTATATGGTGTTATTTATAATCTCTTTTCTACATAGATGTGCAAATACACATAGAAATACATTATTTTATATCCCATATGTCAGGGAAGTGTGATATTGCAGAAATGAAATGTGTGAGGGAAGATGATGTTTTGTTTCCCAATGGTGAGTGCAAATGTTTTTACATGAGTATAAATGAAAAAGAGAAACAACTTGACAAATTTGACAAATACAGATGAATTATGTCGTGCTTTCCAAGAAATATTCTCCAGGGAGAAAGGATTCTCAGGTACTCTGAAGAGGAGGGAGGAGTTAGTCTTTTAAGGAGTTAGGAAAGCAGGCATATCTGCGTGTATGTAGATAGATTTCATTTTAGTTTTCCACAAATATTTTTCAAATGAAGTAAATATTTGGGAAAATAAAATTAATGGAGGTCATCGGCAGTAGCTCCATGGATAAAGTGTCTCTGCTTTGAGAACTGCCCCACTCGGATTTGGAGTTCGGAGTTTGAATGGGCAAGGACTCTCCTGCCACTTCTGCAGCACAAGTGCTGGATGCTCTTGTCCGTGGAATCTGTTTTCCATTGATCCTGGGGCTTGTTCGGAGCTGATGTGTGAAACGCACACCACTGATGAGCACAGGCTCATTTTTGTGTAACTAGCGTGATGTGTCAGTGTGGGCATCCACTTGCACTTCTAAGTCTGGCACGACAAATCGGCTAACTAACAAGTCGTTGTTGCATCTGTGTTAGAGCAGCATACGCTTGGCCAGCCCACGCTGTTTCTTATTGCTGCCAAACTTTAAATAATTTCCCATTTTTCATTCCACATGAAATTTTCACGCTTAACTACACACCTGTGTCACCAGCTAGTGGAATTAGTTCAGTTGCAGCAGAAAGCCACGCTGTGCTGCCTTTCAGCAGCTACCCGTCTCCTAGATGATACCAGAGCTCAACTATGTGAGCGCTTCTAGCTTAATTTAAAGTCAACCTGCTTGGCTTAGCTGACAGCATTAACCCTGGTTGACAGTGCCCCAGAATGGAAAGGGAACACTGGCGGGGTCACTCATAAGTCACAAGTGGTCGTGGAAACTGCTCCTCACTGCCTCAGGCTTTGTGAGCGGCAGGTTTGGTCCTGTGACCCGAGCACCGACGTCCCACTTTCAGTGTGCTTTTTGGTCTGTGCTCCAGAGCACCTGATCCCCACCCTCTGCTGCCGTTACTGCGCGCTGCAGCCTTGGAAGAAGGTATGCTGGGCGTGTTAAGCCTCACCTGTGGGACCGGCACGCTGTTGATGGAGCTGTGTAACAGCCAAGCACTGAGAAGTTCGGATTACTATAGGAGTCCTTTCAGGAAGGAACAGAAGAAACTGGTGCAACAGAAGATGCCCATCCTCTCATATGACTGGGACGTGGGCCATACACTGTATTTCTAGAAGTCTTCCCTGCCAGCTGATTGTGGTCCTGGTCACCGGTTGCCATCTGCTGTGTCCCCCAGCTCACTCAAAACTGTAGGTTTTTTCTGTCGTGGCTGTACCCCGGAATGGACAGCTCTATTATCAGTGAGCCCTGGTAGTTCACTCATGTGATTAGATGAACATATAGGAATAGCCATTCAGCAGACTATTGACTTCTTCCATTATTTTTCTTTGGGGAAAAGAAGAAGTTCTTTTGTAGTTGATGACAAAGACTGCTCTGTATGGCGCTGGCTACAGTTTGGGAATACACAGTTGGGATGACTTTGAAGGCACCAGTGTGTCTTTTAGAAGCAGTGTAATTGTATTAAGAATCCTGCTGCAGTATCAGTTGATGTTTTTTTGTGGATGTCATCGGTGGGCCTTCATAGTTTCACCGCTGGCGATAGCCAAGTTACTGAGTCTGTAGCCAAATCAAGTATTTTTATACAAGCTATACTTATGACCATACTCCTGAGGGTGTATCTGCTAAAAACTGCTGCAGTATTCTGTGGAGTATTCTTGTGATCTAATTGTTAAATTCATCTTTCTGTACAGAACATACTGGGAGATGATGGATTTTAATTTATTTATTTTGTGCAGTTGTTTTATGTTTTGCTTTTTTTCCCACATGGTAGTGTTTCCATAGGAAAAAAAAGTCCTCTAAGAGGTGCTGTAAATGGTATTAATATTTCCAACAGAAGTACCGAAAGACAATGTGCTGCCAAAAGCTTTTTGCATATATTCCTGATAAAAATTATTTTCATACTCTCATAGTAGTTGCTACTGACTACTAATCTTGGTACAATTTGTATTTGCAGGCAATTTAAATTACAATGTTAACAGTGTGTTCTTGATAGTGAGAATACTGCAAATTCTGCAGTTAAAATAATTCTTTCAAAATTTCTTAGTCTCTGGTGTGTGAAATGTATGATTAGAGCATATGTTTTATTCCCAGGTAGCAGATAATAAGTAGAATTGGAGGTTTTGATTGTTAACTATGTTGATGCCTATAGAACAGAATACAGAGTATATTGCTCTTTTTGCCTCATAAGAACAGGTTGAAAGGCTTACTGTTAGTGTAAGTTCAGGTATGTGTATTTGGAAGGGGAGGCAGCTATTATTCTGCTGCTAATAATCTGCCTTTTAACTGAGATTGCTGAAAATTGAAGTACGCTGTAGAGAAGGAGATGAAAGGTAAGGAGAGACGTCTTCAAAGTTGCGCAAATTACTTGGCTGATACTACAGTTGTGCGCAGCCTGGACCATGTATGAGTTAGCATTCAGTAGTTTTGAATACCTCTGTGGTTTGTGCAGGTACCAGCTGTGTAAATTACACAGCTGATCTTCAGGTTCCAGCCTGATCTTCTGTTGCATAATTCATTATCTTATTCTGATGAAGTTAGGAGGTAATTGTGAGGAAGTGTAAGATGGTGCTAGTTGTAAAAGTAGAGCACAACAGTAAGAAAAGGAAGTTAATGCTGTGTCATGAGGGAGCAAAAATTAAAGCAGGGAAATTCTATGCCTGATTTGAGTAGATGTACTCTGATTATGTAAATTTTTATTAAAAAACCCCCTCAGTACTGGCTTAGAACACCTCAGTGGCTTGAACGTTATATGTAGTCTATGGCTGATTATTTTAATAGCAGTAAAGTGGAACAAAAAAAGAAAAGAACTCTCGTGGCTAAATAATTACTGCTTTATTATGACAATTTCTTTTAACTCCCTATCCTTGTCCTTCCTTTAGCTAAGCGATGCTACGTAAGTTTTCAGCTCAATTAAAGGCTTTTGGCGTTTTGTTTTTTTTTTTCAGTTGCTCGGTTATTAGTGACCTTTAAGGTTGGTTTTTGTTTTTTTTTTTTTTTTTCAATTTCTTTGTACACATGTTAATTTATTTTCACTATACAAATTCAGTCTCAAGAAACATCTGTTTCAAGGATAGCAGCACTATTTAGGTGCAGGGCAGCTGGGCATCTCAGGTAGTTTGTTTATACACTGAAAAGTGGGGGGGTGTCAAAGACTGTTGGAATTACAGACTCACTGGAATAATTCTAAAATCTTAAGTTGCGATAATGTAAATCTAATCTGAAACAGAATTATTTATATACGTGTGTATGCATGTATGTTTATATATATTTATTATTTTAATTCCAGGACAACCATTTGGGGAATTTGAATATGAGAATATGCAATGCACGCACACACATGCCTCAAATTCCCGTTGTGAGCTGAAGCACACAGCAGCACAGATGAGTCGGTGTAAGGCAAATGTGGCCGTGGTGGGTTAACGCTGCAGGGTCACTCCCGAGCAGCACGTTCCTTATGCCGTGTGAAGCACGGAGAACTGGGCTATTCCCTTCCCCCGAGGAAGGATGAGGCCACCCGCACCCATACTGCGGCTTCATCTGCGGGAAACTTGGGTGTGATCCAGCCTGCCTCAATCCTGCCTGAGCCGTCAGCTTGTACCACCGACTCTCTGCGCCTGCTTAGACATTTATCAGCACTTAAGTTTCTTTAGTGCTCACCTGTGGCCACCCAGGGGTGCTGACATGTCTCTTCTCGGGCAGTGGAGGTCTGCCCCTCGCTGGGAGTCCTGCCGAAGTGGAGGTAGGCAGCTGGGCTTTCCGTACGTTCCCTGGAAGCTCCTGAAAATGAGGCCAAGTGAGGAGTCTGGTGGCAGCATCTTTATTCCCATAATAGTTTAACGTCTGTGCCCTTGGTGAAGAAGGGGTAGGGCCTGCTCATCACAACGTGGCTTTCAGACCCTGTTCCCTGCCGTATGTGTGTACTTTGTATTGCGTTTATATTACGGTCACTGGGAACTGGCACCAGAACCCTCGTTTCCCTGCTCCTGGCGCGGGGACCTGGTGGTTTCTTGCCTGTTGTATGGCTGGGCTTCGTACACGTGTATTCCCATCAGCGCAGGGCTTTGCCTTCAGGGAAGCCCTTTAACCTGAAACTATGCACCTCTTGGTGCTTGAGACACCTCTCTAGGGTTTGAAAGGCTGAATTTAGTCCCTCGGAGGCTAAATAATGCTGAGATCCACATTCCGCAAGTGGATGGAAGGCTGGATGAAACCCCTCCAAATTGCCAGTGCCTGTCTCTTCTGGTTATCTGTACTCCTGGTTGAAGAGAGAGAAGCCTTACAGTCATCGTGCTGGTGACGGCCAGTCACTGTGGGGAAGAGCAGGTACCCAAGTGAGGGAGGATGCCTCAAATTTCAGAGGTGTACCAAAACTGAGAGAACTGCAGTCAACCCCATTTTTTAGAGCCATACCATGAAATAGGGAAGTGAGACCCTTTTTCTTCAAAAATTGTACCTAGTCGCTGACTTTACATCTGTCAAATAGGATATAATCTAACCCATGAAGTTGGAGTCTTTGCTGTTGCCAACAAATATCGTTTATTTGTTCTAGGATGTTGCTAGCAATGACTCAAAAGCAAAACAGTGAGGTAGCTCTGAACTGAAGGTTGATTCTATCAGTGAAAAGTGAAAGGTAAACATTGTTGTTAAACACTGTCCAAGCTTCAATACAGAACTGGTTCTGTGTCCCTGGATAATTCAAGTTTCAGTTCCCTCACGGATAAAACAGATGCTTGTCTCCGTTACCGAGGTGCACTGTTGTCATGTAACCAACATTTGTGAAGTTTGTTGAATTACGGTGGAACTGAGCTGTGCAAATACCTAAAAGGAGCGAGGTAATAAAATCAGTCAGAAGTTATGCTCTGGATCAGATAAATTTTCTGACAGGGAAATGCGATTAGAGCAGCTTAATGAGAGGCAGTAACTTCTGTATTGAGCTCTCAGTGTGGGTCCTAACTTAGTTTATTCTTGGGAAAGTCTCTTAATCATGAGCTTTAGTTTACATAGCCAAAAATGAATATAAAAATTACTTATTTCATAGTTTGGTGGTAGTAGCAAAAGTTTTAGTGAAACATCAGGATTTTCTCAAGTAAAGGATGTGATTTTCTTCAATGTACTTTACATACAAACTGTGTTGCTGTGACTTTGGGCAACGGTACAGTATGGTGTGATCACTGACATTCTAGGGATGCACGGAACTGACTTTAACATTGGATTAAAATTGCATTTATTTAGATAATATAGCCAAAACACTCTTTAATTAGAATTGCAGCGTATGCAATCACAATATTATTAACCTCTCCTCTTTGGGAGAAAACTGTTATGTAAGCTTGGATGTTCATGATCATGCTAGCTTAAGAGGCTGGGTAAATCCCTGAAAGGCATCTGCTACTTCCCTGACACTGCTTCTCCTACCGCATACAGATACAGCTTTCATCTCTGTGGTGGTCCGTGTTGTAAACATCCTTCTGTGGTTTCCTCACCCAATAATGTTTTCTGGGGGCGGAAGACCTATGGCCTTCCATTATTTTTTAGCCTTTTCAGGCATCTGCAGCTGGGGGAAGGGAAGGAGATGCTTGCTACTAGCATATGTGTTTCATAGGGCTGCCAGCTGACCATCCTCATTTCTGGCCAGTGTTTATGGAAATCAATCTGTTAATTTAACAGCATGACGCCAGATAGTTTCTGGTCAGATTCTGACTTGCTTAAAAACATGCTAGGTTTGATAGTGATTTGAAGTGCAGTGTTGGTTGGTTGTTTTTTTCTTATGCACTAATTCTTATTTATAAAATGCAAGATGTTTGATAGATATGGAAGTTCTTAAAAAAACACCCATTTCTTAAGGTGAATACACTTTTCTCCTAGAAATTTTTTTTTTTTTTTTTTTCTGAAAAATGAGTAAAAACTTGAAGCTTGAAATGGTTGATAAGCCAAAGAGCTCTGGCTGCATGCAATTATAACAGGCAACATTGAAAGAATAAGAATTTTGATTATCTCCCCATTCCAGTAACTTTTTAAAATTAAACATTAGAGTGGATTTTGCATATTTGCTTAGCTAGAAAATAGCACATGGCTTTGCAGGTTATATTTAGCAGGAGGATATTACTTTTCCTTCAAAAGTGTGAAGATATTACTACTTTTCCCTTTTACAAATCTGCAAGTCAGGAAAGAATTACTGTAACTGGCGGAAAAAAAACCCCAACATTTTCTTTTCATGGAAGCAAAAAGCTCCCATTAACTTTTGTGGGACTCTGGTGACCCTTTGAACAGGAATATGCCTGTAAAAATGTGGACTCTGTTCTATTTATCATTTGACTATAATTCCACCCTCTAGATGATATAGTTTCAGTGTGTATTAGATTTGCACACTGCCTTTAAATGACGCAGCTGTTCCATGGTTTCTTTGGGATGCATGTGTTAGATTTTTCAGACTGTAGGTTATTTAGTACTGGATCTTGTAGCATCCTAAAAATACTTGGTTTAGGTCCATCCAATTGTATTTGAGCTGCCTGCATGTTAATATTTTACAGAGCTCCTCTCTGGCTCATAACATACAGCAGTACTCACAGAAGTCATGAATGAGCACAGAAATTTGGGAATACTGTCATGGGTGCGTCTGTGTGGAAAAAAAAGATTCGATGAACGGTCACGCTTACTTTCCGAAAAGGGGAAGATCACTACCAATTTTCCAAGCTTGTCATGAAGGGGGCAATAGGTTCATCTGGGGAAAAAAGGTCATTACTTTAAAAGCAACTTTTTAATAGTTTAAAACGTTAAAGTTCTTGGCAATTTAGAATAGGAATTCAAAATAAAAGTTCCATTTCAGGCTATTGTAATATTGTCATCCAGATGTGCTTGCTGTAAGCCAAAGAAACATTGGGGTCTTTTAAAATACACCTCATCTTGCTCAGGGGCATCTTCTTTTCCCAGGTGGTGGCTGGGGGAGCAGAGCTTTAACAGCACCCCCTGCCAAAGCTTCCTGCTATTTGGGGTAGTGGGTGCTGGCATATTCCGGGTGGTGGAGAAGAAGGAGGGAGAGGAGGCGAGAGAGATGAGGAGGACGTGTCAGAGCTGGGTGCAGCAGCGCAGGGCTCCCGCATGCCCGTCTTGCCCCACGGAAGCAACCCGGGTGGCCGCGAGCGTCTCTGGAGCGCTCCGGTGAGGCTTCCCAGCCTGGCCGAAACCTCTGGGCAGGTAGCGGCGGGGCGAGATGAGAAACTCGGAGGAGGCCCGATGCTGATGGTGCAGGCACCCTGCCTGCGGGCTCGCTTCTCCTGGCGCGGAGCGTCGCCCTCCCCTTTGGGAGGGTGACGTCCCTTCTCGCGCCGTCCCCCAGCAGCGCTGCTCATCTGGCCTCGGGGCATCGGTGGCTTGGACGTGGGCTACCCTGTCTATCCCTCCTTTGCCTCGGCAGTAGCCTCCTCCAGCAAAGGTGCTGTATTCTCCTTGGCAGAAACAGCTCAGCACGACCCCTCAGGGCATCCCTGTGCTGCTCCCTCGCTCTCCTCTCCCTCTTCCCCTAGTTCCCCATCTTTGCCTGCCGTGCTCACCTTCCCGTGCTGCTCCTTGAGCCCATCGCCCTCCTCCTTCCTCACCAAAAAAACCCCCGTGGCTTCTCCTGCTCCAAGCTCCACCTTTCCACGAGGTGCCCTCGGGCATCCAGACCCGCACCCGTGCAGCGGGCGTGCTTCCCTCCCGGCTCTCCCGGCGTTACCCCGGGACCGGCTGCGTTGTGCCCAGTGCCGGAGCCCCCGGCGCTTCCCGACCTCGGCCACGAGCTGCACCGGCAGCCGGGAGTGATTCGGGCACCGCGCAGCAAAACCCAACGCTGGGCTTAGGCTGCCGCTCGAGAGACCTCTCCTGACCACCGCTTGCTGATGGCACTTGGTTTAACGATGTAAATTTATTTTAAAGCAAGCAACAGTAACTGGCTTGGTTCTTAAAAACGGGTACCTGGTCAGCATAGCGCGCTGTTTTAAAAATACATTGCTCGGGTTGTTTTAATGTAAGTGAAGTCGTCTGCTAATACAGTCCTTTTACTTATCTATCGAATTTTCAAACCAGTAATGAAACTTTCTTATTACTGTCCATTTTTGCAGTACATGGGCAGAAAAAAGGATGTGGTAGGGACTTGGAAAGCTCTGCCCAAAAACTTGATGAATAGAAGTTGAGAACTGGTAACTGTGGAGGTAATGAGAACGGGGAAGGTCCTGAGGAGCGATTAGAGAGAATAAATTCAAATCACACTTAAAAGAAAGTGTAGATTACATATCACTGAAGTGGATTTCTGGAGAACAGTTTTCAGTTCCAGGTATATTCACTGCCTTTTCCGCTTTCCAACCTGACCTCCTCAAATAAGATTGCTTCTGTTTAGTCTGTGTCAATCTGAATTTTGATGGGATCTAAACTATGTGGGAACTGAAAAGCATGCCTCCTACCTGGACATCAGTTTCCTTCAATTTCTTGTTGACAGCCTCTTATGTGACTTGTTCCTCTTAGGCCAATTTAGTTGTTTCTGTTCAAAAGATGAGAAGCAACCAAGGACTGTCTGAACTAGCCAGAAAACTCCTGTCAGGGAACTAAGTAAAAGCAGAGGATGAACTTCATTTGAAATTTATAGTAAACTCAGAATTTTCCTCTGAAAAATTAAGTTAAATTGTTTATATTCATGAGCTTCTAAATTAAATACATCAGATTTAGTGCTTTGAAGTGATTTTTTTCTTTAATCCCCCTAACCCTCATAAAGAGACTAATCTCCCATTTATTGCAATGTAAGGTGTCGTTGAAATACACGACACAGTCTATCTCTGCAAAGTATGGACGTGCATTTAAAATAATTTTAAAACTGCCAGTGTAACCAAAAATCCCCCGTTTTTTTTATATTCCGCTGGCTATTTCAGTGAGAAACAGATGGCTTTAAAGCACAGCTTTCGCGTGCAGCGACCTACCAACTTAAATGGCAAGAATTTTATATCCTGACTCCCTAACTGGGGCCACATCACGTTCTTCTCAAGGCTCCCTGTGCTGCTTTATTCAGCAGAAGGATTCCACTCCAGAAGTCTGTCTTCAGTTGTTACATTAGGGAATTAAAGTATACAGTAGCTTTCGTACAGAGACACCTTACATGAACTGTAAGCCTTTAATTCCTTCTTTGGGGTAGCAAATGAAACCTTGCGTATGCCCACGGTGGCATTATGGAACTATGGGGAATATATTGTTTCTAAGGAGTGGTGGAAGTCTCTCCGAGTAGGAAAACAGTATTGTAAATAGCAAGGTATCTTTTTATAAAATCATAATATTAAGACACAAAGCTTGAACTTACAGAGACTTGGTTTCGATACTGTTGAAACGGAATGGAGACTTCACTGGGATGTGGG
This sequence comes from Harpia harpyja, assembly GCF_026419915.1. Classification (NCBI taxonomy): domain Eukaryota; kingdom Metazoa; phylum Chordata; class Aves; order Accipitriformes; family Accipitridae; genus Harpia; species Harpia harpyja. Next base: position 1,784,407 of record NC_068947.1, read on the forward strand.
AATTGGGCTGAAGGTGATTACGTTCATGTTTCATTTTATTTAAAGTATAATAGCCATATGCCTAGTACATTGGACTGAAAATAAGAATTCCGGCATGCTTGGAAGTCTTCTGTGGAAGCTGGAAAATGATGCATAAAGATGCATGTTGTCAGCACCCTGTTTCTTTGTTTGCAATAATATTACTGTAGAATTGCATCCTGGATATAACGAAGTTTGCTGTGGTGAGAACAGGACAAGCAGGCTCACGGTAGCTGAGGAAGAGTGTTGAGGATTGAACCATGTCTGTGATTCAGGGTTGTTGGTAAGCGTTAGTGTTGGCTTAAGCGGCATGCTCATATGGGAGTATCAGCTCTTAAAATAAGTGATACTGAGCAAACAAAGTGAGTTTTGGTATAATAGGGAATAAGGTAAAAAAATAAGTAGCAACAACCTACATGTGATTACTTTGCTTAAACATAGATAAATATATATTTGTGTCATGTTGCACTATACCAGTGATAAGGAACATCAGCATTCTCTTTGTTCACATTGCCCATTTGATTTTTTTCAGATGTATTGACATGATATAAAGTAACCATTTTAAGATGATGTTACCTTATCGCTTCAGAGTTCTAGATGTTTTTTCAGTAGAATTTAACTTTTCAATTGGATAATTTTCTTCTTAACATTGTTCTTGTACAAATTGCAAAAGCAGGAAAATTTTATAACTGTGATCCTTTAAACATTCAGGAAAATTTACTTGTTTGTTTAGTGGAAGAGAGAGAGAAAAAGGTGGAAAAGCTGTCAAGTTTACAGAAATAATCACTTTCTAAGTCTACAGGCCAAGATTTTCAAGGGATGTATGATTCTATGTATTGCCACTCTAGGTGCCAGACTTGAAAATACAGGGATTGAATAATAGATATGTAAAATCAGGCGTTGTTTAGGCTGAAAACCGTTGTCATGGGTTGTACTGTTTTAATATTTGAAGTACTTTTTTCAAATATGCGAAGTAAATGATTCAGAAAGTTCTATCCTGCGTTTATAAATAAAGACTTTTTGCTTTCCATGTTAGTCAAGTTCTTAATTTTAGAATATTTCAAAATGCTGTAATTCAATTAGGAAGATTTTACTTTGGGCTAATACTCAAGTAGTGGCTATACTACATTTCTGTCATTAATTTACTGTATTTGTTTCTGAAATCGTCATGAAAGAAGTGCTATTTAAAAAAAAGGCCTTGTAATTCTGATTTTATTTTTATAGCAGTGTGAAGAGTAGAAGATTTTCCTGAACTGGTTTGTGCTTGCATAACTGCTAGGAGTAGAAGTAGTATGATTACATGTGGTTAGTGGACTTTAAATAGTAACCATGGAGTACAAAATGCTCAGTTTTGAATTAACTGTCAATGCAGAAGCCAGGGCTTTTTAACTTTCTAGTCTCTAAAGTCTATGTACAAGGCTAATTTTGAAAAGACTTTGAGATTTAATTGTGCATTTACAGCGGAGTAACAGTAGTTTATTAATTCTAAAACCTGAAATGATGCATATCCATCTTAATGCATTATAATAATTATTTTAGTTGACATGATTTTTATGCAGTAATTCATTTCTGACATTTCTAGAGTTAATCTCCTTTAATATATATATATATCTACACACTCCTATTATGTTATTTTACTAATCTTATTTAAAAAGGGAACATTACATATTGAATACTGTACCTCAATTTTATTGTAATGATTTTACTGGTTACCAGGTGGGGTGGCAGTTGAAAAATTTGGTGAATGCACTACGAGAGGATCCGAGTGGTGTTATCTTAACTTTGAAAAAGCGACCTCAGAGCATGCTTACCTCAGCACCAGCTTTACTGAAAAATATGAGATGGAAGCCCCTTGCTCTGCAGGTAATGAAGCTTAATCATAAGTCATACACCATCATTTTAACTATAGATTATCTCAATGATGCTTTATTGTGCTTCATCTCAGCAGCATATGGATTTACTCTTGTATGCTTTGAAAAATTGTTTCTGAAATGATTTCTCTGCAGTTTGTTCTCATAAGCTCAATTGAAATTAAACCTGTTAGTAGAACTTTTCAAAGTTAAGAGGTAATCATCCCAGTGTTTTACAATGCAGAAAAGTAGCCCCAGATAACTTTTCTAGGCAAGGGGAAACAAGCATACTTTAGAAACTGATAAATTTTAGTTTGACTTCTTGTTAATCTCTCAGTGCAGTATAACCTCAAAGAAAGAGGGGAGGAAAAGATCTTGAGTTCTCAATTTGAGCAATCATGGAGTTATAGAAAAATTTATAAGGCGATTTTATTCAACGAACCACTTGACTGTCAAAATTTCCTCATGTGAATAAAGTTGTATTCATGTCAAAGTTGTCCTTGAGATTGAACCCTTGCACATAAGGCGGTGTAGCACAGGATGTCCGTCTGGGCCTTTAATTGTAGTAAGCCTGTAATGTGCTCAAAACCATGGAATGGTTTCATTAAGCTTTTGTGTTTCACTCTAGGATAAAATGTTGCTGTGATGGATTACTCTAGGACATAAAAGTTATGTCCAGACTGATGAAAGCATGTAACCAACAGATGGAACTGACAAATAATCCCTTTTTTCATTCAGTTCAGATAGAACAATATTTAGAAATTTATTTTCTTTGCATAAAGAATGCATTCTTTGGGACATTTTTATTATCACGATAAAAACTGTAATTTAAAATTAAGTACATTTGAGAGAGAAAAGACTTCTGCAAAGTTGGGGCAAAAGGAAAATGAGATACAGAAATGCCCTTGCCAGTAGCTGTGGTCTTTGCCATTTAAAAAATTAAGAGATTCATAAAAAGAACTAATGCCATGAAGAACTTCTTTCAAATATGTATATATATATATATAAAAAAATTATTTTATAATGGTTAAATGCATCATTGTCTTTGAAACTGAGTAAGTTTTTAAATGATTGAGATGTCTTGGTCTTTCAGATATAAAGAACTGACTAGACATGTGATCAAAAAACTTTCAACCAAAAATATCTTATTAGTGTCTGAACATAAAATTGGAAATCTGTATGCATGATATTGAGTGTATGAATGTCCATACTTGAAGGCTGCACTTTTATCATAGCTTTAGTGAGAACATAAAAACAAATGAAAAATGCACATCATTGCTTTAAATGGAGTCAAATGCTTTCAGTCTAAATCCTCTTCGGGTGAGTTTGGTATTTCTTTGGGTGAATTGGGTTATTCTTCTGAATATTCTTTTTGGTTCAGTTTGTCATTTGCCGCTAGAATAAGTACATCGAAGACCCCAAAACAGAAGTTTCTGACACGGGCCATTGATGCAGACAGTAGCAAATAAGCAATTAATTCAAGGCAGGCTACTCCAAAAGGGTGGGAAGAAATTGGACAGAAACCAATTTCCACCATTTAAACTAAGTCCAGTAGGAACGTGAGGATTCCTGCGGTCCTTTTACAGTGAACGCAGTCATGAGCTAAAGTTGTGGGTCTGCTCAAAACTCCACACTCACTTCCAGAAGCAAAAATCCAGTCATCTTTTAGTGTGTTTTATTTGGCTCTGTTTTGCACCTCGGCATCCTTAGTTGAGTACAGATACTAGGGTGTTACTCAACTGATCTAACTTTAGGTATCTGCTATGTACATATCTACATACCATTCAGGTTTCTCATTTTTACTCCTTTTGGCCAGAGGACATATGTGATAGTTATTGCTTCATTCATCTTGGCCTGTTTTGGACTGATCTACCGCAGGACGAGGTGAACGGGACCCTGCGCGTGCCTCTTTCTCTCCATTTGATGAGAAAGGGAGTCTGGACAGCTAGCTCAAATGTAGATTATCTGTATTAGATACGATGAGACTGACCCTAGATAGGGGTTTTCTGTGATCTTACAGGTTTGGGGAGCGGGGATAATGTGAGTATTGGTTTTGGTGTGGGGTTTTTTCTGATAGAATAGGAAATATGAATATTTTTAAGGCTAATATGAGTACAAATAGAGATACTGTTAAACATTAGAGGTATAATTCTGGTATCACGATGATATTGTTCTGATTTTATCAAACATGACACCAGGAGAAGACCAGAACCTCATTCAACACTTATGTGTGCAGTGCGCATATGTGTGTCTGTTGTAATTTATGATTTTAGTGTGAGAAACAACAGTTTTCTTAAGTAGACTGAGTGTCGAAAAAGCTCCAGGGTGAAGACAAACTTCAGAAGCTGCATAATGTGGAGATGTCTGTTGTTAATTTATGCAGATCAGAGGTGAACAGATGTTAAGTCAGCTGATGTTAAATTTAAAACGTGGCCTAAGTGTGAAATCAGTACTGTATGTTTGATTAATAACAAGCAGCAAAAGCAGAGTGTGGTGTAGTTTTATAGCTATTAAAAATATGAAGAAATTATGTTTATTGAACAGAATTTACTTCAAAAATTTCTGAAAAAATCTTCAGAAAAACTGTAAGTTTTGTAATTGCGATTTGCCCTATGGCTGTTCTGAAATTTCTTATGTTCCTGATTCACGTAAGGGTGCTGTTCTTTAATAGGAGCTTGGGAGGCAGTGTGAGAGGACGGGAAAAGTGATAGCAAGTAGCTAAAAAAACCGTAAGGAAAAGCAGTATTTCCATCAGCTTTGGAAGCAGGGGAAATTATGATAACTTGTTTTCCTATATCAGGGTGTCATGAAATAATTGAGAATGTTATAATTGTGCTGTCAGCCCAGAACTAAGTTAGTTAATTGAACGATATGTTTTATTCAACAGACACAAGCTATAAGGAAATTATGACTCAGTAGTAATTCTGTGAAAGTACAAAATATGAGCAAAATATTCAAAAGCCTCTAGAACAAGATATGAGGATGATATTCTGATAAACTGGGAATTAGGACCTGCAAACTGGCTGCTGTGGGTTTTTTGGTTCCGCAAATGAAGTGAACAGAGGAAAAATGCAGTGTGTCATCCTAATCAAATTGCAATGAGTGAGGTGGGAAGGTGGAAGTTTGCCCTAATATAAGGAGGCTGACACAAAACCAGAGACTGAGTTTTTGTATGCACCCCACCAATGAATATGTTTAACAGCTGTTGCAGTGAATGTAGAAGGTAAATATTTCAGTGAATTAAATTAAGAGATTCATTTACATTGAGATTTACATTGGGATGTTTTAATTGAGAGCCTTCAAAACTTAATGTTAGCTGAAAGTGAATAATGTTGAGGCATTATTGGTAAATTGCATTCTGCTTGTTTAGTCAATAATCGTATGTAAGAACATGAAGTTTGCTGTTTGCAGCTACATGAAAAACTAGACCTGATGGAGAGATACTAAGTCTGCTTGTAAACTGGGAAAGTGCTAGATGAGTCTTCCAGTACAGGCAGTATGCAGGTACTACCAGTGTATCAAGCAGTTTGGTGTGTGAGTGACAGGGCATCCTGGTAATTAAATTATGCATTCTGATAATGAAATTTTTAAGAGCTTGCTGACCACTGTTAGTGATCTAGATTAGCCATATGCCAGCCAAATGTTCAGGGTCTCCGAGTGTGGAAAACACTTTTAGACCATTCGGATATTAACTGGCTACTAATTGGCATAAATACTTCTTAGAACGTTCAGTGGTTTACCTTGAACAGCTCTGCCTTCACATCGCAATCTTGTCATGAATTAGGAGTTAAATGCAGTCTACCTAATTATTGATTAATTCTTTGGCTTTTTTTTTACTTTTAGCAGAAATGCGGTATATTCATTCTTTTCACAAATATTCTTATCCTTAGAATAAATATGAAAGGTTAGGGGAAGGAAAGAAGAAGAAGAATTATGCATCCTGTGTAGCAGTCCTGAAACTGATATTGAATGGCTTGATGTACAGTAAAATAATACAATTAGCCTATGGCTATACTATGCACCATTACATAATGAGTTTGTATTTACAAGTGCATTAATTCCAGCTCTAAGGTCAATCAGTACAGAAAGAGAAACATCCTTTTTTTCCCCTTGTGTCCTGATGAAAGGAAGTGCTGGGGTGTTTTTTTGTTTTCAGTCACTTGATGATTGTCTGTTTTAATATCCATCAGTGTCCAACTTCTTGCAGATAATCAAAGTGCTCCCTCGATACATTCCGAAATCATGTCCGAATTTGTGAAGTCAAGGGATTTTTCAGCCTGTGTTTCTCGTTATTGCTTTTATAACATTTCAATTAGGCAGCTGTGGCCTTGGGGAATTTTGTGGTTGCCTTTGCAGTTGAAGGTATTCATTAATATGGTATTGTACCATAAATATTAAGATGCTATTCCTGCAAGACATATCTTACTAAATTCGCCTTTCAGTTACTTTTTCTGATACTCTGATCTGCTCTGTGAAAGCCTGGAATGATATTTCAGATTGCAACGTTTGTATTTCTGACTGCTACTGAATGTGGTGAACAAACCAATTAAGTTTAACCTTTAGTTTTATTTTCCTTACTTGACATAGAGGTGACTTAATTTTCTTTGAACTCTCCAAATTTTTGCCTGGTTCAAACCTAACTTAAATAAATGTCCTCTACTCTAGATTGTCTGTTTTATTTCTCCTTTCCACTTTGTGTTATTTTGGGGAGGTTTCAAAGGGAGGCTCCCCAAAGTGCTGTTTGAACAAGGGTGGAAGGTTCGATAGAGAAGCTTTTTGGAGCGCATGAAATCTTACGTAAGTTGCTATCATCACGCTAGCAAGAAGCTAGCTGCAAAGTCCTCCTTTGCCTTCTGGAAAATGCTTTGTTAATTAGTCAAAAGAATCTGGACTTTGACTACAGCGTGGAAGACTCTTCATCCAGTTTCTTTATAATACAGAAAAGGAGTGGTAGAGCAACATGTTGCCATGCTTCAGCTAATTTGGATACAGCCTGCCGCTATCAGTGAAAAGGCTCTTATCGATGTCAGTGAGGTTAGGGGCAGGTCCAGCTGACAGCCACGTCTTGTGTGTTGACTTGGAAAAAAACCTTCTGACCCCTCTTAAACACTCTGTCACACTCTTCACCAAGCTTACTTAAATGTCACCTTTTGTATATTTAAAATAGTTCACTGTACTGTTTTGTATGTGATTAAATTTTACCGTTATAAAACCACCAAGATTTCAGTACCTGTAGTTTTTTAAACAGACTTTATTTTGGATTAGATATGCATCATATCTCCACTATGACATGCATCATATCTGCACTATGATATATTCAGCTTTTCAGCCTCCTAAGAAGCAACAGCAACAATAAGAACAGTCCTTGGTTTGAGAGAAAATGCTACTTTTATTATTTTTATTTAGTATTTTTCCTTACTTGATTATCTGGCCTTCTTCATTCATCTAGAGACAATGCTATATTCCGTTTTCCTCACTTATGATTAGAATGAATGACCTCACACTTTTTAATCTTTAAATCTGAATAAAATACTAACTTGTTTGCTCTTCAGTTGCTTAATTGTCTTTTAACTACATGGGAACCGGGCATTCTTTGCAGCACTGTTAAAATGGATTCTGACTGGGTTTTCCTACAGCGTGTGAATTATAGTATTTCATTACTTCGTGCCATGGTTGGTCTTATAAAAAGTTTATTTTATTAGAAGCATTCTGTTCAATAAATTGTCATAACCTTGATCCAATATGAAAAAATATATTAGGAGTAAAATCTGTTTACTGATGCAAATACTGTATAAAGATATTACCACTAAAAATTTTGTATTGGTTTTGCTTATATTTTTAAAAATTGTGTCTCTTTCTGGAGCAATGTTTCTCAAACTATATATTGCAGCTTCCAAGGGAGTTAGTGAAAGGTTCAAAGTGTTTTTAAAAAAAACATTAAAAAGAATTTTAGATAGTATATATTAAATATTAATTACATTCATTGTTTAGAGAGAAAAAGCAAAAATAATACGGTGGTTTACTGGGGGCACCCTCCGTTCCTTCAGGATTGGGGATGGGAAAAGCAGCAATAGGTCCCGGTAGCAAGAGGGAGTTGGGGACGGCAGGGCAGAGCTAAGCGGGGACAGAACCGCTTCTGGGGGAGCGCGGGGAGTTAAGTGCCTGTGTGCTGTCAGTCAGTACGTACAGGGACTCCTTATTTCCCTGTGTGAGAGACACTGAGCTGCTCTAAGTGAAGATAGTTGGTTATCTGTTCCCTGGCCAACTGACAATTTGGGAAAGGGGCCACGAAGACTAATTATCCTGAAGGAGGATGGTGCATCCAAAATGTTTGAGAAATAGTACTCCAAACTGTATTGAAATATGGATTTTGTGTCTGTCATCATGGGTTAAAATTGATGCAGGATCTTTTGCGGGACATTTTTGAGGCTATTCCAATTTTGCTATGTAACTTTTAAACTGTCTCTGTCAGGCTATTCCCATGGGTCACGTATTTAACTCTTTGGACCTGAAAACTTTTTAGTTTTATCGCTGTTTCAGCAATCCTATTTGCCCTGGCCAGCCTACTGAAAGGGACAGCAGCAGGAAAAAGCTCTAGTCCTTGGAAGAGAATTAACTCAGGGATAACACTGATCTCCAAGGCATCCAATTCAGAAATACTTGAATGGAGTTCCATGTGTTTTTCTGTTCAGTGTGCCTGCATGTGGTCCACTGAATGGCTGCTATTGAACTGGAGAGCTACATGAGCTGATTTACTTGCAGGTGCACAGATTGACTTGAACTGAATGGTTGAGGTCTCTCTAAATTGCAATGCAAAATGCCATGTGTATGCACCATACCTGCAGGCCATTTTCTGAAGGCTCTCTTTTCAACCAGGAGGGCCTGAAGACTTCTAATTCTTTATAAAATGAAAGCTGAACTCCTACAGCACAAGGTGGTAGTTACAGCAATGCTCTCAGTGTGTTGAGCTACTACCAGGAGAGACCATTTGAATGCTTTTACTGTGTAGCAGTTCTTACTGAGCTACTGATTTACTGGTGAAGTGGTGATAAATACATTTTTTAAAAAAGTGGTGACCTATTTTTAAATTTGGATTTCTCCTTTTTATCTAGTTACACAGCTTTTCTGTTTTTGTAGAAATAAGCTGGAGAGTTGACTTTGGCAATATGACCTAAATATGGAAAAGATATGAGACATCCTACTATGTTTTGAGACAATCCTGCAGGATTGTGCTTCTACTTGTTCTAGATTGTATTACAGTTTCTATCCCCTTGGGAGCTCCAGGTGCCCTGGGAAGGTCTACCCACGTTGCCATACCGCAGTCATTCAGACTTTCACCAATTGCACTGCAGTTTCACCTCTGAAAGTGTCTGACATGGGAACAGTTTGAGGGAAACCTTTTACCTTCAGGTAGCTGGGTAACGTGTGTTCTTCTGTGAATACCGTTTCTTCCTCTTGCACTCGCTGTTCTAACTACCTTGCCAAGCCAAAAGATGAACCAAAATACGCATTTGTCAAAGATGCACAAACCTCAACTGATTTCCAGCATCTTCCAGCAAACTGTTCTGGAGGACAAACTGACCTGTATGTTTGGGTTGTGTCTTAGCAGAGACCGGTGAGGTGTGAAGTCACCCAATAGAATCCTCAGACTTTAGCAAAAACATTTTTTCAGAAATTAGCCCCATATCATTAGTATTTAAATAGTTAAGCCCAGGTATTCCAGGCTGTAGCACAAGGAGAATTCTTTACCTGTGTCCTCTAGCCCTCCAGCAGCTGGTCAGGACCACCGAAGGCTCATCAACCTGTTGTAAGTCCAGGTCACTGCTATGCTTGAGCATGATTTTCCTTATGTGACATAAACCATAAACTCCCATTGATTAGCATCAAGCTAGTCTCTAGGGCCCCTTTCCTCTTATCTACCTATTCATGCAGGAAAAGTAAAGGACTGTCTTCTTCCCCAGGGTGGAGAAGAGCAAATCCATCTATCCAGCTTGCCTTCCTCTCAGTGCTCTTGAGAGTATGAGCCATGAACAGCAACAGCCTGGGCTTAACAAGTGTAAACAGGGTCTGGGTCACACAATTCTTTTGACTTACAAAGAAAATTAATTCTACAGGCTACTCAGCAAGCCACAAAGTGTACTTGTCATAGAAGTGCAAGGTATCAGAAAGGAAATAACCAGTGTATTAGTAAGTGGTTCAAGAATATCCATGGCTACAGTGTCACGGTGAAAATTTAAAGGATAAGATTTTTGTTTATCTGAAAGAGGGTTTTTTCTTAGTTTTTTGCTTTTTTACCCAGTTTTGCCACCAACTTTATTCTTATTTTTGCAGACTTCTGTCTTGTTTTTAGTGGTCGTAAAGTCTTTTATCTGTCTGGTTTTGTGTGTGTGTCTTTCTCCCTCTCTTCCTGTAAATACTGGCAGTCCTTCATTGGCCTGGCTACAGAATACTCACGTTAACTCTAACGAGGGAGGAAGGAATTTAGCAGTATCACTGTTTTTCAGGAGGTGGTTTTCTAACATTCAGAAAGAGAAAACTTGTGTCAGTTTATAGCTGTTGCTCTAAAAGGGGATTTGCAAAGTTTTAACAAGAGACTTTTAAGCATACATTTTATTTTGTTTGAGATAAACAACATCTAACACAGCTCTGTTCCTAAAACAAGGCAGTAACTGGCTAAAGGATGATGTTTCCTAGGTGGCATGCATTATTCTTGCATACAGATTGAAAAAAAGTAACGCAATGGTGGGAGCTTTTCTTGATAAGCATAAATTTGAATGCCTCATTGCTAGCTTATGAAAGGCCAACATTTTGAAAAAGTTCCTGCTGTTTAACTCGAGGTTTTCTGCAGTATAGGTATACTGCTATAGTGTCAAGACTAATATCTAGAAAATGAGAACTGATTATTCTGCACAGGAATGCCCTCTTGGTCTGTCACAAAGTATTCTTAATAGTGCTGGCAGAAGGTTCTTCCTATGCACTTGTTCAGTCAGTATTTAGAGCTTCTCTGCTATCAATACAATGTGAAATGTTTGTGTCCTCCAGTAGTTGCTTAGGTCAGAAATTATAGGTATGGTGAACTGTCTTTAATCCCAACGCTTCTTTCTTCAAGGTGTTCCCTTCCAAAAAAATGGAGGGGAAAGAACTCTTTCAAAGCAAAACTCAGCATTTGTTTAATGTTAGACTAATGTTAGGGTATATGAAGATACTGTTGTACTTGCTGTTTCGCCATTTTTCTTTTTCTTCTGCGTGAGTTTACCTATCGCACAAGCCAAGGCAACATAAGGCTTTTGTTATTAGGCAGACATATTATTAAGTAGACTAAAGCAAAGTTTTCTTCTCATTTCATTTTTCTGCATCTGTATAGAGACTGTTAGAAAATCTTTCTGCAATTTCCAGCCCTACAGTGATTTAATAAAGTCTTCAAATGGTTGGTCATTATTTAGCTAGCCAAGATAGTTGAGGAAGAAAAAGGGGTGCCTAATTCACGAGAGAGGGAGATGTGATTAAGAGGAAGGATCCTATTTGGACTGGAACGATAACTAGAATGCATGATTTTTCTGCAAGGAGTGTACAATTTATTTATTTACTTGTGAGTAAATGTTACTTTGTGAGGAGTGTGCCCAGGGGAGTGAAGAAGAATAATAATCTCCAGTTTATTCTGTCTCATAGCGTGTGTGCTCTGAGGACGCAGTACCTGATTTTACAGCATCTGCAGACATAAACTGAAGCTTTTACTTAAGCTAATTCTTAAGCTGTAGAGCAGATGGGGGGAGATGACATTCAATTTAATGCTTGCTTACGCACCTTTTACTGTAAACACTAGACTTTTTCTTTACAATGTTAGTTTAATTAAGGAATTTACTGGATTTTGTATGTTATTTGCTCATTAAGATTTCACCAGTGGCCCTACTGATTACTATTTTTATGGGCATTTGCAATAATCTTGCTGTGCAAAAGGGAGAAAGATGTAATCAGAGGAGTCATTTTTATAAGTGCAATACACGTCCATTCACAGATCTGTCTCCTTAGCGTGAGTGGTTTTTCAGTCAGTTTAAAAGCACACAAAACATTAGAACTGTTAACTATTTCTTTAACTTTCTGAACTATAGAATGTTTATAGCTTTTTCAAATAAAAATGTATAATATGTAAGGATAATCTTGATTGTTTTTCTTTCTCTTTTGAACCAGCCTCTTATTCCTAGAAGTCCTACAAGCAGTGTTGCTACGCCATCCAGCACTATCAGCACACCTACAAAAAGAGACAGCTCTGCCCTTCAGGATCTCTACATACCCCCTCCTCCAACAGAACCTTATGTTCCAAGGTAAAAAAGATCATTTCAGGTACAATTCAATGTAAAAAATATTTGTAAAATAACTGACCATTCTGTTCCTACCCACTTATCAGCCTGCCCTGCGGGATTAGGCTGATAATACTTAATTTTGCAGGTGAACTGGTTATTAAGGGTAGATATGTTGAATCAAACCCACAACGATGTGAATCAGTCTCTTGCCTGCAAAACAGACAGTAGGCTTTAGAAAAGAAGGTTCGGTACCCTATTTTCTCAAATATGGGATAATCTGTTGTCTGTAACAGCCTCATCCTATTTCAGAAGAGCAAAAATTACCTGAAACCCTGAATGTATAACTAGGAAAAGAGTTCGTATCTGTCCCCTTGCCTAATAACCATGATGCAACAAAGGAGGCTGAGCTAAAAGCAAGAAACTTTCGACTTTTTTTTGTTCTGCCATAGCGTTTTCTTTTTTTGATGTATTTGATTTGATAGTGTTAGAGCAAATTTCAGGATTGCGTTTTAGTGTGGCCACTCTGCTAGATGCTGCAGTGACCATGCTGTTCTCTGTAAATACATCTACTACTCTGACCTGCCACCTGGAACAGGCATTTTCATCTCTCCCAGGTCTCTGGGCTTGCTGAGCCAGAAAAGCAGCAGATCCTCCTTGCAAATTCATCACCCTACCCTTATACAACCTCAAATGATTCAGTGTAATTCCGTAATGTACACAGATGTTGCTTTCCTAAAATTGTGAGAGAATGATGGCCTATAAATTATATGGAGGTAGCTACCCAGAGGTCTAGGAAGGTATTTAATAGGAATCAGTATTTTTAAAGCTTCCATGTTCTTAGATGCAGGCTATCATATGTCCAGTCAATGTATTTTTAAATTCTTGCTTTTCTTTTAGATAACTTCCTTGCAATGGTTGTAAGGGCAGCATGTCCTTCCTTGTACCCGAGTTTCTTGCAACTGAGTTTTTCTTAGACTTTCTTATCAGTAACTCTTCTAGCCAATTAATAAGATGTATGACCTGATACCGACAAGACTTTCCTGGGGGTTATCCGAGAGTGAGGTATATGGCAAATTAACTTGCCTAGTGGGGAGGAGTTGTGATTCTATGATAAATTCTTGCTCTTCAGAGATATGAAAAACCTTCGAGGGCAAAAGGTGACTTTGCACTTCATGGTTTAGATGATGTCACAAGACTTTTGTGAAGCCATAAGCTGAGTCCCATGTTCCTTCTTCTCATCCCTGCCTCGTCTGTTACCTGGCTTGTTTTTTATTTATTGAAAAAAAAAAAAAAACCAACCCAACCCAAACTGCCTTTTTATTTCAAATGTGACACATATAATGCAGTTGAACTTGCTAACACAATTACTCTAGTATCTGTCTTGAAGTGACAAAGAGACAAACAGAATACATAGTCTAGTTCACTAATTTTTTTTTCTTCTAATTAAATAAAAATGTTGTCAGTCATGACACTTGAGTGTTCATAGGGATTGAATGTGTCTTATCTCTCTGATAACATTATTTTGTTATATCTATGTAAATATTTTAAGGGCATGGTTTTCAGAAAATCTACAGAAAAAAAATCAAGTATTTAATTCCAACCCATTAATGTAAAAAATCTCCAAAAAGAAACCCCAACCAAAACATAGTCTCGGGTTTCTTTTTGAACGTGGTAGTTTTATGGTAAAGACCTGTTGCTCCTGAAACTATACTATCTAAAAAGAAGTAGTACCTTTGTACTGTTCCTGATCATGTTTACCACCACAAAAATACTTTTATTTGATAAGAAATGCATCCTTTTTTTGGAAGTATTTTTAGTGAATATTCACTGCTCAGCAGTTTTTAGATTCTGCTGTAGAAAATGAGATCTTCAAAATACATTTTGATTATTTATTAATAACATTTCTTAAATGATGATGACAATGCAGTAGTTTGGACCAATTCTGATTAAATCTTATAATACATTAGTACAAGCTGTAATCTTACAGAGAGATTAAGCTTTGTACATTGGAATTTTTTTTTTTTCAGCTTAATCCTAATGGATTCTACTTCGTTTCACAAACCTGTCACATAGCGTACAGTGTTTCTGAATAATCTGTTTTGGCATTTCATCAGGGGTTTTTTGTCCATGATTAACTATATTTAAGCATGTCTTTATTTTGGGTATTATCAAATTGTTCAGCATCTATTTCTCAGTTTGTCGTTGCCGATCCAAGGGGGAAAAAACCCAACCAAACAAACCCTCCTTTTGTTTCTGGAATAGAGTGAAAGACTTGATATTTTGATGTAAATTGTAAAACCTCGAAGCCACGCCGCCCTGGTGACGATACCCGCAGGTAGTACAGCTGCCGACGTAACCTCACACGGATGGTGGGAGAAAGGGGGACCGGCGCTCTCCGTGTCCCGGGTACTTAGCAGTGCTGGTTGTAAGTTAGTGCCCGCTCGAATTTGTCGGATACCTTTGAGGGTGAGAACTGCAGCCCTCGTCTCCAGAGGGCTGTGGCAAAGGGGGTTTTGCCTGGGGGCTCCGCAGTAAAGCTCCCCCCCCTGCTCAGGCTGCCCTCCTTATCGCCGAGGCTGCCTTGTGCCAGCCCCTGACGGTAGCTGCGTTAGCACCGGTTAGCATCCAGCTGGTTTAGGTCAGTCTCCATCGCGTTACCCGCCGGGGTCCCCCAGCGCCGTCACCGCAGGAGCTCTTCCCGTGGCTGGAGATGAGCTCCCAGACCTGGTGGGGCTCCAACAGCATCCTTGCTCTGGGACGGCAGCCCGGCAAACCGAGCGTAGCGGTCGGGGGGGGTTCGCGGTGCTGCGCGGCTGCAGCCGAGGGCAGGACGGCCGTTTCTCATCCTCCGCGGCTGCCTGGGTCCCACGAGGAGGCTTTGCTTCGTCCTCAGGTGGAGTCTCAGGGCGCCGAGGGAAGTACGGGTCAGCACGTTGGCCAGCTCGGAACTCACGCGGCGTTCCAGAGGGGCAGAAGCACTCCAAGGAGGGCACGAGGCTCCGGCTTCAATCTTGGCTGCCTCCCGTGCGTTTTGCTGCCCAGAAATTACTGTCTGATTAGGTCTCTTGCAGCCGTCTCCAGGCACGGTCCTACCAGCAGGTTTACTGAGCCCTGCTTCATCTAGCGCGAGGAGAGGGCTCCCACCCCAGGCACAGCTTGCTCTCTTGTTTGATGCCTTTGAGTAGTTTGCATTTTCAGAGAGTTGGCGGGGAGAGCGGGGAAGGGATAAGCAATCGTCTTGGGGATCTTTACACAAACCGCAAAGCGTGTGCCTTGCAATGCATTGCCGTCCTGGGAGAGCAGCCCATAATCAGGTGCTACACACCCTGTTTGGTACTGCACGGAAGTACCTATACAACTCCTAGGCATGAACTGATTGTGCAAGACTATGTCAAATGTCCGTACATCATCGGTCCCTGGTTCTTCTTGCTCTGGGGTTAGTTTGTAAGGAACTAGATTGATTTTGTCCATGCTTGCCATATAGCCATGTCTTAAAACTATCTGATGTATTTAAAAATGCAAGTATGAAAAAGTAAGGTCAACATTATTTCTCTGCCCTAAATCACAAAATGCTAGATAGATTCCAAAAAACAAGAAAAAGGAGTAGCTGCACATCAGCTTTATTTCTTTGATTCTTTTCAAGAGAAACCAAGATGGATGCAGTCTGTAAAAGAACTGAATAAGCAGAGATGTGTGAGATAACTGGCACATACATGCATAGATATGCATATATATGATGTGTGATCCTGATGTTGGTCAATGGCATCTGTTTCCTGCTTGCATGAAACACTGACGTAGTCCCATGTTTATTGAAATATTCACAGTAAAAAAAAAAAAAAAAATCAATGTCTTATCCCAATATATTAAAAACCTCTCTTGTTTACTAAAGGGATGAAAAGGGAAATCTCCCATGTGATGATGTTGGCAGACATATAGTCGGCAAGCCGGTTCATACAGGATCCGAATCTCCAAACTCATTTCTTGACCAGGAATATCGGAAGCGCTTTAATGTGGTTGAAGAAGATGCAGTTTTATACTGCTATGAATATGAGAAAGGAAGAACAAGTGGTCCTGGAAGGAGAGAGAGCACACCAACATATGGTATGGCATTGATCTAATAAGGATAATCACCATTTGTTGATTTTAGGATTTTCGTGCATCTGCTTTTGTTTTTAAGCATGAAAATATTTTCAGCGGCCATTGATTTTGCTAAGAATTCTGTACTACTTTAGTCCAATTTCAACCTAAGAGCTTATTCTGTGCAAGAAAAAATGCATTACTATGATAGGGAGGACAAGTTTTATACTGACGATTTTTCTGAATATAAATTCTATAATTTTGTTATCAGCTTAATTTTCCAGATTATGCTTCAATATGATTTTATCAAAAAAAAAAGCCAAACTGGCAGAAGCCCATATATTTTTACTAAAAATACAGGATGGAATTGTTCTCCTGGTATAAGGGCAAGCCTTGCATAGGTTTAGGAATTCAGTATTAGAAAAATTTACCCAGGTGTAATAGTTTTAAAGATCAAAACCACTTCAGATTTACCAAGTGATGACATACTGCTTTCATGCTGCACTGCTCTCTAAAACTCTTTAATTTTTCTTCAGTCCCAGAAATGAAGTATGACTGATGGTAGTATGCTTTTTTTGTAATACTGTATTTACATCCTGTAACTTCCTATGTGCGA
This sequence comes from Harpia harpyja, assembly GCF_026419915.1. Taxonomy (NCBI): domain Eukaryota; kingdom Metazoa; phylum Chordata; class Aves; order Accipitriformes; family Accipitridae; genus Harpia; species Harpia harpyja. The sequence continues at coordinate 1,801,269 of NC_068947.1, forward strand.
AGTGATGACTTCCTATATATAGCAGTTCCTCTTTATTTGAGGTTATATGTTGTCTAAGAAAGAATTTTGCATGTAAACACACGTGTGTATTCATGCTACTTCCACATCTTGGATTTTGACTTACTAAGGGTGAGAACTCAGAAACAATTTCTGGTGAGAGTTTTGCTCCTCAAACCTTTATGCGCCAGGTTATTTTCCCTTGAATCTGTTGGAACTCTTCCTTTGCTAGTGTTGTAACTTGTTTCAGTTTTGGACTGGGAGAATTGGTTTTCTGCTGCCAAGTATAAAATTGTGCAGTCATAGACTTGTTAAGATATAGAAGAAAATGAAGAGGAAACCTCATGTTTAAAAAAGATATTTTGACTACTATGGTATTAGCTGAGCACACACTTGCATATTTTTTCACCCTACTTGCTATGTTATTTCCATTTTTAAACTGAGCACAAGTTGTATGTTGGAGTTGTTACAGTAATCCTGACATCATATCCCTTTGAGAAGAAGATAGACTTAATTTATGAGGAAGTGTAGATTTTGTACATCATGCAGCCAAACTCCAAAATCACCTGGGAACCTTGACATAAATTGAGCTTGAGCTGTGTAAAGTATCCTCAGGACCTGGAGCAATGTGCTTGTACAACATTAAAGTATGCATTTTCATAAAATGCACCCTTTCTACACAGCTACACAATCTTGTTGCACAATCCTCAGTATTCTTTTGATTTTAAAGTGTTTTCAAGCGTTTTCTGACTATGCCCATAGTGTACAAAATAACTGCTAAGTTTTCAAAGTGAATATATCAATTTTATATTACTCCAGTATTTCAACTATTACAATTGGTGGATGCAGTCAGTTCCATTAACAGAGACGTACTCTCTGTTCCAGATGTTAAATTTTAATACTGGTGGTCTAGAGTGAAAAAGAACACATTTCTTCTTCAAGGACTGCTGAACCCATTATTTTGTTACAGGATAGCTTTTTTAGCCTTTTTGTCTATTACAGAAAGAGTTATAAATACATGGATCAAAGAATGCACTGAAAATCAGTGATTATTTAACACATTTGCTATACAGCCTTTCACTTTTGATCTTATTTCTTTTTTAATGAATTCACACCATTGAGTCCATTTAATTTAAGTGTTTTTTCTAAAAATATTACCATTTCAGCATTAAATTCTAAAGTTTCCCACATGGCGTTTGTTAGCATAAGATTTGTGGCTAGGCATGACCTTAGGATTTCACAGAAATCTGGAAAATCGCAATAACACTTTTCTGGCTTATAGTGACCCACTAAAGAAGGTCAAACAGAGTTCCAAGGCTTGGAGAAATAATTGTTTTCAACATGTTCTCATCATTAATTATGTGGTGGTGTTAATTTTTTTTTTTTAATTATTTCTCAGTCCTCCTTCGTGAGAGGTTAATAGGGCCCTTAATTTCTTTATTGGAATCTTTTGACATTTTTTGACAATGTTAACAACGAGATTTCTCTTTCATGCTCTTACTGGCTTCCAGCTGTTGTGTAATTTTTGCTAATTGGCCTCAGAAAGCTTCTGTTCACATCCCAAGGAAGAAATTTTCCTGAGTGTAGTCACCAGGGAAAACAGTTTTAGGGAATCCGTGGGGGTTAACAAGAAGGAGATTAGCAGAGGTAGCAGGCAAATGAAACTTGAGTTTAAGGAAAGAAAGAAATTTGGTCATTGCGGTTTTACTGCCGGATACAAAAACCATGCACTTTGAACAGCTAGAGATTTTGTAGAAAATTGTTATGGCTACAGCTTTTGATAACAATCAGACTTTACATGATGATGTAGCTTTTGTATCTTTAAGTGTGCAGGTCCTTTCAGTAAGATACTGTGAGTTCAGCTTCACAAAGAAGAGAAAGTTGTATTTCTAGAAAAAGTAACCGTTGAAAGTTACTTCTGATCAAATAAATATGAGCCAAATACATCCCCACTCAGGAAATGACTTCTTAACTGTGTGCTCCAAATCTCAGCAGCTTCAATCAGACTTAAATATGTGTCTATCAATAGTAAAAGAAATGAAAAATAAAAAGTTAAATATGTATGTTTTATTTCCTGAGCAATGATGTATTTGTGACCTGATCCTGTGGTCTCTACAGAACATACACCTTTTTTGTCAATTTTTTAAAAAGACAATACAACCTTTTACCATTATGCTGCCTGCATGGTATGGGTGTATTTCCCATGGACACCATACTTCAATAGGTAGACAGACACGTTTGAATATTTGTTTTCATCATAAACACGTCTTTCTCTTGCAGTGTATCATGGATTTAACCTCAAAAAGGCAGAATAAGACCGATCACCTTTATGTAGGGGTTTTCTACTAAAATAATTAACAAGACTTCTGAAGTTTTTACTTTAAGCTCTGCTACTTTTCGGTTTTGTGGCCAGTAGATCAATTCAAAAAAGAGTGAGGGTTGACCTTGTTGTGAAAACATTTGGTTTTCATTCTGCCAGATACTGTGCCATATGCTATCCTACTCTATGTTGTGTTTCAATATACTGTTTAACTTGCTAAAACCTTCAGACCGCTTTAAGTAACCACACTGAGTTGCCTAACACACTTTCACTGAATTTCCAACTATATTTGTGGAATCCTTAAGCAGAAATCATAGTTCACAGCATTTTTTAAAATCAATTCAGCAGCTTCCAAATCAAACTTTAAAAGATATAATAGTCTTCAGCTTTTCTGTTTCTTGCTGTCTGAAATCAAAGTGAATTTACTGATAGTAAAGTACTTTGCTTTCTGTGGATTAAATGCTACAAAAGAAATTACATGTAGAGGTTTTCTGCTTCCTTTCTTACTCAGCCACTGATGGATCTTTTAAGCCCACCAGCAAAGATGCTATTTGTGAAGGTACTTTAGTGATGTGGACACATTTCTCTCACCAACAATTCACATATGCTTTAAAACAGTTCTCTCCATGTGTGTGCCAGGGGCTTCCAGAATAATAAATAGATACTGTTCAGTGAAAACTAAAGTAATTTGAATGCATTTGTCAGTCTCAAACATCAGCCCACTGATGATTTTGTAGGGCACTGGATTTATTTTTTAAACTTAAAAAAATCCATTAAATACTTAGCTGCTTCTTGTCTGTTAAAGAAAACAGAACTCCTATCTTAACCTCTTCAGGTTCAGAGGCGATGCTGGATCCTCTTTCATAAGCAACCCTGTAGAATAGCAGCTTAGCACATAAATTGTTCTTTCTTCTAAAGCATGTTAGTTTAATGCTGCCTTATAGTGCATGATCTCAATTTTTTCCTCTGTTTCCAGGGAAACTAAGGCCTATTTCTATGCCAGTAGAATATAACTGGGTGGGGGATTATGAAGACCCCAATAAAATAAAAAGAGATAGTAGGAGAGGTAAGTGATCTGAACACACATCTTGTACATGGCATTATGGGTTTTGTCATGCTTTAAGCTATACATTTCAACCTCATTGTGCTGCTTGCTTAGATATATATTTTTGTGAACCTGTTTTGGGTTCTTTCATGATGTATACTTAATTTTTTGCAGAGCCTCTATTAGGATTGAGGAAGTTGCTCAACCAGGCAAAAGAAAATCATGACTGCAAAGCCCTGCAGTTTGGCTTAACTTTATATTGGCATTTCATTTATTCAGCTGTATTATCTAGTCCATTTTGAAACTGGCCTTAATTTTATAATATTAGAGGACAAATGGGTGGTTACTACTGATAAATATTGTTATGGTTAAATGAGAATTATATATCATATTTCTCTGTCTTCATGAGTTCTTTTTGAATGGAAAACATTCTAGAGAAGCATGGGATTCACCTCAAGATCATCAAAGATAAGTTCCTCAAAATTCTGGTTTGTGAGGCTCAGATACATAACTTCACATACAAAATGATAACCTCTGAGATGGCTATTATTGCCAGTTACAGTAATGATAGCTATTTCCATAAAAATGTTAACTAAATGTTCTGTAGGGATCAAAAAAGGAAACACTGTTAGGAATAATTAAGAAAAGAATACAAGATAGATTAAGAAGTATTCTTATGCTGCTGTGTAAGTTCTTGCTCATGCTGGGTGTGTGTGCAGTTCCGGTCTCTTCACCTCTTAAGAACAGAGTAGAATTGAAGAAGGTTTAGGATACAACAAAAATGATCAGATGTACAGAGTGGCTTCCAAACCGGGGTCAATTCAGTAGGCTGGCCATCATCAGTTTGGGAGAATTTAGGCAGGACGTAATAAAGGTTTATAAAATCTTGCGTGGAACGAAGTCAGGAAATAGGTTTGTCACTGTTTTTTCTGAAACAAGACCCGAGAGACATGAAATGTGTCCGTCAAGTGCTGGTTAAAAAGAAAAAGAGCTGGCTCCTCGTGCATTTTGGGTTCAAGCTAACGAACCTCTTGCCACAGCCAGGAGGTTGTGGATACTAAAAGTTCACATTAATACAAGGAAAGACCAGACAAGTTCGTGAAAGACAAATCTGCTGAGGTTTCCTAAATTCGCAAACATTGCTTCTGGCTCAGGATGTCCCTCAGCTACAAGCTGGTAGATGCTGCAAGGCTGTTTGGGGAAAGTATGGATGATACGGTGAATGATCTCAAATGAATGTTCAAAGCAAATTACTTTTAAATGTATGGCACCACAATCATTTGTATTCATTAGGATCTTGTTTAAAAAAAAGATTACAGGTATGATCATAAGTGTATCATTGCTTATTGTTTGAAAACTCCAAGACAAAATTTACTGATGTGGGGCTTCTTTTATATTCTGTTCCTTTTAAACTGCAAGAATCATGAATTTTCCCTACCAAAAGATTGCTTTCTTATTATATCCAGACCAAAGAAGCAAATGGGTTTTGTTAATGAAATATTCCTGAAGAGTTAAAATTGACAGTAGATCTTAGCAAGAATATTATATATTTTGGAAGCAGGATTAACATACATATAACAATTCACAATGATGTTTTGCATTACTTTTCTTTCAACAGAAAATTCATTGCTTCGCTATATGAGCAATGAGAAAATAGGTCAAGAAGACTACATGTTTCAAAGGAACAGCAAAAAGGACACTGGGAAAAAGTCCAAAAAGAAGGGAGACAAGAGTAGTAGTCCAAGTCATTACTCGCTGTTGCCTAGTTTACAAATGGACTCATTGAGACAAGAAGTCATGGGCACACCTGGACCAGAAACCGCTTTGTACCATGTGAGTAAAAATAACAAAAGTTGTCGCTCTGTGCTTGTGATGAGACTGTCTTGTTTTTATAGTGGTGTTGAAACCTTTTTTGCACTGCTGCTGTTACACTGATTCCTATTCTCCGGCCAGTAACTAGATCTCAAAGGAATATTTTGGAATTCTTTATTTTGCTGTTACAAATGTGGGATGGACACCAGTGTTTCACCTCCTTTAACTAGAAGATGTCCATGTTTGAAATGGAGTGTGGTATCTCTGCCTTGACTTACTTGCTATTGATGGAAAGGGAAGAAGCAGCAGCTTCTTTCCAGCAACTATGTCACTGCAATATGCTAAGTCTTATCAGACAACCCCTTTACTACAGGTACTTGAAAGGCCTGATAAAGGCAGGAAAACTTGTGAGAGGTATTTGGTTTTCCTTTGAGGTAAGGGGAGCCCTAATGCATGTAACCGTTTTTAACATACAGGCCTCAATAGCTCAAGTAAATGTGAAGGAGGGAATTCTGCTGAAGAGGATGTAAAAGGAAAATTGCAGTAACTTGCGAGTTTTTTAAATGTGTCTAGAAAATGGAGTCAGAAGATCACAACATATTTTAGATACACTATCGCATTCACCCCATAAAAGTATTTACATTTTAGATCTCAGTAAAAGATGTCATTGTAGAGGAATATACATACAGTAACTGTACAGCAAAACAATAGAAATAATTGAAATTCTTTTCATATACTAACAAAGAATATGTAATTTAGATTGCCAGTGTCTAAGGGAGATGGCAGTGTGGGCTTGTCAGGTAGCCTGCTGTGAAAAACTGGCAGGTGGAGCTTCACTGAACCTTTAAGAGACAAGTAACTTGGTTTTCTGTTGTAAAACATCACTATGGATTATTGCATTATAAATGGTGTAGATTAATTGAAACTAATGGAGCCTTTACATCCTTTTACACCATCTAACTGCTTGGTCCACTGGCTTCTGAAACTCCTTAGTGTGCTGCAGCATATAGGTGAGTCTGCCAGATTTCAGAGATGATTTCATTTAGTATTAAAAGCACGCGCTTGTGGGGCACTTTAAATCAGGTCCCTAGATTCAAGAACTGCTATTCCTTTTCTTTTTCATTTGTAGTAATTGAGGCATGATGATAAACATTTTCTCTTACATTATTATTTCCAACTTTAGTTTTATGCTGTTTTTGTAAGTGGGGAGATTGCCGTTTGCAAAGGCAGGCTGATATATAGTGTTTCCCTAATACATGAAGCCAAGGAGATCGCAAGTGTCCCCAAACTGTCCTCTTTGTAATGTCTTTCCTAGAAGGAATCTAATCAGTGCAAGAGCCTTTGAAATCAAATATTTACAGAACAAAATAGAAAAGTTGTTTGTGTAACGGAGGACTTTCCACTCTGTAAAGAACAGTGTGGTAAATTTGCAACACTTTCTGTGTATTGAGAGCATACTCATCTCTCAATAACATTTCTTTGTCAGTATACATTAAATTCCTGACACTGTGCAGTGAGAAAAACTTTTTTTTTAAGGTGCCATCTCTGTTTTTCCTTGGTTTCCTCTATTTTTCCTCTATTACCCATTGTGTCTAGTTTCCGAATTGTGTACAAAAATAAATGATGTACACAGGAACTGGAAGATTCTTCAAAATTCTGGTGTGGAAGTTAATGAGCAACAGCAAACTTAGAATTGACAACCGGCATTTTTCACGTACTTTGGATACCCGTCCACAAAACACCTGAAGCATTAACACCACAAGTTCCACCAGTGTCTCTTAATGCTTTTTGTGCATCATTACCATTAAAGGATGTCTCTCTCTATCCTGCCATTAAATCTTCAGCATCTTTTTGGAAGTTTAGTGGGAGCTTATTTATTTATAAAAATAAATAAAGGTTATTCATTCTTCAGAATACAAATCAGTATTGATCTGCTGACTGGCTTTCAAGGAAAATGCATGAAATAAACGGAAAGGGGAAGCTTGGGCCATTGATTTGTCCCCAGAGAAATGGGAAGGAACCCTTCACAAAGCATTTACAGCCCTCTACAGCTGAATATTGCTGGTGCTATCGCTGGAAGCCACCGTACAGTACCATACAGTTCCCTTTTTGTGGTGAGGGCACCCAAGGGTACTGGCCTTTGAAACCCTAATCTAGTTTGCAGATGGGGCTATATGTCTTTGCCACATAGCAGAATTGGACAGAACTTTTCTTACAATCTTAAATAAACTGCAGTGAGCAAATAAAGAACAGGGGAATACAGATAAAACACAAGGAACTCATGTCTGACTGCAGTACCATTTTATTAAACTATAGATAACAAATAGGACAATGAAAACATACTTCATGCTCAAATTGCAAATTGCATCTTCAAGATCACTAAAAAGTTGCTGTCCTGTTAGAAAATACTTTTTTACGAGCATCAGCTACCTCGTTTTCACAAAGATTTTGGATTATCTGTAAGTGGGAGCCTCTGGATGAGCATGAGTTCAGTGCAGAGGAACGGTGGTAATTCCAAAAACTGCACTAATAGTAGTGAAAGAGACTGGGGATTTTGATTTGGGGTTTTGTTTGGGGTTTTTTTAAGAAGTCAATGTTTTCATCATACTAGAATATCAGATGAAGAGTGAATACTGTGACTCTCTGCACTACGTGCCACAAGGCAGTGGATTTTCCTGGAGTAAAGTGCAGCTCCTACCAGGTGGCTGTGTTTGACCTTGTACCTGTTGTGCCTCAGTTGTTTGTCTTAGGTCCCGGTACTAGAGAATACTCCACCAGGCTTGTTAAGTAGTTCCAATCCCTGGTTGCTCTTGGTGTTAAAAGTTTTCACCTGTTAGCCTGCGTTTACCTGGCTTCTATGTCCCACTTAGTTATAAATGTACCTTTATCCTCTAGGTTTAAAGGTCTTTTGTTACCCAATTTTATCTCCCAATGTAGGAATTTACAGGTTATAATCAAATCACTTTGTAGCCTCCTTTTGCTTAAAAGAAATAGAATGAGCATCCTGGGTTTGTCATCGGAGAGTGTGTTTTCATATCTTTTCATCATTCTCATAATTCTTTCAACTCCTCATTTAATCCTAAAATATCCTAAGCATCCTTCCTAAAGTATATACGCCAGAACAGGACATAAATTTCCAGGAGTTGGGTAGAAAGGTAATATAACCTTTCTATTCCTGTTCACTACCTCTCTATTTAAATATTTAAAGGACTGTTTACCCATTTTAACCATAGACTTGGAGTGGGAGTATGTTTATTACTTGGGTTTGGTTTTATTTTTTCTGTAATGTCACTTTTTCAAATCACTGATTTGCAAGACTGGTATTCCCAATCTAATAATTTATATCTTACATTCTTTGTTCTTAAATATGTAGTAACATTGTGTATAATTGGCCATGTTGAAACATATGACTTCTTGGGTATGCTTGCTGAATAATCTATGTCTCTGAAGCAACCCTAAGTATGAAATACCAGAAAGTAGGGGCTCTGGGCCCTCGAATTGGGCCCCCGTGATTCCCAAGTCCATAAAATGGAGTATTGAAGCTCCAGGAATCCGGGGTCTGCTGTGGAATGGAACTACCAAAACCCTTGTTCTGTAATTATGTTTTTAATGTGCATATTCTGTGAAATAAAAAAACCCCACACATTTAATTTCTTTTTGTTTGTTTTCTCTATTTTCTTTTCCCTTTTTTCCTGAATTCCCTGGAATAGAAACCATGCTGCTCACTCAGCATTCAGGTCTCGTGTTATTCACTAGTCTTTGATTCCGTTACCTGTATTCAGTGATGTTTGCATTCTTTTTTGAGTCCATTGATACAAATGTTAAATAATTTTGGACTAAGAATTCATCGCACTAGTTGATGTTACAATCCCAGGTCTCTTTCCTTCTGAATTTTGCAGCCATTGACGTGTGCAGGTTGATTACCTTTTTACTGTGAAGATTTTCTGTAGAAAGCAGCTTTTACAATTATGCTGACGTCAGCTCCTTGCTTCTACTGCTTTTATACATGGCTCTATAGAAAAGAAAAATCTTTGATCAAAAAAACTACTCTGATGAGTTAAATTACCACAAGAGAAATTGTATGTTTTTGTCCTGTAAACAAAGTGGATGGCGTTTAAAAATTACCATGGTAATTCAGAAGTGCGTGGTTGTTGTTTGTTTGCTAAAAGTTATTTTAAAAATGCCAGCAGATTCAAATTGTTATATTCTGAAGTGATCACAAGAATGTGGCAGTCCAGCATTTTCCTGGCCATCAGTATACTAAATTTGCATAAAATCACTGGTTTTAACAATTTTGTTTATATCATTGACCTGCCATTGGAATCAAAAACTGTGTGGTCAAGGGAGCATTTCAGTTATGGCCTTGAAAAGTGAACAGTGTTTACTTGTGTCCACTGAACATAACTGATGTGCTAGCTGATATAATAGCAAAAGAAAAACTAATTTGTGTTACGTCTGTGAAGTAATCGTCTCTTGTATCCACTTACAGTATTTGTTTAATCCTCTCATCCAAAGTCCCTTCACCATTTTGCTTTGTTTTGTTTCCAATTCCAGGAAGCGTTTCCAGCGTGCGTTGATTTCTAGCCAAGTTGTTGTTTCTGCATTCTATTTTTCTTCCTCAGTATTGCAAAAGAAATACCAACACAGAGTGTTAATATTTTCATTAAGCCAAGGCAAACTGTTCGAGCTGTTGCTAATCTAGTGTGCAAGCAGGTGTTCAATGTGATCTATTACTGTAGATATAAAATGGTGCAGTTAAAATTGTCTTGAACCTTTGGGGCACAAGAGATGAAAGCTCTGACGCATGATTATAGTTTTTTAAGTTCATTATGTTATTCCGTATAGGAATTTCCTTGGTACGTTCTGCTTTGGTTTTGTTGCAGGAAAATAATGTGGTTATTTAGGAGGGAGATAGTGTCATGAGTCAAGAGAAGTTCCGCATCAGGTTAATAATAATCTGTTCCTGTCTGGATCGATACAACTTTCCCTTAGTCTAGAAACAGCATTGCTATGGGAAGAAAAGGTTGCAGCCCATTGTATATAGTAGGGAGTTATACAAGAGGAAGTAACCTTGCTTACAAACTGTTTCCAAACCTACACTGATCAACTTACATTACTGACCTTGCTCCTTCTCCCTTCCTGCCTCCTATCCCTTTGCCTTTTCCAGTGTATGCTCGCTTGTTCATGTGTATTTAGCCATACCTAATGACCTGCTTGTCATAGGAAAAGTGACAAAAAAGTAACAGCTTCTCACTTTGCTGATAACCAGCCTATTTAAAATTGTTGAATTAATTCCAGTAGTTTTCTTGGTCATTTTAATTGTATTTGAAAATAAAGTAAGTTTAGGAGCAAGATGTAGTATTTAAAGTTCATACATCTGGAACAGGTGGCTGAGGAACAGATGCAGGAAAGAAACAAAGGATTTGTTCCGTAGGGATTTTGCTGAATCTACATGTGTAGATACGTACACACACGTGCACTATCTTTAATGTTCCAGTTTTACTGTAAATAAGGGAGGAATAAAACAAAAGCCATCAGTTGGAGGGGTTTTGCTGCAAATTCATTGAAGTTGGCGCACCTTTGGCAAACTTCTTTTTTTCCTCTTTAGCAATGCGTAAATTATCCGTGTGGTTGGACTGCAGCTCAGTGACTCTTAACTCACATAATTAATGTCAATACTTGCTGCGGTGAGCACCTACAGAAAGCCAAGCACTCTCCTTTCTACTCTGCCAGTGAGGACACTGAGGCGACGACGATGAGGGATTTGGCCAAGGTTACAATTTCAGTTGTGTCTCTCTGCCAGTCCTTGTGAGGTTGCCATACCAGTTCAGCTCAGTGGGTTTGCTCAGCAGAGCTGGTGGGTCTGCATCAGTCTGGGCATGCAAAGTTCAGTTGGTTGCAACAGTGATCTTGTTGAACATACTGTAAGTGAAGAAGATTTACTTACAGACCTATTGCAAAAATCAGTTTTAGCTGATTAAGATAAATTGGAAAGGAGACAGTAACTTCCAAGAAAAATAACTCTTCTACTTAAATGATGCATATTTCCAGATGTTTCTTGCCTCCCACCCACCCCTCCAGAGAATAATACAGGAAAATGCTTTTTGAAAAACTTCAATGCAAAATGTATATATTTAGGTGTTGTCAATACAGAGAAGAATTTACCAAAAGCTTACGATTTTGAAAACCTCAAAGTCTAACTCTACTTAAGTGGTTGATTTTTCTCTTACTCCTCCTATTCCTCTCTGCAGAAAGGCAGAAAGGAAGGAAAAAAGAGAAGGTACTTGAACATAAAGTACCTACATTTTTTAATGAAAATTCTTCAAGCAAATACACATTTATTTATGCAACCTTTTAATTGTAGTATCAGTAAGTAGCATTTAAGAAAGTGCCAAACATATGCATGTTAGTTTCCTAATAAACTTGTGCACAAGCTACCCATCATTTTCCTGCAAAACTCTTCTGAATAGAAATGGTGTCTAATAAGCACTATATACTGGAAAACTATTTACCAAAACTAGAACCAAAACCACCCCACTGAAAAACTAGCGGTTTATTATAATTGTAAGCATCACAGTATTTAAAGAATTTCTGTTTGGTGAATTTTTGTTGTGGATATTTGTAATTAAACAAAAATAGGTTTGTAGAGAAAAAACTGAAAATCAGTTGCACAGATTTTAAGTAGGTGTCTGAAATCTAGAATGTCATTGTACCATTACAACAGATGGAGTTGGTACATTTTCTTCTTCAAAATATTTGAAGTCCAACTATGGCAGTATTTAAATATCAAGGCTCCCTTTTCCTTTTTTTCCTCCTTGTTTTCACAATTGTCTATAGTTAGACTTGTAATTACTATAGAATAAAAGTCTAGCAGCTGACATCAAAGCCCAGTTTAACCTAAGTGCATAATGAAAAATATTTTCCATAAGTATTTCCATAATTTTTGTTAAAATTTAAATTAGTATTGCTTCTTCTCTGTGGTCTTTCATCTCCATTTAAATATTTATATTAAAATAATACTGAAGCTTGCAGAATGTTTACAGACTTACAGGCATCAATCATCAGCAAAGGAAATTTTAAACTCCTTCTGGAAAATGTACTCATAAGAAATACTTGATTTAAAAAATTATACTTGTGTTGAAGTTAAAAAGCATTGGCATTTTTATATTCCCAGCTATGAAACTGCACTGGATTTCAAATAACTGTCCAGAAATTAAATGAACATCATGAAGAGTTTTTGAAATATTTCATAATTGTGAAAAATTTTGGTCTATCTATTACCACAGTAAGAAAGGATTAAAAAGCTCATTTCTCTGCTGCTTTGTTGCAAATCAGCCCTTTACAGTCTGAATATAATTGTGCATGCACTAGCTTCCACTGTAAAGGTAGGAGAACACAAACCCCAACTGAAAGCAGCACATACAGTGTTGAAATTTCACAAGTGAAGAAATTGTCATTTTTCACGATGTCTAGCCTTTCCAGAACTAGCGCTCTCAGACTGGACTCCAAGTAGGCTCCCGGGCGCCTCGGTAGAACAAGTCCAATCGTCTGAACTGCTGTGATGCCCTAGTTTCTTCTCAAGTACTTGCATGTTTATGAGGGTCCGGCACAGCTTGGCTCTGGTAAAAGCTAAATACTTGGATATCCCTCTCTGGAGGTGACTGGAGCATTTATGACATTTACATCCCTGTCTTCTGTAAGTTACACTGGTCATATCTCACCTTAGTTTTTGTAGCCTTATGGGGATGTAGGAGAGCACTTTGGCCTGTTTTGTGATTTCAGCTCCTTGTTCGTTTTCCCATCAATGAGCATGTAACAAGGAAATAAGGCTGTGACGATATCTAGGTCCACGTGTGGAAGTGGAAGGAGCTCACCGTTCTGCAATAGAAACAGAGCCGAACAGGCTTACAAAGTTATAGAAAAATCTGATTTGGGGTTCTTTAAAAGACTCAAAGTCTATTCAGAGGCAGAAGTGCTGGTAAAATGTTTCATATCATGCGATGCAGAGTAGAATACCCAATTTTGCTATGAAGGCATCATGAGCACCTAGCCTGTAAGCACTTCTCTTGTCAGCTTCCTCTAGTGTAGTTCAGGTATAGAAGGCCTTTTGCTCTGAGAGACAATTGGAAAGAACAACAATTAACAAATTCAGTAAGGGGAAGACGGGTGAGAGGAAGAAACATAATGGACACTTCTTATCTAGTGCTTTCCTGAGCCTGAAACACTGTCATGTCCCGCAGCCACAATCGTCCCGTCGGCCGTAGGCAGCTTTGAATGCCTACACATTGGCACATGTTGGGTTTCTTTCAGTTGGAGGCTCGTGGTTTTACGTATTTGATTCAGACAGAAGAGCAGCATCTCTCATGTTCTTGGGCTGGAGTAGTGGTTCCAGCTCTTGGCCAGCTTCTTCACTCCAAAAAGAAACCAGCTAAATGATACTGTATGTATTCCTTCCTTGGAATGCAGCACTTCTTTATAAATGTAACAAGCACAAAACAAGTAATAAAAATAGTAGTTATGTTGTTAAAATCAGTGTAGGAACTTCATCTGGGACATAAGTGAACTGTGTGGCACATAAAACAAAATGGTGAAACTGTTAACCAAGAAGCAAAATATGCGTTACTCCATAAGGTACTTGTGACAATTGGAAGTGATTGGGATAGCCATAAGGTTGTTGTGCTAAAAAGTAAATCTAGATATTCCATCTGCGTTTGGTAAAAATCTGGTCTGAGATAAATCTTCTACGTTTCTGAGAGAAAAATTCCTTGCTAATGGAAGATGGCATTGCATTATTTTTAGACTAGCACAATCAACCCAGAGGAGTAGAGAGGCCTCCTGGGTCTAGTCCTCTGCTATTGCAGTTAATCACCTTCAGTTAATCCTATTCAGGTATGTATTAAACTCCACATTCAAACGTGGTATGAACTGCTGTTGCTAATGATGAGACCAGTAAGAGGAGGTAAACTGGGTGAATGGACGGCCAGTTGTCATAATTCCAAGAAAAATGTTGGACAGAGGAGAGGAAGGGAGGAAAGAGAACAAAATTATACTTACCCTGCCAGCAAGAGAAAGGCATCGCTCCTAATGAATTTGCTACAGAAAAAAATCCAAATGCCTCAGAAACCAGCATAAAGTGCATAGGATAGTAGGAGAGTTCAGGCTGGGAGGGAGCTCCGGAGGTCTCTGCTCTGGTCTTCGGCTCAAAGCCGGAGGTCAGGCAGGGCTTCGGGGGCTTTGCCCAGTCGGGTGTTGAAAACCTCCTGAGATGGAGACTGCACGAACTCGTGGCCGACCTGCTCCACTGCTTGGCTGTCCTCGAGGCAAAAGTGTTAGAGGTGAGCGATAAAACAGAGATTTCAGCAGCAGCTGGGAGGATAGCAACTTGCTCGGATTTAAGGCATGGTTTTTGCTGTTTCATTGCTGTTTAGCTAAAGTCGTCTTGTGAAAGTGCCTCGGTAATCTCAGGTTCCTTTTGCCAGTTCTAGACTCTCAGTCCTTTGAACTCCAGACTGAAGAGGGTGGATGTGCACGTGCAGCTTTTATACTTGAGTTCTGGTTAAGCATACATTTTGTGAAATATTACTATTTCATCTCCTCAGGAGGGAGTGCTAGGTTCTTTTAATTATATGGAATAATATCTGCATTGTTCATGAGGAATATTATTCCTGTCACAGATGAGAGAATATTTTCACATCTGCATTGCTTCTCTTTGAAAGAAGCGGTTAATACCATGAGTTTTCTCTTATTGGGGAAGCGGTTGCCAAAATGAAATTTGAAGGTATCCAATGTGGGAGATTTTACATCTATTTCTATATACTCTGACATTTTTATTAAAATCCAGAGCTAACTCTTACAGCAAAGCAAAATGCTCTAGAGGTGAGGTAGGATTGCTTTATGGGCCATCATGAAGCACAATTGGTTTTTTTGTGGAAAATTTTTATTTTAATCTTTCTCTGTTACCTTCTTTTGCATCTGAAAATGGGGGAAAAAATGGCCTGTTATAATTTCTTTCCATGACAAAGCTGGGGAATTCTCTAAAAATGAGAGAGTTGCTGTAAAGGTCATCTAGTCCAGCTCTGCCAGTCTAGATTTATTCCTTACTGCATATGATATAATGCTCTGAAAGTGTAATTTTACATTGTCAAGAGATGTAGATCTATAGACTAATAAATCTCCCAGCTCAGAACATTTCCTAATTTCCTTTCACATCCACATTCTGTATTTTTTTCTGTTATCTATTTCAATTAATCATTCCTGGTTGTATCCTGCTTTTATTACCTGATAGAGGACTTTTGCCTTTGTGGGTATTAACGTTGTTTGTACACCAGTAAGCTACATTACCTGTAGCTGGTACAATCACAATACAGTTGAGATATGTTTTTTTTAATGTAGCCTAAGTGATTTAGTCCCTCGGTTATTCCCCTTTGATAAAGACGAGATTAAGCGCAGCATATTCATATTGTAGCAGAGAAGTGTACGTCGGGTACTGCCCAGAGGGGACCCAGCAGGAGTGATCACGGCAGTGTGGTGGGGACCGTCACATCTGTGGGAGCTTGGATGGAGGTCCTGACTTCACAGCTGGCTCCTCTCTGCACAAGGAAAAGGGAGGTAGCAGGACTATGAAAGCAGGGAACCAAGGACACTGGCTGGCATGCGTCATGAAATCTGGCGTTCTAAAAAACCTGCACTGAGCGGTCAAAATGTTGTCTGAATTAAGGGAGCGCAGATGCCCGTTTCAGAGTTCCGTTTTATCAAAACGCTTTTGACAAGCAACACAATTGCTTCTGGACAAGTGATTTTTTTTCAAAGCGGTGGTTTGGACTGGGAAGGAGTCTCAGCCCCATTCCTCCGCCCCGCTCACGCAGCAGTGGCCTCTCGAGCCTATTGCTGACACGTAGCGTGGGAGATCGTGCAGTTGCACCTGGGAGGAAAATGGCTCTTTGCAGCAGTGCGGCTCCTGAACAGAACCTGTTTTATTAGGTGTTTCTATTTTACTGGAAAGAAGTGCTTGTTGCTTAGCGCCTGATCTCTGAGTCAGCCAATCCATCTCTGCTACTGTGCTGTGGAGGAAAAAACCTCTTATTTTTCATACAGAGATAACTGGGTTTTGTTCATTTCTCAAGTATATCCTTTTGCTTCCAGATTAACCCAGGTAGATAATATTTCTAACACTACAGAATCCTGACTTTAGAATGAAGTGTAAAACTAATTTAGTAAGCTGGTTTGTACCCATAAGGTCACTATAGCCAGCACAGAATCAAAAAGACCTAATGTTATCTTTCCCCACCTTCTGAGAAGTGCTGTTTCATCTCATACTTAGAGGAAATTCTACTGAATTCCAGCAAGTAATGTGACTTTTATCCTGGAATGAACTGTTCTTTTTCTACCTTAATTCATAGGTGCAATGAAAAGTGTTTGGTATGAGTTTTAACAGAATGTATAATGGCTGAGGTACAAACGCTTTTTCCCTCATTTCCCCATGGAATCTCCAAGCCTCAGAAATTATAAGGACATATCCTTAAAAGTAATGTAACCAGTAGGTAAGGTTTTCTCCCGATCAATAGTATTACTTAAAAGGAGAAAATTTGGGATTGTATGTTTTAGCTTCTAGAGATGAGCAAGGAAAGCATTTTGGTGGCTGTAGTTTGTCTCGTGCATCTCCTTTGCTAAGACTGCTTCTTACACGAACAACTGTGCACTGATTTCCTGTTTCACCAAAGCCTTTGTAAAGTGCCTAGCTCTGGAAAAGTAGAATTTTCTGTTTTATTGGTTTTTCACCAAAAACTTAATATTTTTGAAGGTGAAAATGAAACGTTTCTTTCACTGAAAGAATATTATTATGCCTAAGTACTAACAGAGAATAGCTTGCAAGAGTATATCTTCTTTAAAGCAACCCCGTTTTCTCAGTTCTGCCCTCGTTCATTACAGAGCACCTACAGCCCCTGCACTTTTCTCTGTCACGCAGTCAGCCTGAGCACTGTGAGAGATCACGCCGAGGGACACGACCAGAAGTGTTGCTACCTGCTCCTACAGAAGGGGCTGTGTATGTACTGGTTTCATCATAAGCAAGCACCTAGGTGTTGTAGGGGTGCATGGGACCTTTATCTTAAGTAATGATTTTTCATCTAGAAAGACCATGGGCCTGATGAAAGGTTTTGTTAATGCGCTGGGGTGACTTCTGTGGTGTTTTATAGTAGTTTAAGTTTTCTCCCCGGAAGGTCCAGGATCGGTTCCACGCTGTGCCACAGAGCACCTCTCTAATCTAACATAGATCACTCGCAGAATAAGTTCCTTAAATCTGCTTGGATCATCCTATTGTTTTAATGTTTGGATAAACATATAAGGAAAACCTACTTTTCCCGTGAATAAGACAGAAGTTTTCTAAGCAAAGCCAGATTTTTCCTGGAGGAAATTGCATCGTTTGAAAGAGTTTTGTTTGCCTGACTGGTATCTGCTGGAGGGACAACACAGCAGGGCACAAGCAATCCACGAGACCTCTGGAGTGTGTGGGGTGACTCGTCTCAGTGATACTTTGTGAAAGGACAAGAGGCAATGGACATAATTGAAGTACAGGAAATTCCATGTAAACGTAAGGAAAACCTACCTTTTACTGTGAAGATGGTTTAACTGGAGCAGGTTGCCCATGGAGTCTGTGGAGTCTCCATCTCTGGAGATATTAAAAACCCAACTGGACACAGGCCTGAGCAACCTGCTCTAGTTGACCCTGCTTTGAGCATCAGGGCTGGATAGGACGATCTCCAGAGGTGCCCTCCTGCCTCAGCCCTTTTGTGGTTCTCTGACTGGTCCATTCTCTTAGTGAAGATGAAACTGGGAACTGCTCTTGGGTGGAAATCAAAATAAAGGGTTAAATACTATTCTGTAATGGGTGATAAGTAAGTTTATTTTTCCTTCTTAAATGGATGCGGTTGAAACATACACAGCGATGGAACAACTGGCGTATCTTGGACTTTTGCCCTTAAAGAATACATAGAGTTTTCAACCCCTCCCTTTCTCTCATAGATTACTTACTGTCAATAAAAGCAGTGTGGGAGGTACCAAAATTACATGTTTCACAGTAGATGTAGAGCAGAAGAATGATCTCAGAATAAATTATTCTAATGAACAGCATTGTCTAGTTTAACTTTTTATGCTCATTTTCTTCAGGCAGCTGTGACAGTGCTGCAGTCCTTGTTCTGTCAGTCAAAGACAGTGGGGGAATATGAGAACTCTCATCTAAATTTGATGTAGTCCAGAAGTTTTACTCCTTCAGTATTTCAATTAAAGAATCCTGTGGCTTAATGGCTAAGAAGGAAAATCTTTCCCTGGTGGTAGAAAGCAGTACCACTATATATTATTTTCTCAACATGGCCTGAAGATTTAAAAAAACATTTTAATTTTTCCAAGTTTTGCATGCATTATGCTAACAAATTTGCACAAACAATCTACACTGGCTTGTGCAACTGCAAATTTGCATCCAGCTAATGCAACATTTGCCACAGAGCCCCCCCAGATGACAAGAACAAGTTTAGGGATGGGATAATGAATAAGAATCCATGAACAGAAAAGCTGTGCTTGCTATCACATTTCAGACAACCACAGTTCTGTCCTTAGCTAGCATATTCTTCTTGGATAAGCAGCTATAGGAACAGTTGTATGAAAAGATTAGACATCTTTGATATTATCAGCCCTTGTAGACTACCTAATAAGGAGAGCATCCTGCACAGGTAATGTAGCCATTGCCTACAACAGAGGCAGCTAAAAAGTTGGCGACTTCAAGGTCTCTGGCAACGTTTTTTACAGTAAAAAGCTCTTAGCAGATTCCTCTTAAGACACATACTGCTTCTTTATCCTTGTGGTCACTAACAAAATGCATGCGTTGGGAATTCATGGTCAGAGCTCTAAAACCACAGGAACCCAGTTAGGGCTGTGATTGTGCATGATAGATGGCATAGCCACGTACTCTAGATCTAGTACTTCCTAGACGCCTTTCGTAAAGGTACTGTGCGGAGAGGAGAGAAGGAGTAGGAACAGGAACAGGGCTATTGGTTGTCAGGTAAATGTAGAGAATTATCTTGTCTGAAATGGACTTTTTGGCTGCTGCCAAGAAAACTATTGCTTTGCCAACTTTTGCAAATACACATTCATTTGGCCTTAGTGTTGAAGCACCTTTTTGCAGCTCTGAAAGAGCAAAACTAAGGGAGGAGGAGGAGGAATATAGCATGTAGGTTAACATACTAATCCATGAATTCTGGAATCCATTCTTCCAGTGACTGTTAATATGTCTGTGCTACAACCTATTTGACAGAACCAGTGATTTATGCTTCTCTCTGTCTGAGGTACCTGCCATTTAAAAGGGAAATATCCACAGGATATTCAGTATAATGATTCTGCCTTACTTGATGTTATTTTGTTTATCCTACTCACTTTTAGAATTCTGTTCATGTATCATGTTCATACTGATTTTTAGTATTAAATGTCTGAGCTAGAACCTTAGTGAATGCTGTCTTTTTACACCCAGGTATGGTACCTTTATTATAGAGTGTGCTCAAGAGCAGAGAGCGCTGTGCAGGGGGAGCAGAAGTATCTGTTACCAAAGCACCAAAAGATCAAGATTTGGTTCAATAAATTTTGCTTTTGGGAGGCAGGACTGAAGGCTTCAGGGCATTGTTAAGCAACTGTGGCATCCTTTGCCTGTAAATCCCTTTTCATTCCAACTCACCGTAGATTTATGAATTACTCACATATGAAGACTGTTTTGTCATCAGCCTGTGACTTTAGCATAGGAAATATTTCTGGATATGCTTTCCTAAATTCACTGCTATGCTTCTGTATTAGATTTTCTCTCACATGGACCATCCCATTAACTGTATTTGCATTTTACCTATCCAGAGTGAAGTTGTGCTTTTAGAAGGGTTGTGTAAACTACAGCTCTTGCAGCATATTAAAAATAGTTTATTCACAACTTAGTGCCGCTTGATACCATTTTGGAGCAACTAAATAGTTGTGGCCACAGATAAATCAGAGAATGCTGAATGTATGAGAAGTTCAAAATCCAGAAGTAAATAAAAATGAACAATTATTCAGCAAAATAGGACCTTATAGCAGCTTTCCAGTACCTAAAGGGGGCCTACAAGAAGGCTGGAGAGGGACTTTTTACAAGGGCATGTGGTGATAGGACCAGGGGTAATGGCTTTAAACTGAAGGAGGGTAGATTTAGATTAGATGTAAGGAAGAAGTTCTTCACTGTGAGGGTGGCGAGGCACTGGAGCAGGTTGTCCAGAGAAGCTGTGGATGCCCCAATCCTGGAAGTGTTCAAGGCCAGGTTGGACGGGGCTTGGAGCAACCTGGTCTAGGGGAAGGTGTCCCTGCCCATGGCAGCGGGGTTGGAACTACATGATCTTTACATCCCTTCCAGTCCAAACCATTCTATGATTCTGTGAAAATGTAAGAAGAAAAAAGAATAAAGTAGGATTTGGAATAATCTTGGAGTTTGTGATTACAGGAACAGGAGTATTTCCTAAAGCATCCTGCGTGACCTGACAAATCAGGTATGTCAAGCATGAGATTTTTTGCAGATACTCATTCTGTTAGTAGTTTCTGAATCCCAGTCAACACACAAAACTCTTCAGACAAGGCAGTGGTCTTTGCCTTCCTCAAAAGGAACATAACTTACAGCATAGTCTTTCCTTATCCCACTTTTTAGTAGGTTCCCTCTTGAGTGTAATTTTACCCATAGACGCTTCATTTGACCCTTAGCCCTGGTAACTGATTCCTTCAGAGCATCAGGTCATGCCTCGTCTCTTCTCTCCTGTGCCAGTAAAGTCCCGCGTGGCCCGGCTTCAGCTCTTGTTCCAAAAACTGCCTCACAAATGCCCTGTGTGGACTCGGCTGGCTTCAAGACCTAGCTGACTGTCAACAGTAATCTTTATGCTTATTGTGAGGGCTCAACATAATAACAGGTCAATACCTGCTCCTGCTGTAAACAAAACCGTTCTCTGTTGTGAGTGAAATTCTGCTGCTGATTGGCAGGAGGTTTCAAAATTCTGGAGCTGCCAGAGGTCTCTCATCATACCTTTGTAACATTGTCCTTGAAAACCATATTTTCCACAAATATCCATGAAAATAATTAATACTATCTATCATTAGCTCTTAATGGAGCCTAAACAAGATGGTAAGCAAAAAAGATTTTGGCAAAATCCTCTGTCGGGAGTACCCTTAAGCATAAGTTGTTAATAGTGACGGGTAGTGTGACAATGTAATATAAATAGCTTTGAATTTTTCCCCCTTTTGACTCTTCTTTTAGCTCCAAAATTTTGGATCTCAACACACCAAATGCAGAGAAACATGTATATGTGGTGTATCAAAACTGTGAAAACAGAACATTGCTGGTGTTCTCAAAGTATTGACTGTGAGAGATCAATCAAATAATTGGCAGCACCAGCTTTCATTTTTTTCCAGATATCGGCTTTTCCATCTGCTGCAGAAAGTTCCAGTAATCAGAAATGTTACAAGCTACTCTGCTGAAACTAGAGAAAGTTATCTTACAGCGACAGAGGGGAACTGTCTAACTGTAAATAGTTCCTTAGTGTCTAAACTTGCAGCTTGAGAAAAATTGGATTTGACTTGAGCTCTCAAAAAAACTATAAAGATACCTGCCATTTTCCTTCCCAATCAGACTGAGCTCAAATTCAGGTAAAAGAATTGGAGATTATTATTTCCATAACCTGGTTTTCTCTTCCAGCTTTCTGAAAATGAGCGAGTGGAAAATCTCTGAAGAAAAGTGGAGAAACAAATAAGCACTTGAAAGAGGATTTTAGGAGCTGTCAGATTTCATACTAATTGCTATGGCCAATCCAGATCTTCAGAGAAGCTTCAATTATGGTCTTTTTTTGGTAGACCTACAAATTCTGTAACCATGAAGGGATTCATGTAACTATTAGAATATATCTATTTTTTGGACATGGATGCCGTGTTCTGTTGGTCACACATGGAATTTATATTAGATCTTAGAGAAGCTCCTATATAGGAATAGTTTGACCCCAAATCTTTAGACTCCCTGCTCAGATTCCTGAAGTTTGGCAAAATAACTAGTCCTCCCAAATCAATAGTTTTGATAACCTACCCTGTCTTCTTGTCTTCTACTTTTATTTGAGGTATCAGCTGGAACAGAAATTTTCTAACTTTCATCATACCATGAGTTTTATCAAATATTCATCTCTCCTGATAGCAGTTTCACTCCAGTTTAATATTGGTATTAGGAGATCAGTTTATTAAGTTTCCTATCTGGCATGAAACAAATAAATTAATTGAAACTTAAATTATTTAACACTTTTATTTAAATACGTTTTTCCAAATAGAGAGCTATCAAATTACTACTAAGTAGTGCAAGATGAATATATTTTCAGGCTTCTGAATGTTAATGACTAACTTTCAAACTTGCTTCCCTTCTGAGCAAATATACAGAAGGTGTGGTACTAACCAAGAACAAATACTTTATCCCAAGAGCTGAAAGTAGGCAGAAACCTGGAGAACTCTGAGGATGAGAGAAAAACCCGATAGTCTCATTTCTTGAAAATTTTGTGTTGTACATACAAAGATGCTGATGCGTGACTATGTGCATGCAGATGTTGTTGCACATATACCATCTATATGTGATTATTTTCTTGCTAAAAGAACAAATACAGTTACAGGTTGTTGGTGACCTCTTTTGTTAGTGTGATCCTTCACCTGGAAGATTTTTACTACGTAGCTGTATTACTGTGCTAGAATTCTAAAAGCGTGGCAAGGCATACCCTAGGGCAGATTGCTATTTACAGCTGTGCAGTCTTCTGATGGGCTTTCAGAACTCTGTCAATCATTTTAAAGAGTGTTAAAGTAAATATAACCCACATCGGAAGTTTGGTGATGAACAGTTGCAGGAAGAGAGGAACTGTTCTGGCTCTTCCATGCACAATGAAATCTCCATTGGCTGATGGGATGTGCAGCTAAGCCCTCGGAAAGTTGGGGCTAGAGGTAGGCTAGCACCTTTGTTAAAAAAAAAAAAAAAAACAGAAACAGCAAAAGCCCCTTTGATAAATGATGTTTTGTTCCTCTTGAAATACATGTGCTTTGGAGGCTGCTGACAACAATGGCAGACAGATATATATACCTAAAGTGTTTCTTTGATATTCTATTTAGACATGCATTTGTCAGAGGGCTTAGTTTAGGTATATTACTAAATACGACAAGCTCAGACATCACATATTACAGGAGAGAATTATTGCATTCAAAAAACTGAGGCTCAGTGTATTCAAGGGGTTTTTGATATATGTTAAGCATCAAGTAACACCTTGCTTTTGCATAATGGAAAGTTTTGCTAATTGTATTTTGGGCGACTGGAAAGCATATTATTCAGGATATGATTAAACAGTTTCAAATTTTCTGCAGGAGTGACAGTTTCCATTTGGGTTAAGGTATTCATCTATTTCATCTTTTCAGTGGCAGTCTTGTTTCCATTTTATTTATTATTTTAAGTTACTAACAACTTTCTTTAACACAGAATGCTGTTTTCTATTTCATTTCATGCTTGCTCTCAGAATTAGTAGGAGAGATGAATTCTTGGAAACTGGGACAAGATGTATGTGAAAGCAGTTGCTCAAAGCTCAGGATGTATCAGAATCAAAACACAGTGAACATATGTTGAAATCCAGCCTTGTGGGCAGGTGATTAAACTGTATCTTGCAGCAAACTTGCTTTAGTACAACTAAATTTCTGGCTTTGGTGTGAAAACATATTTTTAGCGTTCATGGTGTTAAAAAGAAGTATTTATATTATTTCCATATTTGCCACATCACAGAATTAAGCTGTAAAAGGGGAAACGTGGTGGCCAACGTTAGGACAGGTCACTTACAGAGGCTGTGGAATCTCCCTCTTTGGAAGTAGTTGGATCTAGGCTGGAGATGACCCTGAAGAACATGATCTGGCGTTGGCTTCAAAGCAAGCCTTGCTCTGAGCAGGAGGGAAGACATGACCTCCTTCATCTCTCTGTGATTCTAAGCAGCACTGAGAAAATGGCATTAAGCATTATCTAATAACTGGGAAGAAGCTGCAGATTGCATTTGGTGATTTCCTAAAAAAGCAGCAGAAGAAGCATTTTTAGATTTTATTCTCACTTGGGTTTTTTTTGGATTATATATCGTGTGAGTTTGAAACTGAATGGCACTAACTAATGCATATTGCTTATACATCTCAAGGGTAAAAAAAAAAAAAAAAAGCTGGTGCTGTTTTTGCAAAGGATGAACCAACTTGAAGCCTGAAGTCTATGTAAAATAACATAAAGTGTTAGCTAAAAATCAGTTGAATAGCTCCCAGGAACTTCACTCAGTTGTAGATTTTGTCCTTAATTATAATTTAATTTAATGAGCTAATTTAGAATAATAACTGAATTTAATAAAACCTTTCTATTTTGAAATATGACATAATGTATGGTAAAAGGGCTAGACGTCTAAATTACATGCTGTCTTCCTATTAAAAACTGATACGCCTTCATTACCCTTTCTTCCCAAAAACCGACTCGGAAGTTGAGAGGTGCAAGCTCACATTTGCAGGTTCAGTTTACAGACGAAACATTTAAAGAGAAGGCTTTTCATATTGTTCTCGTCTGCTTTCAGAATCACTTCCAAGAAAACCAAGTGGAGGTTTTCCTTTTCCATTTTGGCACTGTGAAAATATTAGTGCAGAAAAGTCAAGCGGCCGAATGAAATTGTCCGGGTTGTGAACTGAGAAGTGCTGAAGTTTTGGGTTTGTGCGTGTGTGGTTTTTTTCAACCACTTTGAACTAGGTGAGGTTTTCAAAGCATCTAAGAGGGAGTTATTTACACACTTCTGCCCAGCCGCTCCGTTATTTCTGGGCCACGAAGATCTCTCTTAGTCCCGCGCAGGCTGAAGTATTTCACGTGACCTAAGTTGGGATGGTGTTGCTGTCTCGGCTTGCTGAGAGCTGGTACTGGCTGAATAGCAGCTGAGAGCTGATGATGATGATGTAGCAGAAGAAAAAGGACAAAAGCCAGGGAATGAAGACAAACGGGCCATTTTTTTTCTTCCCAGCGGAGGCCTGTTTTGACCATCTGGGGTGGCAGTACGGTTGAGTAGCCTTCTTCAGATATGGTCTGCAAGGGAGCAGCACATCTACCGAGTCAGTTAATTTTTTTATATTATGCTTGATTATGGTTGTATTGATGGTAAGTTATCCCTATGGACACGTCAGTATTTGCTGCTTGAGAATGTCTCAGCAGTGAGGCAAGACATCCCTTGGAAGCTGAGCCTCAGCCTCCTGCACGTCGGCTCGGGTGTTCGGGAAGCGGGGAGGAGAAAATGAAAAGAAAAGCAGCTCTGAATTGGAAAGGGAGCCTTGCAAGCTGGGGTGAGGGTTTGTCTTATCTGCTAGGAACAGGATTTGAGCTTACAGGGCTGTCAGTGCTTTTGCTTACGTTTATTTTTATCAAGTGGCACAAAAGCTTTGATTTTTTGTATTGATTCATGGTAAGCTGAAGTAAGAGGTTTTAATGCTCAGACCCTCAAATGTTGCCTTTTCTTAGTTTCAGCACTAATACATTTGTCTTTATAGAAAGCTAAAATTCAACAACGACGTTAAATTTTGGAGTGATTAATTACGGAATTATTCTTTTATTTCACTAGAGTGATGGTGATTATCTGAGTCAAAGTTTTTTAACAGAAGTGACCACAGAATGTGGTAATACGTATTGCCATTTTTAATAAGCTGGGATCTTACGTAAAGGAAGAATTTCCATCCTGTCTCATTGCCAAGGCAATGGGTTGGTTCATGGGAGTGGATCAACTGGAGGGAAATACTTCCAGTCAAAACCTGGTAAAAAAATAGTGTTTTCTGTTTCAGAGTATTTATTTGGGAGACTTTTTCCCAGTTGTGATTTCGCAGAATTTTATTAGTGTCTTCAAAAATACTGGGCCCATTTCTGAGCAAATTGTCTGATGTTCTAAAGACCATTGTATAAATGCCTTCAGACCTGCATTAGGCAATGTGTTAATCTGCATATTTACATATTTATGTCAAGAAGACCTTAATTAGATGATGTATTAGAAATGCAGGGGCTGCGTAGCTTCACTGTCTTACTAACCAAAGGGAGACATTCCTTCCTTAACAGAATAAGAGAAGAGCGACCATTTTGGAGAGAAACTGAAGTTGTTTTGGCAAATTAATTTGTGGTCTATTTTAAGATGTTTCCCTGTGCGCTTTTGCTTTACAACCTTATGAACAGATGAACTAAAATTACCTTTTTTCTTACGCCTCCAAGTCTGTTGGCTGGTGTTACCTGGCGATGACTTCAGTGTTCGCAACGTTGCACTTCTTTTATGATAAGGCTGTGGTTGAAGATAAACACTGTATTTTCACTTCTTCCGTTTTGATTTTCTTGTAGACGTTTCAGCAGTCTTCTCTACAGCAGAAAAGTAAAAAGAAGAACAAAGGTAAAAATTAAATTTGTTTTCATGTATTGGTAGGAAGGGAATTGCCAACATTAATGTTTATGGTACTGCAGTATCTGAGGAACTAGAACTTGTTAGCTCCGAGACAATGTTGAGTTCAGTTGATCAGGTTGAGAAGGTGTTAGTCCAGTACTGATGTCTCATAGTTTCCTAATGCTCCTCTACCTGCATATATGTGCTGTTGTTTATTTTTGAATACTTAGACTCTAGGCTCTTTGGGGCCAGGGCTGGTTTTTCCAGCTGTGTGCATGTAATGCCTTACCGCAGCCTTTGCTCATTACCTAAGCTGTCAGGTAATTTATATCAGAGTAAATTGTCCTCCTTTGATTTAGAAGTACAAAGGCATTAGGAACTGTTTAGTTGCAAAAGGAGCTGCAAAGAGAGGATTTTGAATACCTGTGAAGTACTTACCTGATTGTATTTGGCAGCCAGGTGTGAAAGTACATGAATTTATATGCTGTGTGCTTTAATCTGATGTGAAATATTAATTTGTTGAAAATTACAAATAACCATCTTGCCTTTCTTTTCTCCATAATGTCTTCTCTTTCTGTGTTGCTTTTTTTTTTTTTTGTCTTACCCATAGAATAGGAGCTCTGTGAGGTGCTGAACATGGTTTGTTTTGGTTTCGTTTGGTTTTTAACTTACGTTGCCTTGCACAGACTTTGTGGTTGAAATAGAATGTTTGTAATAATTTATTCATGGCAAATTGAGGTTGAAATTTTTAATTAATTCTCTTAAGCAAATATATAGTGCTTTCTGGCAAGCTGTCTAGTTGATTTAGTGGACAAGTCAAATGCTTTCACATCAACTTGTCATTTTCAGCTCCTATTCCTGGTAAAAGCAAAAGACGGATCTCATGTAAAGATCTTGGTCGAGGGGACTGTGAAGGCTGGCTTTGGAAAAAGAAAGATGCCAAGAGTTATTTCTCTCAGAAATGGAAAAAATACTGGTTTGTCCTGAAGGATACATCTCTATATTGGTATATAAATGAAGAGGTAAGCATCTGTGTTCATTGTCTCAACAAATACCCTGTGTAGTCCTGTTGTCATGATTTAGTGGGAAGCCAGTGCTTTGAGTGCTTAAATATGTGAATAACTTTATTCACCCAAATAATCATACTGAAATTAATATTAACTGCCTGACTAAATCACCATTAAGGTCCGGAGATATTTGGTCCTTCAAATTCACCTTTTGCTACAAGGAGAAGTAACATACTTTCCTGTGTCCTGCTGTCACCAGTTTAGAATCAATCTGTCCTCAAACCCTTGAAAGGCAAAAGGTAGTTATTTAATCCTGTCATTCAAGCTTAGTCATGGGAGTGTAAACTTTAATGATGTGCTGCCTCGTGTTCCTTGTTTATCTGTGCTACTGAAATCACCAAAAGCTCTGGCAGTTAAGGAAGATGCTTTTGTTTTCTCAGTTGTGTTCTCCTGCCGTTCCTTCTTTGTAGCTTTTGATATGATTTCAGTGCTCATTTATGCTGAACTTAAAGAGCGCCAGAGCAGCCCAAGTGAATTGTGTACCGCTTGGATTGTGCAACATGTTCTGCATTAGTACTCGGTTATTTATATCAGCTTTAGCAAAAGAGCTTGTTGCCAGTGAGTTAGGAAACCTTAATTTTAAACCCTATTAGTCTCATTAGTAAATATCCTGAGATAAAATCATTGCCAACATGTGGATGCACTCAGTCCTGGACTTGTTCTTTTAATCACTGCAAGCATTTTTACATAACCATTTTAAAATACTGTGATCCCCAGCTCTTCCCTGAGCAGACAGAAAGCAAGTTGTTCCATGAACAGAGTTACCAAAGCTTGTTTTCCCACAGACTCGTCCCATTTGCGCCTTGATCCCAGCTTCAGATGGGTAACCCTAACTCCCTCCCCTGCCCCCTCCCTCCTCAGGGTCTACTATGAGGTCCTCATCAGGGTGGGAATTCTTATCTCCAGGTACGATGACTGGTCACCAGCCCTGGCCAAGGAGCACGCGGATCTGCCGAGCTGTGCCTTCCTTTCCCGTGGAGAGGGCGGTGGTCTGAGCGCCTCTGTCTCCCCTGTCCCAAATTTCCCGGAGACTTGCTGAGACTCGGTTATTTTTGAGACCTCAGCTCCTTCACCGAAGTGTCTGCAATCACCGCTAGATTCAGAAGCTGGTGGGGGGAGCCTCAGTGGGCAGATGGACAAACAAGCAAACAGTGCTCTTGCCAAAATGTCGTTTCCTTAGGCAACCATGCAAAAAAGAAATAGCAAGTTTATTCTGAACAGCGTCCTTTCGATTTTAAAATACCTGTTAATGCAGAACCTGTTACAACCTTGTACCTTCCACAGAGCAACTCTAGTTCCAGTTTTATATGCTGATTTGTGTCTTTTATTTATTTAAAGAAAGCATATGGTCATATGGATTGCATATGTAGCATAAATAACCGTGGAGATTCTGAGAAAAAGATGTAGTTCTGTGGAATTCCTTAACACACATTTGTGTTTTCTGCAGCTTCACTTTCATGATCCTGTATTAATTTCTCATGCAAAGTTATGAGCAGTTGTTATTGCAAAGTTATGAGCAGTTGTTATTGATGTATTAGTGGCTTAAAATAAATAATGCTTTCAAATTGTGAAAAGTCAAGGGAGATTGAATATCTGATAAAATAAACTATGTGCAGGTCTTTAGAGGAGAGGGAAGGAAGGTCAGATGTCTTCTCTCTTGAGTGTTGGAGAGAGATGAAGGTAGCTGAAGAGATATCATGCCTCTTAGCTGTGATACCATATAAAGATGGTAAACAGCACACACTGAAATTGCTTTTTTCCCTATTTCTTACAGCAGGCTGCATTTCTCCTTACTAGTTAGTCCATCTTCCCCCAAAATTAACTAATTACAATAACTAATTGCCTGAATACATTTGGTCATTTTGAATATTTTCCAGTGCTGGTTCAGCTGTGAAATTGTTTGAGAAAAGTGGGTATTTAAAATTGTATTTTACACCAAGGGATCTGTCTTACTACTTTGGCAAAAGTCCCAGTGACTTCTGTGGGAGGTTTGCCAGAGCAGAGCGTACATTAGTATTCCTTATGTAAGAAGCAGGCAAGTGAAAATATCTTGAAGTTTTCAGTGTGGTGGGTTTTTTTCCTGACACCTTAACAACAGTAATATCTAGAAATATCTTTGCAGGATGAAAAAGCGGAAGGATTCATCAGTCTACCTGAATTTAAAATTGATAGAGCCAGTGAATGCCGCAAGAAATAGTAAGTATGCTCAAAAATAATGCAGGGATACAATAGAAAAAGTGGAACAAAGGATGAGATTTTCCCTTAAAACAGTGACATAATGGACTTTGTTACAATAATCATTTGGTTGTATCACAGAATAAGCTCATACAGAACAGGCAAATTCAGTGTGGTTTCTGTGTGCCACCTTTCCTGAAAAAGGGTTTTTTTCACTTTATCATGAATCACAGTGCCTGACTAGAGCAAAATGAATTAAGAGCAAGAAGGCTGCTTGTCTCCTTCTGTCCCTTTATTTTCCTAGTTTTCCTTTCTTCTTTTGTTTCCTTTCTGGTTTGGGGGATTATTTTGTTTGTTTGTTTGTTTGTTTGTTTGTTGGGGCTTGGAGTGTGTGTGTGATATCTTTAAGCTCAATAAAGGGCTTTAAGCAGAATAAAGAGACCATCCAAATAAAAAAGTCCCCAAGTTCATGGCCCGGCATCAGTCTTTAATGTGACTCCAAATTGGTTAACATCATCTCAAAGTTTGCTGACACGGTGTATCTGTCCTGAGGCAGAGTAAAAAAAGAGAATGACAGTGATTTGCTGTATTTTTGAGGTATGACTTAAAGGTTTCAAATAACTTTTCTTCTCACCTAGCTGTGTGTGGTGCAGTCTAGATTTGTGCCATTGCATAAATCCATTTCTTATTTAGATGCAAATTCCAGCATGTATAGCAATGTGACAGGTGCATACTCCCACAGAGGTATTTTTAGAGTCGTTATTGTTGAAAACTTTTTGCCTTGCCTTCTAATGGTTTTTACTGTTCTTTTAAGTTTATCAAGACTGTGGAATCACTGAAATTTGTACAGAAATGCAATTTCAAAAGTAAAATGGCATGATTTGTAGTACATACAGTTCTAAAGAAGACACTGACCTTGTATCAGTTAGTCTACATACCTCTTCAGGATGAACTCTACTCTTCATGATGGTCTCAAAGGGCAGAAAATGAAAACTGCATTTAAAAAAAAAAAAAATACATCAGCTTGGGCTTATTGTCCTGTGTCCTTGGGCTACATTGCTGAAGTGCTTCATTTTTTCTTTTTTGTTGGGGCAGCAGCATTTCTCATTTCTCAGAATTGCGCCCTGCTTAAATTATTTTTTTTTACCTGATTTGGTATCTACTGGATAGTAGAACATAAAATGTGGCTATTAAAGTTCCTTGCTTGGGTGGCAGATAAAGAAAAAAACCTCTAAGAATCCAGACGACAGATGCTGTAAGAATTTTAAGAAGTCAAGTTTTGGGTTTCAGTAACTTGATGATGTCTTTCTAAACTGAGCAGATGTCACTGTACATCTGCTTTCACTTGCATAACATTGTGTCATGCTCTAATGCATTAGAGGAATTCTTTTTGTCTCAATTTTACATTACCTTCACTAGCAGTAACTTTCCTGGATATCAATTTCATATCCTTGTTTTCTTAAAACCTATTTTCATATATTTACATATGTGTACACACACAGACATATATATTGAAAATTGCAAGCATGATACACATGAAGAACATCATTGCCATTTTTCTGAGACACAATGGGTTAGAGAGTGAAAATTATTGTATTGTTTTTTTAATATATATATCAAATGCATTGTGTCTCAGAAAAATGATGATGATCTTCATGTATCACATTTGCAGTTTTCCTTATTTTCTTTGGGACTGTTATGCATTTTTTATTCTTATTTTAAGAGAGACCTTCAGGCTATCCTCAAAAATGATTTTTCTGTACTGTAAATTATTAATTACTTTCAGATGCATTTTCTGGATCTTCAAGTACTTCACCATAAATCTTTATCCAACATAGTTAAAAAATTCTTTCTAGTAATTTATTTCATATTATGTATGAAATGCAGTAATTCTCTCAGCCCAGTCATGTTGATTACTTTGGTGGAAAGAAAAGATGAGATGTAATTGCCCATTGCTTCGAATGCCCTCAAGAACACAGTGCTGATTTATAACAGCTTTTCAGAAGTCAATCAGCACATCACATTTTTCTGTTTGAAACGCAGCCGTTAGAGCTAAAGGTCATTGGGATGTGAGAAATCAGGACTGAGAGTTTTTCCGTTGTATCGAATAAATCGTTTGGTCAATTTTCTGTTCAGAAAAAATTGACACCTATAGGTATATCAGCAAAATTACCTGATACATAAAATTATATCCTTAACTGGTTAACTTTATCCAAATATAGTATGCTGCAGGTGATTGTTGAACAATAGTTACGCACATATGAATTAAGCATTATTTAGAAAGGGGTAGTTGAAGAGTACTTTAATTGGTGAAATCTGGCACAATCCTAAAAGTTGTATGTTTATAGACTGCTCAGGGGCTTCCAACAACTCAGGAAATCTGAACTCATCTCATTGCTTGGTGACTAGACTATCTTACATTTTGTTAAAAAGGGAGTTGTGACATTGCATTTTTATAATTGTGTTTTTCCTCTACAGTGCATTCAAAGCCTGCCATCCTAAGATCAAAAGTTTTTATTTTGCTGCTGAACATCTAGATGATATGAACAGGTAAGGAAATCTCGCAAAGTTCAAGGAACCATTCCTTACGTGTGACACTTCTTGAAGCTAGTAATAATACAGTGATAATAAATTATGTGTTCATCTAAAAGGTTAAGTTTAATAGCTGAGAAAATAAGTGCAGAATAGCATTGTTTCTGAGTGGCTGCATATGCTAAATCTTCAATTCACGCAAAAAATGCTTTTTTTGAAACAAAGGTTTGACGATTTTTAGAAACAAGATTCCCTCTTTGTAAAAAGAAATAAATACAGTATGTGCAACAACATCCAAACACAATTTGGGAATTCCAGGTTTCTGCTTTTGGCTGTGCAGCACCTGCAAAGGTGCAATATCTCCAAATCTGCTTCCTAACATACTCCCAAAGTATGTGATGCTTGCTCTGGGGATGCTTCAATTTCTGGCCCTGGAGGGAATGACAAGTTGGAGAAAGATTTAAAGCAGTCACTGCTTTTTCCTCTGCCAGTCTTGAAAAAGGAGGTGGAGATTACAAGGAATTAATTCTGCTGTTTCTCTCTGCTGCCATGAATTTAACCTGCACGTTGAAGTGAAATTTTGGTTATATTGAATTTAGCGGGGAAAATTTCAGCAACTCATAAGAACAAGGACTTAAGTCTTAGTTCTTTGGGTATTGAGTTTTACCGTATCTATTTTAAGCCACTTGTGAATTTTTTTCAGAAAAATGATTGAGACTTCAGCACCAAATAAACACAGTTCCTCTTAATTCATTTGAATGGTAAATAAAACATCGATCTCATCTATTCAAATATTTGGGGTTTTATTCCATTTATCTTCACAACATAAACTGAAATTAATTCAGTTCAAAATAATACACCATTTTCATCATATGACAGAGGACACAAACAAAAATCTATTGTTGCAACCTGAGAATTGTTCTATCTTAGATAATGTCTGTGGACATCCTTGCTGAGCAAAATTGCTTTTAAAACAGAGGAAAAAGGAGCTAAAACTCAAGCCAATAAAACTGTTAGTAAGTGCTATAATCGTGGTTTAATCTCTCCTGTGTGTACTAGATTCAGCTACCTGGCAGAGCACCTTCAGGGTACTGCCGGTTCTTTACTGATAATATTTGACTGGAAAGGTATGCCGATACTATACTATGCTTGCTTTCATTTAGAAATAGCTGTCTGTTAAACATTTTTTGAAAAGTTCATGCATGACTAAAGCTCACTTCAAAAGTCTCTCCTCAGTTAGAAAACTTAAAACCTGTTTATTTGCTTGTAAAATTTTAGGCTTGCCTTTCCTTGATAATTCTGTCAAGCCAGTCACTCAAAAAGCAGTTTGCTGCACAGCAAACAGAATAATGGCATGGTCTATTCGGCATATCCTGAACTACAGCAGTAGATAAATCATTTCTGTCAGCAGGTCCTCAGTCAGTATGACAAGGCACCTTATTTCTAAGGATAAAAATTTATATAACTGCTCAGTGATCAGAAAGCAGCAGCAAATATGCATCAATTCTTTACAAATATATTGCACAGTCTAAAACCCAAGGACTAAAAGGTGTTTAACTTCCTAGCACAAATAGTCTTTTAATCATATTTTTAAATAAGTGCTAATTAATTCATTTAGAATGAGCTTGACCAAATTTTGATCTGAGTTATACACAAGTAAATTTAAAGCACCTCTGTCAAGGTCTATGGAATTACTTGAAATTCTTACATCTGAGTTGCCATCAGAGTCTCACCAAATAATTTTATTTTTTCTCTTTGTTTAATGTATTAGAAAAAGTAGTTCACTTTCACAAACATTGAATTAACTCAGTATATTGGAAAAAAAAAATGTGGGTTACTGAAAAATAATCTTTCAAATGCAGAGATTATATATATATATATTCCTGTCTAAAAGCATTTTGTAGCCTAGCTGAAGTCAAACACAGTATCAAGTTATTAAGTTAAATTAAGACCTGTTTTGATCAATTTCTGTTCTTTTTCTTTGTCAGGTTTCTGACATACACTTCAATTATGTATCATGTAGTCATTTCAGTTCTGTTTATATTTGAAGCAAAAGAAGCAAAAGTAGAAAACTGCTAATACATAGGCTAACTGAAAGTTCAAAATGGTTCAATTCCTTCATCCCTTGTATAAAATGATTTAGTTGTTTTTTTTAAAAAAGCATATGCAGGATATGAAGGTTTTGTTTGTGTGTATCTACTCACACAAAATGGGTATTTTCATCTCGGGTAACTCTGTCACTATTCAAATTTTCTTACTACTTTTATGACTGTGCCACACTGTTATGCTGGTAAGGAGTCTGGAGAACTATGATCACTGAACTTTATTGTTGTGCCGTCTGAAGTTCCTTTCATCTGCATGGCTGCACCAGCAAAAGTGTTCTTTCCACCCATATAACTTGTTTAGTCTGGGCGTGAAGGAGGACAGAATATCCTTTATTGATGCAAAGTACTGTTTTGCTAGTGTAAGTGTATAGTCATAGAAACATCATGCTTGGAAATGCATTGTTGTCCCATTCCAAGAAAATTTTCTGATGTAGAAGGCAGTCCATATATTTCTACTTGATGATACTATATGTGACTTTATTTTGATTTTCCATGGTGACTGTGCCTGCTGCTTTATGGACTAACTGTTCTTTACTCAAAAATCCTGATCATCAGCTCAGAGGCAGATGCATCCTTTTCAGCATTGGCCAGCTTAAATACTTAAAATACTCTTATTCTTCCCTTTTATTCCAAACTGTCCATTTTTTAAGCGATGACATATATGGCTGCCATAATTATATCTTCCAGGCAGGGAAATACAGCCAGTAACTTCATGTGGAATATTTGTCGGAGAACGTCCCTGACCTGCTGTAACTGAGCTGTCCTCTTTTTGTGACACTGAGTATTGACATTTATAAGAGTTTTCTTCCTTAGCGTAGCTCTATGATCAAGAGGAAAAATGACAAGTCACCTTGTAGTATTAGTGCATGAGAATGTCTCTGGAAGTTTTCAGTGAAGGCGGCCTCCAAAAATTCTCCTGCATCGTCTACAGGCTTCTTCATTCCAGTTAAACTGCAGTTGGGTACTTACAGACACCGTAAGGTATCCATAGTCCCATATAGCAAGTTCGTCCTATAGCCTCGAGCTTTATGATTAAGGGCAATTTGACACCCTGCTTTGACTAAAAGCATTGCATCTACCTGGAGTCTGAGATAAGACAGAAAAATGTTTTCTACTACCCTGTGAGAGTGCCACTACTGTGCATTCTTCTTTATAGAAGTTACAGGTCTACAGAAAGATTGGGTTTTTTTTAATCCTGTTCTGTGTCATAAGATTGTTTTAATTAAATACTGACAAGAAATGTATGTGCTATTCTTAAAAAGAAAAAAAAAAAAAAAAGAAAACCTAGGTGACTGCTGCGACATCTGGGTGCTGCTGCATTTATTGTCATACCTAACAAATAGATTTTATAATTCTCACAAGAAAATTAAAGCTGCATTAGCAGAAAGGAAGGAATATTTTCTTGGCCTCTTGCCCTCTGAAAGTTACAGTGGCTACCAGGACATAGCACACCACAGGGAAGAAAGATTTAAATCTTCCCATGTCCTAAGGCTTTGTGTCTTTTAATATTCATAGTAAGGCATATCTATATAACTGTACGCGTGGAACTTTGGTCCCCAGTGCATTGTAGAGCGGGCATGTTTTACTCCTCTCCCGTTCTGCAGGAGATCTTTACGTTTCCCTGTGATACAAGCCCAGTGCCTTGGATTTCTCGTAGGATTCCAACTTCAATGAACCGTAACTCTAGCCATGCTTTATTAAATTAATATTAATTCTCTAACCATACGCATTCTAACCATATCTGAAGAACCTTTAGCAGCCACATATCAGAAACTTTGCAGAAGAAGTCCGTACCATTCTTCTGGTTTCTAAACTAGCAAACCACTCCAAAAAAGCCATGGCTGTTAACGGCTTACAACCACATCAGTACCTTCGCATTCACCCCACAGGCATTGCAGGTGACGTTCCAAACCATGACACAGATCGTGACCTGCAGAAAATCACGCAATGTGAAGTCAGTTTGCTGTCTCTCTCTCAGACTGGTATACATTTCCTGGGTTCTTCTTAGATTATACTTTTCAGGAAATAACATTTTTCTGGAAACAATCATCCACCGTAGCTGTAAGCAGTATCAGCTGACTGTCAATTAAGCGGTTGATGATATAATTGGTCACCTCGCTCTCACGCACACTTAACACAAAATGCTATCTCTTATTTGGGACAGACCGAAGTTTTCCCCAGGAGAACCTTTATAGGTGTACCATCTAATACTCCGTGGTCAGCAGCCCTAGCCGAAGGGGTTCGGGAGGTTGCTGTTCCCGGCTGGCTGCGCCGAAAGGGGTTGAGCCGTGACCTGAATTGGGAACGTGAAACCCAAAATAGGCGAGCGGCAAGCAAAGGGGCCGCTTCCACTGTCTGCCATGCCATTTGACAGAGCAGGCGCTTGTCTTCTCGCACCGCTTCACCCTGGGACGCAGACAAGTCCGTGGCCTTTGCTGGTCCCACGGCAGCACGGGGCTGGAGTGCTCCGAGTGAGGTTCCTGCCGCGGTGCCTCTGATTTGGGCTGGCAGAGCTGTCGAGACAGCTGAGCTTTACTCCCCAAAGAATGTCTTCACATATCAGGAATGTGAACCTAGAAGACAGCTTCGCAGTGGGTCACCTTTCTGCGGTGAAGATGTGAAATTACTGTCGGAGACGTGATTTGTTGGATTTCTGTTCCTATGTGCCAGTTATTTTTATAAGTGTATGGCACTTCCTAACAATTACAACTGAAATTTTGAGTCTGTTCTTCAGCTTCTCTATTCTTCTGGCAGAAATTTTGATCGTATGCTAACGTGGGAGTATTCTGTAATCACTTCAGGAGTGAATCTCTAGCTTTCTTCCCAATGTACAACGATTTATGGACCATTAACATGATTTATAGATCATACATGTGGTCAGTGTTTGTGGAAGGAGAGTGACAGGAGTTAATGTCAAGGAGAGCAACTGCATTTTATGATCTGATACCTGCTTATCCTGCACTGAAATGTCTTGAAGGCTGGCATGCAGAAGTGATTACGAAGGCGTATCCCCTGCTGAGACAATACTACAGCCTGTTTCTGTGCCTACAGTATGCAAATAAAACCCATCAGGCACGGTTTTCTGCAGCAGGGGTTTCACATTCCTGAAGAAAACACAAACCTGACTTCAGTTGTCCTTCTGTGTACCCTAGCAGTAAAATCGCAAGCCGGTAGGTTGGCAAACCAGTCCTGTCAAATCCTGACTGTGGGGTGACTGGAGCAAGTAATTCCAGGTTTACCGTGGAATGGACAACCACGGGAGATTGTCATGGTGGTTTAAAGCCTCGCTGATGGAGGACCTGATTTAGTGTAAACATTTGGCTAATGAACACACCGAGAGCCCCACGGGGGAAGAGGGCAGGTTGGAGCAGTGCACTGCTGCAGGCAGTTGAGTGTGTGCTTGGCAATGACAGCCCTGCTAGAAGAGAATAGCAATAGTCTGGTTGTGGGGTTTTTTTAATTTGTGCAGCTTATGGAAGCATTTTTTCGCGTCTAAGTTGAGGTTAAAGCTTAAAGCCTTAGATGTGAATTGCATTGAGGCAACTGTCTTTTCTCTCCCTGCTTCTCTGACACGAACACAAAAGTCAATTCTGATATGCCTCCGTCTCTTTGTACTTGGCACTGTAGGTAAGCTCTAAAACACATAATGGTATAATTAAACCTCACTGTCTGTTTGGGAGTGAACCTGTTCTTTTTATTGCTGGTTTCTGCTCTGTTCCTCTGCTAAGTTGCCAATTCAGGCCTTAAAATATTGCTTAAATCTCTGAAAAGTGGTGTTTATTCTTAAGACATCAGAACAGCAGGAGTATTGGTGCGATGCCATATCTGTGAGCAGCAGACTTAATAGTTCTTTGATTATCTCTAAATCCTTTATTTTACAGATGTTTGACATCATACGCGGTTCTCCATTTGAAATAAAAGCTTTGCTGTGAAAACAATTTGTTCAACAGCAAATTCATAGATCTTTGGAGACTCCCTGAGTAAGAGTATCAAAGAAAACAGCTGTCTAATATGAAAAATAACATTGTCCTGAATCTCCTTCAGGTGGTCCTGACTGTTTTTTGTAGAAATGAACCCAAAAATTACAAGGCTGCATCGGTATCACTGCTTTTTTAATATTATTTCAGATGGCTAAACAGAATTAACATGCTTGCTGCTGGCTATGCAGAAAGAGAGAGGATCAAACAAGAGCAAGGTAATGTGTTGTTATTTTGGTTTCTTCTGTCAGCTCTTATCACAAGTTCATCTGTTCTTTTTTCCCTGCTGTGTATCAGGCCTCATTCTCGTCATCCGAAAGCAATTCACGTATCTGTATCACTGTTGTTGCTTTAGAGAATTCCTTCTCTCTCAGGGGTTTTGATTAGCTCCTTCAGATTCTGGTCCACAGACACTGGATTATTTCCGAGAAGGCCACAGAAGGTAGCTAAAAGCAGCAAATATACTGCCAGTAAGCTCTGGTGTGTGGTACCAAGGAGTCTGTGTCCCCTATTAGAAGAAACTTAAGAATCTGCAGGCTAAAAAAATTTTTTCAACATTGCATTTGGTGTTCGAATTCACAGGGGGCAGGAATGCATGAAATTGGTCTCAGGAACAAACCCATTCTTCTAAAGCCTGTTGACATAATTGGATTTCCCCTAAAGACTTTAATTTTAAGGCCATTTAATTTTCTGTGATTTCTACTATTTTTGCTATATTGAGGTGTGTGCTAAAGCCCTGTTGCGGGTTTACAGCATTTTACACCTGTTTAATGTCTAATATTTCATGGGTTTAAAAAAGCAGCATATATAAAATAAGAAGTCAGTTTGCTTTAGTTTGCTGCAGTAGAAATCCTGTTTGCAGACAGGAGGAAGAAAGGGTCAGTCCTCAGTTGTGTTGGGGAGGTTATTTCCTAGAATTGCCAGTGACCTGGATCCATCGAAGCGTTCCTGTCCAACTAGCTGTTTTGGCAAGCAGCTGGCTTTTGAATCCGTGCTCTTTTTTACAGATGTACCTGGCAGCAGGCACCGGAAAATTGCAGGGGTCATGATGATCCAGAGCTTATCCAGATGCCTGTCTGCCTGCTGCCCACTGAGCCAAAACCTCACTTTTTAATTCTGTGGCTCTGCAGCCTTCATCAGTAAGGTTCCGTCTTTCAGCCCAAAAAGCTTATAGCTCGGAGCTGCAGCAGCAGTGTATTGAATCTAGTCTTTTCTTTACAAAGACTGCAGTTCTAACCATTTTTCAGGGAGAGTTGTGTTCAAAAGCCTATCACTAGGCTTCAGAATTTGCCACGCGGTGTCCTTCTTGCCCCCCAAAGTCATGATTCTGTACCAACGTACGTGACAGCAGCCTTCGCCCTGACCTTCTGGTCTGATACCGTCAGGAGGAAGATGCGTGTCTGTCTCTCTGCCACGTGTTGCTGCCGTGCCATTTTCCTGGGAGGCACTGCGCAAAAAAAAAAACTCCTTTCCCCGGTGAGAAGCAAGGGTTACTTTGGCAGCCAGGTAGAAACATCAAGAGAGTAGGATATTCTGTGGTGGTAGAAGATTAAAAGACAGCATCAGAAAATTACGTCTGCCGTGATTCATACCCTGCTCGCCTCACCACAGAGCATCCTAGAGGGATCAGCCTGGGGTCGAAGAGCAGTGGCTTACAGCGCACTGCTGTGATTCGGTGGTAGCAGCGCGCGTGGGAAGGTTTTTGGGTTCCGTCGTTCTCGCACATAACTAGGTTGTACCTGCTGTTGCCTCGTTTCTAATCGTGTCTTCCAGTAAGTGCAGCTGCTTATCCTGGAAGTGCTGCCCACACCCTGTTTTAGTCTGGTTCGGTCCTTGGCACATCACGTCATTCCTAACACCAGGCCCTCGGCATTCGCACAGCCCGGGATAGCGGCAGCGTGCTCAGCGTTCCTCCAGTCGTGTTCTCGGTGCCTCGCCAGACTTCAAAATCAGTGTGGGAGTCTGTGCTCCCCAGGCAGCACTACGATAACCAGTTTGGAGGGACCCGTATACCATCTGTTGCTGCTTGAAGAGGCTGTGAACAAACTCTGAATCTGGGAGTCTTCTAGGAAATCCTCTGTGTTAGCATTCAAAGCCAAATTCAAACTTTTACTGACAGCAGCTTGGCACTAGAATTGCAATAACGTGTGGGACAGTGAGGGAAAAGGTGTATGAACAGTTATGCTAACGCTGTCCAAGTGCACAATTGCAGACATCATACCCCTTTCAAAATCCAGATGGATGTGGAGAAATATTTTTGCTACCAAGCAATCACTGAGTAATAAAATAGCAGATGATCCAGCTCCTAGACATGAGATCATGTGCATTCAGGCCTCGTGTTACCTATTATTAAAATGTCTCCCTATTGAAAATAATTAGTGAGACCCCACTTACTATGGAAATTATATCCCAGGCACTGACAGAGCTCTTTATTACTGCTCTAATGCCATTCACTCAAATTGATGTATCATATACAGATAGGTAAAACTATATCCTCTTTGTGTTGCTTAGTTGTGGTTAGTGTGGGAATCAGTATCACGTTCCCAACTCGCTGCCGTACAGTGTTTTTATGCCTCTGGTGATTATCCTTGGCTCCCAGCACAAGGGCTATTAAACAGCTCAGTAGT
The DNA here is from genome assembly GCF_026419915.1 of Harpia harpyja. Taxonomy (NCBI): domain Eukaryota; kingdom Metazoa; phylum Chordata; class Aves; order Accipitriformes; family Accipitridae; genus Harpia; species Harpia harpyja. The sequence goes on from NC_068947.1 coordinate 1,842,399, forward strand.
GTCCCTAATTAGCAGAGGCATCAAGTTAGCAAAGTAAAACCTCTCTATCACTTCAAGCATTTTTGCAATTACAAAAACTGTGAAGCTGGAATTTTCTATATTCAGTGACGGTACCAATTGACGTTGCTGTTCAGTTCAGCCCTTTGCAGCAAAGCTTCATAATAACTCTGAAACAATTCAACAGTAGTTGTCAAACCTGTTTCAATTAGGAGTTGAATGGTTCTGAATCTAAAGTGCATAAATATATTTCAAGTGCTTCAGAGATGCACAAATCACCGAATTGTGGGTGTACTGCTGAATAAAATGTCACATTCTGTACAGAACAGTTTTATAAAAATACCATCAACTTTCCATATTAAATGCAATGACTGTTAGCAATATGGCAAGGGACTTCCTTGGATGGAGAAGTTATATACTTTCCAGTCATATAAAATCAGAGAAAAAATACTAGCTTATATAAATAGAAAATATTTAATCGGCAAATGGCAGGTCAGCGTTAGTTTATAAATAATATATGCAGTCTATTGCTTATTCAGAAAGCTTTCAAGATATGCCCAGTGCATTGAGCTTGTCTGTCACTGAATTGGACAAAATCTGCAGAGAGAAATACAGCAACTTTTTGATAGCATTATACACGTTTTAGGTAAACTCTAAGAAGTTGGTTGCCAAAAGCAGACCATTTTTAAAAATTGGTGGGAGGCTATTTTCATACATTTCATCTGGAAGCTGACCCCTGTGACTTGCAGAATTTTTCTAGACAAGCTGTAGGTTGCCAATAGAATTCCCTGTCTGAGGTAAGGTGCGCAAAAGCGTCATCATACAGTGGTTTATTGTATGTGGATTTGACAGCAAGAACGGCTTTGTATTTTTAGCCAAAATTGGAACCTGCACTGAGGCTGCTAAATTTTACTTTCAGAATAAACAGTTGAGCTCCAGGTCTGCAGAAATGTCACTGAGTGATGCAGTTCTGACAGGCGTCTTGCCACACGTCGCGCCGTTAGGCTTTGCTGTCATAGGAACAAACATGCCTGTATGCCAATATTTTCGGGTGGTTTGAATTGCTGGAAACAAGTTTTCTTAAAACTAGGAGTGATTTTAAAAAAGAATTTTCACCGATTTAGTCTTTTGTTCACCAAAAACTAATTATCTGCAGATTTCTAGAGACAAAAGTCTTTGGAAATTTTATTTCATAGTCATGAAAACTTTATTTATGCTCCTTGTTTGTTATACTGTTTAAAGATAATCTCTCAGCTATAAGCTTGCAGTAAGCAAATTAAGAGACTCAGAGTTAAAACAGAGTTGTTTCTGCTTGGAAAAATTAAATAGACAAATAAGGCTGTCCCCACCATTACTACAATCTAAAAATACAGAAAATTTTAGGGACAGCTGTTTCAAGATGGTGTCATTTAAAGGTAAGTTTTTGTTCTAAATCTTGAAGAAGATTAGGTACAGTAGATCATTAATCATACAATACAATAATCATCATAGTAACAAAAAATCATTAAAGCCAAAATTACATGTTGTGCCAGCTTGGAATTTTGGTTTAGATCATTTATGAAGCAGCAATCAATCTTTTTCTCCTCACCTATCAAAGAGAAAGTAGTAAGTCATGCAGTTCACTGAGCGCTTACTAGGCAAAGTGAAAATTGTCTGTGAATAGTCTGAGCTAAAGTGTCCTGTTGTACAATGATTTACCCAAATACTAGAAGGTAATACAGTCAGAAACAAAGTGCCAACAGGAATGTTTGCATAAGCCTTACAATGGGTAGAAATGTTACAGTTATCCATGTTGAGTCGAGTCGGCAGTTAAGTGGTTTTCTTTTGTAAGGAATATTAAGGTCCAGTATCCATTTAGTTAGATGCTGTTCTGCTTCAAAAATATTTGCAACCAAATAACTATAAAGTCCCACGTGGTACATTCTGCCATGTGTTTTCCCCTTTGACCAAGCTACCAAACGTATGAAATGGGCTTGGCCAAGACTTGGTTTCCTGACAAAATGAAACCTCATAGCCCATTAAATTTAGCCCACAAGATCTGCATCCTTTGTACTTTCTCATCAGTCTTTTGGAACTCTGTGCTTAAATGTCATTGTCATATTTTTTCTTACCATATCACCTTTATGTTCTTGCATGGGTAACAGGGCAGCAGCTGTTTTATGAAGCAGATACATGATATAAAGTTTTTCTGTCTTATCCTAAACGCAGCTCTTTGTTATTAGAGATTGAATTGAAAAGCTCGGGTAACTGGTAGTTTACAATGGAGAGAATGGGTAGAGAAATAGCATTAATTAGTCACGTGTGCAATAACCCTTACTTGTTTGATTTGCCAGTTGGTGTTAATTACATTTGTTAATGTTATTTGCAGTCAACAAGACTTTAGCAAGTTACATTTTTCATCTTTTCTGTTTGAAAAATACTTCCGGTATTTTCTAGCCAATATATGTCCAAACATAATTATTTTTATGGCTGTATAAGTACTTGAAAACCTGATACTTGTATTAGGAGTATTCTGTATGCATGTAGTATTTATAAAGCGTGTACAAGAGTTAAATTTGTGGCTCATTTGCAGGTTGTTGTTTAATATCTCTGCAATGGGGCATTAGGCTTAGTATACCCCATAACGTTCTGAATTTTCCCTCTTTAGATTAAAACAATTCCAAGTTACAGCAGCTAACATTTCCGGAGTCAGCATTTGCTAGAATTTAACTCTTGGTAATACCAAGGATGGAGTTTCCAGTTGCTTTTTGTGAAAGCAAGTCTCTGATATACAAGCGTATCAAAATGTGTTGGTAGTTTTTGATCTGATCTGTATGTAACTTGTAGATTACTGGAGTGAGAGTGATAAGGAGGAAGCTGACACTCCATCAACACCCAAACAAGACAGCCCACCACCCCCGTACGACACATACCCACGGCCTCCTTCGGTAAGTCACCTGCAACTGTCTACAGAAATGACAACATAAAGCGTCACTTTTACCTACTCTCCTGCTTAAAAGCACGTGCATGTGCACATTATGGCACTCTCCGCTATATTTTTGAGTCAGTACTTGACTTAAGGCATTTGTTCAGTAACGTGCATCGCTAACTTCAACAGCCATCATGGCTGTTTTCACTGGTTTGTCGAGAACATGGATTTATCATCCCACTCACTGCGCAAAATAGATTAAGTTACAGAATTCTTTCTTCCTGTTCTTCATTCATGATGGACCGCTACTCATCCATGCAATCCCTCACCGCCCCCTTATCGACTTCTCTGACAAAATGTTGTTACCTCAGTAACAGCACAGACTCTTCTCTAAGGCTCCAACAGTTGTGCTGTGAAGCTTTACACTTTGAATTTCCAGAGAAATGCCAACGTAAAATGTTCTGTCTTATATCGCAAACAGTGATAACCAGTTGTTTGGCGGTTGTGAAAAAGTAGGTTTCTCTATAAATTAGAACAAAAGGGGATTTGGTTTTTATTTTCTTCTTGAAGCAGCTGTTGGTATAAAACCAGAGTGTGGACTTCTAACATATTCTGCACGGGCAATTTTAGTTTTCGTGTCCATATACTCCGACAGTGTTAACTAATGCATCTTACTTGAATATAGCTTTTAAAATGGCAAAAATTTGGAATGAAAAATTGGGAAAGTCTGGGGAAAGAGAGTGTTCACGATGTTTAATTTGAATGCGATACTTTATTTTCCAAAATCATAGATCTCTGAACTGCACTGAAGCACTGCAAACACGATTGCAAATAAATTTTTAACAGGATAGGATGACAGCACGCGTTTGGGTGGTATTTTTAAGATTTTTAATGGACCAGGCGCATCTCTTCTATGTCTTCCGAGGTGCCGTATTCTGCAAAGTTTTCTGCAGATAATCGTGTTGGCTTGTTTTAAGGGCTAAGGAACATAAAGATACCCACTAGGTGTAAGTATCGGTGTTTGACCTACAGGTGTGACATGTGTAGATAGGGGCATGCCTTAAAGTTAGGATGTGGGCGGGTTAATTGGGTGAGTCCGTGCCTTCGTTACTGGACTGGGTGCCATCAGTGACGATGAAAAGGACGTGGTTATTACTAGAGGTAGTCTACTACTAGTAGACTAGTAGAGTAGAAGTAGTAGACTACTTCTCGTAAGACTAGACTGCTAGGCTACTGCTAGAAGTAGTCGGTCTACAGCGATCTGAAGCTCGCTCCGTGGCTGCCGTTGCAGATGAGCTGCGCCAGCCCTTACGTCGAGCCGAAACACAGCCGACTCTCGTCCACGGAGACCTCCCAGTCGCAGTCGTCGCACGAGGAGTTTCGCCCGGAGGCGGCGGGGAGCGCCACCGACTCGCCGGTGCGCAAGACGGCGAGCCAGCGGCGCTCCTGGCAGGACCTCATCGAGACGCCGCTGACGAGCTCGGGACTCCACTACCTGCAGACGCTGCCGCTGGAAGACTCTGTGTTCTCCGAGGCGGCCGTGGTCTCCCCCGAGCACCGGCGGCAGTCGACCTTGCCCACCCAGAAGTGCCACCTGCAAGACCACTACGGCCCCTTCCCCCTCGTGGAGGGCGAGCGGATGCAAGTGCTGAATGGGAACGGGGGAAAGCCCCGAAGTTTCACTCTGCCTCGGGATAGCGGCTTCAACCACTGCTGCCAGAGCCTGTCGGTCGGTGCCGCCGATCACCACGAAGAAGCGCAGCGGAAGGAGGTGGAGGAGGAGGAGGAGGAGGAGGAAGAGGAAGGCAAAGCAGCAGAAGAGAACCAGGAAGATAAAAGTAAGTATGGGATATTTCTGTGGCTTTTCAAGAGTCCCGTTCGTGGAACGCAGAGGTTGTTTTTCCTTTTTCCTATCGAGAAAACCTGACAGTCTTTCAACGTGCCCCATGTTTCACCAGGTCCCCCTTGTGACACACCTCTCTGATGTGCCTTACGTATAAGGCTTCATAATCCGACAGAGCGCTGCGTGACCTCTCGCCATCACCAGACGCTTCCCCATAGGCTGGTCACCAGTCACCTCTGCTAGTAATTCTTAGTTATAAATGGATTTTGCTTCCATGCTTTCTTCACACTTCCACTTGCACAGTATCCTCCCCCACTGACACACGTATATCTCAGGACATACTTAATAAGATTTCCAGCCAACCCCATCTGGGTTGTGAAAAACGCTCGGCAAATCCTGGAGTGCAGGGTCAGGCTGTATTGTGTAGTATCCAGGCGGGCAGCAATCAAGACAGCCCAGAAGCCGTAAGAAGTTGAAAAAGAGAGTGTATTTTCCCCAGTTCCTCACCTTGTGATTTGTAGAGAGGGAAGTTCAAAAAAACATGTCAAACAAACAAAAAACTTAATAGAGAACAACTATGTGACCAGCGGGGCTTAAAAAAAATCGTAACGCTGAGTAACTGTCTTTTACGTGGCACATTAACTCCATAGATATTAGTGCTACTTGTCAAAAATAATCCAAATAAACAGGGATTGGAGAAGGTCCCCGCTCCTCCTGAACGTGTAAACACATTTCTGTGTCTGTTTCACGCTCTGTCCTTCCCTGTCATTTATGGAGCTTCTCAGCATGTGTTGCTAGCAAAGTCGAGTCCACACCCAAGTTGTAGGGTCAGTCAACAAAGCCTGCATCCACGAACTGTGGGGTTCTGCTGCGATTGAGTTACCTGAAGTGGCAAGGAAGGCAGGATGACCCCTGAAGATCTCAAAGGGTCTGTGCTATCTGGTTCCTTCAAATTTAATTTTTTCACTGCCGTAAAGGAATATAAAAATGGTAAAGAGATAGGAAAGGGTAATGAAAGCTTTGGATAATTAACTACCTACCTAAGTTAATTCATTAAGTTTAGTACCTTTGTTGAGCATTAAAATTCACATGGACATTATTTAGTCTACTTGGGAGACACCAACAGTCTTCCATTGCCCTTATGCTTTAGTCAATCAGTTCTGAACATCTCAAACTCTTGACTTGGGGAAAACAGTGATTTCTTCTGCAGATATTAAATTTGATGCCATTAAAAGTTTAAAAAGGCATGATTTCAGTTGCGGTCATGCATGACATTTGCCAAAAAACCCATACATTTATTAGGGTAATATTAGACTCTTACTGACTGTGAAATGAAGCTGTCTAATTAACAGGGTTAAATTTCATCAACCATGCAGAATGTTTTATCCTATTTTTAGCCTTCAATTTTGGTTTTCAAATGGGTTTTTACTGTTAGCAATACGAAAATATTTTTAAAAGAATTCCTCACAGTCAGTGAAAAGGGTCAAGGAGACTTCCCACTGGAGTTCCTGTGCTGTTTGGGCATTACTCAGGGATACTGTTGCAGGGCCTAAGTTGTTAGGTGTTTTAAATCTCAATTTTAATACTTTTGGGTTCCTGGATGTAACATTTCATAGCGTACAATACTAATAAAGGGCTAGTGCTTGATTTAACGGGCCAGAACTTGGGCTTTTCTCCATCTTTCTATACCAATTTCCAAAAAGGGAGAAAAAAGTTTAATTTTTGAAGTGGTCTCCCTGTATACACATACTCTTCTTTTTCTTTGAGTGAGAAGGTTTTCTTGGTTGAAGCTTTAACAGGAGATTGTTTCTGAGACATTAACAACCAGCTAGACAAGTAAAGTGCTCATGGTGAATTATTGACCATGAAATTATAAAACCAGAAAGAAAATACTGTTTAGTCTGTTGAAAAGTTTAAGTGTTGAATTGCTTGTTGCTATGGCTGCAATGTTCTGTTTGCAACGCTGGCTTTTTCCAGTGCCCTTACCAGTAAAAGGTGGGAGGGATTTCATGCAAGTGGTGTTCTTAAGTGCAAAATCCAGTTTCTGAGCTGAGAGATTTGCTTATAACTGCTAAGTCCGCTAAGAGGATGGGTGCCCTTGTGCGTGCTACATCATTGCTCCCCTCACCTCCATTGCTCTGGGAAAACGAAACATTGCAACTGGCCGGAGAAGGGGAATCCTCTCCCTTTTAGAAATGTTTTAACCTCACCTTGAACCTTCCCTGACCTGGTATCAGATGAACCTTTAAATGTGTTTATTTGCCTTACACATTTGTGATCCTGACATAGTTCTGAGCTCTTGGATGATTATATGTGTTCTTGTGTGTACATGTATGTGTTTTAAAGCTTAATCATTCCTATTGCTTTTTGTGCGGGAAAAGGAATGCAGCTCCTTTGCAGTTGTTGCTGTACAAGTCAAATGTCATTGCCAAAAGTTTGTTTTCTCAGCTTTTTGTTTTTACATTCCCACTTTTAAAACCTCCTGAGTTTAAATCAAGTAGTAAAATGCAGTCCTGTTTCTTCCGACTTCTTTTGCAGAATTGTTTTCAAATAACCACACCACAAATTAGGAGCTCCATGGGTTTTTCAGATGCTGCCCCCAGCTGCTATAATTTAACATAGTTCTGTTGACTTTCTACTAAAGCTACACTGATTTGCAACAACTAAGCATCTGCTGTCTGTTAATCACTACTTTATGCCTTAAATAGATACTGCAAGACTTTACTGACGCTGCAAATAGTTCTGTGTATCAGCTCTGCTGTAATGCCTAGATATATCGTGGTAAACTGGAAATATGGGTTGTCCTTTCCTATGTTTATCCGTTAGGACCTAACTTTGTTGTGTGTTCCGTTGCTTCTTTTTGTCTCGTTCTATCACATTAACATTGCACTGCTAATCTTTAATGGATTGTTTTATTTCTAATGTCTATTAAAATGACTTTTGTGTAAATCATTTAGATGTTCCATATCGACATCGTCCTGTAATGGTCTCTTGCTTAGTAATCGAAGAGGGTTCTCTTGTGGGATACTTGAGTCTGTCCGTCCGTTTGCTCCTGAGGCTGTGAAAATGGCAAACAGCATTCGGACCTGTGGCACCAAACGTCCCTCTTGCTGGGCTGTTCAGAGGCAGCGTGCACACGGGGAGCAGGTCGATAGCGACGGCAGAGTGCGTTGCGTTTCTGCGATTCGGTTGTGAAGGACGAGTTGGGCCTCTGCAGGTTTGTCTTCTGCTAGTGGGAGGTAGCAGAAGGAGACAGCCGTGCATCGCGGCACTGTCACCCCTTCCCCTCTGGCCCCACCGCTGTCTGCACTCTCTCTGTTTCAACAGGTTTCGCCACTTAATGCCAAAGGACACTTCGAGGATCTTCTTGGGAGACTACTTCTGGGTTTTGTCCCAGGAAGGCTTGCTTCATTTTTTGCTTTGTTATTTGGAAGTATTTTTGATAGTGGTTCCTTCATTTTCAAAGTTGTCTTTGGTTTGCGGGACAGGCGCAGGACTTACTAAGGGTTCAGCATACGAGAGAGGCAGGTAGTAGCTCTCTACAGAGCGTAACTGGCTGTAGATCCCGCCAACTTTGCCGCAGAAAAGCCTGCCCCTTTTTTCCATACTCCCTGAAAGTCTTTGGAGAGCAGAAGCATCCGTGGGAGTCTCCGGTGCCGTCGCCTGCCCAGGCAGTGCTGGGGCAGCTCCGCTGCTGGCTCCCAGTGCCGCGGGGCTGGCCGGAGCGGGAGCACCCGGGACCTGCGACAGCGTGCCAGGGGGCTTTCTGCTGGGCGGGATCTGTAAGATTTCTTCAGGAATATGGATAGAAAAGCACTTCGACAGTCTTCCCACTGTTCAGCAGCATTTCCTTCTGCATCGCTCCTCGCCTCTTCGTTCTCTTGCTTCTGCAAGCTTTCTGTCCTTTTCCTGCACTCTAAGTACTGTAATTCCTGCTGACGTGTGGTTTAGGAGTTTTTTTGTTGCTACCCCATCATCATAACTTTGGAGTATCTTCTCTATAGGGTGGACAACTATAACAAAGTCTTAAATAGATTTCAATAGATCAATGGCTGTTCTTTTGGGGCAATTGAAGGGTGGGGGCCATTTGTTTGCTGCATTGATTCCTCCCACCCACCCTGGAGTGTTTACAAGATGCAACAATCTTCCATGTGTGACTTGCGTCACCTTGAAAAGATTTCACAACATTCCTTAAGCCTGGGCACGCTCACACCTATTCCCTGGCATTTTGCTCCATCACCGTAAGCCCGCGTTCAGGTTTGCAACATCTCCCGGCATCCCATGCTTAATGCCACCCAGCCTAGTGAGCGCTGTCCCAGAGGAACACAATAGCCTCAGGCTCCAGTCTCTGAAACGTGGCTTTTAACCTTAAACCGCTGAAGGCACTTGCCAAAGACCAGAGCAGCAGCTGGTGGTGGCATTTTGCAGCTCAGAGATGTCCAGTCCCCGCGAAGGATCTCGGGAAAGCTCCTCTTGATGTCAGTGAGCTATCAAATGTCTGCTTGTGCTGAGGTACCGAGCCTGAGAGTTTTTTCTTTTTTTCCCCGTAAAAAAAAAATCAGGAACCAGCAAGAGAATAATAAGAGAAACTGAGAGCAGTTTCTCCCACCCCACCCACCAGTCGCAGAAATGAAATTCAAGGTGGCAGTGCTTTCACGAAATGGGACAGATGGGTTTAAGGAGTCCCATGACTAGCAACGAGTTTCACACACTGTGCCCAAAAAGCTATATCTGTGGGACATCCCAGGTGGCATTTGCTTTCAGGAAGGAGTTTGCACTAGTAAAAAATATACTCTGAATAAGGTCAGGTATTTCAAATTCTGAAATACAGTACAAGGAGGCTTGCCTCTTTTCAATGAGAGGGCTGTAATGCGCAGTGCAAGTGGTATCTCTCAGAAAGATCAGCGTTTGCTAATTAAACACTGCGTTATGAAGTGGTACGCTGTGTAGCGCTTCTAGGTTTTGCTTCGTGTACCGCTTCTAGGTTCTGCCTTTTGGATAGGGTGCCTTTTCACTTTGGCAGGGTTTAAGCAACAGTGAAACGCGGGAGTCGGGATGAATAAGGCGTAAAGCCTGGATTGCGCGCCCGGGAGTTGATGGGGATGTGTCTGAAATTAATAGGGCGGTTTGCTTTTCTGACAGCCTCTTTCCATTTTAGCGAGGATACCACTAGTGGTGTCCCGTCATCTGACCACCTAGTTAGTTTTATCCGTACCAAGAGGCAAGGGAGAGACCATTAAGATACCGTATCTTCCCCTCCGGAATTATTCAGGTTAGTAAAGGTGTGCGCGCCTGGTAGTGACTTAAATAAGCGGAGCTATGAGAAATGACAGGTAATGTTTCACATTAGAAATATTCCTTATGAGGCTGGCGAATAGCACGAAGCGCAGCACCCTCTGGGACACTAAGGAGGATGTTTTTCTAACTTACTACATCCACTGTCAGTCCTCTGGATGAAACCAGAACATTTGCCAGGGTTGGGGGTTTTTTTGGCTCGACATCCTTCTGGGCGGCACAGCCCGTGCGTGCTCAGACACCGAAGTAGATTAATGAAATGGCTGCTTTTTCTGACCTTTGTTTTTCGCGACCTGATTTTTCATCCCTAACTCCCCTTTGAGCCCTCCTGCGGCACCTGACGGGGCGTTTGCGCTCCCGCGGGCTGCGGACCGTCAGCGTCTCGTGCCTTGTCTGCCGGGAGGAGGTCTCCCTCCCGCTGCCTCCGAGGCACGAGCTTTGCTGTTAACTCAGAATTAGCTTGCCTAAAAATACTGCCTGGTTATATTCAAAAATATGATCTCAAGCCTGTTGGTTTATAGTGTAAATGGCTAGCCCGTGCTGCTTTGGTATGGATATTTTATATATTTACAAGGAAATTTTCATCAGTGGCTCACAGTATGAGGGAGGAGCGAACCATGGAAAAACAGGGCAAGACAGTGGCTGCCGTATCACCTGGTCTGCTTTTCAAAGCAAATGCTTTACTTACAAAATGTCTGGTGGAATGGCATGTCTTCACCTACTTTTTTTCTTTTTTTTAACTGAACCATTTAGTGCTTCATTTGTCATAAGATCCGCTGAGATCCTATGAGCGTTGTTATATTTGAAAATGAATGGGGGGGGGGAGCATTGTTAATAATCTAGGTTATGTATCAGGCTAAACCTTTTTATCCTTGTTAAAATTTAAGATAGATGTTTATCTGAATAGGAATTTCTATAAGCTTCCAGAAGCAACTGCATATTTGGGAAAACTATCATCCCAAATAAGAGTTGCTTAATTATCTTCTAGCTGCCATATATGTGTGTATGTTCAGCTGCATGTATAAAAATGTTCTTTAGACTATTTATTATATTAAAACAATATTGATACAAAGACTAACTTGGGTAAGCAAGCACTGGGAGTAGGTATATTTCTTTCTGAGCATGTTCTTTAATTAAAAATTTAAAATTTCTAAAACAAAGCTTTTCCAATTCTCATATGCAAAAGAAACTCCATTGCAGAAGTGGGTTTGTATTCTAAATAAAAATGATGGGATACAAAACCTCTGTATTCTGATTTTAAATTTCAGTTAGAGGGGAAAAAATTGCCTGCAGTGTTTGAAAGCCATATATTGAATCATTTACTAAGTAGCAATTCAGAAAGCAATATAGGCTGTCAACAAAAATAAAAGTAGTTTAATTTTGTGCCTGTTAGTGTTTTTACCTATGAGTGCATTTTACCTACAAATATGTTGTTGCTACATTTTAAATTTTAATTGATTTCCGTTGCCCGTGCTGCTAAAAATGCAAAGGAGAGGTGAATTCCTACTTTGTTTTTTGGTTTTAATAGCTTTGGGTGTCATTGCCAGCAAAGATCATCTGCTTTTTCCTGAAATCTATGGATTAAATGGTCTTTTTACAAGCAAAAGAAATGCACAAGAGAATTTCTTATACGGCTGTTCTTATAAATTACTTTTCTTGCGAAGTTTCCTCAGTTCTGTTACTGAGTTGGTGGCTGTCAATGGAGCCGTGCTGCCAGAGGCACCTTCGGGTTAGGTGGTGGAGCAAGGAATCTGTGGATGTGAGAATCTGTTTCTGGTTTTTTTCTATGTTCTGCATTAATTCCCTTGCTAGGTGTTATGTAACCAATCTGGTTTGCCTTTAATTTTTCCATTTCTCGGTGTAAGCAAGGTCTCTCCCTGCCGCTGCCCTGCCGAGCCTGGCTGTCCTTGGGAAAAGACAACTCCTGAGTGGCAAACCGCTTCACAAGCGGGACCGATACAGGGCAGACAGTCCGAGCCCTCCAGGGCTCTGTTTACCACGCTGAAGGGTACGCGCTTGCTTCCCACTTCGTTGGCCTGATATGTCTCAACAGCAATATAAAAAAGCCTCTTTTGTGCTCGCAGATTCCGCCCCCTCGATTCCAAATGTGCTTTCATTCTGAAGCGTAATATAGTCACGTTTCTTAAACAAGGTTATGGAGCTTTTTTGAAATTATTTTGTGTACGAAAAGGAAACTCAGGCTGTTTTTTTTAAATTAACATGTAGTTTCCCATTAAAAAGAGGGGGTTTCTGTTCCAAAATTTATACTCACATTCAGTTTGATTTCAAAGATGAAAAACATAACATTGCTTTTAATCGTTTACATAACTCTTCTCACTGAAACTTGTTTTAAAGACACTCCCAGATCTGAGCACTGCACAGTACATGAGGAAGCCATTTCTGCAGAACTGGGGTAATTCCTCTTTGAGATGCAGCAGAGACTTAGCCTAATCTGAAAGTTTCTAAATGCAAAGGAAACAGACACCTACAATGAAAAAAGTTAACCAGCTATTGTGTGCATAAGAATGTTCTTTCAAAATGTCTAATTTTAAAGTTTTTAGCTTTTTTCAAAGCTAAAAAAAAAAAAAACCCCTTTCTATAATCGATTATAATTAAATCAGAAAAATATGGCACCGTACAAGTAGGACTGGAAGAATAGAAGAGGGCTAAAATCTTTTCATATTATATTTATTACGTCTCCAGGTGGTACCATCTGCTGTCTGTGGCTCTCGGGTTCTTTCAAGGCAACTGTTAAAACATATGCAGGGGTGAACCTGAGTCTGTAGTGCTTGGAAGGACATGGGAGGGATGGAGTTTTATTGAACTACTACCGGGCTGAACTTCTGTAGTGTCACCGTGTAAACATGCATTCTTGTTTAATTACTGTTCATCGTGGGAAGCAGGATGAGATATTAAAGCCCTCAGTGGGAACGGTCAGCATCCTGCTGGAATTTTTTTTGTCGGACAGGAGACTCTGGAAAAGCCAAATTTGTTACTAAGCAGGTTTGTTCGGTTTAATCTATTTCTAAAAAAGAAGCCCTCGGAGTTCTTGGATTTAAGGTGAAGATTGTCATGGAGGCCTATGAAATAAATGTTGCAGGGCAATTTTTTGTGAATTTTCCTGGCGTCCCAGCCTGGCCTTTTGGCTGACTTTGCCTTCCTTCTAGCCACTAGCTGCTGCTCCAGAGGGTCACAGATCTCATTGTGTCCAGCCTGCCAGCCCTATGCAACTTCCTTGGATACTCTTTGGCAGCTAAAATGGCACTAGATGCTTTTGGTTTGGCATCTTAATCTCCTTAACTTGTTTCCTAAACCTTTCCACTGCAGGAAGGCAGCACGTGTAGGCTAAAATCTTGGCCCCTCCGAAGGCTCTGGTGAAGCTGTAAGTGTGCTGCGTGTGTCTCGGAGCGAGTGAGCTGGAAGGGAATTCAAAGGTTATCCAGTATAGATAGCTCTGCCCTCCTCACCTGGAGCCGCTATCCTACCCAATCTGTCCTTAAACACCCCCGGTGGTGGGCATTCCTCATTCCCTCTGGACAGTGCTTTTCCTCTTTGCTGTATTGGAAAGGAATTTATGTTTTTTTTCCTCCTAATGGATATTGAATCGTTCCCTCTGCAATTTAAGCCTAGCATTTCTTTTCCATTATGGCACAGAAAACAAAACTGCTCCATTACAGCAGCTCTGTTTTCAAGCTGAAAGGTTGTTGTGAAGGTTGATGTAGTTTTTCTCACAGATGGTGTTTTCGGGGCTTCTGACCCCTCTTGCTGACCTTCCCTGGGTTTTCCGACTGCCTCCCACCTCTTCTGGGATGGCAGCATCCAAGCCGGGTGCCGCGCACCTGGCTGAGACCAGGAAGGTTGCTTCGCCCTGGGTGTTTTCTCCACTGTACTGGCATAAGTATCTGTTTGGCAACCACGTTGTACTTCATATTTCAGTTCGTGCTGCACAGTATCCCAGGTGCTTTTCTGCTTAATGGTTATGTTTCCAATCATAGTTGAGCTGATTATTCCTGCGCCTCTCACGTATCCATGTTAAGTAGCTCATGTTAATAAAAACCTCAGGTGATTTAAAATGTCTAATTAATTGGGCTAAAACCAACTAACCAACCAACAAATATGACATTTTGTAAAACTAACAGCCTGACTAGACAAAAAAAAAAAAAAATCTGATGTTTGCCAAGCTCTGTGTCTGTTAGCATAGCGTTTACCATATTGTTATATGAAACTTGGCAAGGGATTTCATCCCTCCAAATCATTCCAACTTCTGAGACTGTCCTCCAGCAGTCTAGGAGGTGTTACCTCCCACTTCCGTGCTTGCGGATTTTCACAGGTTTATCCTCTTCCACCGTCCAGGTCACTAGTGCAGGCTGGGACTGTTTCTGGAGGCAGGGCAGCCGCAGGAGAAGCCCACGTAGCGCAGGTTCCCTCTTACCAGCGAGCCGCTGGTGTCTCCTCCGTCTGCGCTTGGCTTTTGCTGTCGGAGGTGGCTGATGTCGCTCGCTTCTGGGAGCTGGACTTCTAGGAGGAGAAGACTGCGCCTGTCTCACATCTGTTCTGCGTCGGAATAGCCAAGGAAGACGTTACCTGGGGGGCGGTGGGGAATGAAGGCTCATCCTTTCGTCAGCTGGGATTTCATCAGGCCCTCAAAGGAGCTTAATGCTCAGAGTTTATACGAGCTTTATTTGTAAGATCTTCTCCTGTTTTTCAATATCATAGAATCATAGAATCGGTTAGGTTGGAAAAGAGCTTTAAGATCATCGAGTCCAACCGTCAACCCAACACCACCATGCCCGCTAAACCGTGTCCTGAAGTGCCTCGTCTACGCGGTTTTTGAACACCTCCAGGGATGGTGACTCCAAGGCTTCCCTGGGCAGCCCGTTCCAACGCCTGACTATGTCAAGCATTGCCAGTTCTTAGGAAACAAATGTGATAATACCGTACTTTATTTTAAAAAAAAGAAAAAAGAAGGAAAAAGCCCTGTAATCCGGCAATTTTGCAAGGATCTCAGTTCTCATTAATAATAAAAAAATACGTTTCTAGCTTTGTTTTTAAAAATCACGGTTCAAAAGCTAGAAGATAAATATTGTTTGTCTCCTTTTGCGGCCCCAATTTGCAAGTTTTGGATCTTGTTGATGACAGTTAACACTCCCACATCGTTGTACCTAGTGTGGTGCTATTAAATAGCATGATTTCATGGACAAAGCGTGAAACAAGTTCTCTGTGGGATCTTACTGTATTTACATTAAGAAAAGGGCTGCATTTTAAGTAGGACGGTCGCTTTCTGGCTCCACGTTTTGAGTACTGCTGGCACAAAATAATAGCAGCTAATTATTTCTTCTCTTCTGGATTCCAGAGGGATGAACTTTGGCCTTTTGGAATATAAAATATCACCACTGATTTGTTGAAAAGCATTTGAGTTGTTATCACCGTTAGAGAGCGAGGAGAGAGGCTGCCAAAAAACTTCGATTTAAACCCACTTTTCAGCCAGTTTTTGAAATGTTGATTTAATCGTGTGAAGATTTGCAAGCATCAAGGAGGAGGTGAAATTAAGGAAACTTCACTTGGGAGATTTCTCCCGGTCGTAGATTGGGGGATAGGCAGAGATCAGGCAGCGGCGCGGCTCGGCTCAGCCGCAGGGTACCAACGGGGAGGAATTTTACCCTGATCGCTTTACCCAGCCAGACCAATGAGAAAAAGTACTCAAACTTCACTGGGGATCATTGTGCTTTTAGTTCTGGGTTTAAACGAAACTCGGATTTCGAGCGAGGTGGGATGGCGTGCGGGAGGCTCCCGGTCCGGCTCCCGGCTGGGCTTGGTGATGCCAGAGCCGCGGTCCGTGGGCTCCTGGCAGCCCGGGCGGCCTTGCCTGTACGTGCGGAGCGGTCAGCAGGGAATGCTTGAGAACTGGGGAGCTAGAGAATTGGAGAGTCTCTTCCTGGAGGAAACACAGCAAACTCTGGTTTAGAATTCACATAACAGTATTTTAATAGCCTCTACATTTGGCATTAAAGCGGTATTTTTACTGTACTGATGTGAACACTTGAAATCCAATATGAGAATCGTACTTAAACTATAAAAAGCTTGACGCTGGTGGTTCTGAGAATTCTTCTGTTTCTTTCCTCCTTGCTAGAATATACCCTGCCATTTGTTTTCAACTTTTAATTCAGAAAGTAAATTTTATTTTCAAGACGTTTTCTTTCTTTTTTTTAATCAAGCTAAGCACGTGCACATACTTTTACAGTGCAACATTTATATTTTTAACTTTAATGTAATGGCTTTAGGGACAACTGCAGTAGCTGGTTTCTGTCTTTTCAGAAGATGGAAAAGAGTATTTTTATTTATTTCTTTCCAGCTGCAAGGAGCCTAGGAAAAATCGCATTTAAATTTTACAGTCCCATTAAAGCTTTCCAAGACTAAATTTTTTTTTTTTACATTTTGTTGCCACCGAGGACTATGCTTACCTTCTCCAGTGTTCCTGTATGGTCTTGGTATTTAATGTCATATTTCCTAACGTAGCCTCAAAAGTTTCATGTTATTCTTACAGGGACTAGGAATACTTATTAATGAACTAGGATAATTTAACCATACCATATATTTTTTATACTAACACATTGAAAATTTAAATCTCAGAATTTTGACAATGGTTTATGAAATGGTGAGACTGAAGAATAAAAATAAAATGAAAACCAGAAAATGCAGTTTAGACATTAGTTCATTATGCATTCAGAAATCCATAGTTTCTAAGTTCTCTGGTCACTTTGCATTTTAACCTTCTGCATTTCAGTTCACAAGTTCTGCTTGCAGGTATGGCCACCTTATAGTGACCATCATGAATCTTGTAGCATAAACAGCCTATCCTTGCATCTGTGCAAACTCTAAGAAGTTGAGAAATTTGATTCTATGAACATCTTGCACAGCGTATAAAATACATGTAAAGTCTCTCCATAGCAAAAGAAGAGGAAAACAGGATGTGTGTTAGTTTTCCTGGGAATACTTCTTTGAAGGACGGCTGAAATTTCTGGTTCAATTAATTTTGAACTATTGGTAGAAGGTGGAAGGAAGTTTCAGGGTTTTTGTAAAGTGAAAAAATGATTGCCTTGGAGATTCACAATTTGGAAATGGCTTTTACAGTTAGTAAAACTCAAAAACGTCAGCCACCTTCTTGCTCTCCTCCATCCCAGAAGGCCAGTTTCCTAAGCTTGTACATGTGGTGGCTAAACAAGATTATGGGATTTATAATGAGAGTACAAAAGTCACTTGAAGTAAAAATTAGGCTCTTCAGTCAGTTTTGCAAATAGCACTTGGGTCCTTGATGGATTTCATTATTCCTGAACTTTAGGGGAGGTTGAACGTGGGAGGACGAGGGCAGGGTCAGATGGCCCCGAGCAGCCAGCAGTGTCCCTTGGAGGGCTGCGACACCTGTAGTCTGTGGGTTTTTACTCAGAGGAGAAGAGGAGTGGAGGGGCGAGATTTTATATTCCACCTAGATTTGGCTCTTCTCCCACGGCTGCCAGAAGACTGTGTGCGTTTCTGAGCATCACTGCTCCCCGGGATGACGGGGCGTAGGAGGTTGCTGAGAATAACCCAATGAACAAAGAAAGGAGAGCAGACCCCTCTGAGGTGGTGGAGGCTTAATTTACCTCTGTAAAAAGAAAGGAAACACGTTCTACAGGCTGTGATCTGTACTGCTCGTTGGCAAACATCAGGGTAGCTGGGCAAGAGATGGCAAAATCTAGTGGGTTGAGATGGAAGCAAAAGGCGGAAGACTAGAAACAGGACTTAAATCTGTAATGGTGAGGATAAGCTATGGAACAAGTTTCCTTGAGTTGTGATTGATTTTTCAAATGGAAATACCGTCAGCCTTAATGCTTAATTTCACAGAATTATGCAATTTAGCACACTGTGCAGGTAAGCCAAGTGTACGTATTTTATGCTGGGGCCACGTTCTGGCAGACCATGCCAGTGCACAGAAATGTTTCGGCAGCCCAAGTTGTCCTCCAAGGAGGAGAATCTGGTATAATGTCACGATTAAGTTGGAAACCCTGTAATATCTCTGTCCGTAATTAGCTGAGGTGACAGTTGATTTTGACAAAGAAAACCTTCTCATAGTGTCCCCATAGCTCACATCTTCCAAAAGTATTAGCAGAGGCCCCTGGTGAGACTGCTCCTTCAGATGACTTACTCGGTTGTACCATACTGAAATGGAGAAGGTGTTTTAAAAGACGAAGTCATGAGCCTGTTCCTTTATTTTGTCCTCGTATGTTTTGCACTTCTTCAGTCTGCTGTTGCTCATCTTTAGCGGTTGCCATAGCATGCACTGTTATTAATGACCAAAGATATATAGCCAGATCTTCATCGCTGTTCCTCCTGGGTTTTATTAACTTCTGTCTCCTCCTTCCAAGGCAAATATAATGGCTGTAGTAGTTCCAGGCTGAGCAGAGGAGGTTGTTGTCTGCGCTTGGGCGTGTAACTGTGGCTTTCCAGTTCTGAAATTCCCCCAGGGTTTCTGCACACACCTGCTAAGGGGTTGTTTTAGAAACCTTCAGCATAAGCTGACCATGCTCTTGCTGTATTTCATAGTTCACGGAGAAGTGTGTAAATCACAGTCACCAACATTTTTTTATCACCAGCAGTTGTGCTGATTCGGTGTCTATCGCACCATAATGTAACCAGAACAGATAAATTCTTGCCTGTTCCTACCTTCTCATGTACTTTCTCATAGAAAACTTAAATTGAGAAAGTTCTTATTTTTCCACAGAGTTGTTGAATAGATGTATCATAAAATACACACTGAACTTTGTGGTTACTCTGTAACCAAAGTAAAATCTTTAATGTATCAGATAAAAAGAAACTATAAAAGGTAGTATGATCTCTGTGTATTTCAAAATTACTTTCCTTGGGTCTCTCTTCCAGAAGCAATATTGTTTTCTGTGCTTCTGTTACCCTAGTTATGAAAGATATGACATAAATCAAAGATAAATTTATAGCCTAATTCCATGTTGTTGCACCAGGATAATTTCTGCAGAACCTCTCCACCTGTATTTCTGGAATGAGAAACATTGAGGAAGATGAACATAAATTCAAGTCACTGCAAATTATGAAAGCATCAGTGACAAGCCTAATGTTGTAAAGCCTCTTTGGAATATCCGGCTGTACTAATAGCAAGTCCTGGTGTTATACAGGAAAATTAGTGAGCTTATTGCCATCAGATATGCAGCTTCTTTAAGAGGGATGTTTACTTCCTTCTGAAAAAACAAATCCTTGCAAAATTAAAAACTCACTAAGCTTGTTTTTACTGTTTTGTCCTGCAGTCTGTTTCCATTCTGCACAGCAGATGTAGGCTTAGTAAAAATTGTCCAAAACGTTGATTTGTGTAGTTCTGCATCAGATCTCAGATTGGGCTATTTGCATTAAAAGAAAAACCCTGCAAGCCCAAGTGATTGCACTGAAGAGCATTGAGCCCCACGTTCCAGCTAACCCAGTTAGCTTGCCTTGAACAGCGCCTAAAAACATATTTCTAGGGAAGAGTTAAAGGTGTCTTGCCTGTAGCCCCTGATGGATCATTCTTCCGCAAAATAGTTTCATTGATTTTGAACTCAGGTGTACTTTTAGCTGTATCATGTGGCAATAAGGAGTTGCACATTTTAACTCCAGGCTGGAGAGAAAAGTATCTCTTTTGGTTAGTTTTGAACCTGCCACTCAAACTTTCAGATGTTCCTGTTACTGAAAGAGGCAGTGATCAACCTTTTCTCTCGGTACTTACTGCATGTATGTGCTCATAATTATATGGACCTCTGTTACATCCCCCTTGTTTATAGGGGTGACCAAGTCTTGAACGGTCCTAGACGATTATTTCGTCTGTGAAATACCGTCATACGGAAGTATGGAAGCTGCACCTCGTCCAAGACAACGTGCGACAGAAGCATTCTTGTGTTTCAGAGATGCTTGGGGACGAATTAGGGAGGAGGAGGCTAAGGAGAAGCAATGAATTTTCACAGCGATGTCTTTGCACCTTTGTACAAAGATCATTGAGGGTAAAAACCTGCTGAATTGGTGGAAGGAATTAGTGGAAGAGTAGGAACTGATGGAAGCGTAGGAGTAACTCCCCTCTGGGCATCCCCAGCGCACCAAGACCTTAGTCAGGCTCTTCCTTAAAAACCGCTGGGCGCACCATGTCCTCTCTCGCCCAGAGGACCCTTGGTGGGGGCCCGGGCTGCAGAGGAAGGCTGGGCAGCAGGGCTAAGGGCTCCTGCGTGGCTGGGCATCGCGTGGCCGTGAAACCCTGGCACGTCATCCTGAAGCTTTGTCTGGGCTTCCTGACCAGTCTGACAAATGGCTTCTACCGTCCCTTTCCAGGAACGGCTGCCTTGTGGTTTTCTGAATGAGTCTTCAACCAGGAGCTCGAACACATAAAGTGATAGGACGGAAGACTCCTTTCATTAGGTTGCTGGTTTTTTCCCCTCCTAAACTGTGTATAGAAGCGCTTTCTTAGCAGGCTTGAGGAGATGCTATCCAATGAAAGAGATCATATTCACTCCAGCATGCTCAGGGATTTGAAATAATTTAAAATTTGTTGTTTGTTGCCATCTTTAAAGTTGAAATACCCTGGGGAACTTCTGATGTTTTCAGCATTTGACTCCTGTAAGAGGAGCCTTTAGCCTAATGAAATCCCTGTGAAACTCTGATTTTCTCTTATTACACTGGTGAGGGCATTGTTTGGCATATGATAGGCTTAGGATAAATTTTTTACAAAAAAATTGGAGCACCTCTGAAAACAGCTCTTGAACGTTAAAAATATACAAGCAATTATAAGCAAAAAACGTAGCGGTGTTTGGCTTGCCAGAAGGGTACCTCACATAAAACCTTTCAGTGCACGCTTTTTATGTAGAGATAATTATTCTCATAAAAAGTAAAAGTTAAATTCACTAGATGAAAACATATGCTTTCAGTATCCACCAGGTGTGAAACATTTTATCATTAATTCTTCATTTTATATTCCCAAGTAGGTAATGAATTCACTGCAGCAAAACAAGGAGCTCACTGCTGTATTGGTGTGATGGGCTTTCAGGACACTAGACACCTGAGAAAGCAGCTGAATCATTGTTTTAAAGCAGGAAAGGCAATTTCTGCCTTATTTTTATGGAAACCAAATTAATTAGTAGCAAGGTTTCTAAAAGCAGTTTCTTTCTAGGCTAGTTTCGTGCGGTGTATTTCAGTCTGATGATCTGAGGGAGGGGTTTCAGGTCTGGTAGCATTTGTGTTGCTAAATGTGGTCCTCTCCTCGAGCCTGGAAGAGACCTGACGAAATCAAAAATAGAGTCGGAGCAGAATGATACGACTTGCCTGGGAACAGTCAAGGCAAGTTGGACTGACAGACGAAGCACGCGCTAGTACACGAGGAGAGAGAAGGGGATACCGTTGTTCTATGGAGCACAGCCAGCCAGGGAGTGCTGTCAGCATTTCACTTAACAGCCTCGTAACGTAGCCCATGTTTTGTGCACATGCTTCTCCAGTGAGCTCCAAATCCAATTAAAATATCTCAACATGAGCAGTAATCATCATCATCATCTGCCCTCCCAGCTTTCCCTAACCGGGTGGGTTTTCACGCCGTTCGTGTTGGATGTTTTGGCAAAAGCTGCTGAAGAGCCTCAGCAGAACAGGGCATGAAGAAGATGACGCTTTTTCCTTGGTCTGTTCGTTCTACCTTACCCGCCTGGTCTGATATCAATAACTTAAAATGTGTATGTGATGGGTCTCTTTTACTGACCCGCTCAGAGAAGCAGTTGTCGGCGGCTGTGGCCGGGGCAGCGTCTCGGTTCTCTGCCCTTGGATGTAGGCAGGCCGTGGGGAGATGACGGTCTGGCCGTGCGTTATTTGGTCACGCGAGTGATTCTGTCCGTCTGTCGGTATTTTTGTTATCAGTACGGAAGGCACCGTCAGAAAAAGCGGTTATGTTACTTGATGGTGGGCTATTGAAGTGTTCTTCATCTAGAGTGGCTTCTACTGGTTGAGGTTAAAAATTTGTTTGTGTAAATTTAAAGTTGATATGCTATAATTAATTCCATACATTTCTGTTTGCTTTTAGAGCCCCAAGCAAGTTAATGTATAAAAATTCCTAGAAATATGCTGCTGATAAAAGTGGTATAGAGAATAGTCTGTTATGATAATAGGACCAATTCTCCTTAAATATTCCTTATTAAAAAATTTGGTGATACAAATGCAAAAATTAGTACGTTACTTTTTTTTCCAGGGTTGAAGTCCAAAGCATCAGTTAGGAAACAACTTTTTTTGTGCATTTTTGTGCTGTGTAGTAACTCTTTCACGGGGCAACAAACTGGAACTACAGTTACTGCTCCGCAGCCAAGAGATAAAGATGTGTCTTTTCACGCGGTTCTCAGTATAAACCGTGCAGGAGCTTTGGTAGATTAAACTGAGCTTTATATGCCATCACAATCATAGCCTGGCTAATTTTAGCTTACGACAGTACTAAGAATTGGACTGAAAGGAACCTCACTGTTAGATATATGCCTGAGGTGCTTGTCTTTTGAAAGTAACATAGACTTCTCCTGGGTGAGGCTTGGCCCATCGGCAAATGTAACTTAGTTTCAGTGTAATCCAGAAATTAGAGTGCCAATATGCAGAAATTTTAATAGCATTCTCAGAATTCATAAATTGCCCAGTGGACGCTAAAGTCCCAATTACATCTTGCACCCTCTGAACATATATAAAACTACAAGAAATTCAGCCAGCTTTTTTTTTTTTTTTCTGACTATGGTTATTCAACTGTGTCTCACTGTTTATGTGCCAAATTAGAGGGCCTTCTCTGTCTGGGAGCAACTCTTTCTATTAGTTTACAATGGTTACGAAACAAACTACTCTGGAAAAAACAACTGTGGATTTCTGACAGAGCCACAATTCAAACTGCTCCGTCCTGGAGTTGTGAACTGTCACTCCAGTAAGACCCCAGTAAAAAGCTAAAGGAGAGAGTTTTGCAGATACTAGAGAGAGACCTGTACAGCACAAGGTAATACAGTAAGAATTAGTGATTTGACAATTTAATGTGCTGCATTATAAAAAAAAAAAATCCACTTACCAGAGAGGAGCCAAAAATGGGGTCCTTATGGGTGGGTGGCACTCCTGCATTACGTGTTTAGCTACTGGTACTGGTATCATCCGTATTTGTTGAGCAAGCTGAAATTTCATCACTTAATAAAACCTCCATAAACAAACAGCAAATAATATAGGTGCTCTAGTGGCATTGTCAAAAAGCTTCTTGTCATTTAGATAAGAGCGTTGGTAAAGCAAATGCATATTCTTTATGTAAACTATGAATTTTAAATTTTCAGGTGCTTTTATTGTGACTCTAGTGGGATTTTTGCTTACGTGTTTGTTTGAGGGGGTTTATTTAGTTCTCAGTACTGAGTAGATACAGGGTTACTGAGCAACACAAGTGCGTATTGGGAGAGCCGGGATGCATTTGCACGTTTAGAAGTACTGCGGTAAGTGGGAGGGAGAACGCCTGCCGGTCAGAGCCCTGTAATTTCCCCGTGCCGTGTTCTCCTGGGGCCACGTGCGGCACTCGTAGAGGAGCAGGTACTGGAGGTTATACGTGGTCTGACACCACCGTCCGTCCTCCCCGTCCCCCTTCCTCATTGTGGTGCTTTCTCATATAACATTTGTGCTCTTGGTGTTCCTTTGTTTAGCTCAGGGAGGACATGAGGGACACTAAAGCATATACTGTGGGGTTGGAAAAGCTGGAACGTGCTATTTGTAGGTAGCGTATTCCTGTCTTATCATCGTTTGATTTAGTGCCCTTTACTGCAGTAACTCAGTCTCCAGAGGAGTACTGAGTGACTCCTGCTACTGCTTCCACGTCTAACTGGCTTCTTACAGGATAATTTGCAGAGGTGCTGCTTTGGAGTACAGCGTCAGGGGGCTGTGCTGGATGTGTCATCGAAACCCTCTTTCCTCAGGCACTCTCGTTGCCAGGCTCCTTTTCGTCTCTCCATGGCATCTCTCCGAGACCCGAGCAGTCCTGAAGGCGGTAGGAGCTTCCCACCGCTGAGCAATGGCCAGTTTGTAGGTCTGCCAGCATTCCCCCCAAGGACCCTGGGTCAAATAGTGTTGAGCCATTTCCCTAGTAAGGAGGAAGATGTATCTGCCATTGGACTTGCAACAGAAGCAGCCAGGTAGCAGGTTTTGGTACATGGGGAGGGATTTCTTCTCTCCGGTGTTCGCGCTCATTCTTGTTCAGAGCCTGATTACTCACGCGTAGTATTTACTTTGAGGGGAATATACGTAACTAGACACGCTTTGTTATTGGACTAGATAATAGGTGAGAGCTTCTAGTCAAAGTTCTTCTGTATCTCTCATGAATATATAGACAGATGTAGAAATATGTACGCAAAATAGGATACAAATGAAGGAAAGAATAGAGATTCAAAAGGCGGTTCCAGTTTTACTGATTGTCACTATAGACGGGAAGTCTGAAATTTCCTTTTCTAAAACTTCAGTACTTCTTTCAAAAGTTTGCTAACCTGCTATTATTCAACCTAACCCTTGTCTGAAAAGCAAATTTACCATAAACATACCATTTAATAATCAGGCATCCTGTAGCCTGTTTAGGCAAAGTATATAATGTGAACATTCATAAGAAACTGTACTCTCAAGTGGCAGCAGTAAAATGTTATGCATTTTATTAAAAAACACATCAAAGTGAAAACCCTAACTTAAATTACCTCTCATTAGTGACTGCTGGTGTGCCTTCATTACTGATAAACAGGTCTCAAAGAAAAAAAGAAATAGTTGATTCACCTTCCATGCCCCTTTCCTTACATAGGACTTCTTGCGTGAGAGCCGTTTTGAGACCTTATTGATTGTGACTCTCGAACATTTCTCTCAGGGGAGAACTTTCTCCTCCCCTTTGCTTACATTTTTATGGGGTTTTGAGAGGTGGTGGCATGCCCAGAAAGGCCTGCAGAGCATGCCTGTGCTCTTGCTTGGCACGTGGGTCCCAGCCCTGATGCCTTCTGTCTCCACCACTTTCGATGGGTAAAGAACCTCCCGCTGCTACGGGTTTGCTCGGACGTAAGATTCCTCACATCTTCCGTGACCGCGTTAGCTGAAGAAATAGGCGGAGATTTATAGCAGGCAGTTTTGTTTCTGTAACCTCTCTGGGGAAGTCATTTGCTGTAAGGCTCTTCTCATAACACAGACGTGATTTGGTTGATAAATGCAGTAAGTTCACTTCATTATTTTCATAGGGTCGCGTTCATTTTTGTATGTGAATGGCAGTTGGTTTATTTTTCAAAATGTTTGCAAGTCTCACGAGTTTCATAAGTTGTAGTGTCAATAAGTATCCATCCAAAAGCACGTTACTTGTTCTTTGTTATTTGTATTTGTTCCCCTATAAAACAAATTTTAAAAACCTTATCTAGAAAGGGTTCCATATGCTGGAGATTTTTTACATAAATAATTTTGCTAATGCTAGTGATACAGAAAGAAAAATGTGGGGTTTATAATGACAAGGAAAAATAATTTTACTACCAAAAAGCAGAATTTCTAAACTCTTAACGTGCATCTACACAAATAGGAAATATTGTACAGTTAGTTACTATCAGTGATATAGTAAAATAATGAGAAAATCTATTTAGAAAAGCCCCCCAAGTGCCTGTTAATGGTATTCACCTTCAGATGAATAGGACAGTGTATGCTACCACTTATCTTAAGAGGTCCTAATGAAAGGCTGTTCATGCACATTGTGACTAATCCAAAGCGGGACAGCGAAGAATTACCAGTGTTTGATAATAGGCCTATAATGGCCTTAGCAATATTACTGAATAGCCTTTTGAAAGGTGTGTCTTATTAGCAGGTTTTTTTCAGAAATAGTCATCTTCTAATGCAAAATTTAGTTGGATTTTAGGTACACAATAAAAAGTCCTGTCTCACCGTCTCCTGAAGGTAGCACAGTTCTTCCATAGGCACAGAGGACATGTCCCAGCCAGCCTCGGCAGGGCGTGTGGAAGCGCTGGCTATAGACATCTGCCAGGTAACACCCTTGCCTTAACTGCAATAACCCTCCTTTCTTTCATAGCCACCTTCTTTCACGAAACGAGAAGTTTCTTTCACCAAAGCCTGACCTTTGAACCCAAACTTCCTGAATTTTTAGAGATCAAGTTAAATGAACAACATCCATGAGACAACAGGATCTCCTGAAGCTGGAGAAGCGATACACATGAGGCAGCAGTATCCTCTTCCCCTTAGTGCCTTTTTCCAAACAAATCCAAGACGCTTATTTTAAGCGCTGCGACTGTTTGTAGTATAAACCAGGATGAAATGTGAAAAGCATTCCCTTTCGCAGCGTACTGAAGTCTCCCTTCCCTCAACCCCATAAGTCCTGAAATGTGCTGGTTTGGCCTTTTGTTTGTCAGGGGTTTGGGTTTGGGTTTTGGGGGTTGTGGGTTGTTGGGTTTTGGTTTTTTTTTTTTAATTTTGGTTGTAGACTCAAATGTTGCCTATTTTAAACAATAAGTTATGTAAAAGTTTCTCTCGACTGCTATACTTAGGATTTAGTTATATAAACTGTTTTCCTCTCCTTTCTTCTTCCTCCTCTCCCTGTTGACGCACAGAGTCCCCGGGAAATCTCAGCAGTGGAGGAGAGGCTGAACTCAGTTTGAGTTCCATATAGCATTGCTCACCCTCTGCCTCTCTGGAAACTCATTTTCCAGTTGCTGCCGTGGGTGGAGTAAATGGCACCGATGTTTCCATCTGGGATTCTTTCCACCTTGTGCCTTCTGTCACTGAGACAAGATTTCTTTTCTGCTTTCCAGACCTTTTGTGATATGCTCAAGAGTAAAAATGGCAATGCTTGTTATTTTCCTTCCTTTTTCATCCTGTCTTTTGAAACAAAGAAAAAAAAATTGTCTTTAACAAGGGTTAAACAAGTCTCACCAGTTAAATTGGATTGAATTTGTACATCTTTATGTTCTGCATAGCTGAACTCTTTCCCAAAGTGTTTTTTTAACAACAAAACATCCCACAGCTCTTCATATCTGGGATCTAAAACCACAATGGATTTTGAGATCCGTGGAGTTTCATTTTTTATTACAAATAAGTGTAGTAGACAATAGAATAGGGTATGTACTGAGAGCCGCCAGGCTTTTGAAACTGCCCTGTGTGCAGAGACTGCGTATCCACACAGAAACACTAAGTAAACAACTTAGCTGTACGCTGTTTATTCCACCTCTCTCTCTCTCTTTTCTTTGCTAACACAGGTCCACAAAGATTCTCGAGTTCTCAAGCCCTAGCTTTTGGATGTATGTAATGTCAGTGTGGTTTCAAAATCACATGATTTCCTAGCTCTCTATCTTATCCTTCACCCAACGTTGCCCAATGCTGGATTGTCAGCTAGGATGGCGAAAGGAGCCAGATTGTGTTGTGCCACCTCTTTTTCTAGTTCGTGCACAAGCTGCCGACAGGATATTTTTCTGTATTTGTAGCACGTTTGGTGGATTTGGGGCACGTTCTTCGCTTCCTTTCTCCTCATTCATGTGACCCTTTTCCAGTGCTTCCAAATGAGCTAATGTCTCTTCAACACGGAGGAAACCAACCCAAGTTGGTTAGGATGTGTGTTGTTCTCTTGTTTTCCTTGTGGGTTGTTTTTTTTTTTTTAATTGGTCTTTGTTCTGTTCTTTTCTTTTTTCTTTTTTAAAGCGTATCCACAAAGAGAGAATATATAACTTTCTGTCCTAAATACCTCTTTTGCATCAGGGATGGATATTTTAACGGAGCAAGGTGTAATAGCGGAACAGTGCCATGTCTCTGTCCTCATGAGCATAGCTGCATGCAGATTAGAAAAGCTCTGTAGTGCTGCTATACTGTATGCCAGATTTGCTATTTGCTCTTGTTTGCATGATAGTATTTCTAATATACTAATATGATATGGAAATAATGGCACATCACAGTTCTTTCACCATATTGTATCACTGCTTTATCATATTAGGCTAATACACTGCGAGAGTTGATAGCACCTCTCCATGTCAAATGGGATCCACTTCTCTTGGCACTGAACCGATTGGACTCAAAGGTTGATAAACTTATCATTAGAGAATTGGCACGACGGAGACTCAACTTCAGCCTCTTGCAAGCAACCTAATGGCCTCCGTTCAGGAAGTCAGTTCTTCTTGAATAACTTTGATGTTTGTAACAGAGAACAGACCTGTTAAAGCCTAGACAACCACATGCCTGGACATGAGGCCTCCAGGAAGGTGTCAAAGGGCATGGCCAGTCTTTTGAAGAATGCACCCTTTCCACAATGGGACTAGGCACAAAGTCAGATCCAGCCTACACGGAGCACATTTGCAGAAAATACTGCCCCGGCATGGGAGAACGGAAGGGGACGAGGGTCTTGGCAGGGGAAGGGCTTTGATGTCACTCAGTTGTGTTCTGCAGACCTCGAGGAATTAAAGAGGCGTTCAGCCGCGGGTAACGGTAAAACCCTGTTCCTTGTACTGAACTCCAGTGAACCCGTTCAGGCCAACCAGACAGAGGCGTGTCTTTTAAGCGTGCTTCACGTTAGTGACGGCAGTCACCTTACTGTCTCATGCTAAACTAAGCGTGTTCTGTCAAGTGGAGGTACGTACAGACCTTTCGGAGACTTCCGTTTATCTAATGGTTCGTAACGCATTACCAGAGGGTACACTGGCGCTCGTTCGGATGATGACGGAGAAGATACCTCGCGCTGAGATTTATTAGACTCTGCAGATAAACTCTTCAGTTCCTCTTTATCTTCTAGGACTTAAACCTGTGAGTGATGCTGCCTGGCCAAGCAGGCACCAATATTCTCTGTATAACACCCAGACTCCAGAGGGCTGGTTCGGGGCCAGTATTTGTCTGGATGTCGCTCAAAGTAGATTCAGATATTGTATTTATCATTATGTTCTGGGTCCCCTATGGGTTGATGTTTGCCTCTATCTCTGTGGTTAGAATGTGGATTTTCCTTAATATATTTGGCTAAGGGTGTATTGTAATAATGTTAATGCTAATTACTTGATATTTCATACTATCTTATGGGGAGATACTTTTAAAAAATGTATTTTGAAATGTTTTCTTTCTGTTTGCTCAATGTATGGTATTGCATTATGTTAATACCAATAAAATTATATATATATAGTTATATATATTTCCCTTTTATAAAGAAGTAAATTATGCTTTTTTGCCTCACGAACAGGAGATGTGCAGTGAATAAAATTACATCATTCTGCCTTACAGCAGGTGACAAAGCTTACAATAGTTTTAATATTCTTTTTTGAAAAATAAAAAGTATAGTATGACATAAACTAGTTGGAAATTCATCAAAATGCATGTTTTGTGTTTCTGCTCAATGGGACTGTCACAAATCAGCCTAAATATTTAGCAATGTTGTTTTGGCATCTTTAATTTTTTCCAATCAAAAACATACACTGTATTGCTATTATTGATTACAAAACTGTACTGTCATAAATTTTTGCCTGTTGGCCAAATAGACAAACCCACCGAGTCTTTATGACTCTCTTGTCTGTAGGAATTGATTTTTAAATTTAATTTAGTGCTCTTTCCAACGCTTGGCAAAGGCAGAATTTATTTTTTATATAAGGTTGCCTTTGAAGTACCTGCCTCTGCCAGGGCTGATAAATCACTGCTAAGTACATAAAGATTCTGCAACCTGAAGGATATGTCAGTAAAGCCTTGTTGGAATGGCCTGCAACCCCAGCCAGTCCTTTACATTCTGTCATTAAATTCCATAATTAGTTAGAGGTGAAATGTTTTGGAAATGAATTAGAGAAGCAGAAGCAAAGATGTGACTCTGAAATGTCCTTTGGCTGCCATTCGGGGTGACACTGATGGCTTATTTGCTGCTGGTAGCCAAAGGCCAGCATATATCTGCGCTAATATGAATTAGATCGTCTTCAGCTTCCTCTCTTTCTTTTCCCCACCCTTTCTAACATATTGTATTGAGTATCTTTGTTTTGCAGAGGCATTCAGAAGGGCTGTAATTAGCAGTCCCCGGCATTTAATTGCATACACATTTGTTAAATATTTTTCTGTATGCCTTAAAATAAAGTATAGAAAATGGCAGTAAATGTTTCTTTAATGAAGGCATTTGATTTATTCATGAAGTCAGGGGCTTTTTAAAGGTGTTATTTTGGGCTTAATAAAGGAAATAAGCCAGCAAGTTTTCAGTTTTGCCTTTGCGTAACCCTTGTCTGTCAGGGCTGATGTTCATTTCCTTTCTCTTGTTTCTTTTGCGTGCAAACACATTCTGCCAATGGACGGGGAACGGACCTTTCTTCTGTGACGACTCCCGTGCCAGTTTTGAGAGAGAGCTTTATGTTAAGGTGCATACGTGTTCACAAGTTCGTGATGACATCTGATGACATGAGTAAAGTCTAGAAAAGCCGCGTGGTATTGCATTTCTCCCATCACAGTAATAGCTTTTGTTCTCAAAGGTACCTCGAAGCCTGCGTGGTGCTTACAGACCGTGGCGGTGTGATGGGCACTCAGCAGCTGACGGGGGGGGCTTAATATTTGGTAGTGTTGTGCCCTACATAAATAGCATGTAAATCAGGGTGCAGATTAATTAGTCTGGAATCTAATCAGTGCAGCTATCATAATGCGCAATTATAAATCCAATAATAAATCTGAATATTTGAATAAATATGACATCTTCTGGGATAATGTTTTCAGAAGTATTTCAGGCCCCTTTCATAAATGCCTTGGGAGGTGCTTCCCCAACAGACCGCAGTGCATTACAGAGGTAACCGAGACGGCTATTAAATTAATCTGGCCCCCGCCCACACTAATTTGCCATGTTTCTTTCATGTCGAAAGTAGGGTTGCAATTCCTAAGCGATGCAAGTGCTTTTGAAAAATTCACTCTCGGTGTTACATTTTCATAGAAATAAGCAAACTTGGGTTGTAGCCTGAAGGAGAGCTCATTTTCTCGGTGGGTCTTGCTCACCAGGAATACGTACCCCTCCCGTCCAGGCTTGCTTTCAGGTATCAAGCCCTTAAACCTTGACAGGCATTGCTGTTGTGCAAGAGTGACTGTGGCTTGATTCTGACTGGTGAGTAACGTCGTTGGGTCCGTATCGTTTGTCACTTAACCTTTCACCACTTCGTGTGCTGTAACAGCTTAGCTTTGTGAAAAAATATTTTCCTGCAGGAGTAATTGCTTCCATATATTGCTTGCGAGGTGTATCTGTAGGGACCTCCTTGTTGTCCTGTTTAAAAGTCGGAGCATCCCCAGACGTATAGCAGTTTGCCCAGTTTGCTTCAGCTCTTGGCTTACCTCATAAATACGAGAAGTTTTTCATTGTTTCTGAACTGCAGGGACTGAGGGGAAGCGTACCATCAAAATGTAATTGCTCTGTTTATTCCACTTCAACGTTGGTAGCTCGTGGTAAAATTAAACAGCACTTATATCAATGTATGGCACAGAAGAATGTCAGGATATCCTATTTCATTGTGTTAAAATTCTCCCAAAGAGTCACTAAAATCTGTTCAGCAGATGAAGGTTAAACTGATGCCTTCATAGGCAACTTAATGAGTACCGTGTCCAAATACCAAAGGATGCAGTTAGAACACTGCTGCCAAAAAGTTCTGCCACTGCTCAGAGTTCCCTGTTACTTTGGGAAGCTTTGGAGTTATTTCATCTTCATTCTTATGCCCTCTCTGAAACCCCAGCCCACCAATATAACCTCATGAAACAGCAGGGCTGGGAGCAAGCGAGGAGCTTCTCCTGATGCTCGTTCAAGGTGCGTGAGAGCTTTCAAGAGGTAGCACGAACAGAGTGAGCTAATTATTCCCTCTGTCTGTGTTTTCCCTTCTCACTAAGATGTTAACCCGTTTGCTGGCACCTGTACTTCATTGCTGAGTGGATGTTGAAAATGCCTAAATGTTACCGTCAGCACAACGGTGCAGGTCGGCAGGGAGAAACCTTGAGGATCGATTTTTTCCTAACGCCGAGTTTAGTATCAGCTGGTTTTAATAAGCAATTCCCGTTGCGTGGAGAGCTGAAGAGAGGTGACTGACGTGGGTGTGAGGCTTCTAGTAAGGACCAGCTCAAGTGTCCCATGAAGCCTGGAGGCTGGAGATGCTTCAGCAGGGCAGTGGTGGCTCACGAGGGCTAGGCAGCTTGTCATTCAAATAGCACCAGAAAGGTCACCTCAGAGGAAAAGAGATTCTCAGGGCTCTACTGATCCAAAAAGAAAACTACTAGTGCCATAAATAGTTCACAAAAAGGATTAGACCTGTGGTGCCACAGCAAAGGCTCAGCATCTCTCAGGCCTTACAAAGGCTAGGGTTAGATCTAAAAGTGGCTGTGGTCCCTAACTGCCTCGGACTGAACTTGGTCGTAGCGGCAAATGCCTGAAATACCTTCGGAAATCCATCCTACGGGAGATGAGTTTTCTGCTTGCCTGCACAGTCCACTTTATTTCAAGAAACCAATTTATGCTCATGCACGGGAGAGGAGAGGCAGCCTTGTACCATTGGGTGGAAAACTGCAGCATACTGCAGAGCTCTGTTGTGTCAGTGCTTTCCGTGAGCACTCTCTCTAGGGAATATCTTTTTTGCCTGCAGGTTTACATAATAGGAGAGAATAGAAACTGTGTGCGACTACCCCGGTAACCCCAAAATACTTCCCCTTTAGAGGAAAGGATGGTACAAAATGCAAATTTACTACTTGTTCTCTGATCCTCCAGCCACTAATATTTCACCAAACACATGGATCAAAGCTTGTTTTTAAACACTGCTCGTCCCTTCCTTGACTCAAGACTTTGGGAAAAATCCTGCGCTTTCAGGTATACGGGGCCAGAAAGGATGGAGGATTACAGAAAAGGGCAGGCAAAGGGAAGGAGTAACAGAGAGAAGGGTTGCAAAGGCCAGGCACTGCACAAGAAGCCCCCAGCTCTTCTTCAGCTTGCTTAATCTTTTCTCCACTCATGGAAAGCATTAATATATACGTGTGTGTGTGTATATAAATATATATGCACAGGCATACTCACGTGCCCAGCCAGGCCTTGGTTTTAATGTGGCATAGGAGATGACACAGGTTTCTATTTGTGCTTTAACAGGGAAGTCTGCTCTATATTACCCAGAGCAGATGATTAGCAGCTGGCTTTCTAGACCTGAACCGCATCTTAACTGCACCTCCTGCCTGCTGTACCATGCCAGGCTTAAACACCGTGTTGCTTCTTCCTTTTCTCAGATACCAGGGATGTGACTTGTAGCGTTTTCCTACCCAGAGCTGATTTCCCATGTCTCCGTGGCTCCCCCCGTACCTGTGCAGGGGTGACCTCACAGGCAGCACACAGCTGCGCAGACACCAGCTCCTTGTAAACCTTCCATTGATTTCGCCATTTCGTTCCTTTTAGCTTGTAGTCTGGGGGGAAAGGAAATACCTGGCTTAGTCTGCCTGCCGTCCATCCAAATAGTGTAAAAAATAACTGTAGTTCCTGGTTCTTTGCATCATAAGCATTTGGATATGTCTCCCTCTTGTGCAGTTTGGACTCTAATGATTAACCGGAACAAAAGCAAAGACGGATTTAAGCCTTGCGCTGAGAAACCCACAACTACTACTTTGGAGGATTTCTTCTCTCCCGTCCCCTCCAACCCAGCTAAAACCCACGTCCGCTCTCCTTCCGTCCTGCTTTTTCACCTTAAATACAGGGAGATCCCTTCTGTCTTTCTCCTCACCGTTCCCCGGAGTTTACAAGCCCAGCCAGGCTGTCGGACCCTGGGGCAACGTTATTACGTCCCCTTGGGCTGGCAGATCGCCTGAGCTGGGGCTCGAGAGCTTGCCGGGGTCGGCAGGCAACGGTCCAGGCGGGTTGTGATAGACCGGTTGGTTAGACACGGCACAGCCGACGTGCTGTGGCACAGGCAGATGACAAAACGCTTTGTTGGTGCTGGGATTATATCGCTTATTAGCTGGCTTGTGGCAGTCAAGCTTCTCTGTTCCCAACATAGATGCAGCCGGATCAAGAAGGCAAAGAAAAAAAAAAAAGGAAACAACTCAGGGATTTGTGCTTCAGGGCCTGGTTTATCTAGCTTGAGACCGTTTCGCAGAGGCGAGGGATGCTCTCTGTTTTGGCGGAGCGTTTACTGACACTTGCAGAAAGTCTCTGGGAGGCTTCAGGTAGATGCCTCCCCTGTGCGAAAAGTGAAGCACAAAGGTGGAGCTCTCAGATTAGAGGCAAATCTTTGGGATTTGTAGGGGGGAAATAACATAAGGCAGCTGTTTAATAACGTAATTAGCGATGTATTCTAACAAAATTGCCTCCTTACGATCCTGAGAAAGCCGAGCTGAGCTGGTTCCTCTGCCAGAGAGAGTGAGCTCACCAAAAGGAATGAAAATGGGAGTTTAAATTTCAGTGGAGCCAGGGGATTTCAGTCTGACTGTGCCTTGTTCGCTCTCCGTCACAGGCTTTGCAGCAGCTTGGCTCTCAGGATTTGCAGCGAGTGGTAATTTTGTTCGAACGCAGGGCTAATTGCAAGTAGAGGAGTGGGCATGCGTGAGAGGAGTTGCACAGCAAAGGAAAGCACGTCACTAAGCTGTAAAGGTAGCAAACAGCAAAGAGGATAGCGGGAAAACGGAGAAAACCATCAGGGCGGCAGCGGTGTCCGTCAGTCAGGACGAGAAGTCTAAAGACAACAGGATGAGCCTGGGTGGTGGTAGGAGACACTGGCAAAGCACAAAGGGGCCTCAAAGGAGAGCTTCAACCCTTGAAAAATCTGACCTTTTCAGCACAGCAGGTGACAAAATTTATGATTAACTGTGTTGTACTATCCTGGCATGGGCAGTTATGTGCACTCATAGCCCCAGGTGCAATCGCTGGTTCCTCTAGTACCTCACTGAAAGAGGAAGATCATGGAAGCTTTTGGTGGCTTGAGCTTTTACCGGGAAAGTGAATCACGGAAGCGCAGGAACCTCCACTGAAAATTACTAGAGGTTGTGCCATATATTTAGAGCAGATTTATGAGGAGTGTGTGCCTAGAGAGTCTCTGAGCCCAGAGCGCAACGTGTCAGCCAGCTGGGTTGCAACAGTGACCTTCTGCGTGGCCCTAATTCAGTACCACATTCCTGAATCACCAGTTTACACGCACCGATCATCTCTTGATCCATGTAAATACCAATGCTAACTGTTTCTCCCTAGTCACTTTTCACTCAAGTGCCTGATGTTCTTATTTATTGCTCTTAGGATCTTGGTTTGTAAGAGGGAAATAATGGAAAGATGAATAGCTCAACAGGGCCAGGAGGTGGTTACAGTCAGCACACGTGGAGCTCAGGGCATGCTTTTTTCAACAATAAATGACAGCACAGTTTTTCCCGAACAACAACCCAAACCATTCCTGACCTCCTAGAGTTTCACCCATCCGGCCACAATCTCCAGCTCTTCTCTCCTGAGAAAATGTAAGAGTAGATACAGCTATTTACTGCATTTTAAGAAGCGAGGGCAAAGTACAAGAAGTTCAGAAACTCTTCCTTGTGGAAAGCAGAATAATGAAAAATAATAACACACCGTTTACTAGACTGATTTATTCTTTATCTCCTGAATTTAACGCAAATGGCTTTGCGTTCACTTGAAGCCACAGCAGAAGCTTCACTGTTACAAGATTTAGTACCTGTGTATTCATGTATTTGGAAGATACGGTTCTGAATTTAGGTCTTGTGCGCTGCCGAGTTTATGCACCTTTATTTCTGCTCCAGAGGCAGAGATTTGTTCAGGCTTGGGTAGGGGCAGGGGACAAAATTATTGCTTCAGAGAAAAGACCCTCCATTTCAGCAGTATGTTGAAACAGCTACCTGACAGTGTGTTCAGGGAAATGGGAGCTGCAACCCGTGACTCAGCAGCCACGTGAGGGTGAAAAACAACCTGCTGCATTGGCTGCTGTTCTGAGGTCACCTGCAAATCCCGTTAGGCCACGTTTTCTAATTAAACAAGGCATTACCTGAGGCCTTCCTCTTCCTTAAGGAGACAGCCTTGCTGTAGTAGCAGGACTCACAAATCCACCAATTTAAAAGAGAAATATATGTTTTAAGCTCAGCTGTATGTCTAACCGAGTACCTCAGATGCTTCATGGTGCCAAGGGTTTCACCGACACCTCCGGGAAATCAATCAAAGCCTTTAGCAGAAGGGTGAGGGAGGGCGGATTCGTGTATAATCTCGTTCTCGCCTACCGAGTCCCACCACCTTCGGTGTTTCTCTGGAAAACCTCTTGGGAGGTGTCAGCGTGACGCCCGCCGCCCTCTCCCCCGCCGTGGGTGGAACGAGCCCGCGTCTCGCCCGGTCGGACCTTCCCCAGCCTCGGCAGCAGCGAGACGTTGAAGGGAAGGGACCCGCTGTTTTTCTTCCCTGCTCTTTCCTTTCTAGCAAACCCCATCCCCTTTATTCCACGCCGCTCACAGCTACAGCACCGAGGCCGCGGCAGAGCCCCCGGGGGAGGCGATGCGCCCGCGTCTTTCAAAGACCAGCCGCGTTCCCTTTTGGGGGCGAGGGCAGAAATCCCCCGTCCGCAGCCCCTCTGAGACCCGCGCGGAGCCCGAGGAGCATCGGCCGCGGCGCGGGGAGGGAGGGCGACCCAAATCCGGACGGTGCTGCCTTCCAGGCTCGTGAAAGGCGCTCGTCGTTCAGGATCGAACCTCGGGGTGGAACCCGACCGTCGTCCTTCGCCATGGTGGGGACCGTTGGTGTTTTGGGAAGCCGCGGGGTGTCGATGGCAAGCCCGGGTGCAGTGGCGGGTTGCTGGTCCAGGCTCTCCATCGCCCCGGCAAAGTAAATCCAGATGACGTGGAGTCAAAGCACCGGGTTGCTGCTTCAGCTAATCCCCTGAGGGTACAACGGGGCAAGGCTGCTGGGGAAAAGAGACCCGAGGAAAGATCTTTTTTGCCTTGTACAACAAAGGATAAGAGAAAGAGAGAAACAGATGTAAAACGCTCCCGTGTCAGACAGAGGTGGTTTTTTTCCCTTTGCCCTTTAGCAAATCACTCCCGTTCCCCAGCTGTCAGACTGGTGGACTTCAGGCTTCAGCGATATGAACTGGTAGAGACATCCCAAACATCTGATCTCCTTGCTGCGTGGACTTTTTAAGAAAGCATTGAAATCAAGACCATGGGGGATTTTAACCAATCTTTAAGTATTCAGCTACTGAATGTTTTGCCCTTTAGCACATTAGATGTTTTAATAGGAAAGAAATCGACAAGGAAGAGAAATGCATCTCATTTCTATTTTTCTTTTAAGTCCTGGCCGCCCCTGACAGTGATGAACCCAGCTCGCCGAGCAGGGTAGCACATGATGGGGGGATTTAAGGAGCTCTGTACAGACACATCAATAAAAAGCCTCCAACCCTTCTTCACCTCCATATCTCTTTGAAAAAAAATAAGTGCTTTAAAAACAGCTACCCCCTAAAAAGGGCAAAGGAATAAACTGACGGGAGTTATAGCTAGATTAGTTGATGACTGCAAAATTCTTTGATTGTGTAAAGGCTATACAAACGCCAACACTTTTTGTGCTGGGGTGTGGAGGTTGGGGTCTCTGGAGTTCTTGCTTGAGCCCGAGGTGAGCAGTTGCCGCGCTGCATGGTATGGGCTCGAATGGGAGGTCGCCTCGGGAAGCTCCTGGAGGGCTAGAACTGTCACTTCTGACCACTTCTGTCCTCCCTGCCGGTGCCCGATTAAAAAACCCTCTAAACACCTGAGGGGACTGAGGTTCAGTACTTACGGGTCCTTCAGCACGTGCTGACCTTCCAGCCGGTGCAGGTGGCTATCTCTTGGTGCAGGGTCAGGCACGGGGTAAAAGTGATGCTTGAAACCAAACCGCTGTAGCCTTCCTACAAGAGCTTTCCTGAAAGCGTCCTGAGGACACGGGCGCCTTGGGCCGGGAAAACATACACCACTATGAAAGCCAAGACTGGGCGGGGGGTTCCCGCGGGCACTGGAGGCAACTGGGAGGCTGGCTGCTCCCCAGGGCTGCCCCGGCTTCTCCTGCTCACCGCTCGCCTAATCCTGGCACTTCACCGGCACTTCCCAAGTGTGTGCGGAGTCATCGGACGGTGTCTCCCGGGGAAACCGCTGTGTGAGAAGTTGAAATGTTTCGATGCTTTCCAAATGAAGCATTTCAAATGCTCATATCAGAGTAACTTTTCAGCCCCAGCCCTTGCTTGATTTTGTTTTTAGAGACGGAAAAATCTTTCTTTTTCATTTTTTTCCTTTAAAATGCTCCCAGTACTAGTTAGAGCAAATATTTTAAAACCTGTAATAAATAAATAAATAAACCTCTAATGCAAACAGCTCTGGTTTGGTTTGCCGCGCTGCTGGGTAGGCTGTCATGAATGAGTCCTGTCTGTAGTCTGCTGCTGAACCTTCGGGTAGTAGTAGAGTAAAAACCACCACAAGTGACAGCATTACTGACTACTGAACAACGCTCCTGAGTGTCAAAAATCAGAGACAGAAAGAAGCGGACTTTTCTAGGAAGGAAAACGACATGTCATTCCAAGGCCACCATCATAAACATAATCTTGAATGCCCTGTCAGCGCTCTCGGGCCAAGATCCGATCCCTGATCATCTTCCTCAGCAGGATGCTTCCAGGGCTTCCTTTCCTTCTAATAACAAAGTCACCGGCATATTTAACTGCAATACTAGAGGTGTGATTTCTGACAGTATGTCACTGTAATATTACTATACCTTGCACTATTTCTCTTTTTTTTCTTATTTCCATGTGGGTCAAGACTTTACATTCTTGAAAGTTTTTCCCCTTTTCTCCTGAAGGCAATAGCGAGAAGGAGCAGTTACAATCGCAGCACTTTTTTCTGGAACTTAGCAGGTGTGAAATATTCTCCTTATGGTCTAGTTAAACCTGTTAAACGTTTTGTGAAGGTTTTTGATAGATCTTCGTATAATCACGTTAATGATACATTGTTCCTTTCTCTATTTTTTCCTCTTTTTTTTTTTTCTCCTTTTTCTCATTACAGTTGAAACTATAGAGGAAAAAACAGCAGACTCCTTGCAAGATTTGTACAGAGCCTTGGAGCAGGCCAGCCTGTCTCCATTAGGAGAACACCGGATTTCCACTAAGCTGGAGTATAAGAAATCTTTTATAAAGAGATGTAGCGATCCAGTAGTCAATGAAAAACTGCACCAGCTGCGAATTCTGAAAAGCACTTTAAAGGTGAGATAAAAGAGGGAGGAAAAATCCTGCCCCAGGGTTGGATCGGACGGTATTGTATTTGGAGATTAATTGTGCGCAGATGGAGTCCAGGCCGAACCGAGTGTGTGGAACAAGCAAGGGAGACGTGGAGCAACGCTGTTCGCAAAGCAGAGAAAAACGTGCCTTGGGAGAGCAGTGGAAGTGAGGGGATCGGTTTTTATTTCTGTGCGGATAAAATCTCAGTCAGCTGCTCCTCCTGTAGCTAGTTTAACAGAATTTGATACCAAATTATCAGAGGACTCCTTAATCCCTTTTTTGTCCCTGAACATTTTCATTTACTGAAACGCATTCACTCCGTAATTGCCGAAGTCTAAAGTTAACCGAAGCCAGCCTTTCGGAAGGGAGCAGTACCTTTTACAGCGCTTGATTATTTTCGGATTGCTGAGCTTGTCCAGGAGAAAACTGTGTGCTTGCTTTCTGCATAAGCTGATGGGATCATTGTATTTTATCAGTAGGATTGATTAAATAAATAGATAGTGGTAATGATAGATTTGAAGATTTTTATGGTTATTCTAAATGTACCACAGCTCATTTAGCCTCCCTGTCAGCTGCTTTGTTTGTTACAGCAGTTTCAATTCTGTCCTGATAGAGATTTTGGCAAACAATATGTTGGATTTCCCCAGGGACCCTGTTAACTATATTAAATTACCACATTTTAAGTCACTAGATAATTGTACAGTGGATTTTGTAACAGCTTTCATCAGAGGGCTTTATCAACATTAATTAATTTAGTTTTCCATCACCTAGAGAAGCATTTAAGCAATATTATTTTCATGCTGTGGGGCTCCCATCCTGAAAAAATCTTACGCGTGCTTAACTTTCTGCACTGTATCGTCTCATTGAAAGGCAACTACTACTTGTAGTATTATCTGGGTATGTGAGTCTTTACGGGATTGGAGGCTGGCAGAAAAAGTCAAGATACACGGGCTTTCCACATGACTTCTACAAGCGTGAGAAACTGAAACAAAATCACAGTACTCTCAGACATCTTGGAGTGGCAGGAGGTTCACGCTGTACCTGTGCTTTTGCACCATGGTGGGATTGCTCGTACCAAAACTGTCGTTCAGTATCAGCAGCTTGCTGCCATGCTTAATGTCTTTGTTGTTAGCGTTTATTGATACCTGAGCTACATTACACCAACAGCTTCCTACAAATGGAATTGCTTTCCTCCAGGGAATTCCAAAAACAGCGCAACCTCTTGACCCAGTGGATGCCCGTTTTCGTGCTCCACTGGGACTTCTTTCTTTTGGACCAAGCAAGCACAATTTGTTCATTTTCTGTCCTTGAGCCGTATTTTCTAAACCTGTCGCCATTCTGGTTTGGACCTTGATTGGTATAAATCGTCCTTAAAGTACATGACACCAATAATTGAAAACGCGACGGCAGCAAGTACCAAAGACAGATAATTGCTGTTTCTTGCATAGAGCAACATGTACAGTTTTGCAATGGCATCATGGTAACTCATGACAAGTTTCTAGCTCCATTATAGCCCAGAGCTCCACCCTTGCCATACACCCGGTAGTCATATCTACCGGTAGCTACTGCTGTTACCTTATCAGTTATTCTTTCTTTTTATCAGTGCCTTTGATTTCTCCTTCCTGAATGCAGCCAATTACACTGGCCTGTTGGTCTTCTGAACCGTCCTTGAATTTATCCAAATTAATAGTAGCCTGAGACAGCCCTCCAAACTGCTTCTAGCTCTTCTTGTCCATAGGGTCCCTGTCCCGTCATCTAAGTCCTTAATGAAAGACCCCTCTGCTCTCTCTCCTGTGATACAGCACAAAACCATTCTCCGGCCAGCGAGTACGATCTGCCTGGCTGGTAGTGCAGATTGGGAGTTCCCGTGGTATCATTTCCACTGGTCATTCTCAGCTTGCACCTCCGTTTCTGAAAATGAGTATTCTAGCAGATAATGTTAATTAGCTGCTGTTTGCAAAGCATGAAAAATGCCTTTCAACCTGCTGCTTATGGGTGGTGTCTCTGACCCTTCTGATCCTCTCCCATCCGTGTGGGCTCACACAGCTTAATATTTCCCTTTAACACACTCCCCAGAAAGATTTAACGTACTTGTAGTATGGACGTGGAAAATGTGAGTTAGCAGTGAGGAGTGTGAAACCTGTCTGGCAGGGAGGATAGAGGGGAGGTTGCTGGTGACCGAACCATCCCTACGCAGAGGAGCCGGGCTGGAAACCTGCGTGAGCTGTGTTTTTCCAAGGCTTACGTCTGCTGTATCCAGCTTCCACCGCTTGCAACGTTTCTCAGAGGCTTACTCTGATCCGTACCAGCTGCCCGTCATCTCTTGATAAACTGGCCAGCTACTACGATACAGCCACATCCCCCGCCCCGACGATGGGTAAGGAGGTACCAGCAGCTAGGTTAGATTTTACCCGTTTCTGCCTTCTCTTTGCCACCTTGAGAAACGCAGGCAGCTAATAGTAAACAGTGCGGGGCTTGCTGTTTCTCGAGCTGAACGAGGGGTGAGGAGCGGGAGTGGGGGCTGCTGCCGAGGACGCTGGACAAGGCGAGGGAAGCCCTGGCCCCGCAGGGTGACGCGCGATGCCCTGTAGGAAGGGCTCCCGTTCGCAAGAGGTCCTAGAGCGGTCAGGGAGTCCCCCGGCTTTTAGGGGCTCCGTGGCTTGCGTTTGGTCCCCCCTTTCTCTCCTTCCACCCGTGGGATTGATTTTGCCGGTGCCTCACCGCTTGCGTTGACTCTTTGCTCGTTCCTTTTCTCTCACAGGCCAGGGAAGGAGAAGTAGCCGTTATAGATAAAGTTCTGGATAATCCAGCTTTGACGTCTAGAGACTTTCAAGAATGGAAACAAATGTACCTCGATCTCTTCATGGACATCTATCAAAGCAGCACCCCGAGGGACTCTGTTAATGGCTCGTCTGAGGTCGATGCACTTATAGCCTCCTTAGCGCACACTCACTCTTACATTGAAACGCATGTATAAAGGTCTCTCTTTCTGTCCATTTGCTACACTCCTTTACTTAAGTGCATAAAGTAGTTTTTATATCAATATGTGGGAGCTCTAGTAAATTATATTTTAATGTTACTCAACCGTGTGAAGTAAACCTTCAATGGTCAACAATACCACGTCTTTAATGAGGATTTGTATATTTTATATGCTACCAACGCTCCGCTTGTGTTTACCTTCTGTGAAATAAGGAACATGATCTTTAGCTATTGAGGAGCAATATTTAAAAGCATTTTTGGAAGACTGTGGCCTTCACGCAGGAAGTTCTACAAGCTAAATGTTTTGCTATTGAAGGTCACTTTTACAATGGTATTTTATATTATATAATTCCAGTATTGCATTGCATTTTTGGAGTGCAGGTACTATTTTGGTGATGGGAGAAAACCAATTTTTATATTTAATGAGAAACTCTAGGAGTTTTCTTAAATAACAGGGAAAA
This sequence comes from Harpia harpyja, assembly GCF_026419915.1. Classification (NCBI taxonomy): domain Eukaryota; kingdom Metazoa; phylum Chordata; class Aves; order Accipitriformes; family Accipitridae; genus Harpia; species Harpia harpyja. Next base: position 1,885,104 of record NC_068947.1, read on the forward strand.
AGTGTAATGCGGTGGTTGTGTTTCAGTTTTGTCAAACACACAAAAGGGTGAAAATCCGCAGACAGAAATGACTAGTGTGAGTTTAAGTATCGAAAGGTTAGGTCTTACTTCCTTGTGCTTTTTTAAAGCCTGTTGCTGAGGTTTACCATCAGTGCAAAGGGATGCTGGTTTGTATTCTAATCAAGACCAAATTATGTGTTATTTGTCTCTTAATCACATTTGGTTGATTTTTTAAAAAATTAGTCACGGTACTGTCATTTATGCTGCTTTTGTACTGAAGGTATCAGTATAACGTGCAGATTTTGCAAAAGAGAAAATGTAGCTTTTGGACATCCTTGAGAGCGGCATTTCTCTTGCCCAGAAAAGCAGCAGTGGAAAAGGTTCCCGACGAAATGCTCCGAATCCGAGAGGCTTTGAAAATTCCCACAATAGAAAAGGAATTAATAGGATTTTTCAAGTAGCCTCCTATGTGTTTTCTGCACTGTGAAATTTGGCCGTATTATATGCAGGGAAAATGTGTGATGGGAGCAGAGCTGAGCACAGAACCTGAAAAATAACCGAGGAGTAAAAAAGCCTCTGGTTTGCTTTTGAAGGGGAAGGGATGCCTCTGGGTTCTGCTGAGTTCACAAGCCAATTAAAATGTTTTAAACTTCCATGAGATTTGAGATGTGCTGGAGACAACCCAGGGAATATGAGTAGAAATAGCTCCGTAGAGTTAGGCACATACCTGGAATAGGAAAGTGGGAGGGAAATCGTAAATCACATATTTACTTTTTACGGGCTTGTTTTCGAAAAGTGATCAGAGCATGACAAAATATTTCTGCTGCTTTTCAGTATTTTGCTGCATAAGTTAGGACTCACAACGTGATTTAATAATGCTCATGTGAAAGGGAAAAGCCTCCTTTATACTTTTTACAGCGAGTTGTACTCTTCACCAACTTTAGACTATTGCCTGTACAGCTCAGTGAATGTACTTTAAACTGTATGAGCTCTGACACTTCCTGGCAGTTACATCCATGAAGGGATGAAGGAAAGAACGGACAGATTTATTTTCTCTCTCCTTCTTTCTTTCTTTCTTTCTTTTTATTCCTCTCTCTTTCTTTCCCTCTTCCTCTCTCTTTCTGCCCTTTCTTTTTCTCTTTCCCCCCCCCCTTTCTCTCTTTCTTTCTTGGTATTTTCTTGCATTTGGATTGCAAATGTTTTGCAGATTTTGCACAATTGTACAGAAGAGTGGCCTTTCTGTAGCCCGTTTTCAGCAATCCTACATTCAAGTCGGTATGGATGACAAATCATGTATTGACGTTTGTATAGAATTCTGAATCCAGTGTAATATTTGTACCATTAGAAGAATATTGTTTGTATAAACTGGACATTTATTTACTGCATGGGTACTGACTTGTATATTAAATTTGTGAGGTTTTTGTAAATTTCTCTTAAAAAATGCTTGACTTGAAATGGATTGTGCTATTGTTCCAAGCATTTAGATTCTCTTGCTATTGTTTTACTGGACCAAAAGTAAATATATTCATATAAAAACCTCTTTATATCTGATGGATGTATATGCACATTGTGTAGTTGATTCCTTGTCAAAACCAAGGCAGTTCAGGAGACTTAGATCTGTTGCTATGCAACAGCTATTCTGCCTGCACTTTACATTAGTAAAGTCAGCTTGATTGCTTTAAAGGTGAAAATTAAACATTACAGTTTTTTAAGCTAGTCTAGTGACAAAGAACATGTGTCCTATCCATTGTGCTGCCTTCTTTTAAGACTATTAAATGTTCTTCTATATATATTTTTATTGTATTAACTCTCAGCCTAGAAAGGGAACACTGTAAAATGAAGTACAATAAATTTAGCTTTTAAATGAACGTTTGTGTGACTCGAGATTCAGTTTACTCCATACCAAAGTGATTCTGTGGCATCTGACTGTTTGGCCGGCCTCGCACAGGTCCGCGGACCTTAAAGTACCCCCATAATCTGTGCCTTCGAACTCTGCCGACACGGCCAAAAAGAAGTAAGAGTATTGCTGTTTCCTATGTAGGCAGAGACTGAATAAAGACTTCCGAAAATCTTCGGTTACCACCCTCCCCATCGTACTCTTTGATGAAAGTAAATTGGTTTTGACCGCAGGATTCTCTCAGGTACCAGTTCAACAGCTATGAACAATTTTACCGTTATGAGCAGGTAGGACAAAGCAGCGTATGCTACCGAGGTAAGTATCCAGGCATTAGTTACAGCAACTCCTGTAACATGTTTCTTACTGTCTATTAACAAGTATATCCCTTCAGCTGTGGCCATCTAAACTAACACAAGCTTTTGCATATAAAAGAAATGTACTGTACCGGTAGTGTGCGTCTTTAAAATAAGGCAAAATAAGCATCCGAAAGGCGTGCTACAACCAAGGCTCCTGAGAGAGAAACGGCTTCTATGAAACAGTCACTGTTTTAACTCATGGCCATAACTGAGTCTACGTATCAAAAAATCCATGCTTTCTGTCCAGTAATTTCATGCTGGTTAGCTAAGACGTTCTTGCCTAGTGTGTAGCATATCAGATAATACCTTTTCTTTGGCAGTACTTATTATTAGTTCTCGTAGGCATCAATTTTCTAGTCTTTATACAGCTCACTTTCATTTTGCTTAGCCATAGCACAAAAGTTCAATAGCACTTACCAGCTGAGAAAATTGCCTCTGATTAAGAAAACAGAAAAGATGGATTATATTTTTTAACCTTTGAAAAATCTGACTTGCAACACCTATTAATTGCTATCTAGGTATTATTCTTCAAAAGTCAAGGATTACGATTCTCGTCCATCGCCTCTGAACGTGCCACTTGCTACATCCTTCCTCAGTGAGGTCGGCTTCCAGCCCTATAAATCTCAGCGCCTTTTCCCACGCTGGAGCCAGACTTTCTTGCCTTTTTCCACCAAGCGTTTGGCTTATCAAAGCAAAACCTCCACCCCGTCCCGTTCAGCACCATTGCAGTTTTCTTCTTCTTCTTCTCCTTCTTCTCCAGGACCTCCCTGCGGGCACGTCTCCCGGGGTGGTTATTCGGCAGCGTGCGAGCTCAGCAGTTCGGCGGCCTCTTCTGCTGGCCGTCGCTGTCCCGCTCGTCGGCCGGTTCCGAGAGTTGCAGCACCGCGCACTGCAGCCCGCACCAAGGCAAGGGGGCTTCGCAGATCTCTTCCCAGCCGTCGTTGTCGATGTCGTAGCCGACCACGTCTTGCGTGGGGACTTCCCGTGAGTTTTGCCATTTCTTTCCCCCGATAAGAAGAGCCGTTTCCTCTACCACTGCCAGGCCGTAGCAGAAGCGATCATAGGTCAGTGGTCTTAACCGAGTCCACTGGTTTTGATCAGGGTCGTATCTTTCTATTTCAGAGAATGGTTCATATAATCCTAAAAAGGTGAATATGGCTTCTCTGATTGTTGCCATCTGATGCCCAAACCGAGCAATGCTCATGGGGGCTTGCTTCACCCACTGCCCTTCAAGCGAGCTCAGGGAATATACGTCCTTGCTTGTGTCGGCTGGGTCCGAGTACTTGCCGCCCGAGATGTATATAGTATTCTTGCAAATGGCGCTGGCATGGCCATGTATCTTGCATGGCAATTCCCTGGCCTTCGTCCATCTGTCCCTGCTGATGTTGTAGACTTCCACAGACGAATGCAGTGACCCATCCTCACCCCTTCCACCAACGGCAAAGATATCCTTGCCTAGGACGCAACAAGAAAACTGGCATCTCTTTTCCAGCATGCCCGTGATTTGGGTCCACGTGTTAAATCTCGGATCGTAACGGTGGACCTTGTTCGTAACCGATAAGATCTGTTCGGTTTTAGCATCACCCGGGGCACCACTTTCTATTTCCCCACCCAAGACGTAGAGGAAGTTCCCCACCACGCACACGCCGTGGTTCTGCACCCTGTCCCGCACCTGCGTGAGAGCTCGCCATTTGTGATTGTAAACGTCGAAGGCCACCACATCGGTGACGAGCCCCTCGCTTGCTGTCCCTCCCCCCAGCAGAATGATCCGAGTTTTCTGGTTCCTCAGCGTGGTGGACTTATCCTGCAGGACAGGCTGTTTGAAAACAGATGTATGGTAGTTTATTGCTTTAATGATCAAGCACTTAATACCTGCGGAGAGGGGCACTTCTGACTGCGTGTAGGTTTTTCGCAGCTCTTCCACCGGGATGAGGCCGTATCGTATGTGCTCTAAAAGGCTGCTTGTGTGAGCCAGCCTGGATTTATCCTGCTTCAGCCACAGCAGCACAAGATTCAGCAGGCGGGTTTCTTTCACCATGGAGAGATCTGGTGATTGAACCACTGCTAGCAGAGACCTGAAGTTCAGCTCGAGCAGTCCTGACAAATCCAAGTCCAGCAGCTTCCAGAGATTATTGACCATGTATTTTTCCGTTGCCGCTAAGGCATCCGGCAGGTAGAACCTCCTGGCCACGTTGGCGGAGAAGCAGCAGTTTTCCAAGGCAAGATTGTTAACCAAGTACTGATTGCACAAGCCGATCGCATCGGTCACTTGCAAGTAGCTTGCAGCTTCCAAGGTATCCTCCAGGCTTTCAAAGGAAAGGGGCAACAAGGAAGTGTAAATGAAATCCAGGACGTGCTGGAGACCGGTGGGTGAGACAACTTGCAGGTGAATTACACTGGCTTTAGACTCTTGGGTGTAACTTTTGAACATGGCTCGGAAGTAGTCGCTGGAGCATGCCAACAAGGACTTGTGTGCGGGAAACTCGTTTTCCTTCACTTTCAGCAAAATATCACACAGAAAGCCCTCTGATCTCAGCATCTGGTACTGGCCGAGCACGGCGGTGCAGTGCGCTTTGCAGTAGGATAGGAAGTAGCTCATGGTAGGCAACGCTTTCCCCTTCAGTTATTAAAGCTAAAACGCAATTAGATATTGAAACAGCTGCCCTACTCAACAGCCATTGCTTGAATGCCCAGCAGACCTCCAGCTGTTAGAGAAAAGCCCAACCAAAAAAATAAAGGAATCAGTCTCTTGCCTGGCATAGGGGGACAGTTAGTAGATTTGTAGCGAATTCAATGCATTCCTTTATAGAAAAAACAGCTGAATGTCGTAACAGCTGTAGGATGCTTCTATGATTTCTATGATTCTATGATTCTATGCTTACTTTTCTCACCTCCGTCGCTTGTGCAAGGATGAATGGTCCACGCTTGTGCCGGGCACTCGCTTGGCTGGCCATCAGGTGACAGATGATGGAGCTAGACGACAATCCCAGCAAATGACACTTTGTGGCTGCTCAGCCGTCGCCCGCGACCCTTCTTGCTCCGCAGGCAGATCAAATAGATCCTCTCTGGCTGCCAGCGCATGGCTGCGAGCAGACACAGGCGAGAAGGGACCGCTGGCTTTTCTCCTCTCTTTTTTCTGTTTCAAACTCAGATAAGTTTAGACCTTGCCACCCCCGGGGCAGCAGCCCCCTTTTCGTCCTCTTTTTGCACTCTCTTAGGAAGCCTCAGCTGAAGATCAAACCAGCGCCCAGGGATTACTACATGAAGATTTCCCGAGCCCATAACTCTTTGCCCGGCAGGCACCGAGACAACTAAAATACCGTGATTAGTCACTGGTTCGATTTGACGTGCATTTCTGGGCTCTTTGCTTCACATGACACCGCCATAACTCACAGCGACCAGAATAGCCCCAGGCGCATCCCCTCGTCCCCCTGCCCCAAGCCGACCCCAGGCGGGCGAGCGAAGGGGCCAAGGACCGGGCGGACGGACGGACGGACGGACGAGCTTCCACCGACAGCCGCGGCCAAAGCAGCTGACTTGGAACGACCTGGCTGGAAATCACAAGGATAATAACGCATTCGCACGAAGCGGTGACAAAAATAGAATCCCCCAGTTTGGCTGTAATAAAACGAAATCTGTTTATAGAGGAGGCTTTGCATAATTGTGCTCTCCGTTACCAGCTGGGAACAAACCCGGAGCCCCTGGGGATGGGCTGGAGCTGACTCGCTCAGCTTTCTCACTTTCAGTTTGTCCCAATTAGAAGCACGTATATGGGGATTATCCCTGATTTTCACCCGGGCCCTTCAGGGTCTAATTTCTACCAGGAATAGTAGCTCTGGGCAGGCTACACATTCTGACCTCTTAAAGCTTGCTTTTATTTTTCTTTTTTTTTTTTTCCCTGCGTAACTCTGGGTGGAGGTGTTCAGGAATCTCCTCCTGACACTTTTCTTTCCAAATCAAACACACTCGGGACTTGCAAACCTTGACAGGGTTGATAAATGCCAGACCATTTTGCTGCATCATAAGCCAGCAGACTTGGGGGCAGAGGAGGATCCCACAGGACTGGAAAATTTCACCTTTTGCTCAAGCCAAAGGTAAAGCCTTTTTGCTGTATTTGCTTATATGTATTTATGTGATGTCATGAAATTCTGGCTCACCTCTGTAATCGAGGGGTGTTTGGGAGCTGACTGGATCCTGATGTGGATCGTGCATGCTGTGGGACTGTTCCAGTGAGCTTAAACCGTCTTGCTAAGCAGACCAATACCTACACATACTCTGCTCTCTTTGTGGGGGAGGACTCCAAAAATGTCATTCTTCATTGCCGTATAGCTCCGGAAATTGATTTCCTGCTCGAATCCACTTTCCATCATGACATTATAGACCATAAATCAGGATCTTGCTAAAAAATCTTCCCCCTTGCTAGCAAAATGACATGTATGGGCAGTGGGGACAAAGGAGGATAGGGATGCCTTGTTTCTCTTTCCCAGTGGCTTTGCCTATGTCCAAGTTGGGGCAGCTCCAAAGTATTTCAGATGTTGTTAGCAAAGCTGTACCATTGAGTCCAAGCTTCTGGTTTGATGGTTTTCGTGTTTTGGACAAACCAGAGACCAGGTACCTCTGTCACCCTTCGGCAGTCATGCACGCTGGTGATGAGGGACCAGGCCTTAAATGCCCCCACTCCTAAAGATACCGCTTTCCCCAGTTTAACCCCACAAGGTACCAGATTTCAGTAACACGAGGTGCAGATAAACCTCTGCTGTATCAAAACAGCCATCGCCCTTCCCAGGAGACTGAGCACCGAGCACGGGGGCTGTGTCTTCAGCGCAGGATTGAGCTCGAGGGGCATCTCTGCAGCAGTTCTGGCATAAGCAAGTCCTGGCACCCCTTCCTCTTCACCAACGGTCCTCCTCCTCCATCAGCCCTTCGCCTCTGCTGCCACGATTGCTCCGAGGCGGAGGGCTGGGAGGCGACACAGCCGGGAAGCGATGCTTGGAGAGGACTGGGCAGAAACCCCAAAAATACAACAGCAGAGAGGTCCAGGGCCAGGTCCTCAGCCTTCTTCACGGCGTGGCCTCCCGAGCAGATGTAGTACCCCGACCCACAGCACGTCAGAGGCGATCCACTGGCTGGGCAGGCAGCTGGCAACCCACCACCCGGCGAGACCCTCGGCACGGGATGCCCACCCAATGCGCCGAAACTGGACTTGTCTTCTGTCGTTGAGCCATGGCCAACAGCCGCCCTCCCCACGCCCCCGCACTGCTAAAAAAGTGCTTTGCATATGCTGGTAAGCTGTAGAAGCTAGGATGGAGGACACATCATTAAATCCTACTCCCACCCCCCCGCATCCAGATGTACCAGAAAGGGGTCAAAGATGTGGCTTGGGCAACTGCGGGTCTTGCCAGCAGCCCCCAAAACGCACTCCCCCCCATCAAGCGATGCGCTCCCAGGCAAAGGCAACGTGCCTTTTCCTCTCCCTCAGCGAGCCCAGGCCAGGCGCTGCTCAGGCTTGCCCGGGTTTTGCTGGCAGGCATAAAAAGTACCAGCCCAGCCCCGACGGCAAGCACCGTGACTTCAGAGAGGCCGAACGCGGCTCAGACCGAACGCCCGTGCCTGTGCCCGGGGCGATGCCCCGTTAACCGAACCGGCCGTGCATCGCTCGCTCCCCGCGTCAGTTCTGCACGTGGGCTGCCGTTTGTACTGCCAGCCGGTTACAGCGCGTTGCCGCGGGAGCCGGCGCGGATTTAACTGAACTGATTTAATACCCGTGCCAGAGCAGCAGGTCCTGTAATTGTATGCAGATTTCCTGCGCGATTCCCTCTCAGACCTACTCCATCTTCATGGCAAGCCGGCTAATGGAAATAGTAAGAATCGTGCTCCTTATAAAGCTGTTTATTTGCCGGGAGATTTTTTTTTCTTTCACTTATAATTGAAATAAAGCCACGTCCTTTCCAGTCCCTTGCTCTGGAGTGACAAAAAAAGATTATCATTATCAAAATGAGGTTTCTCCCTGCTCCACTTTTAGGCAGTTAGCTTTGTCTAACTAAGGAGCCTACTCAGCCGGCACCCTGCTTTGTCAACAGACAAATTATCTCTAGGCAGCAGCTCGGGTCTTCGGCGCCTTGGGAGGAATATTTAATGTCCATTAGCAAGAGAGCAGACCATGACTAAACAGCTAACATGAATCTCAGGAAGAGACCTAGCACTAGGTGGGATGCAGTCAAGCCATGATCTTATTTTTCTCAGCCGTAATTTGGAAGATCAGATCTAATGTTTGACTCACTAGATGATGGTGCTTAAAATTAGGGAAACATTAGTGTTTCAATGATACTGATTTGCTGGGAATAGATAATACATTTTTAATCATGTGCATCATTTAGACTTTAAATTAGATTTAGATGTCAGGCTTTTAGTAGCTTTCTCTTGAAATTATTGCTATACTACAGTAGACAGTCTGCAATAAAAAAGAATATTCAGAGGTGTGCTGTGAAAAATGTTGGCTTCCACACTTGCAGTTACAGTTTTCCTACACAAAGCTGAAAAATGGCCCAAATCGCAATGCTGTCTTCAGTTGAATCTTGCAAGTAGGCCATCAGTTAATAAACACTTCAATTACCATTGTAAATTTTCCCAATTTTTTTTTTATAGAGTAAAGGTTATAAAAAGAGTTGCACAAGTAAAATTAGGCTCATTAGTAACAAGTGGCTTACTGTAAAATATTCATTACAAAAATCCACAGCGGAGGATTTCTAAGCTACACTTTGTTCCAGAACAAATCAGTACAGTCCAGAGGACAACAGAGGCAACGCTTCAGATTCTTGATAATGTGCCACATGAACAAATATAGCAAAAGTGAGCCAAATGATGAATGTAATAGGGATGATGTAGCATATAGGTTTTCTAGAAACTACTAATCAGAAAGATCGTATTGATTTAAGTTGTCTTGTAAAAATCATTGGAGTATAGCCTGTACTTCATCCTCGAATAATCATTCACAATAGTATCTGGGTCACCCCGTCTATTTAAAGCAAAGGATGTTTAGCCAGGGAAAGCAGTCTTTAAGAACAAAACATTAAGAGGGAGAAATTTTCTTGCAGCTAAAAGCAGCGCCTGGCGAGATCACGCCTGTGTACAAAAGCAAAGGAGAAAGTTACCGGCTTGGGTGAGGTGGGCTTGGGCTGCCAGGTTTCCATTTTGGCAGGGGGAGGCTGGGGCAGCAGGGATTCAGCGCAGGGCAGAGCATCCCCCGGCCCTTGGCGCAGCGTGTCCGTCCGTGTGCCGCCTCGGAGGGGGCTGCACCCCCGGACAACGCTCGCAGGAAAAACTTTGGCTGAGCGCAAGCGCGAAATAACAGTCTTCCAACCAGCCGGTGCCTCTTTTCTTTCCTCTCCCTTTTTTTCAGGTTCCCTTTCGCGTGCCTCCCATGAAGACAGATGTTGTTATGGCTTCCACTGCTCTATCACGGGTTAGACATGGGCTTCCCGGGCGCATAATTAAACAAGTTGGGAAAGTTTGTAACTTGGGTTCCCGTTTCAGAGCGACAGCAGTGGGATGAGTCAGGCAATGCAGCTGGAGGATAACGAAGGTGAACGTGTATTTTAACGAGCCCGTTCCAGAGCAGATGTACTAATGGCCTTCACAGCGGAGGGCTGCTTGAGGTCCGTCCGCTCCCCTGATGGTCTGGTGCCACCGGAGATGCTCTGCATCTCGCCCTCGCTTTCCCTCCTCTTCTGCCCGTGCTGCAGCTGGGGCAGGGAAGGATCTGCAGCCCCTGCCCGGGACCACCTTCGTTCTGCATCCAGCTCGGGGCTGCTCAGAGAGCGGGCCGGCGGCTGACTTCGGACAGCGAGGACACGTACAGCCCTGGCCGAAGCCGCTCGGCTCGCGGGTCCCTTCTGCAGGCGCGGATGCCCCCCCTGCTATAACAGGAACATTTCTGACTGCCAGGAAAAGCTCCTGCCTCCCCAAGACTGGTTGAACTGGGGTCCCAAACTTTATTTTCTTGGGTACATCTAGTTGCAAAAGCTACAGCTTCGGGCTGTATGACCGCTCATGGCAGGAGAGCTGGGTCCTTCCCTCCGCCTGTGGTTGGATACACCCAGCAGCTCCCAGCTCTGGCCCCGCTGCGGAGAGCCCAGTCCACCCTGACGTGGTTGCCCTGGTCCTCTCGATGCGTGTATCCAGTACAAAACCAGTATAACTGGGATCCACACCTCAGGTCTAAGAAAATTATAAGGAAATGGGGACTGGTTCCCCATGTCGCAATGGTCTCTGAATGCATTTACTTGTAATTAGAACTAGGATTTGTTTTTATGGGGATAGAAAGGTAAGGACCAACCAGTGCTCTGGGACCACAGAGGAGAAAACACAAATGACCTTTTCCTCTCTGAGGACGCCATGTAGATGAAGTAAAGCTGCAGACTGCAGAGGTCTCTCTGAAATCAAGGTGCTTTTCACACGAGCTGGTTAGGAGTCAGCTCTTCCATCCTCTTCCCCTCCCTAATTCACATTCAGGCAAATGCTCTCTAAGATATAGGCTGTGGCTTAGGAAAGTAAAGACCACAGTGTGATCAGCTGCTGTTAGCGCTGTTACTCTATGAGACGATGAGAGCCCGACGTCCACTCTCAACTGATCGCTAAAAGCGTTCCCAGACTCCGTCCGCTGCCGTCATCATCGTCATCACTGTCAGCAGCAGCAGCACGTCACCTCGTGACGCGGACTCGGTCCCTCCACGATCTGCAGCTCTCAGGCTCACCCGTGGGACCGAAAGGGTCGCACCTGCACCCGCTAATCCTATTTATTTCGATTGCTCACAAGCACTCAGGTTTGAGAGGGGGCGAGACAGCTGAGGGAGAGCAACCCAAGCCCTCGCGCCGGGTGAAGTGCCGCTGGAATGAATTGCACGTGCTGAAGGACAGAGGATGGGTGGCAAGCCACCAAGTTTGTAGAGGGCTTTTTGGCTTAATGACTTCTGACTGCCTAAAGCCACGCGGGAGTGTGGCAAAGGCATTGACGGGATGTGTTTTATTCGCCCTCCTAATCTTCACGAGTTGCTGAATCGTGCGTGACTAGCGAGCCTCACCGATCATTTGCCAGGCTGAGCTCAGAGCCAGTCCACAGTGGTGCGAGGTACTGGTGGTCCTGCTCACCAAACAGGGAGAGAGACATCTCCCTCCACACTAGACACAGTCTCTAATTTCCACTCCCAGAAGAAATTTCTAGGGTAGTTACAGGAACTGGACTGCATATGCCAAGTTTTCTTCCCCAGGCCAGCGTCCCAGCAGACCATGGCGTCAGTCATCTCCCCTCTTCCCCTGGGATGAGCGGGATGCATACTGGGCACGCACGTAACCTGTGGATAGCGGTGAGCCAAACCCCTCATCCCCAACCCACTCTCCAAGAACTGATGTACTATGAGCTCATTTTTATTAATTTTTACTTTAGAGTTCCTGTGCCAGCAACAATGCAAATATTGACTTCCTCATGGAAGTACAAGCGTTTGCCTGCCCAGAAAAAACACATCATCTACTTAAACGAGCTCGAAAGGCTGTAGAGATACTCACTTCTATTTCCACAGGTTTATTTTGGTCTCATCTGCCTAGGTTAAGGATTGACACGTGTGACTCTCAAAGGGAGTGAGCGTAGAGAGCCCGTGCTCTGCGCCCCGGCAGTATGCGCCTGGCATGAAGAACAGCGTCATTTTCTTGGTGCAATGGCAGAGTTTTCAGGGGACCTTTGGATTTTGCCTGAAGGGGAAAAGTCAACGCTGTACGTTAGCTCTTCTGCCACACCAAAGACGTGAAACTGTAGACAGGTAAAGAGAAAAAAAAGCATAAGGCAGATGGACCTGAAACTTAGGAAACCCTTTGGGGGGAAACATAAAGTTTGAAATGCCTCAGAGCAAACCACCTTCCCAACACTGCAAAGACTTACCTGTCCGTTGGTCTCCCCGGTGGCCCATCTCTCAAGGGCACTAGGTGTCTCTCAGCAGAACCATGGGGTTTGTCTGACATGAGAATTCAGCAGCCCTTGGATGGGCCGCTCCAGCCTTGCTGAGGTACCAAGGAATGCCCCGGGGTAAGCGCACGCTCTCCCGAGGGATGAGGGTCAGCCAGAGATGCGCTCTCAGGTGGGTTGGCAAAAGTCCTCCTGCAGTAAAAAGGCACTGCTCTTTTGGGGTGAGGGTGGGCAATATGGTTCCGTAGGATGCCGTGCTTCGTCCAGAAAATCCAGTCCTCGCACACAGACACAAAACTAGTCCCGTTGCATCTCCTCCCCCATTTGAGGAGGCAGCGCTGATGTCAAGGAACTTCTTCTGATCCTGACAGTAGTCACGTCAAAGGGGAGGATGCTAACCAGAGCTGGAGTCAAATGAGAAATGTGGTTAAATGGAGCTACCATACAATGGTGTAAATTTGATATCCTACTGTTGAAAGGGAGAGGAGATTAAAAATAAATGTATATGTGCTTCAAATTCTTTAAAATTACAAGTAATGACATTACTAGTGCTTTCTGGAGGTCCTGCAATGACAGCAATAGGGTAGTTTAGGCCAACGTTGACCATCTTGACAGGGTACAACCATAGCTTCCCTACCTTTTGGCCTCTTCCAGTCTTCCTCTTTGCTGAACTATGGTCCAACAAGTAAGTTACCGCAAATAAAATTTCCTTAGTTTGCGCTATGGAAATGACAAATCTGGTCAGAGGAAACCTGATTTTAAAAGGTAAGTAGGTTTGTTTATGTAGGGGAGTAGATAATCTCTCTGCCTACACCTTCATTGAGCTCACAGTAACATATGAATGTGCCAACAGCCCTGGTTGAAAAAAAAAAAGTCAAAATTAATATATTAGCTTCACAAACTAGGCCGAGGCAGCCTTCCAGCCCATCACTATGCAGGGAGCTCCTGTGCGCTGCTAGTATAGCACTTCCATTATACTTGCTAAGCCAAGGCTTTTAAAAAGATAGATTGCATTAAGTATATTCTCCCATACTTCCCAATGTCAGCCCTAACATCATTTCCAGGCCTGGATGATTACACTCACTTGAAAAGAAAACATTCAAGTTCAGGACATGCCTTGAAATAGCCATACCCACTCCCTTCTAACACCCACCAGCTCTACCTGTAAAATAACAAGCAATCTATGCAAACAAACTGTGCACCCTGATATTTCTACTACTCCTGACTATGGTTAAGAGGCTGTAAGTAGAAATAATAAAAAGAAAATGAAAGCAATCACCATACAAATCACCTGTCCATTTTTCCCCAAGCGGGTTTATTTGCCTTTGACAATACAAAACAGCTGTTAGAAACGCGACACATCTTCTGCAGGGGTTATATTTTGCAGTTTTCTTCAAATGAGCTTTCTGATCTAATAAGTATTTTCCAGTTCAAAGTTTACAGAGTTGTATGGAAATAGGGGCTGGGTTTGATTCCTTTGAAGCCAATAGGAATTTTGCCATCAGCTCGGGTACAAGCAGAAATGCAACGTTCTTAGCACAGAGAAGTTTGGGGGCCAAAGTATCTGTCTTTTAGCTTAATTTTTGAACCTTACATACCAGCTTTCTCACCTGACATGCAGGGTATATTCAGCTCCCAATGATCCTATTGGAATAAAGGTTGTATTAAAGATCAGACCCTTTTACCCCTCATCTGCTATAGAAGAGAGCCTGATGAGTTTCTACCTACAGCACGTAATTTTTAATGTGTTAACTCTTGATGTGCTTGATGTGTAGACGTTTCATCAGCAGTCTTATGGGGTGAGCAAGGCCGGGGAAGGGCAGCAGTAATCCCTGCTCAGACATTCCCTTCACTGACGCTTTAGGGAGCAGAGTCTTCAGCCACCAGCGTTGCATGGCTGCCCTTGCTGCCGCTACTGCTGATTTCACTTGGGTTATTTCAGAAGCAGATAGGCTTGTGGGATTCTTTCCTACTGCCTCACCCTCTGGAAATGTTTTCATTAAAAGGTTAATTTTTTTTTTATTATTATTATTTTTTTAGCTAGGCAGGTAGGGCCTTCTCCTGATCTTCCTCATATTTTCAGAAAAGAGTTACTGGAGAAAATACTACATTTCCACAGCCTCTAGAATTACAACATGTTACCACAACCTCCAAAAAAGAGGTATTGCAGAGAACTTCAGTTCCTGTGGGCCATTTGTTGTTTCCCGTACCTTGAAATTCTCAACTACAAAGACAAACAGAGAGAATAAATAGGCATCCGTAAGATATCAGGAAGAAATCGTTCTGGGCGTTTTCAAAGGCAGAAAGGGCATTTAGAGGCCAGGGTCCCTTCAGGCAGCTAAACAATCCTAATGGCCATTGCCCCTCACAACAACGTCCTTCCTACTTACTAAAATGCAGTGACTCTGTTATCAAGGTGACACCAAACTGTCCAATTTGGTTCAGGACGATGTTGTGTGCGACGGGCACTTTAGAAACACTCAGAAAGTGCTGGCAACTGCCCTCCCGTGAGGCCACTGCTGTAAGTCACTGCTGTCAATAAATCTTGTTGCTCTTAATTGTTTGGGTTTCTCTTAGAAACAAATATTTACCAGCTTCTGGTGTGCACAGTCTTCTAAAGGTCACAGATGCTAGCTCCAAGGGGAGCCAAGCTATTCAACCTTAAACTATTTAATGCTGGCTTCCCATGCAAGCTGCCATAAAAGCAGGCATCACTATGGGACTTATGTGTAAGGATGGGGGAGTAAAGTTCTTCTCCTCTTGGCCCATTTCAGCATGTTATTTTTAAAAGCTTATGCATTTGGTGATGGAAATGGACGCCTTCATTCTGCTTATCCTTTTAGATGGGGCTGATGTGTTGGATGCTAATGGTCTACTGGGAAGTCAGGATTACTTTCTCATATAATAAATCTGGATGGAGGGGAGAGAAAATGATTTTCTTGGGATTGCTATTAGTGGTGAAAGTTTGTATTAAGAAAAAAAAAGGTCCGGGTTTTCCAAAACTACTGTAGCCCTTCTACACCCACTACACAACTATATGTAGTAACCTGTAGCTCCAGAAAAGCTTCAACGCATCTTAGCTACAAACCTCATCTCAACTTCCTAAGACTATTCAGACAAGAAACGCTCTGCGGCAGTTATTTCTTATACCTACCTTTCATTTCATCGTGACCAAAAATCCCAAGCAGGAGAATTGCTGGGGAAGCTGTTATCAAATTTTGTGCTCCAACTCCTTTCATGCTGACTCTTTTCATCTGAATTACATAATTTCTAACGACACCAATCAATCACCTGCATACTCATGTGAGCTACTTGCCTGTGAAGGCAATAAACTGTGTGCTGAGCTAGACCCTCTGCCTGGTGCAGTGGTTTGGGGTTTGACTTTTAAACTTTTAGTCATTTCTCCTCTTCCTTTTCTGCCTTGTTTTGGGGTTGGTCTGTATAGGCATTAGAGAAGGTGAAGCTTCACATGACTGGGAGCTTCTTCTCCTAACTGGGACCCTCTAGCTCTTGCTTGGGTTCAGCAAGAACCAGCTCACTTTCTTTTAAGACTCATTATTTTTGTCATCTGTCCTAGAAGAATCACAAGAGACCAAGGCCCCCACTCAAGAGCCCTGTGCATGCAGGTTAATCATGCCTTGGGAAATACAAGGTTTGCTTTCTCACTCCTAGGATTGACATCATTTTCTAATTTGATTGCCCTACTCAGTGTTGTCTGTTTCCTGCACAGGCATCACATGTAATATCACACACACATGTTACATTTATGCAGGCCAATAATATCAGCTTTAGCTTAGGAAACACTTTCTACAGGAAGGATAACAAAGTGCTGGGATAGGTTGCCTAGGGAGGTCGTAGGGCTGCCATCATGGATGGACCTTTAAAATGTGCTGTAAAGAATATATTCCCTACAAATCTGCCTGGAATTAGGCAAGTATAGCTGCTTGGGCTTGGAGGCAAGGAGATGGATTACACAGTCTTTTGAATCCCTCTGAGGGCTGTACTCTAGGATCTTCTGCTCATAACAAGGCTTCAATCACAAAGTCCTCTGAACTATGAAGCATGTGTCTTATCAGGCCTTGGTGATTCACGCAAGTGATTTTCTAAATAGAGATGCTTTGCTGAAAAAAAAAAAGGCTTAAATAGGAAAAAGCTTGGGATGCAAGCTGGTGTGTGATGCTTTGGAGACACCATAATTGCTGTTTGGAAAATTTACCGAGCATGTCAGTAAGCTGAAAATGTGCAGAACAAAGGGCATGCAAAGTGCCTGCCTGAAAGCACTGCCTCTCTTCACAAGGAAGAGCCATTGGAAGGTCATTGCCCGACATCATTGCTGTTTAAAAAGCTGTTCCCCAGGCATGTCACGACTTGAGCACTTCTGCGGAGATCAATCCGTAAAGAATACGGTTTTGACAACTGACTGGAGTAGTACGGAAATGAACTCTGCCACCACTGATGTCAGAGTTATTTTTTCTTTTTTCTTTTTTCCCCTGTCTCACATAAAGATAAATAAAGTAGGCAGCTTTGTATCTTAGATGAAGTTGGTAGAGTAGAAATAGTTCTTGTTCTGGATATTAGGAATTTGCATTTCTGGATGTCACTTTCCTTTGGTTGTTTTTCCTTGAGGAGGAGGAGCAAGGTATTTAAAATATCAGTAAGCCAAAAAAATCAATCATCAAGAATCTAAAACCAGCCATGTTCTTCTATCTGATTCATCCTGCCCCATACCAAGTCGACACAGGTGCAGGAGAGAGACCCCCTTGAAGAGTTGGAAGCTGCTCTCGGTAAAGATTTGCTGGGCAATGCAACACCAGTGTGAATGCTGGGACACGACGAGCCAAATTCTGGAGGACTAATGCCTCTTCGTTGACATACGTGTGCGTTTCCTGAAATAACCATGCCATCCTGCGATGCAAAAATCACTTCCCCAACATGCTGGTTCACTTGCTGCTCAAACCAGCTGGTGCAAACCAGCGTAGCTTCAGTGACCGCGCTTCACCGGCAGACGAGCTGTCCCTCGGTTTTAGGTCAGACCCATGACCGGCGTACATGCGGCTTTCGGTTGCCTTGCCGGACACGCGGCGTAGGCAGAGCACGTTCCTCTCCTCTCAAGGGCTAGGGAAGAGCCCAGATGTCCCATTTGTGTCACAACAACTATATGAATTTGACGCTGACCGAGTTCTTCTCAACCGCCTAGTGCCGTCCAGTGTCATTTTTCCGGATCTCCTCAAAGCTCTCCCCACCTCGCGCCGCCCCGCGCGATAGCTCTCAGCGCGGGGATGGTCAGCGGCAGTTTATTGGAGGAACAGTCAAAGCAGGGAATTAAGATGCGGCCTCATTCGGAGGCATTAGTGCCTGAGTCACTGGGATGTCATTCGGGCGTGAGGACAGCCTGTGAAGGCTTTCAGGTCACTTGCGTGCATGACATTTAGAAGAGGTGGGTGACTTCATGGAAGATTATCTGAGAGATCTAAACCGGCCATAGAAAGCGGCATTGGAGGCTTTCATTTATCCTCACTAACCTTCAGCAATAAAAAGGGAGGATGAGCGCACGGATGTGCATGCAGCAAGTATGTGAGAAGCGCCGAGAACATTGTGAAAGCCAGAGGGCTGGTAAACCATACCCCGGCTCCAGTGACACGTGGCTGTCATGGGAAGAGGAGGACACTGTGTGTTTCACAGGGCAGTGCTGTATTTGGTTTTGTGTGTGTGTGCAGCTGCTGCTTGACTGTGCAGGAAGGCGGTTAAGAATTTGTGCTCCTTTCCTAGTTTCTGTAAGAAAGCACAAATTTGGATTTTTCTAATTCTAGATACAGCCACCAGGCCAGGGCCAGCCTTGGCAGCATCTGTAACGGCAATCAGCAACACTGAGAAGTAGAGCCCTAATTAGTCAACTCCTCCAGCTCCTTCCATCGCTCACCCTGCATCTCCAAATCAGCACCTCAGCACACACCAGGTCTGTCGGTAAGGAGCAAGGTGGTTTTCCCGAGTTCAGTAAGGATCCGAAGGGCCTTGAGATGTCTCCTAAAGTCTTTGGCCTTCCTCTAAGCATTCATCTGGCATGTGTCAGCCCAGCACATACCTTTCTCCAGCCTGCTGGACCTGCTCCGGTGTCCCTGCTGAGCTATCTGTTAGGAAATTCGAGCAGGAGGAAAGAAGTGGCATGGCAGCAGGGATCTTGGCAGCCCTGAAATCACTTTTGCTTCTCGACTTGTTTCTCAAAGCAGAAACCTACACCTAAGCCCTCTTCTGCCTTTCACCCCCACCTTCCCCATCTCAGTCTCTATGAGTCCACCCCACTCACATTGTCCCCCTGCACTTGACGATCTACTCATATGGACCCTCCTCGTGCCCAAGCAGGCGCGTGAATCCTGCCCATTGTGTCCAAACTTGCCTCACATGGTCAACACTAAGGCTAAGAAGGACAGAGAATACCATGTGCCGTGTCATTACAATGTCCAGTTCAGCTGCATGCTGACTTCTGCATTTCTGCTCAGGTCAGGGCTTGGATTATCAGCCTCCTGATAGAAGGGAGATGTGTTAAGACCCATTCTGGCCCTGAAAATGATCAGCTAGGGAAGTCATAAGTATTAGGTGAAGAACCGCTGCGTTAGGTGAAGAATACTCTCAATAGAAACTACTGCAGTACCTGCAAAAAACATTTACTAAGAATGCAGCATCTCTAAGAAAGAAAATCTAATTCCAGTTTCTCTACAAGTACAGCGAAGGATTAGGTCACTTTTCACAGTACGACAACCAGACAAAATCAAATGTAATTAGTTACCAGACAAGATTTACCAACCACCGGTGCATATGAAACCCACAGTTGGTATCAGGGCCAGAACATTGTCACTTTGCTATTGCACTCTGCTATGGCACTTGCAGTTAGTCACCAGTCTTCTGCAGGATATATTTGAAAACATCCACTTCATTGTTACTGCAAAGTAATGTAGTGGTAAGTGAGTATAACATATGAACAGATGTGTTTATTTTATAAATGGCTTTAGACTGCTTCCAAAGACACAAGAGAACTGGATTTTACCAAGTTTGACTGATCTTATATCCAACCCTTAGTTTTTTGTCTCTAGAGAACTGTTTTATCTTGGGGCATAAAGTAAGGAGCAAAGCTGGAGTACTTTCTGAGGGCTGAAAAACTGGATTTAGGGGGAGTTTCTTTTGTAATTATTCATGTACCAGTAGTACTAGGCAGCTTGTATACCAAAATTAGGATTTTTTTGCCAAGTGCATGCATTACTTAATCTGCTTCACTCATAAAGCAAAGACTCATTCAAATTAAATGTGCACACATTAGAGAAACCAGGACTTAGTCATGAGGGCAAAAGAAAATTGTTTCAACATTTTGGCCCTAAAGCTATTACCAAGAAAAATACAACTATTTTCCTTGGATAGCCTTCTCTGATTCTCTTCTCTCAACATCAATTTTTTATAATACAAAACAGCCAAAGAGCCGGATTTTTATTACATCTTCCCATATATAATTTACAGACTGCATGGAACAAGAGATAAATAAAAGGGCCATCTTTATCACCCTTCTGATTGCGCTGAGCACAGTCCTGGTAAGGTGCCACCGAACTCAACAAACTGCTTCTCAAGACTATGATTTGGGGAATTCACGTCCATAAACACGGTTGCATCTAGCTACAGATGTTTTGCTGGTACAGTAAGTAAAGTAGTACAGTGGGGCCTTGCTTTTACTACTAAAAATAACAGCTTACGCTATCAGAGAAAATGCAAAACTGCCAGTTTAGTTCTATAATTCAAGTTATGCATAAAGCCAAGCCTCCAGAGTTTTAAGGCAAGTAACACTATTTGTCTTAGAAATGCAGTAGCACTATAATCTTTTAATTGAAAGTGATTAAACCAGAGTAATCAATTGAAATAATACACTCAAACTCACCAAAAGTTTTCAGGTAACAGTAATTATTATTTTACCTCTACCTTTACCTCTAAGTTACATGTGTTCGGATTTTTCTGTGTAGATGATCAGAGAAATCATTAGAGCGTGTTTTTGTTCTGTGGCTGATGATTAAAAGTCTCTCCCCAAAAGTGTCGGGGTCTTGGTGTCTCATTAGACTAAACCCTTTGCTGTGGGCACAGCACAATAACTGTTTCTGTTTTTCTAACAGAACATGTCTCCACCACATTTTTGAGCAGTTTCTCTGAAAAATACATTCAGCTGGATTAAAGACATCTCTCGGCATTGGGATAAAACCCAAAAATTGCAGTGCGGTTAGGGGTTGTGGGGCGGAGAGGAGTTTATCTCTGTAGTTCAGATATTTTCAGATATTTATTTTGCTGCGACCGTTCCTCTGGCTTCACTGCCTCGGGGTGGTCACGTATCATCTCATCAGTGAGGTGTTAATATATCGCTGTTAACGAGTTTGGCTCATACTGACAAAGGCTGGCACGTAACCACATGAAAGAGGCGTGATTTTAGCGTGATCCGTTATTACGTATTTCTGTGCTCATCTGCCATTGTAAGACCTCAATCTTTCCCTATAATGGTGCCAAAATGTAACATTTGAGGGGCAAAATTTTCCATGCCAGAAGTAAGGGACTGCAGAGTTGCTTTTGGGGCATCTTTCCCTGGCCTCTGTACGCCCGACAGGCAGACCCTTTCATAAGACTTAGATGAAAAGTAACTTCACTGGCATGGCATGGCTCAGACCCGCTGTTAACAGTTTGCTAGCTGAGACCCAGAGAGCCTTCATAGCCTCCTTTTTTTCTAGTACTTAGTTGCTAATTTTATGCTTTAATAAAGATTCCTTGCAGTGCTAAGACCTAACGCGGGGTCCTCACTGATCCCCACGCCCCATAGCTGTCAGCCTCGAGATGGTTTAAAATCATACATATTTTGAAATTTCGCTTAAAAATGAAGCTAAGAAAAAATATTGTTTGCCTCTGCCCAGCCCCTCGCCAGCATTAAGCTGCTTCGATGGCCACCAGTGGTAGCCCTCCACTTTGTCACAAGGAGTGGAAATCTGGCAAAAGAAGCACGCGTCTGTCTCAGGGATGGTTTTTTGTTTTTTTTTCTTTCACTTACGCATTCAGACATGCTGACTGTGATGTGGCCCCAGCTCTCCCCATCCCCTGGAATTTCCACTATGAAATTTCCTGACTGTGAAAGGAGGGGAAAAAAACGTGGTCTTTACCTTCCTGCAGTTCTCTGAAATGAGAATTTTTAAAGTGAGTAAAGAATAATCAAAGCAGAGGCCCTGACTCCTCTTGCCTTCAACATGCCCTTGGCTCAAGGGATTCTGTATTTTCTCCTCTTTTTCTCCCTTCCATACTGGCAGGAACAATGCAGGCCAGTATCAGTGACTGATAATGCAGTGTGGGGGAAAATTGTTCATTTTCGATTGAATAGACATGTTAATCTTATCGGTATGTAAATGAAAGGAGCTCCTGATGCATTCTGCCTCTTGACACTTTCATTTCAACCTGTTCTTTAGGGATGCTCGCCTCCAAGGAAGGCATTAAGGGAAATCACCCATGAGCTTATAAGGTTGAAGCAGGATAGTAAGCAATGTCAGTATTGCATATTGAAAGCAAAATATACAAGAGTGTCCTTTTTATTGAGCTGCAGCAAGTGGGGCTTCTTTCTAATTTCCTGTACAAAGCCATGCAAATGTATGTAATAACTTAAAATACAAAAATATCACGTTAGATTTGCATTGTCTGATGCAGCGCACAAGAATTAAATGGATGTCAATGTTAGTAATATTCCACTTGAAATCTGTTTTCTAACCAGAATAATTATCTTTATTTTAATTGAATAAACAAGAGCCAGGCAGAGAGTTTCAGAGCATGTAGAATAGTTTCAATCAAGGGCAGGAGAGTATTATTACAAAACAGCTCCTCTTATCCCTTCACGGTAAATAACACAAGAGAGACCAAGGAGACACAGTGTATTAAATTTCTCTAACAATAAGATCTCATTTCCAAAAATAGAATATGCATCAAACAGTCTTCATTTATGTACAGTCCATATAAAAGAAGTGTCAGGGATTAATCATCGTATGTAACAGTTGGTGTGATCATACATGATTTTTGCCCAGCATCAGTATTTCAATGTTCCCTTTTTATTTGGGCTTTTGAAGATAGTGATCCTTCACCTATATTCAGGAGCATGTTCCATCAAAGCTGGATGACCTGTTTATTTGCATAAAGGTTGCAGGTTTTCTGTCAGCTAGCTCACATTTTGTATTCGCATTGTATAAAGTAAAGGTGATGCATAAATATCAGAACACCAGTGCATTTTAGATTCTCAAGAAAAAGAAATACTTTGGCTCTACAACAAAAGAATTTAGCTAAACTCACCAGAACGACCATCCCTTTTAATATTTTCATTTCCTTTATTACACGATACACGATTCCTGTTCTATAACCAGGAGTACACAACAGGAAATTAGACGTTACATTCCTCATTTATTCTGCATTTTGTCAAATTGTTTTAAACCTCTTTTGTTCCTATTGATTTTTTTTCAAAAGGAAAGAAGCCAAATTAATTGCAAATAATGAATTTCTTTTTTTAAAAAAAAAAAGTATTTATCCTACTTTTGCTCAAATTTCAAATTACACTATTACCCATTCTCAGGTCAAAATCATTGCTGAATATATACCGATTCATTGCTAGCTGCCGTGGTCTGTTTGATTTCAGCAGTACTTTCCTATGTAAAGTAAAATGGGCAACAAGAAAGTGTTGACATAAATGTACAAAGACGACGCTTCCTATGGGGTACTGCGGAGTTAGGAAGTTCATAGTCTTCATACAAATGTATAAAATATTTCAAATTATCTCCATTCATTGGAATCCGTTCGGTTTCTCTTGTCAGACCTGTGTGACAAATACAAGACCAGAAATTAATCATTTATCGGTGTACTCCCAGGTATTTTAAAAGCACACAGAAAAGAACCCGTAAATTGTGAGGGGGAGTATATTCCCCGCACCTGCAATTTTGCTTTCACTGAGCGTACTTGTTTACACCCAAGCTCGGGGAATACGGAGTGGGTGACAACCAAAATTTTTCAATCCACTAGCTTTTTTCCACCCACGCTCCAAATCTCGGTCTGATGAAACTTCGTGGCTCTGTTAAGAGCTTAAGTCTTTACCTGAGCCTGCATGGTAGCAGGGAGGCATCAGTTGGATAAAAATCAAAATAGTATTTAATTTTACCAGGTTTGGGTTTTTTAAAATTTTTTAAATTTTACTATTTACTGGTATATACATATATGTATATATATTAATTTTTTTTAATTTTTTTTTTCAGCTGCTTTGATTATCTTCTTCCCTTGCTCTCTCTGTTCTGCCCATTAGACTCCTTAATGGTAGCGAGACTCCTTTTTTGTCTCCTGTCCAAACTGAACAGTCCGGGGATTTTCAGCCTCTCTTCTTTTGGTAGTGTATCTGTTCCTGTAACTATTTTCGTCACAGCTCCACTCCTCCCCTATTTCTGCTCTAATTTTCATGACTGACCAGCACTGAAGACAGTATTCTAGACACAGTAGCATAGTATTTTCTGTGCTATTTGTACAAATCCCACTGGAGTTTATTTATTTACTTATTCAAAATGAGGTGGGGGGATGTTTAGCTGCTGTCTGGGGAACGATGAGCAATTTCCATTGACCAGTCTACAGTGACTCTTTCCTGCACAGTAACAGCTAATTTGAAGCCCAGCATAGGGTCTATTCCTGTTCTCTTTGAAGTTAAGAGATATCGGTGGTTGGTGTTGATATCGGTGGTTCCAGGCAGCTCAATACAGAGGAAAACAGGTTTTGCAATTAGCTTTCAAAAGTTCAAGACACTAACTTTCTCAGCCTATATGTTTAATCAGCTAAGATGTAAGTATTTGAGGTGGAGGAATATATTTTTGGTAAATTTTATTGAACTCATGAACCTTTAACAAATGCTTAGAAAGTAGAGAAAAAGCCACAGGACAGAGAAAAAAAATGACAACCTTCTATATTTCACGATGTGTTACATAAAGTGAGGTTTTGCTGTGCTCCTGAACGTGTGTAGGCTGTACCCATTTGAACAAATATTGGAGGGACATTCAAAAAGCTGGAATTGCTTAGCTTTCAGAAGAAACACTTCCCTGGAGAAAAGAGGTGCTATTAAGAGAAACCCTGCCTGGCTTATACTAACTGGTTGAAAGTGTTGGTGACTTTTGAATAAAAAAGTCAAAAGTTAATTAACTTGACTGGCAAAAAAGTGAGGGGGTGTCATTCTCCACAGGAAAGAGGTCATGAAACCCCACGTAGTGCTACTAACATGCTCTGTGGCCATTAGCAATCAAACAACGTAATCAAACATCGTACCCTGATTCAGTAAGGCAACGTACTGTTCTGTTTCAGCTGAAATTTCCTTCCAATCAGGTAATTTTAGGTACTTATCTTTCCGATCTCAGAAACAAAACCCAACTTTAAGGCTGTATTTGACGGCTCGCCAGGATCCGCACGCACGTGTAATCCTGTCCTATATAATTACCGCCTGCCTACACACGCTCTCCATGTGTTTCAGTCAAGTATTCTCTTTCAAATCGTTCTGTGCTTGTTCCTGAACACCACAAAGTGACGGTTTTCCAGCGGTGGGTGGGTAAAACATTGCTGGCTGTGATTAAACTCGAGCGCTCAAGCCCGGGATCAGGAGAGAGGGTGCACGGAGGGCAGCGGGCACATCTGAGCATCCCGTGGTCCTCGGCGTCACGAGCGGTTTCTGATCCTTCTGCTGAAAGAGCCCGGCGCCAGGTTCTGCCTCCAAACGCATCGTTTGTGGCACGAAGGACAGCTGTAATTTAGCATTCTGGTTTTTTAGGAGTGCATGGTATTTTTTATACCTTTCTGGCAGATTCAGCGTCTTAGTAAGGCTGTTTCCCGCAGGTCTGGAGGAGACACCTGCCCTGCGTGGGAGCTCCATGCTTATCTTCTCCAAGTAGTTTAGCCTTTCCTTATTCCCTGAGCTCCTCACACCAGCTGTCCTGTGCCACGCACACCAAGCGCCCAGGGATCTCGGTGATAAGGGCACAAAGAAGATGCAGCCAGACTCTCCTCAGCGGTGCCCAGTGACAGGACAAGAGACAACAGGCACAGACTGGAATACAGGGAACTTCATCTAAATAGGAAACAAAACTTCTTTTACTGTAAGGGAGGTCGGGCACTGGCACAGGTTGCCCAGAGAGGTCGCGGAGTCTCCATCCCTGGAGATACTGAAAACCCAACTGGACACGGCCCCGAGCAGCGACCCTGTCCTGAGCAGGGGTGGCACTGGACGGTCTCCAGAGGTGCTCTCAAGCCTCGGCCGGTCTGTGAGTCTGGGAAGAGCCTTCGTTTGTCCCGAGGGCAACTGTCCTCCGCTTACGAGGGCGGATTTGTGGGCCAGGTGCAAGGTCCCTGCTTTGCTGTGGAACTGTCAGTGAGTTTACAAACTAACTCAGACGACAAGGTGTTATATACCGTATGACTGTGTTGCTAATAATCCCAGTAATCTGGCTGCTGGGATTGCTTTTAGCCACATGCTCCGTTTCTTCAAATACTCCTTTGTCCTCCCTTCATGTCCTCACAGATCCCAGACCTTTGACACCCAGCTCCCGCTGAAATCAGTATTAATATCACTTAATACCTTTATGACCTCAGGGCTGAAAGGTCCCAAACTGGCATCATATCCCATCCAGCTGAGCAAGCACCTCTCTTCTTCCCCCTCCCATGGCACCGGACTCTCACTAGGCAGCAGACCCACCAAAAGATCTGCTGTCTCCAGTTCTCCCAGTCACAACTGAGACATAGCAGCTCTAGTCAAAGGAAACCCAGTCTTCTAGGAGGCCATGCACCTACCAGACTAGTTAATTAGCAGGAGGAGCAAAAAAACATACTGCAGCACCCGAGAACCCCGCCACTTGCCGTCCAAATGCAGGAGCAACCGGATTGCCATGATGACAAACCTCGCCTCAGTGCTCAGGTGCTGAGGAAAATCAAGGCCACTGTTCTCGAATTTTGTCTAAAGCACACTGCTTGCAAGCAGTGCTATTTTAACACCTGCTAATAACATTATCTTTCTCTCAGGTGTACTCTCTGCTCTCCGGTTGCTTATAATTGCTACCTGAACTCCCTTTGCAGTCAGCAGACCCTCTATTATCTCCCCGGGATGCTCCAATCCACTCAGACCTCTCTCCAGCCGGCTCCAATTCTCTTTCTCCCAGCTCCCAAAGGCACATTATTTATAGAGCTCAAACTCCTCCAGAGATCAATGGGAGTCTGTAAACTCAAAAATAGGTTGCTTACGGTACATTAATAATCCTCACAGTTATGTTCCCTGGTTATTCTTTCAGCTGCTGCAGCTTATCTACCAGAGCTTCCCTCGCCACTCCAATCAACCTTATTATACCGAGCAACACTCTGCCATTTTAAAGAAAACAGAAAAGCATGTACTTGACAGCAAATGCTTAATGTTGTCCTGATTAAGGGTGGACATATGCACATGCTTAGGAGCTTTTCTGAATCATGGAATTAGAGGGATTTTCAGCCCTCAAGACTTTCTCCGTTCCCTGTCTGAGAATCTGCAGGGCTGTGATTGCAAGCGGTGTGACACCGGTGTTAGCTTCTGGGACAAAACAGACTAGGTCCCCATATTTAACCACAGGAAAAAGCAATGGCTATTTTTATGTGAGAAATGAGTTATGTGCTATTCCACATAGGTGCAACTTCAAAAATAAATCTAAATAAATTAATGAATTGCAAAATCTCACTTTTTTCTTCTCCAGAATTACAGTTTTTAATGTTGCATCTCCCTTTTATTCCCTGAAAATATGCCCAAAACTGGTTAACAGCAAGCATATAAAAGATTACTCTAAAAAAGGCACCAGTAATTCCAATGGTCAGTATTTTCTGTTCTTATACAACACGTTAGCCGAAAGAAGATGAAACATGACATGAATCCAGATTTTGGCTGTACCTCCATATATGCAGTAAGATGACCACATTCAGTGCTAACATTGTATAATTAAAGACCGTGCATGAATCACCTGAGGGCTAAATAAAATGTGCCTCTATTTGAACAGTTTCCAGCCTTATATATTTAACCCTAAGATTCTGTTAAGGCAGCCTGTTTTATAAGAAGTAACTTAACTTTACAAAGGAGAAAACAGACATATCCTATTAGCACTTCACAGAAAATCAGTGATTACAGCAAGTGCACCAAGGGCCAGTAAACGCCTCCCACTCAACAAGCTTCCAAAGTGAACAACCACATGATGTTTACTCCTCACCAGAACCCATTTATAGATCTCTTACTCACCGCTATCACAGTCATACATGCAACATTTATGAAAAGGCAGCAAGAAGCCCTCTATTTGGGAGCGGACGGAGGGGTTACACTTGGAGAACTGGGTCTTTTCTTTACAATACTGTTTAACCAAGCCATGAAGCATGATTTAAATCATGCAAACTCTAAAGATTATAATTGACTGAAAGCGTTCATTACATACCGTGGGCATTGCACACAAACAACTGGTATGGCTGCTTGGAGGAAATTTTGCACTGATTGGAAAAAATTGATAAAAAGGGTCAAAAAATGCCTCTTCCAAAGTGCAAGTGGGAAATGAAGGTAATGACTTCCTATGGAGTCAGGAAAGACTTTTGTTCCCACCACTTTTAAATGACATCTGGCCATTCCTAGTAAATAGCACCCTGGGAATGAAAAGGGTATCTGTTTCAGTAAGGTGAGAAGGGGACAGAGTTCATGAACTTTCATTAGTCTGGAGCAGAATCAGCCTAGAATTACAAACACACTGATCTTCAGAAGGAAAAACTTGGGAAGAAGGTAAATCGAGGGACATGTCTTCTTCTTTAATTGCTCTAGTGAACTGGGAATGTGAAATGAAGCTGGACTATCTCCTTTGACTCCCTAATTCTCCTACACATCTGGTAAAAGTCTTGTCCTTTCTGAGACAGTAACCCGAAGTGCCAAGGGATCTGCTCTAATTCGCCTGCCCTCACTTCCCTTCGGTGGGCACCACTTGCTAAGATCCTCTTCTCCTGCGCGACTACTTTAATATTTATAACGTATCGGAATCACTGTCCACGCAGGTGGCAGGAGAAGCAGTAGGAAGTCAAATGTGCTCCAGGTTAACAGATTAATGCCATGATGGGATGTCAGAGACAGGGTTTGGGTTGCAAAGGGGAGTTCATCCTTTGACTCCCAGTGGCAGCTGATGGACTAAATGAAAAAGCCTACTTTAAATTAAGCTACGCTTTCTTGTATGCTTTTTGCAAATTATTTCAACACATCTGTTACGTTTCTAATAATAGTAGCAGCTCTCGTGTATCCGAGCATCTCTCATACACCCTTTAAAATATATTTGCTGTCATTTATACTTCCTGGGCATGGTCCTGGGCAGCTGGCTCTGGGTGGCCCTGCTTGAGCTGAGGGGTTGGACCAGACGACCTGCAGAGATCCCTTCCAACCTCAGCCGTTCTGTGATTCTGTGAAATACTGGCAAGACTAAATAATTTCTCCTTTTTTTTTTTTTTTTTTTTTGCACTTTACCCACAAGCAATTGAAATATGTGGGGAAACAGCTGAAAATGGAGATTCAGGTTGCGCGTACACATACACAGAGAGTTTCAAAACAAAAAAGGTCAGAACTTTTATTCTTTAGATTTGCCTGACAAAGAATGTTAGACAAAAAAGATGTCTTTTCCACTGAAATATAAAAATAATCTTTCTGATAATGAACTTTGCTTATCTTCACTATGAAGAAATTATTGAAAGCCATATGCTCACTTCCTCATACATATGTTGTTCCTCAAATTAAATTACACCTGCCTTCAGACAGTATGACACGGGGAACTAAGGACAGTTTTGACCCTTCCCACTGTCTGTGGTTCGGTAGTGCGTGCACAATCAAGTACTGCGTAACAGCATGTCTAGTCAACCGCAATAGACCTTTTTATTTAAGACAAAAAAAACAAACAGTCAAGTGAAAACATTCCTCGTGTTATAATGTTGTCAAAATTTCTTGTTACCTACACTGACACAAAGCTTTGTCAGCAAAGGAACTTGCGAAAGAGAGACAATTCAGCCCAGTGGCTCTGAAGTGACAGCTATCGAATGGAGGTCTTTCAGATCAATATGTTATGGCAGCAGATGTATCTCCTGCCAAATAAGGAACAAATCTGTGGCATTTTTGAAAGGTATAAATTGGATACTCAGCCGACATGACACAATTAAGAAGAATGGTGTTGCACTGACCTAATGGCTGCCACAACAGTTTAAGTGGTAAAACCCAGATTAGCTATCAGTACGTGTCTGACGCTCTCAGGAGGATTTTTGGCTCAGTGCAGTACTATTAAACTGTGCATGGTTGCTACGTTGTTCCCTTAGTTATTTGGAGATTGCAACTACTTGGGCACAGCAGCTGATTTATGCAAGTGGTTCCCAGAGAGTCAATCAGCACGGACAAGAGGACACATGAACAAATCGTCCATGTGAGTATTATTCACGGTGAGGTTTGTGCACAAACTCCTGGTTGAAGCCAGCTGAAGCAGCAGCTTGGCTTCTTTACATTCTATACATCAGATATTTTTTAACTTTCTAAAGCAAATGACTAAGTATCGTGCAAACACAGAAATCTATCCGTTCCCTGAAGGACCAATATTTCCCATTAGTTGTCCTTGGATTAGCCACATAACAACAGTAAAATGCAATGATTTGGATGGTTCAGCTGGTCTCTAGGACAGTTGTTATCCAAAAGGAAAAATTCCACTATAAATTTCTCAGCCAAGAGGCTTGTTCTTCCCTTATCCAGCTGCAGGCATCTTCTCATCTTGAGAAGACAATAGTGCAGCTAGCTCACTCAAGGTATAACATCTTGAAGTTTTTCTCAAGTTAGACTTTTTTTCTTCCCTCAAACCTCCTTCCCTGCCACGGACCAGAGAGCCAAGCAGAGGTGGCAGCTCTCAGAGGGCCCAAGCCATGTTCTGCAGGGCAGAGTCCAACATCTGGAAACCTGTGGGAGCCCTACTTCTGTCAAGGAACTTCGGGGCTCTGACTTCAAAGGAGAGGCTCTGAAACCCCTAGAAATTCTGGGCTGACCCTGGGTGCCAGTATCTCCAAGCTTCCAGCTGTGGATTTGCAGTAAGTCTCCGTGTCCAGAGTGAGGAGCTTTGGGGCAGCCACCACACACCCGGCAAGTCCCCGGTTTGCCATCACCTCCCAGGATGCTCCCAGGAAAGCTCCCAAGAGTAAAGGCTGCTGAAATACATGGGAAAAATCCTACTGAAATATTTCTATTTTTTATAAATTATTTCTCCTTAGAATTTCTTTCTCTTGAGAAGCAAAACCTCTCATTTTCTTTCTGAATCAGAATCAATCTTTTTTCCAAAATTTCTTGAAGAACATGAATTCTAAATTTTTGTTCTCTGAAAAGATCTAATATCCATAAAGCCATGATACTTGACGTGAGTTATACGGCCTTTCTTTTTTTCTCGGTAAGTGGAACCCAGATGTAGGTGACCCAAATGCTATCATCTTAAGTAGTTCCTAACAGTCCAAGATGTTGCAACGAGTAGCAGTTTCAAAAGTGAAAAAAAAAAAAAAAAAAGCCCTCAGATTTCAGCATTTCCAGTGAAAAAGAAAGAACTTCTTCCCACAACAAATGTCTCTACTTCCTGGCTAGTACTAATTCTAAAGGTTCAGGATTTCTAATGTGTTGTTACAAACATTACACTCTCTAGAGTGTGGAAATGTGTTCTGAACTTTTCCATCTATCATCTCCTCAGTCCTATCAGTAATTTTTTTTCTTTTGTTTGGGTGTTTCTTGGCTGAGATCAGAAAGCTGTCTAAAACAGCACATGATGGGCTGCTAGTTATCATTTAGATGAAGTAGCACCTTAATGACCACGGGTTTTTTAGCTTATGGATTCACTACAGATGCTTGTATAAATGTATTGTTTATAGGGATAAAACTCAACAGTTTCTTAAAAAGTTGGGAAAGCATATCTTGAAGTTTATCATATCTGAGCAGTTCACGAAGACACTGAATTTTTAAGGACTGATTATGCATAACACCTCAAGAAGGTATTACAAAAAACCTATACAGACTCTCACATACTTTCTGTTGTATTGCTACTGCTGCTGTGACTTTTTCTGGAGCTACCCTTAATGTTTTCTCTCCACAGTTTACACGTCTTAAAGCAGAGTGGCTGTAACTTATGTTTACCTCACATTAAATTCAAGTTTTCATTTCAATTTTCTGCTTTTCATTAACGTTTTCCCCCCAACTTCTCATAAACTAAAGTGTCGTCCCTATAAAAAGTTTTTGCAGCCTCATCTTCAATTGCTTTGGAAGCACATGAGGTCGTTTGTGATTCATAATGGGAAGCAAAGATCGAGCAGTATATACCAAACGCTGCGATTAAAGTTGTTGATGAGGAGCTGCAGTGGCTCTTTCCAGCTCTGTTAATGAGAAAAATGCTGCAGTACTTACTACCTTTTCAATTACTGCCTTCTGAAGGGAAAAAAAATATGTTTTTCCTCTGTGGCACTTTACTAAGCCCTGCTAAGTTCATGCAGGTGTGTGCCTATAATCATTATTCTTTGCAACTATTAATCAATATAGGGGAAAAATTGTACTCTGAGTTCATGTTAAGCTATTCTCATTCACCTATACCACCTCTGCTTTAAAAAGCATTTGATTCCCAGTGTAGGTATCACTCAAGGGCTTGGTCCCCCTTTTAAGGTATCACCCTGATCATATTAACAAGTATGCCCAAATAGTCTTTTAACGAAGCCACATGACTTGAAGAGCTTAAGTAGTAAAAAATTTATGGCACTGAGATTAGAAAGGGATTTCCAGGACAGTTAAGTTTTATCTCATTTTCATTCCCCATAATAGCAACTCAGATTCTCAAGACAAAGGCTAACAGAGATGGTGAAACTTCAGGAATTATTGTCGTAGCAAATTCATCAGTAAGGAAGCCAAGGCCTAAGAGCTGATCCTGCAAAGTGCTTATTACCTCCTTCAAGGTGCTACAAATCCTATTGATTTCTCCAATGATAACCAAAACCACTTAGCAGCTTGCAGGCACAGGGCGAAAAATAGTCAGTAGAAATGCACCTGGGTGGCGGTGATGAACCGTGAAAATGGAAAGATGTTGCTAGGTCCCCTTATGGGCTGGTAATTGTGATGTCTACAGGACAAAAAGATACGTACAGAAGGGGCCAGGCTAAGCAATATTGGAAATAAAATAATGATTGATAAAATATTCAGTACAGAAGAAAAGTAGCGATAAAAATCAACTACTAAAAGTCCAAAAAAGCTGTGACATTTAAAACAACGGGACATCTTTGTTGTGCTGAGAGTGATGAAGGCTCTGTCAGGAGGCACGCATTGATGCAATATGAAATGTGCCTGCTGAGAGTTAATTGCATGACTGGGGTTTCTTAACTGGGATGCGTCTCTGAAAGCAAAGTTTCCAGCTAGGAGAAAATGTATATGGTGGTGAATGCTCTTGCCACAGAGACTCCCTACAGTCAGCGCTTGGTAGCCCACCGCAGAGATAACCGGGGAGGGAATGCCTCACGGGCGTCTGCAGCTAAAGTACAAGAGGCAAGAATGCAACGACTGGTATTGCACTGTGTAACCTGGATTAAAGACGGTCAAATTATTATAAAGCTAAACCCCCAAATTCCTGGATTGTCTCAAAAGTGACTTATGAGTTGGGGGGGGGATCCTTTGGGTTGGATCGTGAGCTAACCCACCGCAAGCACTACGTCTCCGAAAAGTCAAACCCTCTCACGTCCCACATCGGGCACCACAACCAGGGGGACCAAAGGCGTTTTGCCCTTCTCCAAACCTTGCTGCTTGCTCTCATGGTGGTCCCAGTCACGCCGGTCTGAGCTTCACCCCACCAGCCCTGCGGGTGCCTTGGCCGGGAGGACATTCCGTGTGGCATCTCGCAGCCTCGTCAAGCCTCGGTCGTTAGCTTGGACTATAACATTCGGTAACAATCTCAGTGTCTGCCCCAGCCCCATAGCGTCAAGGGTTTGAAAGCGCTGAGCAACAGGCGTTGGAAGTACTTAGAAATGTCGTTTGTTATTCGGGATGGACAGGAAGCTGGAAATCTAGTAAAACAAAGCTTCTCGCAAAAAAGTGCTTGATTTTGGTTCTTTCTCAGGAAATTGAAGATCCCCAGATGCTCTGTGCTTTTCTGTGAAAATTCTGGCCAGCCAGTTTTGTTTTCCTAGAAAAATAGTTGATTTTGGGAGGCTGGTATTTGGAGAAAGCTGACTTTATTTTTACTGACATTTTTAGGGTAGGGCAAAGACTCTTCCAGTTGAATCCTTTCAGCAGTCTTATTGCAGTCCTTCAAACAGTGCAATAAAAACATTGATACGGGTGGGCTATCACCCTCAAGATCATGGTGTTTCATGCCATATGAACTCTTAAAATGCAGAACTGTGCTGCATGATTAAATGATGAACAATGATTTTCAAGTAAGTTGGTTTACCACACAAAAGAGATTCTGGAGGAAGGCACTTGCCTCGGGCTTCTTTTACACTGGCACTTCATTTGGTGCTAGCTCTCCGATCAAATATTAAAGCTTTACTCTAAATTATGTACAAAACTTTCTCACAAATCTGAATGCAACATGTCACACAGCAAAATGCTGCTGCTGGAAAGGTTCTCTGATTTCACACCTGAATGCTCACATCTTTTGTTATTGTCATGCTGGCTGCCACTTACTCAATAACCCGATAAGCTGGCATTTTCTCCGGAGACGCACGCCCAGTGGTAAGCAACGCTGCCTGGTATCTGCATGGTTTTCACACACTGAGAATGGTTTAAAAAATTATTTGTGTTTTTTAAATAAAAAATTGTAAGCAAGAGATTCTGAATTTTTATTTTGCAGGAGATGGTAGAGTTGCAGGGACAAAGGCTGTGGAAAGTGAAATACCTGGCTGATTCCTGCGGAGTCCACAAGTACGTGCCCTCACTAATGGCATTGCTAAAGTGCCATTGGTCTCTGTTGCCTACTGACATTTGTGGAGTCGACAGCTTTTTCCTTTTCAAAAAAAGCTGAGGAACCGAATGATAAAAAGCACATATAAAAACAATATTAAGTTGATAAACAATTCACATAAGCATCAGTTAATCAGTTAAGACTGAACACATAGCCTAACAGTGGTTATTCCTGTTCAAAAGTTAAGATATAGGTACCAAATTTTCTTTCCCCTGTACTTACAGTGAGGTAGGTTACTTCAGAGACGTACTGGTGTGTACGAAAGATGACTCAGCATTACTGTGTTAGTTTTGTAACCACACATAGTTTTGCAGATATGAGATGGTCGGGAAAATTGCTATAAATCATAGTTTTCAGGTAACAAAGTATAAGGCAGGCCATAGAGTATGTTAATTCACCTGCACTGACGAACACGTAACCACTCCCCCTTAGCTTCTATACTGCCTGATTTTTCAGTTCCTACCAGACTTTAACATTTCCTGAACATTTTTCTTTCACTGTGCTTCAGAGTTCACATATCCTCCAGAATGCTAGCTCTGCCATTCATTTTTCATTGCAAATACTCTCCATCTCTCATGCAACTTTAATGTTTGAGGGGAAAGGTCTAAGCATTCGGTGTTAACTTGTTAGAGTTGCAAAAGCCATGTGTTCAAACTCTGGCAAGGCAGACTTTGTCTTTCATTTGTCCCTGAAGAAAATATGCATTTCATGCTGGTTTTAGAAAGGACTATGTCAAAAAAATGTTTTATAAAACAATATCTGATCATGTGTGTCCTGAAGGTAATTGAATTTTGGTGCCGTTTGTACATACATAATTTGGGATTAAAGCTTTATATATTTATATCATGACTGTTTATGAATTTCAAATTCCAGGCCAATGAAACTAGAAGCAAACAGCATCTTGGTGTACCGCAAACACAACCTTTCTTCCTTCAGTGAAGCAAAAGGGGAAAATGACAAGAGAATTATTAGGTTGGATAATTACAGGAGAAAAAGCCGAGTTTGCTTGATTTGTTGTTTGAGAGTTGGCATGGGCTGAGGCTGCTGAAGTTTATTTAAAATGCAATGAGCTTTTGTACCTTAGAGTATGCCAAGAGTCAAACTGGTCCAACATTTTCGGATGGAACATTTCTCCACTGGGAAAGGTTTATGCTTTGAAAATACAACTTTTTACGGAAACGTCTTGCTTTCAGCAATTCTCCTGATGCAACATGGAATATCGAGCATGACTGATCTGGGCAGTTTCTTATCAGCCCCCGTGCTGGCTCCCGGCAGCCTGCCAAGAGGCTGGTGCAGCTCCTTGACGGGGGCTTCCAAGGGCCGACAACTTTAGGTCTGCCAGACTTGGAAACCCTAATTCCTGCTCAACACTCCTCATGTCCAGAAGTTGCTGGAGACAGTTAGTTTCTCAAATCAGGGGAGAAATACTCTGGTTTTTTAAACTCTAAATAGTATGGTTTAGTGCCAGCTGTTCTGCAGCATCGTGGTCCAGCTGAGGGCAGGGCCCGGCGCTGCAGTACAACATGAACTGGCACGTCCAAACTGGTTCCCCAGCCGCCGCCTCAGCCTCCCGCTGCATTGATCTCCACTTTCAGTCAGATGTGTGATGCCAAACACTTTAACGTTGCCCTTCAAGATTCATTTTGACAACTCCAAGCCCTAAAAATTACACTGCATGCCCGAACTGCCCCAGACTCGAAGACTGAACCATGAGAAGTTTAAAAAAAAAAAAAATCCAAATAAATTTTCTATTAATTTCATTTTCTTCTTGGCAATTTGACCATGAGGGTTCACCTCACTCCATTTTTCTCTGCCACTGCAAGAGTCTCTGTAAACAGCTCACAACGAACAGGTCAGAAGCCAAGCCCCATGCAGATGCTAAGCAATACTCACCCATGTAATAATAATACCCCCTCCCCGTCCAGTCCAAAGTGATTTCTAGTACACAGTAAGACACAACTCGTGACACAACAACTTTAAGACAAAGGGAGGGATAAGGAAATGGCAACTCGGTTCTATTGGGTATAATAATCAGCAGACTTAGAATAGGAGCAGCTTGGCTGCTGACACACAGCAATGACTATTATTTTTATGCAATAGGCTGCCTGAGCTATGTCAGGACAGTATTTTGAAAGCATTTGGCTGGTAAAACATGCAAAACCCCTAGGAGTTAAGCACGGAATGTTTTTTTGGTAAGCCGATGCGGTACCTATCTGCAGCTTTACAGAGCTTGAAGTATTTTAGAAGTCTGCCCTCTAGTTTCCCTTAAGAGTTACTGTCAAGGCGCAGCATTTACATATCTGTTTTGACTGTGATTTTTCTCTCTGTAACAATTATTTCCCCTTCTTCTCCACACACAAAAAAAAAAAAAAAAATCAACCCCAGCAAACACTACCAACAACCAGGGTGTAAAGCAACTACATTCAGCGTTAACCCTTTGGGGGTACTGGAATCGTGATATAAGTAGAGTTGGTAAAACCACAATTTCATTTGAAAACTAATGGCTTGAAAGAAAATAGCCTTTACTAATGACAAACCCAGTGACCACAAGAAGAGAAATGACTGTCAGAAACAAGTCTTTTGCATTTTAGCACTTTGCAGGGCTGAAGGAGCCGCGGGACACGCTGTTCCTTTCCGTTAGTGTCGAGAAGAGGTTGGAAGTAACAAGGCACATTGCTGGGGCAGCCAGGGCAACGGCACGGAGTACTTGCTCCTGCTCTTCCAGAGAAAGGGGAAAAATACAGCGGTTTCGCTTACACAAATCCTTTTTGCACAGAGGGAGGTGATGCCCTGGTGCCTTTGCCGGTAAAGACGCAAAGATCCTTGGCACTTAAAAGCCAAGAAATCCTTGCCCGGCGCGATGCCCTCTCCCTCCTCCCGCCAGCCAGGGAGAAGGGACCGTCCTGCAAACGCTGCCGCCTGCTACGCTCACCGCTTCAAAACTAAAATGCCATTAAATTCACAGAGAGAACCCTCCCGCCTCGCTTCAGAAGCTGCCTCCAGCTAAACCCCAGCGAGGGCTTTGCCAGGGGTTGTCTGAAGGGACGGAGCTCTGCCGTCATTTCAGCATTTTCGGGATTTTTCAGGGTTTTCGCTGGCACTCAGGTGGTTTGAAGCTCTGCGAGGCAGACGGCACTGCTCCGTGCTGCAATTCAGCTGGAAGGGAAGATGTGCCCAGAGATGCCAGTCAGCTGAAGCGATGGGTAGCGGTCCTCGCCGAGGGGCGAAGGCAGGGGAGGGCATTTCTCCTCAAACGTGGGGCTGGCGTGGAGCCGCGTGGCTTGCCGCCGCGGTACGGCGGGACGAGGATGGGGAGCGCGGGGGTGATGGGGTGGGGGCAAGCCAAGTGCTGCCGCTCCTGAAGCAATACCCATCCCTAAGCTGGCTCAGATTGATTTCTTTGCTTTCAATGCATTAGCAGCAAGCTCTGTGATCTTGGAGACACTGAGAAGGGGCTCCTCTCCAGGCAAGGAAATAGAAATCTCAGCTGTCTCTATTTGGGCAGCGATATCCAATTTATTCATCATGAATCCTGCCTCTTCTGCCACCTTACCCAGGCTGTACTGCAAATAGCCCACATTTGACTCTCTGCGCTAGTTACAGTTTCTAAAAACACTATTTTCTCCTGGTCATATGGCTTCTCAACAGAATTCATAATGTATGAGTGAGTGTTGTTCCATATAAATATAGTGTACATCTGATATGCCTACAGATAATATCATAGCATGATTGAACCATGATTAATCACGGCACTATTCATCCACCTGTTTTCTTTCAATATAACTCTGGCACGTGCAATAAAAAGAGGGCCTGAGACAACGGTCACATCCCTGCAAATACAGTTACAGAAGAGATGGAAGCTGGCTATGGTTTTATTTTCAGAATATTCAAATTGAGACTGAGAGGTCTCTATGCACTTTGCAAATACTTTTTCTGAAACGCTTAGCAGTTCATGTAAAGGAAAATACATTGAAAAAATACAGCAAACGGGAGGAAAAGGAAGGGTGGTAAGAAAGTGATTGCTAACTGTCAAACCCCAGCATAGCCTTTCCCTAATGCACATTCTCTGCAGCCTCTTCTGAATATTTAACACTCTCGTCCTGGATTTCATGGCCTCCTTGCCATGGAAAAGCAAGAGGTCTTAATCAGCTCAGGAAATTTGACAGCCGTCTTGTACACAACCCAGCGGATCTCTTCAGAGATGGATAAGCATGAAGGCAAGGCATCATACTCCGGCTGTTAATTTAACTTGACATGTAACCGACTGTATTAGAAAACTGTGTATTCTGTCATCTGGTCCATGCAGGATATGCTTAATTCCTCACATTATCTTCCTCCTTCAAAGCTACTGCAGGTAGTGTGGTAATTGTCTCTTCTTTGGAAAGCTGATTGTCGAGTTGTTTAATATTTGAGACGTACAGCTACAGTACACATGACGTTCTTTCACATCAGTAACCAGTATACATACATATATATATATATATATGTTGTGTTTATAGGGTTTTGTCATTTATTAGAGCTTCAAATGCAAGCCCATTTTTTCCCACGGAATAAATAGATTTCTTCAAAACATGAATGAAGGCTTTACAGCATGTTGTCTGTACAAGACTGTACTGTTAATAGTTGATTTTGCAATCTGTGACAGGCAAGCATTTAGAAATTAAGCATTAGGATTGAATAGAAGATATATAAGAGAACTAAACTTTCCCATGACACCCTGTTTTACAACACAAAACTGTTTTCTGACTCAACAAACCGAAAAGAAAAAAAAAAAGTATGTTTTCCACAGAGCAACGGAAGGAAAAGGTGAGAGGCATCACCTGCTGTTAAAAAACATGCATCCCCGACCAATTATTTTTTGGTTTTGAATTTGCACTGACGCGATGGACAGTTTCTGTGGAAAAGTTTGTCTCTTGCTCAGCTCTGCAGAAGGGCTCTTCGCAGAACGTCCGTGCAGCAGCTCGTCCTGGAGCGCTCGCCCAGCCGTGTCAGCGCGAGTCCTGGGTCTGACCGCAGAGACACGCAGGGGCCCATTCACTCTTAACAACGAACAATACGCAATTTGCATATTCAGATTTGGAGTGGGATTTTGAGAAGCACTGAGGCGATCTAGGAGCATCGCTCCCACTGAGTGGCAATGGGCTTGCGCTCCTTAGCACTGGGGGGGGGTGAGCCCCAACGATTTAGATGCCCAAGGTGCCTAACTCCAGAACCGCGATCCTCAAAACCGTGGTCCAAATACACCGTAACCTCGAACTGCGCTCACGCCCACCTACAAAAACCTGAGTTTTGACAAACCTGCTCAGCTGAGTACCAGGGAGACACGTAACCCTGAGCAGCACCCAGAAATTCGGGGGGGTTTCCACGGAGCCCTTCCTCCTCAGCACCTACCTAACCGCGCCAGACAAAAGCACAGCCGCAGCTACCCTGGTTCCTCTTAAAGCACAGCTTGAGGAAACTGTCGCTGCACAAATTAGCCTTTAGACAAGGTACGCAGCCATCCGCAGGCTAAGGCACGTGCAGGCAGGTTTCTCGTGCCGCCAGCTGAGCTCCACATTGCTAAGCTGCCGTCAGGCTCTCTTGTCTACGGATTAATTTTAATTCATTTCTGCACAGCAGCCTAGCTTTAGCTCAAAGTCTAGAAAGGGTCCCCCCCGCCAAGGTAGTCTGCAGTCTCCAGGGAAGCAGGAAATGTGGATTTTAATCCTTTTGAGGAGAAGGAGGGATTGACTTGCTTTATTCATGCATCCTGGCTGGGTGTGTGTGATAATTGCGGAGCCAAGGCAGACGGGAGGGGCCACCAGCACGTTCCTTCTCTTGCGTGTTTTCAAATTGTTCTTCTTGTTTTTAAAAAAGTACTCAGGTGCGAATCTGGAGGAGAGGGTTCACACTGTAAATCCGGTGCGAGGGGAAATGGCTCCTGGCTCTACTCAGGACATTGCTGAAGCCCCAGGGAAGACAATGTGATTGCTTTCAATTTTTTTCTTTCGTCAGCTGTGTCCAAACAGCTCTCCACACACACTTCACGATGCTGCTTGCAGAAGCGGCTCAAGGTTTCTTAACAGCGTACGCAGCACCGTCTTCTTGGGATGGCAGAAGAGCAGGACTTTCTGACCGGACCTGTGTGATCAGAGACACTGGGGACTACGGGTGAGACATGGGTCTCCAGCCCCCTTTCTGCTCTCTGTAACCTTGTGTGTCTCCTTACAGCCAGTTTCCTCTTGGGAGGGACCAGGACTTGTCCCTGAGCAATGCTAGTGCACCCTGGCAGGGGAAGACAACGCTGGCCTTCATCCCGCCCTTGGGACGCAGCAGTCAAGGCAGTCACTTGGCAGGCAACACTTAGCTGCTCCTTAAATAAGCAGAACTGGTTTGCCCCAGAAGTAATTGTTCCAACATATAATAGCAAATCTATTCCATGCCAGAGTTAAGAGTAAAATTAAGTAAAGCATATAAAGAGTGGAAAGGACTGCAATACTATGTCATTGCCTAATTTGGTACTTTTTGAAGGAAGGGCTTAAACTAAAAAAAAAGGTACATGTGAGATATACCCATCTGAATTCACTTTACTTTCAGCGAAATGGGCTGAAAAACTGAAAATATGCCTCTTGTCATCACAGAGAGAGCTCTTCTTGTCTTGAGAACTAAAAGGGAGAAAGATTTTTTTTTTTTTTTTTTCCCAAAATAAATGCTTCCATTCAAACCCTGAAGAGACAGGTCGATTCAACTATTTTCTGACAAAACCAAGGAAATTGAGCAATGCAAAAGTAAAAGGTCTGAGATCCTTACTTAAATGCTTAATTAAGGTCTGAGATCCTTAATTAATTACAGCAGAGAACATAGTCTATCCTGGTCTTTGACAATCTTTAGGAAGGATACTGCACTCGAGAACAGCATGATTAGCAAACACAGAAACAACCAGAGGTTTGCTTTTCCTTGCATTCTGCCTATTTCAGCTCAAATATTTGGTTTCAGGTCTTCGGATTTGTACTTTCTTCCATTTCAGTACACACTTTGTGTTGGTTTCATCTCATATATAAAGGCAGCACCTTTCAAAGCCTTGAAATAACACCATCTAGCTATTGTCATCATCCTTCCCTCAGACCAGGAGCAGTTTGGCTTTGGGGGAAGTTTTTTGTTCTTTGATGTTTCCTCGGTAAAAGCAATTGTGCCAGCCCTGCTCTCTCCTTGGGCGCACCAGTATTGCCGCTACCACCGCCGCTAAAATGCACTAACGGGGCCGCGGACACGGCCGGTTCGCCTGCTTCTCCCGCGGTTCGTAGGAAGGAGGGCAAGCACGGCCATCGCCCTCTTCTTCCCTAAGTGCATTCACGGCCGCAGCTATTGTTTGCTCCGAGATTACGTTGCCGTACCGTGAAAAGCTCCGTGAGGCCGTGCAGGAGTAACAGCAATTTTACGATGAGGTTCGCTCCAAGGCAACGCACGGGAACAAAGACCCAGGAGAGCTAAAAGCTGAAGGACTCGATATATTTTTTTATCAGTTGAGTAACGGAATTATTAAATTAAAAGCAATATTACGGCAACTTTACCAAAGTGAGGGAGTAAGTTCTGAACAACAAGTCGGAGGGTTTTATTCTGCTTTTATTGAATCCATGTCTGTACATGGAGCTCAGCCTTTTGCGGTCAGAAACGAATACGGCCATACGGATATAACCACTAAATGGAGAGAGAGAAAACCAGACTTTATACTTGTTCCCAAGTTCAAGTAGAGGTTAGTTCAGCTGAGTTTCCTTTCAGCTAGCTACAACCTGCAGCAAATCAAATGTGAAAAATCAAGTACGACCAACCCTGAGAGTAAAACCAATACATATTCCCATAGGAAATGCTTATTTATGCTGTGTACTTTGTTCTCTTAGTGCATGGAAACACAGTGTATTTGCTGCTGCAAGTCAAAGGGGAATTAGGAGTTTGAAACAGCAGCAGGTAGGGACAGCAAAAACTGACATCTGCAGCGTAATATTTCCCCGGTAGTGTTGCCGTCTGGGCAACAGATGTTGGGATCACTGTAATGGTGAGCTCTACCTATACACGATGTTCTACCTATGTACGGTCAGCTCTACCATTATACGATGTTACTGCGAAAGAATTTGCGAACAAGTGTGAAATAGAGGTAGCCTTGGCACTAAAAAGAGCTGCATTTTTCAAAACAAGGCACACAAGGACCAGTTTGGTGGCTGAAGCAGGC
This sequence comes from Harpia harpyja, assembly GCF_026419915.1. Taxonomy (NCBI): domain Eukaryota; kingdom Metazoa; phylum Chordata; class Aves; order Accipitriformes; family Accipitridae; genus Harpia; species Harpia harpyja. Next base: position 1,927,555 of record NC_068947.1, read on the forward strand.
GTAATCCTAAGTGCAGAGCAGGGCTGGTGACACTCGTAGCTGGTCTGCTCCCAGACAGGGGTCACGAGGCTCGTGCAGTATCGAGCCATCTCTGCGAGAGATGGCAAGGTACGGTGACGCAGTAATTCATGTGGTTCTTCAGCACAAGGCTGTGAAAGCATAATTAGGTAGTCTTTTATAAAGTGCAATGAATAAAAACTATAAAACAAAATGATGAGGCACTAAATTTAGAAAAAAAATTCATTTGATTATCATATCAGAGCCGTGATATTTCAGATCATACTGTCAGCTTAATTGGCTACAATTTATGTAGATTTGATAAAACTATATCTGAGCTGTTAATAACGTAGGAAGTTGCGCTTAATGTATTCAAAAGCAGTTAGCCTTTTTCCCCTGACGTAGGCACTTGAAAACCTTTCTGCTGAATACATTTTGAACTGCGTAAGGTCAGAGAGACTGGAATTGATTATTATTTGGGGTTTCTGATGATGCCTGTCATTACAGCGTCTGAGTGCTCCAGGCATACCCAACACTGGCGGGACAGTTCCCAGGCACAGAGGAACAGCATCGCTTTCATCTCGCTCATAACTCTTTAATAATGGTCAGTATGATCTCTTTCCCGTTCTCCAAATAGTTTCTAACGCCCACAGTTCCCTGGTTACAATTAGTTCTGCACAGGTTTATATGCGTGTGCCTCGGGGTAAGCGTCATTTAAGTCCCAGGACCTTCTCTAAATACCAGGATCTGTTCACACAGCAAATAGCTACAGTTTTAGGGATTCCTGATATCCTGTTCTGAGATTTCCAAGAGGAATACATTCCAGTGGTGGTACTTGTTTAATGCTGCAGTTCATTCATACTACCTCTTAATACACATAGCAGAGAGAAGCAAGAAAAAGCCTGCTGACTGTATCCCATCTTCACACTTCACGGATCCCTCCCCGCCTGGTACCTTCAGGAGGCCTCCTGCCTTTGTGAGCTTCATTTGAGGGACGTCACCCTAGAAATTGCGTCTAACTCAGGGAATTGACTGAAAAGTTTAGTTCTTACAAAAATCTGACATGAACAGCACTGATGGAAACATAGGGGTTTCTGTATAAAAGAGTCTGACGACAAAAGTCCAGGACCAAGCAATCAACAGAGTGATCACAGGAAAGCAGTTATTAAATAGCAGTGACTTTTTTTTTAAAAAAAAGGATATTTTTCAGCTTTCAAACAAAATACTTGGAACTTTCTCCCACAAACTGATGGTTCTTACTCAGGAACGGAGCAGAGATTTGTGGGACCACATTGCTAGCGTGGGAGTTATTTTGCTACTTTAAGGGCATTAACGTTTCAAAGCAAGAGGCTCAATGAAGAAAATTCTTCTGCCTGTGTGTAGAGGCTTGTTCATCTCTACGTGTCTGCAAACTCTCTTGAGTATGGTGAAGGTAGAGGAGTAAATTACATGCTCATGTTCTAAAAATTAGTAGAGAGTTCTTTGAGTTATTACTTTGTGCTTGTCTCTTCCAGTAATAAAAATGCTCCGCTCGAAGACACAGTTTGGAAATAAAAGACCTTTTTTTTGCATATTTTATGTTTTGAAAAAATACAAGCACCCGTTCTTGTAGTTTGCTTTGGAGCAAAATGTTTTCTGATTTTTCAGTGTTTGTTTTGAAGTTATTAGTTTTCAAAACCACAAGCACAATCTTTTCCTAACTAGTTTATGTAGAAGCATTTGTTTTTCATAAGAAGATGCCCTGTTCTTTACTCAGTAAAATCAACCTCCTAACATATACCTTCAAGCTTTCTTAGGCATCTAGAAAGCAGAGTCTCTCCAGTCTGCTTTCCTCCTCACTTCTACCATTCACCAAGAGAATGAGAAGGAAACCTCTCCTCGACTTGCAAAGGCCTGAGGAATGACATGCTGGGGGCTTACCACAGCGTTGTGTCCATGGAGAAGAGACTCTTGGTCCACGATGGACAGCTGCAGGCCATGTCGGAGACAATGCACTAAATTTTTACTTCTGAACACTGAAAACTCTGGGAAACGAAACATGAGTAACTTTTTTTGCTTGAGGAGATAACACGATTTCAAAGGCTCCTCTGATACTAAATTATGTCCTGGGGATTCCAGTTTTCTCTTTGAAAAGAAATTTCTAGCTCTTCTGTTTTAAAGCCTGAAAGCGTGACATAAGTATACTCAAAAAACCTGGAAGGCAAACCAAAAGAACCTTAAACATGCTGTTAAAAAATCCTAAATCCCCTCAATTACCTAGTTTCTTAGGACAGTTTTACAAGCAGAAGTGACCTGGCAAAATGGATGGCTGGGCATGAAATCCCCAAGGGCTGCTCATCTGGGAATTCTGAACCAAAGGCAGCAGGATGGTAGGAAACAAAGGCCAGAAAACCACAAGAAGTACTTTGAAATTAACACAGGCCAAACCGTGAGTGTGTCCAGGGATGGCCCGTCACCGGGCCCCACTGATAAGAGCCCGGTTCTGTCCTCTTTGCACCCTCCCGTCAGGTACTTCTATACGTTGATGAGATCCCCCCAAGCCTCCTCTGCCTTTGGCAGAAGGGTCCTGCAGAAATTCTTGCAGCGCATCCTCCTTCTTCACCCCACTGTTCCCACTCCAGCTAAGGAGATCTGAGCCCCTGACCTACCTTGGCATCCTCTGGATGCAGGATTCCCTTCTCACAAACAAGGGCTGGCGACTTGGGTTTAATCAAATGAACACATTTTCTTAAAACTGTGGGGCTGTTTCAAGAGCTCACAGCATGTCAGAGTTCCTCTACTAGCAAAGCACTGGCTGTGTTTCTGGAGAAAATGGCAATAACTGTGCTTGTAACCGTACAGCAGTTTAACTGTATCCCTCTGGTCCATGGGAACACAGGAATAGGACACAATCATTGACCTGCGTGTCGGAGCAGTGACACTGGGGGAGTAGACGGCTACTGTTAACTGAGATGCAGCTTAAGAGCAGTATATAGCATGAAACTGTAATTAAAATCCGCAGTACTCGGTGGACAAAGTTATAATGTGTATTTTTAGCACAGGGTAATTGACAACTTTTGTAAATAATTAATAGCAACACCAAGGAACATCTTGTAGGTATGGATATAAGAGCTCTATTCCCCAAGGGACTTCTTTTTTTTTCCCCTTTCTCTCTCTTTCTTCCCCAAGTGATGCCCATGTCAGAGGCTGCTCTGCTGACAAGATTACTCTTTTCCTGCAGGGCAGGATTTCCAGTATGTTATAGAAGAGGTAATGCTGCAAGTAATGCAAAGGCTAAGCTGCCGTGGGAAGCTTTTGCTAGCTGTTTATTCTTCTGCCCTCAGAATACATCTCTCTCGCTTCTGTAGCCTGATAACAGAACTACCTTCTGCAACTAAACCCCCCTCCGCAGTAGAGTTCCAGGTAAAGATAACAGTTTATCTACAAGTACCAGCAGCACGGTTTGTCACTCCTTGAGAAACCATCTCATCACCGTTGTGATGGGGGTCTTGAGAAGCCCTTTCTCCAAACACAGCCAGAACGCAGTGCCAGGAATGCTGCCCGTATGTCCACGACAGACTTTTTTGTAACTTCAAGGCAGTAAATTTCTCTTTTTGCCTTTTGAGAAGTTCCTTCAGTAAGTATGAAAGTCTCCTTCAAGAGGAAAAGACTGGACCACTCTGGCTGAAGGTTTAGGTCCCTTAAAACCAAAAAGTCCAGCATTCAGACTCCCTGGCCCTTCACGGCGCATTGTAAAAAGTCTTGTTACACAAACGCCCACACTTCAGGACACAAAACGTGAAGAGGTACAGAATGAAGAACGAACACGAGCTGCAGCAGTAACTGGCTGCAATTATATGTATTCTCAGGTGAAATGCCAGTTTGTGGTCAGGCCCATTTTCAGGTACTATCACCATACTAGTTATCACATGAGATATGACAACAATCAGCAATAAATCTCAGCCATAGCAGGCTCCATGTGCCACAAATTAAATGCTTCCTACCATTACTTATTCAATAGGATGTATATCATAGAATCATAGAATCATAGAATCATTTCGGTTGGAAAAGACCTTCAAGATCATCAAGTCCAACCATTAACCATGCCCCCTAAACCATGCCCTGGAGTACCCTGTCCACTCGACAGCGTTGATATTATATTTAGCTGATTAGCATGTGCTATTTTGTTACTACTTTATTTTGCATATGTTTTGCTCTTGCGCATGTAGAAATATGCACACATGAAGGAAGCAGCAAAAAAAATCTGTAGACACAGAAAAGGAAAATGACTCACAGCTCATGTTGTATATTAAAACTAGCTGCATCAATCACATCATCTACAGGTCCATGGAAGAAAAAAGTTCTTTACGACAAAGAAGAGTATGCTTATTATTTAATTATAGATGATAGACAAGTGACTACAGGAATATCTTAACCAATAAGCACTTTATGACCTTCAGTGGATCCAGCTTCATGACATCTCACTAATTACATCCCTCCTACAAACTGTTAGACTCACAACTATGATCTCAGCAAGTCGATTCATGTTTCCTAATTTGGTGAAAGAGTAAGACCAAAGATATGTAACAGAAGTTACCCTAAAGTGCAAATTATGTAGGAATGGGTTTGTAAATAATGAACCAACATACTGTTTTGCAGGTTCCTTCTTTTTGCTGATGGGTTTGCACTCTGTAAAACTGAGCAAGAAAATGTGGATCAAAACTAAAACAAAACTGATCAGGTTGACTCGCAGTTTACTGAAACTATCCGATGAAAAATGACAATACTAGGAGGAAGTGTTAGAAATAACTGTTGTAGTTGTAAAACCTTTGGTATTTTTGACATATTTATGTATATTTTTGATATTTTTATGATATCATGTTACAGGATCACAGCATAATGGAAATGATTTATCCAGACAATTTGGAGTTATTCTACCAGTTTCAGTGGGTATTTCCTACAGAGTACCACAAGAAATATAAAAATACTATCAAAGGGAAATCCCTCGACCGTGAATATCTGAAAAGTTTATTGTACTGACATGGGAGAGAATTCATTTCAAAACTGTGAAAACCAAAGAACACCCTCATTTATCAGTATGCACTCTGCACAGGCATATTCTATTGAGCAGTCAGTTTACCATACTTTAGAAAGCATCACATCCAAAGGGTGATCAGTAACCCCTTCTTGGAGATGAAGCAAAGTATCAGGCAGATGTGAGAGTGGATTTCTTGCAAATAAGGTAATCAAAACAATTCACTGACTATATCACATTTTATACAAGGCTGCAGGTCATGCCTAAAACAACTGAACTGATGAATGTCCTCTATGGGAGACGATCCTTAGATTTAGTACTGTTCAAGGCTTCTGGATGTGGCAAGCGATTGATTTACATCTCAACTTTATGTAGAATTTATGCACATAAATATTTCTGCCCTGCAACCAAACCCAAACTCCTACTCTCCAGTGAGTACTGTGCCTGCAGCTCTTCTAGAAACTAAGTTTTCAGATATGATCTCTGACTGTACTATCCAAAATCTAGCTGACAACCAATACAACATCAAAGGAAAGGTGGAAGCAGAAATGACTTCATAATGACCTCACAGCCTTCAAGATGCCCTTTACTTTGCTGACCTTTCTGTAGAAATCTTTTCTCTAGAGTGACTCTCTGTGCATGCCCTAAATGTTTCTGTCAGACTCTCAGTAAGCTAATTATTAAACACTGTTTTAAATGTTGAAAATACCAATCATCTGAGAATAAATCTGGGGTTAAATTTATGTCTAAATATCTCTTACAGAGAAAAACCTCTTTAAAGCCTCACATTAAAAATTCATATTTCTCTGGGCACTGCTTTAGTGCAATGACTGCAATGTTACATTTTACAAAATGTTAGTTTTCCTTTTCCCATGTTTTCTGAAGAGAAAGACTCCTGTTTCTTTAAAATAACAGGAACATTATGACACAGCAGGGTAAAAGCAAGAAAAAACTAAACACTTTTTCCTTCTAAATGGCATATTTATGCCCTACATAAAAAAGTTAATGTTGCAGTGTGCATTGGGGCAATTCACTCAAATTATACCCCATTTCTTTCAAAATTCCTGGTCCATAGCACTTCTGTGTTCCCAGAACCCTTTTGCACTGCTTTCTGTTTTCTCTTGTTCTTCATTTACATTTCTCTGCAGCAAATTCCAGATGATGCCCTTCTACCCAGCTTAGCTCCTCTGCTTCTCTTCATGATAAAAAGGACTTGTGTCAATAGGCACAATTCGCAATTCAGGTGACTACTCTGTGGCACAACTCTCCTTTTCTTACTGTAGCCAGGGGTTTTTTTGTATTGAAACTTCTCTGTACATCTGAATTTTCATTGTAACTGCCTGATGCATCTTTACTGACTCAGGCTTTTCAAAGAAAATCAGAGGATAATTTCATGGACAGAAAGGATAATTGATTTCTTTAAGGCTCAGGATGTAGAACAAGAGAGGCTTATGGGCCTTGCTTGAAGTCAGATAGAAATTATTCCAAAATCTGCATTGAAGTGCTGAGTATTTCCTTTTAAATAAAATAATCTTAGAATCACACAATGGTTTGGGTTGGAAGGGACCTTTAAAGGTCATCTAGTCCCACCCCCCCTGCCATGAGCAGGGACATCTTCAACTCGATCAGGTTGCTCAGAGCCCCGTCCAACCTGACCTGGAATGTTTCCAGGGATGGGGCATCGACCACCTCTCTGGGAGACCTGTTCCAGTGTTTCCCCACCCTCATAGTAAAAAGTTTCTTCCTTAGATCTAGTCTGAATCTACCCTCCTTTAGTTTAAAACCATTAACCCTTGTCCTATCACCACATGCCCTTGTAAAATGTCCCTCCCCATCTTTCCTGTAGGTCCCCTTTAGGTACTGGCAGGCTGCTGTAAGGTCTCCCCGGAGCCTTCTCTTCTCCAGGCTGAACAACCCAACTCTCTCAGCCTTTCCTACAGGAGAGGTGTTCCTCCCTCTGATCATTTTCGTGTCCCTGCTCTGGACCCGCTCCAACAGGTCCATGTCTCTCCTGTGCTGAGGACCCCAGAGCTGGACACAGGACTGCAGGTGGGGTCTCACCCGATCGGAGCAGAGGGGCAGAATCCCCTCCCTCGACCTGCTGGTCATGCTGCTGGTGATACAGCCCAGGAGATGACTGGATTCCTGGGCTGTGAGCACACATTGCTGGGTCATGTCCAGCTTTTCATCCACCAGTACGCACGAGTCCTTCAAGCCTGCATCGATACTGGGGGGTTGCCCCGACGCACGTGCAGGACCTTGCACTTGGCCTTGTTGAACCTCATGAAGTTCACATGGGCCCACTTCTTGAACTTGCCCAGGTCCCTCTGGACGGCATCCCGTCCCTCAGGTGTGTCAACCACGCCACTCAGCTTGGTGTCATCTGCAAACCTGCTGAGGGTGCACTCGATCCCGCTGTCTGTGTCATTGATGAAGATATTAACCAGTACTGGTCCCAGTACGGACCCCTGAGGGACACCACTCATCACTGACCTCTGTCTGGACATTGAGCAAAATAAGATGAAGTGGGAGCTGTGGTGCTAGTCATAGACCAGTGGCTCAACCCATAGGTGTCTGGTGCTGTCAGCAGCGTCGGAGGGTTCCTGCCCGGTCTCCAGCCTCCACTCCAGAGGAGCACAGATCTCCCCAAGGTCCTATATCATCCTTCCAAGCCCTGCATAGATATATAGCAAGTCCCTGGGTGCCACAAGTGGCATTGGGTACATTTGTGTGATCAAATACATGGAGTTATTAGCAAGTCAGTTTTTAATTACAGAAAGAAAATAATATCAAATATCTAATGTTCCAAAGGAGCTTTTTAAAAATACTGATCTACTTGTCCATCACTGCAATAAATTTATTTGCGTTGTAAAACATTTATCTGTAGTTAGAGTGTACAAATACAAGTCCTATATTCTGTAACATTGGAACTTGTGCTCGTGAAGCAAGAAGCTGGTATTTTTAAGCTGGCTTCAATATTCCTAATAGCTGAATACACTTTTTCTTAGGCCGGTTGATGGGTGCCATATATCATTGGATATAGTCTCCTACATGCTCCGTGTTTGAAATAACAGAGAATTCCAAGCATTATGACCTTTTCTTCTTATATTTTGTCTTCGAAATATGGGGTGTGATTCCAGGTCCTCTGAAGTAATTGGAAAGCCATCTTTTGACACAAAGAGGTTTCTGGATCAGCCTGCTTCTCCTAGAGCCATGCAAATAACCTTTCTTTTACTCACCTGCTTGTTCCAGCTACTGTTCAGCTTTGGGGACAAATTTCAGCTCACTCTTTATGTTCTGAATCTCTGACAAGTTGACAGCAGGACCTGGGAGTTTCTTAGCTCCTGGGAGATGTTTCTTGTCTTTCTCCTCCTCTGTCGAAGCAGGAACACTCTGCACAAAAGGATACCAGTGACCTTACTGCCGCAATAGCAATCTCTCGAGCATGAGCGTAGTTCGGTTATTTGAGAAACAGGAAAGGATGTTTTTATACTAAATGCAATCTCAATGGAAATTGAGGGGAAGTGGGGCAGGAGGGCAGGAAGAGATAGGTTATTCTGTTGGTTGTTGTCTAAAATGTTTTAAAAACATTCTGAAAAAAAATATTAGAAGGTGCTCAGTGCAGAGAAACGTGGATCTTTTGGTAAATGAGTAAGAATTTACAGTGTCAGACAATTAGCAGAAAATTAACTGAGTGGAGCATTAAAGGCAACTCCCAGGTCCTTCATATTCTAGGGAAAAAAGCAGACGAACCATTTTTATCATCTAATTTCTTTCAGAGTTTCATAGTTGCTGGCCAGTTGGGGAGGAAAACCATCATGCACTTCTGCAGCTCTGGAGAAGAGCTATGATAGTAAGTTATGGACACTAAAAGCTCCACCCAAACTCAGCTTGAGTTGATGTTTAATTTTTCTTAACCTCAGTTGCAAGACCAGAAGGGGTTTTGTCATTCTGTGTTTGAATTAGGGTATTGCCTGACGGCTATTTTGCTGACACTGTAAAAATACAGGCTAAATAACAGCACTTACACAATAGCGAGCAGCTTGGCTAATTTCCCAATGGACCACAGTATTTCAGCCCTTGGTACTTCCTCGGCTGTGCTATTGCTCCTAGGTGATGTAGAGCATGTATTGTAGACAATTTCTATTCTAGACTGAGCAATGTTTTGAAGGAGTAGTTTTCCAGTGGGGAGTTTAAGGTTGTTCCAGCCTGTTCTGTATTTTATAAAGCTGGCATACAGGGGGAATCATGACGGTTTAGAGGTGAATTAATATTTTACTGCAAATAATTTCACAAGGAAATTATTTTTTCTTTTTTTGATTACTTTGTGAATGTCCTCTTGGAATGGGCTTTTTGGAGTTAATTCAGTATTTAGATATATTAGCCACCCTTTTTGGAAAGCTGTATCAACTGTGAACAGTCAATTCTTAATATTTGACTTCATTTTTAAAATTCCAAAGTTATCTGTCAGATATTATTGGCCAGTAAACCCCTCTTTTTTCTGTTGACTAATGCACTACCTGCTAATCAGGAAGCAGACTTTTTGCAATGTCAAGTAGCAAATAAACAAGGAATTTTAGAAAATTGAAATTTTCTTCCTATCTGATCTTTAAGAACTTTCTAGAGATCAGAATACATAAGAAAACTGAAGCAACAATTATATTGGTATTATCTTTTCTCACTTTTTAGCTAATACACTATTAGTTAATACAAGATACTACTAATTAATAACATTACACTAGGGTTTCTGCCTGATCATTTAAAATCCCAGCCAGTAATCCAGCCCCAGCTACTACACATACTGTCTAATAGCTAGCTTAATGATCTAACATCCTGAAACAGTAGCAAAGCACAGCAGGAGAGTAAGTAAATTGATACAGAAGGTTTTCCGGGGGGCGGGATGCACAAAATTGTATCAGTAGTCAAAGATGCCATGAGCTTGTATTGTTTCCTTTGACAGTTTTCTTGCACAGCTAGCTAATCTGAATAATCAAGAAAAACTACCGTTCCCCCAACCCCTTAGCTCTTATTAGTGCATAGCAGATACTATGTTAAAAATACCAGTTCAAGTCATCTACAATACCATTCCTTTCATAGTATGAAAGGTGCAAACTTTGACCATGTTTTGGAGACTTTGCACTCCATAAATTGATGTTAGCTTTCCCTTCTAATCTCAGGTGTGTGCTATTTATGACTGCACTCCTCCCTATATCACCCACTCCGTGCGCAATGCACAGCTGAGATCAGACCTTGGCTTTCAGTTTTATTGAAGGAAGTCTGAAGAGTGACTTAGATATACGACAAGAGTTAACAAATACATGCATGGAAATGCTCTGACCAGAGTTATTTTCTGAAATTACCACCCCCCCATTTCTTTTTGTGTTAACATGTCCACTCCACTGACCTTCAAAAATACACGTTCCCATCTGGCTCCACCATCCCTTTGAGTAAGACCCATATTTCCCTCATCTCCTTTGCCAAGATTTTGAACTATAGTGAAAAATGCTAAGTGCTGTCAGCGAAAGTTGTATTTGTCCAAAGCTGCTCTGAAGAATCACAAGCTGTATTGCAAGACTTAACGAGATGAGAAAACTGAAAAGTCCACTGGTAGCGTTTTTATTCTATTCCTATTACAAGATCTGTTTCTGTAGTCTGTACTCCCATTGGTTTGCTTGCATATTGGCTATAAAACTGGAGCCAAGAACTTTCATTCCATAATGTCTGTCTCATATATTGTATTCACGTAACTGAGAAGCAAAGCAATATTCGATTACCCAACCAAATCTAATTACCAGGACTAGTCATTTATTTTATTTCTCAAACACTACCAGAATTCACACATGCTATATTAGTTTCTGCTTAATAACATGCATTCCTTCATCAGTTTAATTACTGCAGAGAGAATATGCTTTGATTTCTCTCCAGGGGAGAAAGCCACAATATGTGTTCAAGGTCACTTCCTACGTTTGGTTTTGGTTTTTTAAAATCTTCCTAAGAAGAGTTAAGTCAGGCTGGGTTTGACTTCTTCAGGAAAGTTCTCTGTAAACAGAGCACTATTTCTAGCAAATACGTCAGAATTCAGAAAAAAAAAAAATCTGTCTGATTTAGGCAGAAAAGGAAGAATTAGCTCTTGCATAACTAAACCTGACCATTTTAAGTGCCTCTACCAGGTCAGAAGGAGCTGATGATTTGTCCAAAACTGATCTGGCTCCTTCCTTCTCATTTGGGGCTGAATCACCAGCAGTGCCACTGCATGCCTTTTCCTCTACTGTTGGTTTTAGTTCTTATTTATTATAAAAGTTCATGGTAAATAAGATGCTTTAATATCATCCAGAAATACGGTATCTGGTTTTAATCATAACCTTTGTGATCAATGTTGGTCAAGGTATAAATTGGATTTTATATTCAAAACTCAGTGTTAAATACTCCCTGTAAAATATAAGCACGAAAACACAGAATTCAATCTGAAATGGAGCATTTTCACCCCTTTGCAGGTGAACGGGTTCACAATTCCTGTTTTTAATTTGCAAGTGTCTTCACACTCAATTTTTCCTTGTTGATAAATATTCCAAAAAGTGTCAGGTTTGAAAACCTGTTCCAATATTGTTAAGCTGTAACAAGAAATCACACCATGGGCCAGCAGGTAGTAGCATATTCTTCCAAAGCCTTGCTATAACTTTTCCTGCTGTATCGCATCAACTCCCATCTAGATAAATACCGCTGGTGAAATCCTGGCTTTCTTTCCTGACAGCAGATACCATCCTGCTGTTGAAGCAGAGCTACGCACCTTTGAAACAATTTAAATTCCTGTAGGTGCCTTGGCATCAAAACCAGAACTATGTATATATGAAGTGTTTAGTTGGTGGCCATTTATTTCCATGAATGATCAGCTGTGGTACCTAAGATTGGTGTCCTGTGCTATAAGATCGATTAAAAGGCTTTCTTCCATCAATGGCAGGGATTCTTCTGGGAAAAAAAAATCATACCCCCCCCCTTTTTTTCTTACCTCCTCCACTTCTTCAGGTGTAAGTTCTTTTCTTTTATGAGGGTGGCCTGCACCAGGTCGAAATGCTCCCATTGGGATGTTAATATTAGCCTGTGAGGAGGAAATTATGATGCATATAATAGTGACTGATAAACAACACACAGCTGGTAAATGGCAAAACTCAAAAGGGGTGGGACAAGCGTATAGACATTATCGTGGTTTCTGCGCACTTATGCCTTCAATGTATGCATCATCACAGCACTCCTGTGGGAAAGAGAAGTGCCTTCATCTCCATTTTAAAGATGGAAAGGAAAAAACCAAAGCTACTAGAAAGCTTTTGAAGTTCTGCATATTACTCTAAAGCTCCCTGATTTCATTGGACTTTAAACAAATGAGTACTAGACACCAAAGTGTCTTTAGGCACCTGGGTCTGCTTCAATTTCGTCAAGGTCAAACAGAAAGTGAGTGCCAGAATCAGCATTTAAGTGTAAATCACTCAAATCCTACAATAACACCCAAACCACTGGACCACTCTCCTTCCCCCAGTCACACCAGTTCTCACCTCATTTAATCACAGGCGGTAAGGAAGGAAAGCCCACCCTGCGCCAACTTAAGCCACGAGTGTTTAAAATGCGATTTTACCAACAAAATTTACCCATGGGCGCTACAAACTGCAAATGTGACGCCTTAGTGCTAGAAATACGCCTCTTGGTTGCAAAGAGGATCTGTGGGAAAAGGCAGGAAGGCTTTTTGACCCTTCCAGCCCCTGCTGGGTTTTGCCCAGCCACCCCAGCCCGGTCTGCAGCTGGGGCTCACGGGTCGGAACAGGCTGAGCCGGCTCCAACGCTGGACAGACCGCTAGCCCCCGGCTTTAGCAAACTCCCTCCGGAATGATACCCGCACGGCTGCATCAATCTGATTTTTTTACCCGTGGCAGAAAGCCAGTAGCCATAACATAAATGGGGCTGATGATAGATACCTTAAAAGTAAAGATTTTTGAGAAAAGAATGGCAGAAAACATTGCTTAGGGAAGAGGAGCTAAAATGCATCTATTTCCCGATGTGACCCAGCCTGGATTACTTTTAAAGTCAAATTCAACTAAATGCACAATTTATACCTATTCTTATCTCGTGATCTCAGAAGAGAAGCTGCTCCTAGGAAATGTCATCAAAATATCATGACTCCCACTGGTAAAACCAGGGGGTGAATCGGTAATGTTATGCAGCGGAAGCGGAGAACCTTCCAACAGCGACCTGTGTTATCGTAGTTTACCATCTGACTGATTTGCATTAAATGAAGATGAATAATCCCATCCTTCTGCTCAAATCGTGGTCTTGCAGATCGTGCCCCAGGTTGGGCAACCACAGGAAAACAGCCCACTGTCTTCAGCAACAACAACTGTTCTGACAGCTGTAATCAAATGTCAGGCAAATTAAGAATCCATTTGCCAAGAAATAAGCACCTCTCCCTGTATTCTATTTATCTGTTTCCCGTTATTTTATTTATGCAAAGTGATGCTGCCATTTCAGTAGGGCTGGCAAATGTCTGTAGGGCCAGGTAGTTTATAGGCAACTGGTTATTCATTTCATAAAGCTTTTTCACTGAGCATTAGTTTAGATATTGTGAAACCTTTCATCTGCACTTCCTAAGTTCCCAGGAGATAGGGCATTTTCAGCCTCGCAGTACTTAACCCATTATTCCATTCACAGGTGGAAAAAAACAGCTTTGCTATTTTTAATTTTAAGCATCTCCCCCGCCAGGCTCTGGTACCTCCAGGCAGCTTGGTTTTTTGGAACACAAAACTTCTCTGCACTTCACAGCTAGCATGGTCATACGAGTTTGCAGAGCTGAAGCATTAAGAGTTATCTCTGCTCTCGGTGCTGATTTTGAACTCGGGCATTTCTTCCCCTCGGAGTCAGTAAAAGCAGAAACCAGCCTCCCACGGCCACCCAGGACAGACCACAGCACGGCAATTCCGATACCTGGCCCTTGCATCTCTTACTGTGACTGACAGACCAACTGTGACCGAAAATGGTTCAGGAAACAAAAACGGACCACTAAGTGCCAGACTGCCAATTAAATTAAATAAACCGCTCTTTGGTCCGCTTCAGCATTTTCACAGGAATCCGTGTCACGTGAAAGCGGTCTGAACTATTTTATCTGGAAGAAGTGCATTCACGTCAGAGTTTGGACAAGACGTACGCAGAGATGAAATATTAACTTGGTAGAACGAGCAGCCTTTAAGACATGATTTAACACTGTCTGGATCTGATAACACATACTATAAATTAAAATATTTCTAGTATGAAATGAAAGTATGATTTCTGAGCAATTCCTGACCAGAGTCCTGAGCTGCAAATCTCCCTCAATCCAGTGCCGGTCCCCTCCCATGGATTAGCAGCTGTACAAGGGGTGAAGAGCAGACCAAATTCTGTACCCCAGTGTAGCTCTGCAAGGACTGTGTTGTGCTGCGATCAGCACAAGTTTGCAATTTTGTTTTTAAACTACGTTTCAAGGCTCTTGTCACCTGCCTGCTGGGATGGAGGTACGAGCCTCAGTGATCTCTTCCTCGCCTGCTCCCCATCCAGTAAAATGCTAAACAGGAAATTTTTTGTTCCACAGTCCTGAAATCCTGAATTATAATTGCTTTAGACAGACTTTCTAGGTGTGCTTATTATTTTTAATCATACTAATTATTAAAACTTTTTTGGGTTTGCATCTTCCTTCGTTCTTGGAAAGTGCCTACCATATTTGGGATGTCATTGCAGTTTTATTAATGAGTCGGTATGCGTACTGATGTACTCTGCTAAGGTCTTCCTGAATGGACTGAAGGAAAAATATCCATAAGGATGACATACAACATATATCGCTGGTTTGAATTGATTAAATTGGTATTTAGAGATTTGTTTGTGTTCTTCTTTCTGTTTAATAGAGACAGGATATCCAGAGTAGGATACAACTCATGGAGCCATGCATGAGTTGAGGACTGTTATGGATAAATTCTTCACGGCACCACAGCCATTCCTAGCTGTCCAGAAGGATGACTGAACAGGCTGGAAAGCCACTTCACTATAAATATATTCAATTTAAAAAAAATAATAAAGGAACTACAGAGAAAACTGAATGTGATTCAGAAAAAAAATAGGAAACCCCTCACCCTTACCTCTGGGGAAAGCCAAGAGTGGTGTTTGTAGGTAGGATAATTTTCAGCCAGAGCTGTATGCAGCCTTTTACACACCGAGAGGGGGAAGCCAGCAACGAATGTTACCAGGAATTAACAGTACTTTGGTCCTCTATCACCCCAAACCACTCTTGGGAACCAGTTGCTACCTTTACCTCTCCCACATCTGTATTTAGTGGCTGTTGGCAAGTGAAAATTTTAGCGTACATCTTGTATGGTCAGAAAGAAGCCACTTCTGCCATGAAGTATCATGAAATACTTCAGTTAGTATAGTGTCATTACATCTCTATCGCTGCAGCATGATGTATATTCTCCAGGGGATGTCGGTCCTACTGTAATAGCCCATAAGAGCAAAGGATCATAATATATGAATCACAATGTATAAAAGTAATGTGACGTTTTGAGTCATGGTTCTTAGAGTGCTCAGAGTGTAGTAGGCATCAATTCAAGTGCAAGTCTCCCTGCTGGAGCAACCTTTGACACAATGTTTAATAGATTTTTTTTAAAGTTTGTGCTGTAATATCTCTCATGATTCAAATTACCTTTGCAAAAATTAAAGTTTCTTAAAATATTAAACTTATTGCAGTTTTAAAATGGACAAACCAGAACCATTTTTTTACATTTACAAGTTGGAAAGTCATCAAAATAAAAAGGAGGCTATAACTACTTCTTTACTTTAAGGCAAAAAGTAGACCAACGTCATTCCTTAAAAATGTTTGTATGTGCCTATGGAGTTTAAATGTAAAATGTAAATTCTTTTAGGTTATAAATTATCATTTATCATTATCATTTTTTCATTAATCATACAAACATTCCCATAGTCACTGTAAAAGAGGGATGAAAATTTGAACTGAGTGAAATCAATGGCAAACTTCTGCTAGTTTCAACTGAATTAGAGTACAGTAGTTTGTATGCCTGTTCCAGTAGGGTTGATGATGATAAAGTGAATTAGCATTTTTACAGTGCCTTGCAACTTTAGTATGCTGTCTAGCCACTGGGTAATTAATCTTCTTGATACTCCAATCCATTGAGTTAGTATTATCTTGAGGAAACAGAAGACAGATCAGACTTTAGAAATTCCATTTTGTGTTTCTTACGTAATTTCAAGGGAACCTGAACTCGTGGTAAAATTTCATTGCAAGTGCATTTTACAAAATACATAGAAAATCTGTAAAATTCTGCAAAATTCTGCAGTGCGGGAGGTATTTTGGCCTTTTGACAAGAATCAATGATAGCATGAGCTAAATACATTCTTCATGATGCTGCTTC